>NW_027141695.1:0-663339 GCF_036365525.1 Heterodontus francisci
AGAGGGGGAGGGAGGGGCTGGTGGAGGGCAATGAAGAGGGGGAGCTACGGGGAGGGGGAGGGAGGGGTAGGTGCAGGTGAATGAAGAGGGGGATGGAGGAGGAGGGGGAGGCGAATGAAGAGGGGAAGGCAGGGGGAGGGGAATCAAGAGGGGAGGGAGGGGGAGGAGAATGATGAGGGCGTGGGAGGGGGAGGTGGATGGGAATGAAAAGGGGGAGGGTGGGGGGAGTTGGAGGGGAATGAAGAGGGGGAGGTAGGGAGAGGTGGCTGGGAATGAAGAGGGTGTGGGAGGGGGTGGTGGAGTGGAATGAAGAGTGGGAGGGAGGGGGAGGTGTAGTGGAATGAAGAGTGGGAGGGAGGAGGAGGGACGGGGTGGTGGATGGGAATGAAGAGGTGGAGGGAGCGGGATGGGGAGGGGAATGAAGAGGGGGAGGTAGGGAGAGGTGGCTGGGAATGAAGAGGGTGTGGGAGGGGGTGGTGGAGTGGAATAAAGAGTGGGAGGGAGGGGGAGGTGTAGTGGAATGAAGAGTGGGAGGGAGGAGGAGGGACGGGGTGGTGGATGGGAATGAAGAGGTGGAGGGAGCGGGATGGGGAGGGGAATGAAGAGGGGGAGGTAGGGAGAGGTGGCTGGGAATGAAGAGGGTGTGGGAGGGGGTGGTGGAGTGGAATGAAGAGTGGGAGGGAGGGGGAGGTGTAGTGGAATGAAGAGTGGGAGGGAGGAGGAGGGACGGGGTGGTGGATGGGAATGAAGAGGTGGAGGGAGCGGGATGGGGAGGGGAATGAAGAGGGGGAGGTAGGGAGAGGTGGCTGGGAATGAAGAGGGTGTGGGAGGGGGTGGTGGAGTGGAATGAAGAGTGGGAGGGAGGGGGAGGTGTAGTGGAATGAAGAGTGGGAGGGAGGAGGAGGGACGGGGTGGTGGATGGGAATGAAGAGGTGGAGGGAGCGGGATGGGGAGGGGAATGAAGAGGGGGAGCGAGCGGGAGGGGGAGGGGAATGAAGAGGGGGAGGGATGGGGAGGGGGAGGCGAATGAAGCGGGGAAGGGAAAGTGTGGTGGATGGGAATGAAGAGGGGGAGGGAGGGTGTGGTGGAGTGGAATGAAGAGGGGGAGGGAGGGGTAGGTGGAGGTGAATGAAGAGGGGGAGGGAGGAGGAGGGGGAGGGGAATGAAGAGGGGGAGAGAGGGGGAGGAGAATGAAGAGTGGGAGGGAAGGGGAGGAGAATGAAGAGTGGGAGGGAGGGGGAGGGGAATGAAGAGGGGGAGGGAGGGGTTGGTGGAGGGCAATGAAGAGGCGGAGGTACGGGGAGGGGGAGGGGAATGAAGAGGGGAGGGTGGGGGTGGTGGAGTGGAATGAAGAGGGGGAGGGAGGAGGAGGGGGAGGGGAATGAAGAGGGGAAGGAGGGGGAGCTGGTGAAGAATGAAGTGGGGGAGGGAGGGGATGGTGGAGGGGAATGAAGAGGGGGTGGTACGGGGAAGGGGAGGGGACTGAAGAGGGGGAGGGAGGGGGTGGTGGAGTGTAATGAAGAGGGGGAGGGAGGGGGTAGGTGGAGGTGAAAGAAGAGTGGGAGGGAGGAGGAGGGGGAGGGAGGGGGAGGGAGGGGGTGGTGGAGGGGAATGAAGAGGGGTTGGGAGGAGGAGGGGAGGTGAATGAAGAGGGGGATGGAGGGGGAGGTGGTGACGAATGAAGAGGGGGAGGGAGGGGATGGTGGAGGGGATGGAATAGGGGGAAGGGGGTGGAGTGGAATGAAGAGGGGGAGGGAGGGGGTGGTGGAGGGGAATGAAGAGGGGGAGGGAGGCGGATGTTTAGGGGAATGAAGAGGGGGAGGGAGGGGATGGTGGAGTGTAATGAAGATGGGGAGGGAGAGTTTGTTGGAGGGGAATGAAGAGGGGAGGGAGGCGTAGGTGGAGGGGAATGAAGAGGGGTTGGGAGGAGGAGGGGAGGTGAATGAAGAGGGGGAGGGGGTGGGAGGTGGTGACGAATGAAGAGGTGGAGGGATGGGATGGTGGAGGGGATTGAATAGGGGGGGAGTGGAATGAAGAGGGAAGGGAGGGGGTGGTACAGGGGAATGAAGAGGGGGAGGGAGGGGGAGATGGTGAAGAATGAAGAGGGGTGGGAGGGGGTGGTGGAGGGGAATGAAGAGGGGGAGGGAGGGGGAGATGGTGAAGAATGAAGAGGCGGAGGGGGGGGGAGGTGGAGTGGAATGAATTGTGTGAGGGAGGGAGAGGGAGGGGGTGGTGGATGGGAATGAAGAGGGGGAGGGAGGCGGATGTTTAGGGGAATGAAGAGGGGAAGGGAGGGGGAGGGGGTGGTGGAGTGGAATGAAGAGGGGGAGGGAGGGGGTGGTGGAGTGTAATGATGAGGGGGAGGGAGAGTTTGGTGGAGGGGAATGAAGAGGGGAGGGAGGGGTAGGTGGAGGGGAATGAAGAGGGGTTGGGAGGAGGAGGGGAGGTGAATGAAGAGGGGGAGGGAGGGGGAGGTGGTGACGAATGAAGAGGGGGAGGGAGGGGATGGTGGAGGGGATTGAATAGGGGGAGGGGGGAGTGGAATGAAGAGGGAAGGGAGGGGGTGGTGGAGTGGAATGAAGAGGGGGAGGGAGGGGGTGGTGGAGTGGAATGAAGAGGGGGAGGGAGGGGGTGGTGGAGGGCAATGAAGAGGGGGAGGGAGGGGGAGGGGGAGGGGGAGGGGAATGAAGGGAGGAGGGAGTGGGTGGTGGAGTGGAATGAAGAGGGGGAGGGAGGGGGAGGGGGAGGGGGAGGGGAATGAAGGGGGGAGGGAGTGGGTGGTGGAGTGGAATGAAGAGGGGGAGGGAGGGGGAGGGGGAGGGGGAGGGGGAGGGGAATGAAGGGGGGAGGGAGTGGGTGGTGGAGTGGAATGAAGAGGGGGAGGGACGGGTAGGCGGAGGTGAATGAAGAGGGGGTGGGAGGGGGAGGGGAATGAAGAGGGGAGGGAGGGAGGGGGAGGGGTATGAAGAGGGCGAGGGCGGCGGAGGTGGATGGGAATGAAAAAGGGGAGGGAGGGGGAGGTGGAGTGGAAGAAAGAGGGGGATGGAGGGGGTGGTGTCGTGGAATGAAGAGTGGGAGGGGGAGGCGAATGAAGAGGGGGAGGGAAAGGGTGGTGGAGGGGAATGAAGAGGGGGAGGGTGGGGGTGGTGTAGTGGAATGAAGAGGGGGAGGGAGGAGGAGGGGGAGGGGAATGAAGAGGGGGAGGGATGGGGAGGTGGTGAAGAATAAAGTGGGGGAGGGAGGGGATGGTGGAGGGGAATGAAGAGGGGGAGGGAGGGGGTGGTGGAGTGAAATGAAGAGGGGAGGGAGGGGGAAGGTGGAGGTGAATGAAGAGTGGTAGGGAGGAGGAGGGGGAGGGGAATGAAGAGGGGGAGGGAGGGGTAGGGAGGGGCAGGTGGTGAAGACTGAAGTGGGGGAGGGAGGGGATGGTGGAGTGGAATGAAGAGGGGGAGGGAGGGGTAACGTGGAGGTGAATGAAGAGGGGGTGGTACGCGGAAGGGGAGGGGAATGAAGAGGGGAGGGAGGGGGTGGTGGAGTGGAATGAAGAGGGGGAGGGAGGGGAATGAAGAGGGGGAGGGAGGGGGAGGGTGGGGGAGGTGGTGAAGAATGAAGTGGGGGAGGGAGTGGATGGTGGAGGGGTATGAAGAGGGGGAGGGAGGGGCTGGTGGAGGGCAATGAAGAGGGGGAGCTACAGGGAGGGGGAGGGAGGGGTAGGTTCAGGTGAATGAAGAGTGGGATGGAGGAGGAGGGGGAGGAGTATGAGGAGCGGAAGGCAGGGGAGGGGAATGAAGAGGGGAGGGAGGGGGAGGGGAATGATGAGGGCGTGGGAGGGGGAGGTGGATGGGAATGAAAAGGGGGAGGGTGGGGGGAGTTGGAGGGGAATGAAGAGGGGGAGGTAGGGAGAGGTGGCTGGGAATGAAGAGGGTGTGGGAGGGGGTGGTGGAGTCGAATAAAGAGTGGGAGGGAGGGGGAGGTGTAGTGGAATGAAGAGTGGGAGGGAGGAGGAGGGACGGGGTGGTGGATGGGAATGAAGAGGTGGAGGGAGCGGGATGGGGAGGGGAATGAAGAGGGGGAGCGAGGGGGAGGGGGAGGGGAATGAAGAAGGGGAGGGATGGGGAGGGGGAGGCAAATGAAGCGGGGAAGGGAAAGGGTGGTGGATGGGAATGAAGAGGGGGAGGGAGGGGGTGGTGGAGTGGAATGAAGAGGGGGAGGGAGGGGTAGGTGGAGGTGAATGAAGAGGGGGAGGGAGGAGGAGGGGGAGGAGAATGAAGAGGGAGAGAGAGGGGGAGGAGAATGAAGAGTGGGAGGGAGGGGGAGGAGAATGAAGAGTGGGAGGGAGGGGGAGGGGAATGAAGAGGGGGAGGGAGGGGTTGGGGGAGGGGAATGAAGAGGCGGAGGTACGGGGAGGGGGAGGGGAATGAAGAGGGGAGGGTGGGGGTGGTGGAGTGGAATGAAGAGCGGGAGGGAGGGGTAGGTGGAGGTGAATGAAGAGGGGGAGGGAGGAGGAGGGGGAGGGGAATGAAGAGGGGAAGGAGGGGGAGGTGGTGAAGAATGAAGTGGGGGAGGGAGGGGATGGTGGAGGGGAATGAAGAGGGGGTGGTACGGGGAAGGGGAGGGGAATGAAGAGGGGAGGGAGGGGGTGGTGGAGTGGAATGAAGAGGGGGAGGGAGGGAGTAGGTGGAGGTGAAAGAAGAGTGGGAGGGGGGAGGAGGAGGGGGAGGGAGGGGGAGGGAGGGAGTGGTGGAGGGGAATGAAGAGGGGTTGGGAGGAGGAGGGGAGGTGAATGAAGAGGGGGAGGGAGGGGGAGGTGGTGACGAATGAAGTGGGGGAGGGAGGGGATGGTGGAGGGGATTGAATAGGGGGAGGGGGGTGGAGTGGAATGAAGAGGGGGAGGGAGGTGGATGTTTAGGGGAATGAAGAGGGGGAGGGAGGGGGAGGGGAGGTGAATGAAGAGGGGGAGGGAGGGGGAGGTGGTGACGAATGAAGAGGGGGAGGGAGGGGATGGTGGAGGGGATTGAATAGGGGGAGGGGGGGAGTGGAATGAAGAGGGAAGGGAGGGGGTGGTACAGGGGAATGAAGAGGGGGAGGGTGGGGGAGGTGGTGAAGAATGAAGAGGGGGAGGGAGGGGGTGGTGGAGGGGAATGAAGAGGGGTGGGAGGGGGTGGTGGAGGGGAATGAAGAGGGGGTGGTACGGGGAAGGGGAGGGGAATGAAGAGGGGGAGGGAGGGGGTGGTGGAGTGGAATGAAGAGGGGGAGGGAGGGAGTAGGTGGAGGTGAAAGAAGAGTGGGAGGGAGGAGGAGGGGGAGGGAGGGGGAGGGAGGGGGTGGTGGAGGGGAATGAAGAGGGGTTGGGAGGAGGATGTTTAGGGGAATGAAGAGGGGGAGGGAGGGGGAGGGGGTGGTGGAGTGGAATGAAGAGGGGGAGGGAGGGGGAGGTGGTGACGAATGAAGTGGGGGAGGGAGGGGATGGTGGAGGGGATTGAATAGGGGGAGGGGGGTGGAGTGGAATGAAGAGGGGGAGGGAGTGGGTGGTGGAGGGGAATGAAGAGGGGGAGGGAGGTGGATGTTTAGGGGAATGAAGAGGGGGAGGGAGGGGGAGGGGGTGGTGGAGTGGAATGAAGAGGGGAGGGAGGGGGTGGTGGAGTGTAATGAAGAGGGGGAGGGAGAGTTTGTTGGAGGGGAATGAAGAGGGGAGCGAGGGGTAGGTGGAGGGGAATGAAGAGGGGTTGGGAGGAGGAGGGGAGGTGAATGAAAAGGGGGAGGGAGGGAGAGGTGGTGACGAATGAAGAGGGGGAGGGAGGGGATGGTGGAGGGGATTGAATAGTGGAGGGGGGGATGGAATGAAGAGGGAAGGGAGGGGGTGGTACAGGGGAATGAAGAGTGGGAGGGAGGGGGAGGTGGTGAAGAATGAAGAGGGGGAGGGAGGGGGTGCTGGAGGGGAATGAAGAGGGGTGGGAGGGGGTGGTGGAGGGGAATGAAGAGGGGGAGGGAGGGGGTGGTGGAGTGTAATGAAGTGGGGGAGGGAGAGTTTGTTGGAGGGGAATGAAGAGGGGAGGGAGGGCAGGTGGACGGGAATGAAGAGGGGTTGGGAGGAGGAGGGGAGGTGAATGAAGAGGGGAGGGAGGGGGAGGTGGTGACGAATGAAGAGGGGGAGGGAGGGGATGGTGGAGGGGATTGAATAGGGGGAGGGGGGAATGGAATGAAGAGGGAAGGGAGGGGTTGGTACAGGGGAATGAAGAGGGGGAGGGAGGGGGAAGTGGTGAAGAATGAAGAGGGGGAGGGAGGGGGTGGTGGAGGGGAATGAAGAGGGGTGGGAGGGGGTGGTGGAGGGGAATGAAAAGGCGGAGGGAGGGGATGGCGGATGGGAATGATGAGGGGGAGGGATGGGCTGGTGGAGTGGAATGAAGAGGAGGAGGGAGTGGGTGGTGGAGTGGAATGAAGAGGTGGTGGGAGGGGGTGGTGGAGGGGAATGAAGAGGGGGAGGAAGGTGGCCGTGGAGTGTAATGAAGAGGGGGAGGGAGGGGGAGGTGGAGGGGAATGAAGAGGGGGTGGGAGGGTGAGGTGGGGGGGAATGAAGAGGGGGAGGGAGGGGGAGGTGGAGGGGAATTAAGAGGGGGAGGGAGTGGTTGGTGGAGGGGAATGATGAGGGGAGGGAGGGGTAGGTGGAGGGGAATGAAGAGGGGGAGGGAGGAGGAGGGGGAGGGTAATGATGACGGGAGGACGGGGTGGGAGAGGGGAATGAAGAGGCGGAGGGAGGGGGAGGTGGTGAAGAATGAAGAGGGGGAGGGAGGGGGTGGTGGAGGGGAATTTAGAGGGGTGGGAGGGGGTGTTGGATGGGAATGAAGGGGGGAAAGGAGGGGTGGTGGAGGGGAATGAAGAGGGGGAGGGAGGGGGAGGTGGAGGGGAATGAAGAGGGGGAGGGAGGGGGAGGTGGAGGGGTATGAAGATGGGGAGGGAGGGGCAGGTGGAGGGGAAAGAAGAGGGGGAGGGAGGGGGAGGTGGAGGGGAATGAAGAGGGGGAGGGAGGGGGAGGTGGAGGGGAATGAAGAGGGGGAGGGAGGGGGAGGTGGAGGGGTATGAAGATGGGGAGGGAGGGGCAGGTGGAGGGGAAAGAAGAGGGGGAGGGAGGGGGAGGTAGTGACGAATGAAGAGGGGGCGGGAGGGGGTGTCAGAGGGGAATGAAGAAGGGGCGGGATGGGGTAGTGGATGGGAATGAAGGGGGGGAGGGAGGGGGAGGTAGAGTGTAATGAAAAGGGGACGGGATGGGGTGGTGGATGGGAATGAAGGGGGGAAAGGAGGGGTGGTTGAGGGGAATGAAGAGGGGAGGGAGGGGGTGGTGGAGGGGAATGAAAAGGGGGAGTGAGGGGGAGGTGGAAGGGAATGAAAAGGGGGAGGGAGGGGGAGGTGGAGGGTAGGGGAGGTGTATGGGAATGAAGTTGTGGAGGGCGGGGGAGGTGGAGGGGAATGAAGAGGGGGAGGGTGGGGTGGTTGAGGGGTATGAAGAGGGGTAGGGAGGGGGAGGTGGAGGAGAATGAAGAAGGGGAGGGAGGGGGAGGTGGTGACGAATGAAGAGGGGGAGGGAGTGGGAGGTGGAGGGGAATGAAGAGGGGGAGGGAGTGGGAGGTGGAGGGGAATGAAGAGGGGGAGGGAGTGGGAGGTGGAGGGGAATGAAGAGGGGGAGGGAGTGGGAGGTGGAGGGGAATGAAGAGGGGGAGGGAGTGGGAGGTGGAGGGGAATGAAGAGGGGGAGGGAGTGGGTGTCAGAGGGGAATGAAGAGTGGGAGGGAGTGGGAGGTGGAGGGGAATGAAGAGGGGGAGGGAGTGGGAGGTGGAGGGGAATGAAGAGGGGGGAGGGAGTGGGAGGTGGAGGGGAATGAAGAGGGGGAGGGAGTGGGAGGTGGAGGGGAATGAAGAGGGGGAGGGAGTGGGAGGTGGAGGGGAATGAAGAGGGGGAGGGACTGGGAGGTGGAGGGGAATGAAGAGGGGGAGGGACTGGGAGGTGGAGGGGAATGAAGAGGGGACAGAGGGGGAGGTGGAGGGGAATGAAGAGGGGTAGGGAGCGGGTGGTGGATGGGAATGAAGAGGGGGAGGGAGGGGTTGGTGGAGGGGAATGATGAGGGGAGGGAGGGGTAGGTGGAGGGGAATGAAGAGGGTGAGGGGGGTGGTGGAGGGAAATGAAGAGGAGGAGGGAGGGGGAGGTGGTGAAGAATGAAGAGGGGGAGGGAGGGGGTGGTGGAGGGGAATGAAGAGGAGTGGGAGGGGGTGGTGGAGGGGAATGAAGAGGCGGAGGGAGGGGGAGGTGGTGAAGAATGAAGAGGGGGAGGGAGGGGGTGGTGGAGGGGAATGAAGAGGGGTGGGAGGGGTGGTGGAGGCGAATGAAGAGGCGGAGGGAGGGGATGGTGGATGGGAATGATGAGGGGGAGGGAGTGTGTGGTGGAGTGGAATTAAGAGGGAGTGGGAAGGGGTGGTGAAGGGGAATGAAGAGTGGGAGGGAGGGGGAGGTGGAGACGAATTAAGAGGGGAGGGGAATGAAAGGGGGAGGGAGGGGGAGGTGGATGGGAATGAAGATGGGGAGGGAGGGGCAGGTGGAGGGGTATGAAGATGGGGACGGAGGGGCAGGTGGACGGGAATGAAGAGGGGGAGGGAGGGGGAGGTTGGGACGAATGAGGAGGGGGAGAGAGGGGGTGTCAGAAGGGGAATGAAGAGTGGGAGGTAGGGGGTTGTGGATGGGAATGAAGAGGGGGAGGGATGGGGTGGTGGATGGGAATGAAGAGGGGGAGGGAGGGTGAGGTCGATGGGAATGAAGAGGGGAGGGTGGGTGTGGTGGAGGGGAATGAAAAGGGGGAGGGAGGGGGACGTGGAAGGGAATGACGAGGGGGAGGGAGGGGTTGGTGGATGGGAATGAAGATGGGGAGGGAGGAGGTGGTGGATGGGAATGAAGAGGGGGAGGGAGTGGGAGGTGGAGGGGAATGAAGAGGGGGAGGGAAGGGGAGGTGGAGGGGAATGAAGAGGGGCAGGGAGTGGGAGGTGGAGGGGAATGAACAGGGGGAGGGAGGGGGAGGTGAAGGAGAATGAAGAGGGGGAGGGAGGGGGTGGTTGAGGGTAATGAAGAGAGGTAGGGAGCGGGAGGTGGAGGAGAATGAAGAGGGGGAGGGAGGGGGAGGTGGTGACGAATGAAGAGGTGGAGGGAGTGGTTGTCAGAGGGGAATGAAGAGTCGGAGGGTGGGGTTGGTTGATGGGAATGAAGAGGGGGAGGAAGGGGAGGTGGAGTGGATTGAAGAGGGGGAGGGAGGGGGTTGTGGAGTGAGGTAGGGCATGTCTGAGGGGAGTGGATTGTGGGTGTGTGGTAGGGGAGGCCAGTGAGGAGGTGGAGGGAAGGGGAGTGACGTGGGGAGGGAGAGAGGCGGTGGCGTAGGGGAGCTGGGTAGGGGAGGGCAGTGAGGAGCAGAAGGAAGGGGAGTAGGGGAGGGGAGTGGGGGAGGGGAGTGCACTGAGGAGGTGAAGAGAAGGGGAGTGGGGGAGGGTATTTGGTTCGGAGAGTTGGGGAGCAGTAGTTGGGTAGGGGAGTGGGGACCGGATGTGGTGTCGGGGAGTGGGGTAGGGGAGTGTAATAGCTGAGTGGGGTAGGGTAGTAGGGGGGCGAGTGGGGTAGGGGTGTGGGTGTGGCATGTGGGGTCGTGGAGTGGGGTAGGGGTGTGCTGGAGGGGAGTGGGGTAGGGGAGTGGGGTAGGCGAGTGGGGTAGGGGAGTGGGGTAGGGGAGTGGGGTAGGGGAGTGGGGAAGGGGAGTGCGGAAGGGGAGTGCGGAAGGGGAGTGCGGAAGGGGAGTGCGGAAGGGGAGTGCGGAAGGGGAGTGCTGAAGGGGAGTGCTGAAGGGGAGTGCTGAAGGGGAGTGCTGAAGGGGAGTGCTGAAGGGGAGTGCTGAAGGGGAGTGCTGAAGGGGAGTGCTGAAGGGAGTGTGGTCAGGGAGCGCAGTGAAGAGGTGCTGGGAAGCGGAGAGGTGGACGGGAGTGGCCGGGAGGGGAGTGGGGGAGGGGAGGGGTATTGGAATGGGGAAGGGGAATGGGGTAGTGGAGTTGGGAAGGGGAGTGAGTTAGGGGAGTGGGGTAGGAGAGTTGGGGAGCGGAGTGGGGAAGGGGAGTGGTGTCGGGGATTGGTGTGGGGGTGTCGGGGAGCGGAGTGGGGTAGGGTAGTGCGATAGGTGAGTGGGGGAGGGTAGTGGGGGATGGGAGTGTGGTAGTGGAGGGCAGTGAGGAGGTGCAGGGAAGCGGAGTGGGGGAGGGGAGGGGAGTGAGGAGGTGCAGGGGAGGGGAGGGGAGTGGGGGAGGGGAGTGGGGAAGGGGAGTGAGGGAGGGTAGTTGGGGAGGGGGTGGGGTCGGGGTTTGGGTTAGGGGAGTGGGGGAGGGATGTGAGGGAGGGATGTGAGGGAGGGATGAGAGGGAGGGATGAGAGGGAGGGATGAGAGGGAGGGATGAGAGGGAGGGATGAGAGGGAGGGATGAGAGGGAGGGGAGTGGGGTAGGGGAGTGGGGTAGGGGAGTGGGGTAGGGGAGTGGGGTAGGGGAGTGGGGTAGGGGAGTGGGGTAGGGGAGTGGGGTAGGGGAGTGGGGTAGGGGAGTGGGGTAGGGGAGTGGGGTAGGGGAGTGGGGTAGGGGAGTGGGGTAGGGGAGTGGGGTAGGGGAGTGGGGTAGGGGAGTGGGGTAGGGGAGTGGGGTAGGGGAGTGGGGTAGGGGAGTGGGGTAGGGGAGTGGGGTAGGGGAGTGGGGTAGGGGAGTGGGGTAGGGGAGTGGGGTAGGGGAGTGGGGTAGGGGAGTGGGGGGGAGTTGGGGAGGGTAGTAGTGGAGGGGATTGGCGGTGGGGAGTGGGGGAAGGGAGTGGGGATTGGTTGTGATTTAGGGGAGTGGGGGAGGGGAGTGGGGGAGGAGAGCGAGGTCGGGGAGGTCGTCAGGGGAGTGGGGGAGGGGCGTTGTTAGAGGTGAGTGTGGGAGGGGAGCGGGGGGAGTGGATTGGGGAGGGGAGTTAGCGTGTGGGGTTCGGGAGGGGAGTTGGGGAGTGGTGTCGGGGATTGGTGTGGGGGAGTCGGGGTGCGGAGTGGGGGTGCGGAGTGGGGGAGGGGAGTGGGGGAGGGGAGTGGGGGTGCGGAGTGGGGGAGGGGAGTGGGGGAGGGGAGTGGGGGAGGGGAGTGGGGGAGGGGAGTGGGGGAGGGGAGTGGGGGAGGGGAGTGGGGGAGGGGAGTGGGGGAGGGGAGTGGGGGAGGGGAGTGGGGGAGGGGAGTGGTGTAGGGGAGTGAGGGAAATGAGTTGGGGAGGGGAGTTGGGGTAGGGGAGTGAGGGAGGGGTGTTGTGGATGGGAGTTGCGGAGGGGAGTTGGGGAGTGTAGTGGGGTATGGGAGTTGGTGAGGGGAGTGGGTGAGGAAAGTTGGGGAGGGGAGTTGGGGAGGGGTGTGTATTAAGTGAGTGGGGTAGGGGAGTGGGGGAGGGGAGTGAGGTAGGGGAGTGGGTTAGGGGACTGGGGTAGGGGAGTGGGTTTCGGGGAGTGGGTTTCGGGGAGTGGAGATGGGGAGTGGAGATGGGGAGTGGAGATGGGGAGTGGAGATGGGGAGTGGAGATGGGGAGTGGAGATGGGGAGTGGAGATGGGGAGTGGAGATGGGGAGTGGAGATGGGGAGTGGAGATGGGGAGTGGAGATGGGGAGTGGGGGTGCAGCGTAGTGTCAGGGAGTTGGGTAGGGGAGGGCAGTGAGGAGATGGAGGGGAGGGGAGTTGGGGAGGGGAGTTGGAAAGGGAAGTGGGGTAGGGGAGTGGAGTCGGGGAGGGGAGTGGAGTCGGGGAGGGGAGTGGAGTCGGGGAGGGGAGTGGAGTCGGGGAGGGGAGGGGAGTGGGATAGGGGAGTGGGATAGGGGAGTGGGATAGGGGAGTGGGGGAGGGGAGTGGGGGAGGGGAGTGGGGGAGGGGAGTGGGGGAGGGGAGTGGGGGAGGGGAGTGGGGGAGGGGAGTGGGGGAGGGGAGTGGGGGAGGGGAGTGGGGGAGAGGAGTGGGGGAGGGGTGAGGGGGAGGGGTGAGGGGGAGGGGTGAGGGGGAGGGGTGAGGGGGAGGGGTGAGGGGGAGGGGTGAGGGGGAGGGGAGTTGGGGAGGGGAGTGGGGTGTTGGAGTGCTGGAAGGGAGTGGGGTAGGGGAGTGGGGGAGGGGAGTGGGGTAGAGGAGTGAGGTAGGGTTATGGGGAGGGGATTGAGGTAGTGGAATGGGGGAGGGGAGTGGAGGAGGGGAGTGGGTTGGGATAGAGGGTCGGGGAGTGGAGATGGGGAGTGGGTGTGCAGAGTGGTTTCAGGGAGTTGGATAGGGGAGGGTCGTGAGGAGATGGAGGGGAGGGGAGTTGGGGAGGGGAGTTGGAGAGGGGAGTGGGGGAGGGGAGTGGGGGAGGGGAGTGGGGGAGGGGAGTGGGGGAGGGGAGTGGGGGAGGGGAGTGGGGGAGGGGAGTGGGGGAGGGGAGTGGGGGAGGGGAGTGGGGGAGGGGAGTGGGGGAGGGGAGTGGGGGAGGGGAGTGGGGGAAGGGAGTGGGGGAGGGGTGAGGGGGAGGGGAGTTGGAGTTGTGCAAGGGAGCGGGGTGGGGGGCGCGGGGTAGGGGGGCGTGGGGTAGGGGGGGCGGGATGGGGGGGCGGGGTAGGGGGGCGGGGTAGGGGGGACATGGTAAAGGGGCGGGGTAGGGGTGGCGGGGTAGGGGAGCGCAGTGAGGAGGTGGAGGAATGGGGAGTCAGGCAGGGGAGTGGGGTAGGAGAGGGCAGTGAGGATTTGGCGGGAAGGGGAGTGGGGGAGGGTAATGGGGGAGGGGTGAGGGTTAAGTGAGTGGGGTAGGGGAGTGGGGTAGGAGAGCGAGGTAGGGGAGCGAGGTACGGGAGTGAGGGACGGGAGTGAGGTAGATGTATGGCGGAGGGGATTGAGGTAGTGGAATGGGGGAAGGGAGTGGGTTAGGGGAGTGGGGTAGGGTATGGGGGGCGGTAACTGGGGGAGTGGAGTGAGGTAGGGCAGTGTATGAGGGGATTGGAGTGGGGGCGTGGGGTAGGGGAGGGCAGTGAGGAGGTGGAGGGAAGCGGAGTGACGTGGGGAGGGAGAGATGCGGTGGCGTAGGGGTGCTGGGTAGGGGAGGGCAGTGAGGAGCAGAAGGAAGGGGAGTAGGGGAGGGGAGTGGGGGAGGGGATTGCAGTGAGGAGATGAAGAGAAGGGGAGTGGGGGAGGGCATTTGGGTCGGAGAGTTGGGGTGGGGTGGGGGCGTGGAGTGGGATCGGGGAGTGGGAGTGGAGAGTGGGGACGGGGAGTGGGGACGGAGAGTGGGGACGGAGAGTGGGGACGGAGAGTGGGGACGGAGAGTGGGGACGGTGAGTGGGGACGGTGAGTGGGGACGGGGAGAGGGGACGGAGAGTGGGGACGGTGAGTGGGGACGGGGAATGGCTACATTGAGTGGGGACGGGGGGTAGGGACGGGGAGAGGGGACGGAGAGTGGGGACGGAGAGTGGGGACGGAGAGTGGGGACGGAGAGTGGGGACGGGGAGAGGGGACGGGGAGAGGGGACGGGGAGAGGGGACGGGGAGAGGGGACGGGGAGAGGGGACGGGGAGAGGGGACGGGGAGAGGGGACGGAGAGTGGGGACGGAGAGTGGGGACGGGGAGTGGGGACGGGGAGTGGCTACATTGAGTGGGGACGGGGGGTGGGGACAGGGGGTGGGGACGGTGGGGTGGGGACACTGAGTGGGGACAGTGAGTGGGGACAGTGAGTGCGGACAGTGAGTGCGGACAGTGAGTGCGGACAGTGAGTGCGGACAGTGAGTGCGGACAGTGAGTGCGGACAGTGAGTGGGGACAGTGAGTGGGGTCAGTGAGTGGGGACAGTGAGTGGGGTCAGTGAGTGGGGTCAGTGAGTGGGGTCAGTGAGTGGGGTCAGTGAGTGGGGACAGTGAGTGGGGACAGTGAGTGGGGACAGTGAGTGGGGACAGTGAGTGGGGACAGTGAGTGGGGACAGTGAGTGCGGATAGTGACTGGGGTCAGTGAGTGGGGACAGTGAGTGCGGACAGTGAGTGGGGTCAGTGAGTGGGGACAGTGAGTGGGGACAGTGAGTGGGGACAGTGAGTGGGGACAGTGAGTGGGGACAGTGAGTGGGGACAGTGCGTGGGGACAGTGCGTGGGGACAGTGCGTGGGGACAGTGCGTGGGGACAGTGCGTGGGGACAGTGCGTGGGGACAGTGCGTGGGGACAGTGAGTGGGGACAGTGAGTGGGGACAGTGAGTGCGGATAGTGACTGGGATCCGTGAGTGGGGACAGTGAGTGGGGTCAGTGAGTGGGTACAATGAGTGGGTACAATGAGTGGGGACAGTGAGTGCGGACAGTGAGTGCGGACAGTGAGTGGGGAAAGTGAGTGGGGAAAGTGAGTGGGGACAGTGAGTGGGGACAGTGAGTGCGGACAGTGAGTGCGGACAGTGAGTGCGGACAGTGAGTGCGGACAGTGAGTGCGGACAGTGAGTGCGGACAGTGAGTGCGGACAGTGAGTGCGGACAGTGAGTGCGGACAGTGAGTGCGGACAGTGAGTGCGGACAGTGAGTGGGGACAGTGAGTGGGGACAGTGAGTGGGGACAGTGAGTGCGGACAGTGAGTGGGGACAGTGCGTGGGGACAGTGCGTGGGGACAGTGCGTGGGGACAGTGAGTGGGGACAGTGAGTGGGGACAGTGAGTGGGGACAGTGAGTGCGGATAGTGACTGGGATCCGTGATGGGGACAGTGAGTGGGGTCAGTGAGTGGGGTCAGTGAGTGGGTACAGTGAGTGGGGACAGTGAGTGCGGACAGTGAGTGCGGACAGTGAGTGGGTACAATGAGTGGGTACAGTGAGTGGGGACAGTGAGTGCGGACAGTGAGTGCGGACAGTGAGTGCGGACAGTGAGTGGGGAAAGTGAGTGGGGAAAGTGAGTGGGGACAGTGAGTGGGGACAGTGAGTGCGGACAGTGAGTGCGGACAGTGAGTGGGGTCAGTGAGTGGGGACAGTGAGTGGGGACAGTGAGTGGGGACAGTGAGTGCGGACAGTGAGTGGGGACAGTGCGTGGGGACAGTGCGTGGGGACAGTGCGTGGGGACAGTGCGTGGGGACAGTGCGTGGGGACAGTGAGTGGGGACAGTGAGTGGGGACAGTGAGTGGGGACAGTGAGTGGGGACAGTGAGTGCGGATAGTGACTGGGATCCGTGAGTGGGGACAGTGAGTGGGGTCAGTGAGTGGGGTCAGTGAGTGGGTACAGTGAGTGGGGACAGTGAGTGCGGACAGTGAGTGCGGACAGTGAGTGCGGACAGTGAGTGCGGACAGTGAGTGCGGACAGTGAGTGGGGAAAGTGAGTGGGGAAAGTGAGTGGGGAAAGTGAGTGGGGAAAGTAAGTGGGGAAAGTAAGTGGGGACAGTGAGTGGGGTCAGTGAGTGCGGACAGTGAGTGCGGACAGTGAGTGCGGACAGTGAGTGCGGACAGTGAGTGCGGACAGTGAGTGGGGTCAGTGAGTGGGGACAGTGAGTGGGGTCAGTGAGTGGGGACAGTCAGTGGGGACAGTGAGTGGGGTCAGTGAGTGGGGTCAGTGAGTGGGGTCAGTGAGTCGGAGAGTGAGTGGGGACAGTGAGTGGGGACAGTGAGTGCGGACAGTGAGTGCGGACAGTGAGTGCGGACAGTGAGTGGGGTCAGTGAGTGGGGTCAGTGAGTGGGGACAGTGAGTGGGGTCAGTGAGTGGGGTCAGTGAGTGGGGTCAGTGAGTGGGGTCAGTGAGTGGGGACAGTGAGTGGGGACAGTGAGTGGGGACAGTGAGTGGGGTCAGTGAGTGGGGTCAGTGAGTGGGGTCAGTGAGTCGGACAGTGAGTGGGGACAGTGAGTGGGGACAGTGAGTGGGGTCAGTGAGTGGGGTCAGTGAGTGGGGTCAGTGAGTCGGACAGTGAGTGGGGACAGTGAGTGGGGACAGTGAGTGGGGACAGTGAGTGGGGACAGTGAGTGGGGACAGTGAGTGGGGACAGTGAGTGGGGACAGTGAGTGGGGACAGTGAGTGGGGACAGTGAGTGGGGACAGTGAGTCGGACAGTGAGTGGGGACAGTGAGTGGGGACAGTGAGTGGGGACAGTGAGTGGGGACAGTGAGTGGGGACAGTGAGTGGGGACAGTGAGTGGGGACAGTGAGTGGGGACAGTGAGTGGGGACAGTGAGTGGGGACAGTGAGTGGGGACAGTGAGTGGGGACAGTGAGTGGGGACAGTGAGTGGGGACAGTGAGTGGGGACAGTGAGTGCGGACAGTGAGTGCGGACAGTGAGTGCGGACAGTGAGTGCGGACAGTGAGTGCGGACAGTGAGTGCGGACAGTGAGTGCGGACAGTGAGTGCGGACAGTGAGTGGGGACAGTGAGTGCGGTCAGTGAGTGCGGTCAGTGAGTGCGGTCAGTGAGTGCGGACAGTGAGTGGGGACAGTGAGTGGGGACAGTGAGTGGGGACAGTGAGTGGGGACAGTGAGTGCGGACAGTGAGTGCGGACAGTGAGTGGGGACAGTGAGTGGGGACAGTGCGTGCGGACAGTGCGTGCGGACAGTGAGTGCGGACAGTGAGTGCGGACAGTGAGTGCGGACAGTGAGTGCGGACAGTGAGTGCGGACAGTGAGTGGGGACAGTGAGTGGGGACAGTGCGTGCGGACAGTGAGTGCGGACAGTGAGTGCGGACAGTGAGTGCGGACAGTGAGTGCGGACAGTGAGTGCGGACAGTGAGTGGGGACAGTGAGTGGGGTCAGTGAGTGGGGTCAGTGAGTGGGGACAGTGAGTGGGGACAGTGAGTGCGGACAGTGAGTGCGGACAGTGAGTGGGGACAGTGAGTGGGGACAGTGCGTGCGGACAGTGAGTGCGGACAGTGAGTGCGGACAGTGAGTGCGGACAGTGAGTGCGGACAGTGAGTGCGGACAGTGAGTGGGGACAGTGAGTGGGGTCAGTGAGTGGGGTCAGTGAGTGGGGACAGTGAGTGGGGACAGTGAGTGGGGACAGTGAGTGGGGACAGTGAGTGCGGACAGTGCGTGCGGACAGTGAGTGCGGACAGTGAGTGCGGACAGTGAGTGCGGACAGTGAGTGCGGACAGTGAGTGCGGACAGTGAGTGCGGACAGTGAGTGCGGACAGTGAGTGCGGACAGTGAGTGCGGACAGTGAGTGGGGACAGTGAGTGGGGACAGTGAGTGGGGTCAGTGAGTGGGGTCAGTGAGTGGGGACAGTGAGTGGGGTCAGTGAGTGGGGACAGTGAGTGGGGACAGTGAGTGCGGACAGTGAGTGCGGACAGTGAGTGGGGTCAGTGAGTGGGGACAGTGAGTGCGGACAGTGAGTGCGGACAGTGAGTGGGGACAGTGAGTGGGGACAGTGAGTGCGGACGGTGAGTGGGGTCAGTGAGTGGGGTCAGTGAGTGCGGACAGTGAGTGGGGACAGTGAGTGGGGACAGTGAGTGGGGTCAGTGAGTGGGGACATGAGTGGGGTCAGTGAGTGGGGTCAGTGATTGCGAACAGTGAGTGGGGTCAGTGAGTGGGGACAGTGAGTGGGGACAGTGAGTGGGGACAGTGAGTGGGGTCAGTGAGTGGGGTCAGTGAGTGGGGACAGTGAGTGGGGACAGTGAGTGGGGACAGTGAGTGGGGACAGTGAGTGCGGACAGTGAGTGCGGACAGTGAGTGCGGACAGTGAGTGCGGACAGTGAGTGCGGACAGTGAGTGCGGACAGTGAGTGCGGACAGTGAGTGCGGACAGTGAGTGCGGACAGTGAGTGCGGACAGTGAGTGCGGACAGTGAGTGCGGACAGTGAGAGCGGACAGTGAGTGGGGACAGTGAGTGGGGACAGTGAGTGGAGTCATGAGTGGGGTCAGTGAGTGGGGACAGTGAGTGGGGACAGTGAGTGGGGACAGTGAGTGGGGACAGTGAGTGGGGACAGTGAGTGGGGACAGTGAGTGGGGACAGTGAGTGGGGACAGTGAGTGGGGACAGTGAGTGGGGACAGTGAGTGGGGACAGTGAGTGGGGTCAGTGAGTGGGGACAGTGAGTGGGGACAGTGAGTGGGGTCAGTGAGTGGGGTCAGTGAGTGGGGACAGTGAGTGGGGACAGTGAGTGGAGTCATGAGTGGGGTCAGTGAGTGGGGTCAGTGCGTGGGGTCAGTGCGTGGGGTCAGTGCGTGGGGTCAGTGAGTGGGGTCAGTGAGTGGGGACAGTGAGTGGGGACAGTGAGTGGGGACAGTGAGTGGGGACAGTGAGTGGGGACAGTGAGTGGGGACAGTAAGTGGAGTCAGTGAGTGGGGACAGTGAGTGGAGTCAGTGCGTGGAGTCAGTGCGTGGGGTCAGTGAGTGGGGTCAGTGAGTGGGGTCAGTGAGTGGGGTCAGTGAGCACGGGGAGATCCCAGCCTCCATCCCCAGCCTGTGCTGATTTAGCTGTTCTCACATGATGTGTTACTGATTCCCATTCTCAGAGCACAGGAAGATCCCAGGCCCCATTCCCAGCTTCTGCTGTGTTAACACCCTGTTGTGCGTGTTATTATCAGTGTGTGATCTTACCTCACTGTGGAGTGGATGGAAGGCTGGAGTTCTCCATCTCCTGCATCACCACCAGCGGCTCATCCAACTTGAGTGTGTGTGATGTGTGGAAAGGATCAGGACATTGTGATCAGTCAGGAACTCCCAGACCCACTGCAAGAGAGAGAGAGAGAGAGGCAGCAATTAGAACAACACAATGAGGGTTAAACACACAGTACAGTACTGAGCCCAATACAGAGCACAGGGAGATCCCAGACTCCATCCACAGCCTGTGCTGAGTGAGCACAGGGAGATCCCAGCCTCCGTCCCCAGCCTGTGCTGAGTGAGCACAGGAAGATCCCAGCCTGTGCTGAGTGAGCACAGGAAGATCCCAGCCGCCATACCCAGCCTGTGCTGAGTGAGCACAGGAAGATCCCAGCCTCCATCCCCAGCCTGTGCTAGGTGAGCACAGGAAGATCCCAGCCTCCATCCCCAGCCTGTGCTGAGTGAGCACAGGAAGATCCCAGCCTCCATCCCCAGCCTGTGCTGAGTGAGCACAGGAAGATCCCAGCCTGTGCTGAGTGAGCACAGGAAGATCCCAGCCGCCATACCCAGCCTGTGCTGAGTGAGCACAGGAAGATCCCAGCCTCCATCCCCAGCCTGTGCTAGGTGAGCACAGGAAGATCCCAGCCTCCATCCCCAGCCTGTGCTGAGTGAGCACAGGAAGATCCCAGCCTCCATCCCCAGCCTGTGCTGAGTGAGCACAGGAAGATCCCAGCCTCCATCCCCAGCCAGTGCTGAGTGAGCACAGGAAGATCCCAGCCTCCGTCCCCAGCCTGTGCTGAGTGAGCACAGGAAGATCCCAGCCTGTGCTGAGTGAGCACAGGAAGATCCCAGCCTCCATACCCAGCCTGTGCTGAGTGAGCACAGGAAGATCCCAGCCTCCATCCCCAGCCTGTGCTGAGTGAGCACAGGAAGATCCCAGCCTCCATCCCCAGCCTGTGCTGAGTGAGCACAGGAAGATCCCAGCCTCCATCCCCAGCCAGTGCTGAGTGAGCACAGGAAGATCCCAGCCTCCATCCCCAGCCTGTGCTGAGAGAGCACAGGAAGATCCCAGCCTCCATCCCCAGCCAGTGCTCGGTGAGCACAGGAAGATCCCAGCCTCCATCCCCAGCCTGTGCTGAGTGAGCACAGGAAGATCCCAGCCTCCATCCCCAGCCTGTGCTGAGTGAGCACAGGAAGATCCCAGCCTCCATCCCCAGCCTGTACTGAGTGAGCACAGGAAGATCCCAGCCTCCATCCCCAGCCTGTGCTGAGTGAGCACAGGAAGATCCCAGCCTCCATCCTCAGCCAGTGCTGAGTGAGCACAGGAAGATCCCAGCCTCCATCCCCAGCCTGTGCTGAGTGAGCACAGGAAGATCCCAGCCTCCATCCCCAGCCAGTGCTAGGTGAGCACAGGAAGATCCCAGTCTCCGTCCCCAACCTGTGCTGAGTGAGCACAGGAAGATCCCAGCCTCCGTCCCCAACCTGTGCTGAGTGAGCACAGGAAGATCCCAGCCTCCGTCCCCAGCCTGTGCTGAGTGAGCACAGGAAGATCCCAGCCTGTGCTGAGTGAGCACAGGAAGAACCCAGCCTCCATCCCCAGCCTGTGCTGAGTGAGCACAGGAAGATCCCAGCCTCCGTCCACAGCCTCTGCTGAGTGAGCACAGGAAGATCCCAGCCTCCATCCACAGCCTGTGCTGAGTGAGCACAGGAAGATCCCAGCCTCCATCCCCAGCCTGTGCTGAGTGAGCACAGGAAGATCCCAGCCTCCATCCCCAGCCTGTGCTGAGTGAGCACAGGAAGATCCCAGCCTCCATCCCCAGCCTGTGCTGAGTGAGCACAGGAAGATCCCAGCCTCCATCCCCAGCCTGTGCTGAGTGAGCACAGGAAGATCCCAGCCTCCATCCCCAGCCTGTGCTGAGTGAGCACAGGAAGATCCCAGCCTCCATCCCCAGCCTGTGCTGAGTGAGCACAGGAAGATCCCAGCCTCCATCCCCAGCCTGTGCTGAGTGAGCACAGGATGATCCCAGCCTCCATCCCCAGCAGGTGCTGAGTGAGCACAGGAAGATCCCAGCCTCCATCCCCAGCCTGTGCTGAGTGAGCACAGGAAGATCCCAGCCTCCATCCCCAGCCTGTGCTCAGTGAGCACAGGAAGATTCCAGCCTCCATCCCCAGCCTGTGCTCAGTGAGCACAGGAAGATCCCAGCCTCCATCCCCAGCCTGTGCTGAGTGAGCACAGGAAGATCCCAGCCTCCATCCCCAGCCTGTGCTGAACAGGCACAGGAAGATCCCAGCCTCCATCCCCAGCCTGTGCTGAGTGAGCACAGGAAGATCCCAGCCTCCATCCCCAGCCTGTGCTGAGCGGGCACAGGAAGATCCCAGCCTCCATCCCCAGCCTGTGCTGAGTGAGCACAGGAAGATCCCAGCCTCCATCCCCAGCCTGTGCTGAGCGAGCACAGGAAGATCCCAGCCTCCACCCCCAGCCTGTGCTGAGTGAGCACAGGAAGATCCCAGCCTCCATCCCCAGCCTGTGCTGAGTGAGCACAGGAAGATCCCAGCCTGTGCTGAGTGAGCACATGAAGATCCCAGCCTCCATCCCCAGCCTCTGCTGAGTGAGCACAGGAAGATCCCAGCCTCCATCCCCAGCCTGTGCTGAGTGAGCACAGGAAGATCCCAGCCTCCATCCCCAGCCTGTGCTGAGTGAGCACAGGAAGATCCCAGCCTCCATCCCCAGCCTGTGCTGAGTGAGCACAGGAAGATCCCAGCCTCCATCCCCAGCCTGTGCTGAGCGGGCACAGGAAGATCCCAGCCTCCATCCCCAGTCTGTGCTGAGTGAGCACAGGAAGATCCCAGCCTCCATCCCCAGCCTGTGCTGAGTGAGCACAGGAAGATCCCAGCCTCCATCCCCAGCCTGTGCTGAACAGGCACAGGAAGATCCCAGCCTCCATCCCCAGCCTGTGCTGAGTGAGCACAGGAAGATCCCAGCCTCCATCCCCAGCCTGTGCTGAGCGGGCACAGGAAGATCCCAGCCTCCATCCCCAGCCTGTGCTGAGCGAGCACAGGAAGATCCCAGCCTCCATCCCCAGCCTGTGCTGAGCGAGCACAGGAAGATCCCAGCCTCCATCCCCAGCCTGTGATGAGTGAGCACAGGAGGATCCCAGCCTCCATCCCCAGCCTGTGCTGAGTGAGCACAGGAAGATCCCAGCCTCAATCCCCAGCCTGTGCTGAGTGAGCACATGAAGATCCCAGCCTCCATCCCCAGCCTCTGCTGAGTGAGCACAGGAAGATCCCAGCCTCCATCCCCAGCCTGTGCTGAGTGAGCACAGGAAGATCCCAGCCTCCATCCCCATCCTGTGCTGAGTGAGCACAGGAAGATCCCAGCCTCCATCCCCAGCCTGTGCTGAGTGAGCACAGGAAGATCCCAGCCTCCATCCCCAGCCTGTGCTGAGTGAGCACAGGAAGATCCCAGCCTCCATCCCCAGCCAGTGCTGAGTGAGCACAGGAAGATCCCAGCCTCCATCCCCAGCCTGTGCTGAGTGAGCACAGGAAGATCCCAGCCTCCATCCCCAGCCAGTGCTAGGTGAGCACAGGAAGATCCCAGCCTCCATCCCCAGCCTGTGCTGAGTGAGCACAGGAAGATCCCAGCCTCCATCCCCAGCCTGTGCTGAGTGAGCACAGGAAGATCCCAGCCTCCATCCCCAGCCTGTGCTGAGTGAGCACAGGAAGATCCCAGCCTCCATCCCCAGCCTGTGCTGAGTGAGCACAGGAAGATCCCAGCCTCCATCCCCAGCCTGTGCTGAGTGAGCACAGGAAGATCCCAGCCTCCATCCCCAGCCAGTGCTGAGTGAGCACAGGAAGATCCCAGCCTCCATCCCCAGCCTGTGCTGAGTGAGCACAGGAAGATCCCAGCCTCCATCCCCAGCCTGTGCTGAGTGAGCACAGGAAGATCCCAGCCTCCATCCCCAGCCTGTGCTGAGTGAGCACAGGAAGATCCCAGCCTCCATTCCCAGCCTGCGCTGAGTGAGCACAGGAAGAACCCAGCCTCCATCCCCAGCCTGCGCTGAGTGAGCACAGGAAGATCCCAGCCTCCATCCCCAGCCTGCGCTGAGTGAGCACAGGAAGATCCCAGCCTCCATCCCCAGCCTGTGCTGAGTGAGCACAGGAAGATCCCAGCCTCCATCCCCAGCCTGTGCTGAGTGAGCACAGGAAGATCCCAGCCTCCATCCCCAGCCTGCGCTGAGTGAGCACAGGAAGATCCCAGCCTCCATCCCCAGCCTGTGCTGAGTGAGCACAGGAAGATCCCAGCCTGTGCTGAGTGAGCACAGGAAGATCCCAGCCTCCATCCCCAGCCTGTGCTGAGTGAGCACAGGAAGATCCCAGCCTCCATTCCCAGCCTGTGCTGAGTGAGCACAGGAAGATCCCAGCCTCCATCCCCAGCCTGTGCTGAGTGAGCACAGGAAGATCCCAGCCTCCATCCTCAGCCAGTGCTGAGTGAGCACAGGAAGATCCCAGCCTGTGCTGAGTGAGCACAGGAAGATCCCAGCCTCCATACCCAGCCTGTGCTGAGTGAGCACAGGAAGATCCCAGCCTCCATACCCAGCCTGTGCTGAGTGAGCACAGGAAGATCCCAGCCTCCATCCCCAGCTTGTGCTGAGTGAGCACAGGAAGATCCCAGCCTCCATCCCCAGCCTGTGCTGAGTGAGCACAGGAAGATCCCAGCCTCCATTCCCAGCCTGTGCTGAGTGAGCACAGGAAGATCCCAGCCTCCATCCCCAGCCTGTGCTGAGTGAGCACAGGAAGATCCCAGCCTCCATCCTCAGCCAGTGCTGAGTGAGCACAGGAAGATCCCAGCCTGTGCTGAGTGAGCACAGGAAGATCCCAGCCTCCATACCCAGCCTGTGCTGAGTGAGCACAGGAAGATCCCAGCCTCCATCCCCAGCCTGTGCTGAGTGAGCACAGGAAGATCCCAGCCTCCATCCCCAGCCTGTGCTGAGTGAGCACAGGAAGATCCCAGCCTCCATCCCCAGCCTGTGCTGTTTCAGCTCCAACTCAACACAGAGGATTCCGAAGCCACGCCCACTCACTGACATCACCAGGATATTGCGCATGCGCTCTGTTGCCCCAGCAGCAAAATGGCGCCGATCTGAATCTTCCCGCCTCTTTTTCCTTCCCCGGATTCTCTTCGCAGGTGAAAGGAGCCTGAGTTACCAAAGCGGGACATTGACATTCTTATTCGCGTTTGCGGGCTACACCAAGTCCTTCTGAAGCCTCCTCCCCGCTCGCCGGCTACATTAGTCTTATGTGCGTCACCGACTTTAACCGCCTTCCACCGCAATGGCCGCCTGTCTCTGGAGCATGCGCAGTGTCTCTGTGCGGCTGGATTTGCGCCTGCGCGGTGGCCTCCTGTTGAGTGTGTACGGCATATTCATTCCCGCTTGGAATGCTGGGTACCACGGCCGCCATTGAGGTTTCCTTCAAGAATTTGGAAACAATGTTCTCTGATGTGATTAAGTTTAAATTATTGAATAATTCATGCGGAACCCAGAGTGACTGCACCCTCTGTCATGGTTCAGTCCTGCATTTGATTAATTACAGTTAATTAATTACATTGAGTCGACATCGGCCCAAATTGATGGCAGTGATTAAACTTTATTCTGCACAAGTAAGATATGATACCTCACAGTGTCTGAACAGTAGTTTACAATGTGTCATTTATATGACCCGGTTTTTCCCTTGGGTAAAATTCATGGTAATAAATATCTGCAGCTGTGGGTGAAATCACTTGTCTTTGTGCCTTTTGAAATCTTCTACACCTTCTGTCTATTTGGACACTCTTTGTATAATCCTTACAATAATACAAACACACTAAATTACACCAGACCAATCATTGAATAACTACTATCCTCTTATTACAATTGCAGGTATAGACATTCACAAGGCCCTGTTTTACTCAGGTTTCAGTCTAATAACCCCTGAGATCACATTTTTCCTGCCGCTGAAGTTATCAGTCCAGCTGTGACAATGCAAAGAGGCATCTTTTACACTGTAGACATGTAACATTCTTGATGGACCAATGATTCCAAATAGAGGTTCCTCCCAACACCATCGCCTGTCCTGTCTTGAACCAGAACACCAGTGCTCCTTTACTCATTATCACATTCCAAATAAGATGCAAAGTCTACATTCCCATGGGAACAAGGCTGCCTCTGTTTGCTGTTCTGTTCTTTTATTTCTGATGTTCTTTTAGTTTAATTGAATGACCCATATTACCCATTACCTCTATTGAAGTGTCTCACATATCCTGCTTTCAACCCTTTCCTATTGTTATAGCATCTAGAAGGCAGATCATTCCCTGACAGTAATACATACCAGTCACGCAACATATATATTTGACTGGATGATCCGGAGATTACATTGTAGCAGTATTGTAAATTATACATTTTCCAGTTAAGTACATATACTGATTATGAATTAGAGAATATACTGGAGGACCGACCAAACACCTCAACTCTGGAACAGTTCCAGAAACTGACCAGGTGATCATCACCTAACCCAGGACATGTTCACTGACACAGCACCTGGAAACTGACCAGGTGAACATCACCTAACCCAGGACATGTTCACTGACACAGCACCTGGAAACTGACCAGGTGAACATCTCCTAACCCAGGACATGTTCACTGACCCAGTACCTGGAAACTAACCTGGTGAGCATCACCTAACCCAGGACATGTTCACTGACCCAGCACCTGGAAACTGACCAGGAGATCATCACCTAACCCAGGACATGTTCACTGACCTAGCACCTGGAAACTAACCAGGTGATCATCGCCTAATCCAGGACATGTTCACTGACCCAGCACCTGGAAACTGACCAGGTGAGCATCACCTAACCCAGGACATGTTCACTGACACAGCACCTGGAAACTGACCAGGTGATCATCACCTAACCCAGGACATGTTCACTGACCCAGCAACTGGAAACTAACCAGGTGATCATCACCTAACCCAGGACATGTTCACTGACCTAGCACCTGGAAACTAACCAGGTGATCATCACCTAACCCAGGACATGTTCACTGACACAGCACCTGGAAACTAACCAGGTGATCATCACCTAACCCAGGACATGTTCACTGACCCAGCACCTGGAAACTGACCAGGTGATCATCACCTAACCCAGGACATGTTCACTGACCCAGCACCTGGAAACTCACCAGGTGATCATCACCTAACCCAGGACATGTTCACTGACCCAGTACCTGGAAACTGACCAGGTGATCATCGCCTAACCCAGGACATGTTCACTGACCCAGCACCTGGAAACTGACGAGGTGATCATCACCTAACCCAGGACATGTTCACTGACCCCGCACCTGGAAACTCACCAGGTGATCATCACCTAACCCAGGACATGTTCACTGACACAGCAACTGGAAACTAACCAGGTGATCATCACCTAACCCAGGACATGTTCACTGACCTAGCACCTGGAAACTAACCAGGTGATCATCACCTAACCCAGGACATGTTCACTGACACAGCACCTGGAAACTAACCAGGTGATCATCACCTAACCCAGGACATGTTCACTGACCCAGCACCTGGAAACTGACCAGGTGATCATCACCTAACCCAGGACATGTTCACTGACCCAGCACCTGGAAACTGACCAGGTGATCATCACCTAATCCAGGACATGTTCACTGAAACAGCACCTGGAAACTGACCAGGTGATCATCACCTAATCCAGGACATGTTCACTGACCCAGCACCTGGAAACTAACCAGGTGATCATCACCTAACCCAGGACATGTTCACTGACCCAGCACCTGGAAACTGACCAGGTGATCATCACCTAACCCAGGACATGTTCACTGACACAGCACCTGGAAACTGACCAGGTGATCATCACCTAATCCAGGACATGTTCACTGACCTAGCACCTGGAAACTGACCAGGTGAACATCACCTAACCCAGGACATGTTCACTGACCCAGCACCTGGAAACTGACCAGGTGATCATCACCTAACCCAGGACATGTTCACTGACCCAGCACCTGGAAACTAACCAGGTGATCATCACCTAACCCAGGACATGTTCACTGAACCAGCACCTGGAAACTAACCAGGTGATCATCACCTAACCCAGGACATGTTCACAGACCCAGCACCTGGAAACTGACCAGGTGATCATCACCTAACCCAGGACATGTTCACAGACCCAGTACCTGGAAACTGACCAGGTGATCATCACCTAATCCAGGACATGTTCACTGACCCAGCACCTGGAAACAGACCAGGTGATCATCGCCTAATCCAGGACATGTTCACTGAAACAGCACCTGGAAACTGACCAGGTGATCATCACCTAATCCAGGACATGTTCACTGACCCAGCACCTGGAAACTAACCAGGTGATCATCACCTAACCCAGGACATGTTCACTGACCCAGTACCTGGAAACTAACCAGGTGATCATCACCTAACCCAGGACATGTTCACTGACCCAGCACCTGGAAACTGACCAGGTGATCATCACCTAATCCAGGACATGTTCACTGACCCAGCACCTGGAAACTGACCAGGTGATCATCACCTAACCCAGGACATGTTCACTGACCCAGTACCTGGAAACTAACCAGGTGATCATCACCTAACCCAGGACATGTTCACTGACCCAGTACCTGGAAACTGACCAGGTGATCATCACCTAACCCAGGACATGTTCACTGACACAGCACCTGGAAACTGACCAGGTGATCATCACCTAATCCAGGACATGTTCACTGACACAGTACCTGGAAACTGACCAGGTGATCATCACCTAACCCAGGACATGTTCACTGACACAGCACCTGGAAACTGACCAGGTGATCATCACCTAATCCAGGACATGTTCACTGACACAGTACCTGGAAACTGACCAGGTGATCATCACCTAACCCAGGACATGTTCACTGACACAGCACCTGGAAACTGACCAGGTGATCATCACCTAACCCAGGACATGATCACTGACCCAGTACCTGGAAACTGACCAGGTGATCATCGCCTAACCCAGGACATGTTCACTGACACAGTACCTGGAAACTGACCAGGTGATCATCACCTAACCCAGGACATGTTCACTGACCCAGCACCTGGAAACTGACCAGGTGATCATCACCTAACCCAGGACATGTTCACTGACCCAGCACCTGGAAACTGACCAGGTGATCATCACCTAATCCAGGACATGTTCACTGACCCAGCACCTGGAAACTGACCAGGTGATCATCACCTAACCCAGGACATGTTCACTGAAACAGC
Organism: Heterodontus francisci; assembly: GCF_036365525.1. NCBI lineage: Eukaryota > Metazoa > Chordata > Chondrichthyes > Heterodontiformes > Heterodontidae > Heterodontus > Heterodontus francisci. The sequence continues at coordinate 27,862 of NW_027141695.1, forward strand.
ACCTGGAAACTGACCAGGTGATCATCACCTAACCCAGGACATGTTCACTGACCCAGTACCTGGAAACTGACCAGGTGATCATCACCTAACCCAGGACATGTTCACTGACACAGCACCTGGAAACTGACCAGGTGATCATCACCTAATCCAGGACATGTTCACTGACCCAGCACCTGGAAACTGACCAGGTGATCATCGCCTAACCCAGGACATGTTCACTGACCCAGCACCTGGAAACTAACCAGCTGATCATCACCTAACCCAGGACATGTTCACTGACACAGTACCTGGAAACTGACCAGGTGATCATCGCCTAACCCAGGACATGTTCACTGAACCAGCACCTGGAAACTAACCAGGTGATCATCACCTAATCCAGGACATGTTCACTGACACAGCACCTGGAAACTGACCAGGTGATCATCACCTAACCCAGGACATGTTCACTGACACAGTACCTGGAAACTGACCAGGTGATCATCACCTAACCCAGGACATGTTCACTGACACAGTACCTGGAAACTGACCAGGTGATCATCACCTAATCCAGGACATGTTCACTGACCCAGCACCTGGAAACTGACCAGGTGATCATCACCTAATCCAGGACATGTTCACTGACCCAGTACCTGGAAACTGACCAGGTGATCATCACCTAACCCAGGACATGTTCACTGACCCAGTACCTGGAAACTGACCAGGTGATCATCACCTAATCCAGGACATGATCACTGACACAGTACCTGGAAACTAACCAGGTGATCATCACCTAACCCAGGACATGTTCACTGACACAGCACCTGGAAACTGACCAGGTGATCATCACCTAACCCAGGACATGTTCACTGACCTAGCACCTGGAAACTGACCAGGTGATCTTCACCTAACCCAGGACATGTTCACTGACACAGTACCTGGAAACTAACCAGGTGATCATCGCCTAACCCAGGACATGTTCACTGACCCCGCACCTGGAAACTCACCAGGTGATCATCACCTAACCCAGGACATGTTCACTGACCCAGTACCTGGAAACTGACCAGGTGATCATCACCTAACCCAGGACATGTTCACTGACCCAGCACCTGGAAACTGACCAGGTGATCATCACCTAACCCAGGACATGTTCACTGACCCAGTACCTGGAAACTAACCAGGTGATCATCACCTAACCCAGGACATGTTCACTGACACAGTACCTGGAAACTGACCAGGTGATCATCACCTAACCCAGGACATGTACACTGACCCAGCACCTGGAAACTAACCAGGTGATCATCACCTAACCCAGGACATGTTCACTGACCCAGTACCTGGAATCTGACCAGGTGATCATCACCTAACCCAGGACATGTTCACTGACACAGTACCTGGAAACTAACCAGGTGATCATCACCTAACCCAGGACATGTTCACTGACCCAGCACCTGGAAACTGACCAGGTGATCATCGCCTAACCCAGGACATGTTCACTGACCCAGTACCTGGAAACTGACCAGGTGATCATCACCTAACCCAGGACATGTTCACTGACCCAGCACCTGGAAACTGACCAGGTGATCATCACCTAACCCAGGACATGTTCACTGACACAGCACCTGGAAACTGACCAGGTGATCTTCACCTAACCCAGGACATGTTCACTGACCAAGTACCTGGAAACTGACCAGGTGATCATCACCTAACCCAGGACATGTTCACTGACACAGCACCTGGAAACTGACCAGGTGATCATCACCTAACCCAGGACATGTTCACTGACCTAGCACCTGGAAACTGACCAGGTGATCTTCACCTAACCCAGGACATGTTCACTGACACAGTACCTGGAAACTAACCAGGTGATCATCGCCTAACCCAGGACATGTTCACTGACCCCGCACCTGGAAACTCACCAGGTGATCATCACCTAACCCAGGACATGTTCACTGACCCAGTACCTGGAAACTGACCAGGTGATCTTCACCTAACCCAGGACATGTTCACTGACACAGTACCTGGAAACTGACCAGGTGATCATCACCTAACCCAGGACATGTTCACTGACACAGTACCTGGAAACTGACCAGGTGATCATCACCTAACCCAGGACATGTTCACTGACCCAGTAACTGGAAACTGACCAGGTGATCATCACCTAATCCAGGACATGTTCACTGACCTAGCACCTGGAAACTGACCAGGTGATCATCACCTAACCCAGGACATGTTCACTGACCCAGCACCTGGAAACTAACCAGGTGATCATCGCCTAATCCAGGACATGTTCACTGAACCAGCACCTGGAAACTGACCAGGTGATCATCACCTAATCCAGGACATGTTCACTGACCCAGTACCTGGAAACTGACCAGGTGATCATCACCTAACCCAGGACATGTTCACTGAACCAGCACCTGGAAACTAACCAGGTGATCATCGCCTAATCCAGGACATGTTCACTGACACAGTACCTGGAAACTGACCAGGTGATCATCACCTAATCCAGGACATGTTCACTGACCCAGTACCTGGAAACTGACCAGGTGATCATCACCTAACCCAGGACATGTTCACTGACACAGTACCTGGAAACTGACCAGGTGATCATCACCTAACCCAGGACATGTTCACTGACCCAGTACCTGGAAACTGACCAGGTGATCATCACCTAACCCAGGACATGTTCACTGACCCCGCACCTGGAAACTCACCAGGTGATCATCACCTAACCCAGGACATGTTCACTGACCCAGCACCTGGAAACTGACCAGGTGATCATCACCTAATCCAGGACATGTTCACTGACCCCGCACCAGGAAACTCACCAGGTGATCATCACCTAACCCAGGACATGTTCACTGACCCAGCACCTGGAAACTGACCAGGTGATCATCACCTAATCCAGGACATGTTCACTGACACAGTACCTGGAAACTGACCAGGTGATCATCACCTAACCCAGGACATGTTCACTGACACAGCACCTGGAAACTGACCAGGTGATCATCACCTAACCCAGGACATGTTCACTGACACAGCACCTGGAAACTGACCAGGTGTACAAAACCTAATCCAGGACATGTTCACTGACCCAGTACCTGGAAACTGACCAGGTGATCATCACCTAATCCAGGACATGTTCACTGACCCAGCACCTGGAAACTAACCAGGTGATCATCACCTAACCCAGGACATGTTCACTGACACAGCACCTGGAAACTAACCAGGTGAGCATCACCTAACCCAGGACATGTTCACTGACACAGTACCTGGAAACTAACCAGGTGATCATCACCTAACCCAGGACATGTTCACTGAAACAGCACCTGGAAACTGACCAGGTGATCATCACCTAATCCAGGACATGTTCACTGACCCAGTACCTGGAAACTGACCAGGTGATCATCACCTAACCCAGGACATGTTCACTGACCCAGCACCTGGAAACTGACCAGGTGATCATCACCTAACCCAGGACATGTTCACTGACCTCCACCTGGAAACTGACCAGGTGATCATCACCTAATCCAGGACATGTTCACTGACCCAGTACCTGGAAACTGACCAGGTGATCATCACCTAAACCAGGACATGTTCACTGACCCAGTACCTGGAAACTGACCAGGTGATCATCACCTAACCCAGGACATGTTCACTGACCCAGTACCTGGAAACTGACCAGGTGATCATCACCTAATCCAGGATATGTTCACTGACCCAGCACCTGGAAACTGACCAGGTGATCATCACCTAATCCAGGACATGTTCACTGACCCAGCACCTGGAAACTGACCAGGTGATCATCACCTAACCCAGGACATGTTCACTGACCCAGCACCTGGAAACTGACCAGGTGATCATCACCTAACCCAGGACATGTTCACTGACCCAGCACCTGGAAACTGACCAGGTGATCATCACCTAACCCAGGACATGTTCACTGACCCAGCACCTGGAAACTGACCAGGTGATCATCGCCTAACCCAGGACATGTTCACTGACCCAGCACCTGGAAACTAACCAGGTGATCATCACCTAATCCAGGACATTTTCACTGACCCAGCACCTGGAAACTAACCAGGTGATCATCGCCTAACCCAGGACATGTTCACTGACCCAGCACCTGGAAACTAACCAGGTGATCATCACCTAACCCAGGACATGTTCACTGACCCAGTACCTGGAAACTGACCAGGTGATCATCACCTAATCCAGGACATGTTCACTGACCCAGCACCTGGAAACTGACCAAGTGATCATCACCTAACCCAGGACATGTTCACTGACCCAGCACCTGGAAACTGACCAGGTGATCATCACCTAACCCAGGACATGTTCACTGACCCAGCACCTGGAAACTGACCAGGTGATCATCACCTAACCCAGGAAATGTTCACTGACACAGCACCTGGAAACTGACCAGGTGATCATCACCTAACCCAGGACATGTTCACTGAACCAGCACCTGGAAACTGACCAGGTGATCATCACCTAACCCAGGACATGTTCACTGAACCAGCACCTGGAAACTGACCAGGTGATCATCGCCTAATCCAGGACATGTTCACTGACCCAGCACCTGGAAACTGACCAGGTGATCATCACCTAATCCAGGACATGTTCACTGACCCAGCACCTGGAAACTGACCAGGTGATCATCACCTAACCCAGGACATGTTCACTGACCCAGTACCTGGAAACTGACCAGGTGATCATCACCTAACCCAGGACATGTTCACTGAACCAGCACCTGGAAACTGACCAGGTGATCATCGCCTAATCCAGGACATGTTCACTGACCCAGCACCTGGAAACTGACCAGGTGATCATCACCTAACCCAGGACATGTTCACTGACCCAGCACCTGGAAACTAACCAGTTCATCATCACCTAACCCAGGACATGTTCACTGACCCAGTACCTGGAAACTGACCAGGTGATCATCGCCTAATCCAGGACATGTTCACTGACACAGCACCTGGAAACTGACCAGGTGAACATCACCTAATCCAGGACATGTTCACTGACCCAGCACCTGGAAACTGACCAGGTGATCATCACCTAATCCAGGACATGTTCACTGACACAGCACCTGGAAACTGACCAGGTGATCATCACCTAACCCAGGACATGTTCACTGACCCAGCACCTGGAAACTAACCAGTTCATCATCACCTAACCCAGGACATGTTCACTGACCCAGCACCTGGAAACTGACCAGGTGATCATCACCTAACCCAGGACATGTTCACTGACCCAGCACCTGGAAACTAACCAGTTCATCATCACCTAACCCAGGACATGTTCACTGACCCAGCACCTGGAAACTGACCAGGTGAACATCACCTAATCCAGGACATGTTCACTGACCCAGCACCTGGAAACTGACCAGGTGATCATCACCTAATCCAGGACATGTTCACTGACACAGCACCTGGAAACTGACCAGGTGATCATCACCTAACCCAGGACATGTTCACTGACCCAGCACCTGGAAACTAACCAGTTCATCATCACCTAACCCAGGACATGTTCACTGACCCAGCACCTGGAAACTGACCAGGTGATCATCACCTAACCCAGGACATGTTCACTGACCCAGCACCTGGAAACTAACCAGTTCATCATCACCTAACCCAGGACATGTTCACTGACCCAGCACCTGGAAACTGACCAGGTGATCATCACCTAACCCAGGACATGTTCACTGACCCAGCACCTGGAAACTGACCAGGTGATCATCACCTAACCCAGGACATGTTCACTGACACAGCACCTGGAATCTGACCAGGTGATCATCGCCTAACCCAGGACATGTTCACTGACCCAGCACCTGGAAACTGACCAGGTGAGCATCACCTAACCCAGGACATGTTCACTGACCCAGCACCTGGAAACTAACCAGGTGATCATCACCTAACCCAGGACATGTTCACTGACACAGCACCTGGAAACTAACCAGGTGGGCATCACCTAACCCAGGACATGTTCACTGACCCAGCACCTGGAAACTAACCAGGTGATCATCACCTAATCCAGGACATGTTCACTGACCCAGCACCTGGAAACTAACCAGGTGATCATCACCTAATCCAGGACATGTTCACTGACGCAGCACCTGGAAACTAACCAGGTGATCATCACCTAACCCAGGACATGTTCACTGACACAGTACCTGGAAACTAACCAGGTGATCATCACCTAACCCAGGACATGTTCACTGACCCAGCACCTGGAAAATAACCAGGTGATCATCACCTAACCCAGGACATGTTCACTGACCCAGCACCTGGAAACTGACCAGGTGAACATCACCTAATCCAGGACATGTTCACTGACCCAGCACCTGGAAACTGACCAGCTGATCATCACCTAACCCAGGACATGTTCACTGAAACAGCACCTGGAAACTGACCAGGTGAACATCACCTAATCCAGGACATGTTCACTGACCCCGCACCTGGAAACTAACCAGGTGATCATCTCCTAACACAGGACATGTTCACTGACCCAGCACCTGGAAACTGACCAGGTGATCATCGCCTAACCCAGGACATGTTCACTGACCCAGTACCTGGAAACTGACCAGGTGATCATCACCTAACCCAGGACATGTTCACTGACCCAGCACCTGGAAACTGACCAGGTGATCATCACCTAACCCAGGACATGTTCACTGACACAGTACCTGGAAACTGACCAGGTGATCATCACCTAATCCAGGACATGTTCACTGACCCAGCACCTGGAAACTGACCAGGTGATCATCACCTAATCCAGGACATGTTCACTGACACAGCACCTGGAAACTGACCAGGTGATCATCACCTAACCCAGGACATGTTCACTGACCCAGTACCTGGAAACTGACCAGGTGATCGTCACCTAACCCAGGACATGTTCACTGACACAGTACCTGGAAACTGACCAGGTGATCATCACCTAACCCAGGACATGTTCACTGACCCCGCACCTGGAAACTCACCAGGTGATCATCACCTAACCCAGGACATGTTCACTGACCCAGCACCTGGAAACTGACCAGGTGATCATCACCTAATCCAGGACATGTTCACTGACCCCGCACCTGGAAACTCACCAGGTGATCATCACCTAACCCAGGACATGTTCACTGACCCAGCACCTGGAAACTGACCAGGTGATCATCACCTAACCCAGGACATGTTCACTGACCCAGCACCTGGAAACTGACCAGGTGATCATCACCGAACCCAGGACATGTTCACTGACACAGCACCTGGAAACTGACCAGGTGATCATCACCTAACCCAGGACATGTTCACTGACACAGCACCTGGAAACTGACCAGGTGATCATCACCTAACCCAGGACATGTTCACTGACCCAGCACCTGGAAACTGACCAAGTGATCATCACCTAATCCAGGACATGTTCACTGACCCAGTACCTGGAAACTGACCAGGTGATCATCACCTAATCCAGGACATGTTCACTGACCCAGCACCTGGAAACTGACCAGGTGATCATCACCTAACCCAGGACATGTTCACTGACCCAGCACCTGGAAACTGACCAGGTGATCATCACCTAACCCAGGACATGTTCACTGACACAGTACCTGGAAACTGACCAGGTGATCATCACCTAACCCAGGACATGTTCACTGACACAGCACCTGGAAACTGACCAGGTGTACAAAACCTAACCCAGGACATGTTCACTGACACAGTACCTGGAAACTGACCAGGTGATCATCACCTAACCCAGGACATGTTCACTGACACAGCACCTGGAAACTGACCAGGTGATCATCACCTAACCCAGGACATGTTCACTGACACAGTACCTGGAAACTGACCAGGTGATCATCACCTAACCCAGGACATGTTCACTGACACAGCACCTGGAAACTGACCAGGTGATCATCACCTAATCCAGGACATGTTCACTGACCCAGCACCTGGAAACTAACCAGGTGATCATCACCTAACCCAGGACATGTTCACTGACACAGCACCTGGAAACTAACCAGGTGAGCATCACCTAACCCAGGACATGTTCACTGACACAGTACCTGGAAACTAACCAGGTGATCATCACCTAACCCAGGACATGTTCACTGAAACAGCACCTGGAAACTGACCAGGTGATCATCACCTAATCCAGGACATGTTCACTGACCCAGCACCTGGAAACTGACCAGGTGATCATCACCTAACCCAGGACATGTTCACTGACCCAGTACCTGGAAACTGACCAGGTGATCATCACCTAATCCAGGACATGTTCACTGACCCAGCACCTGGAAACTGACCAGGTGTTCATCACCTAACCCAGGACATGTTCACTGACCCAGTACCTGGAAACTGACCAGGTGATCATCACCTAATCCAGGACATGTTCACTGACCCAGTACCTGGAAACTAACCAGGTGATCATCACCTAATCCAGGACATGTTCACTGACCCAGTACTTGGAAACTGACCAGGTGATCATCACCTAACCCAGGACATGTTCACTGACCAAGTACCTGGAAACTGACCAGGTGATCATCACCTAACCCAGGACATGTTCACTGACCCAGCACCTGGAAACTGACCAGGTGATCATCACCTAACCCAGGACATGTTCACTGACCCAGCACCTGGAAACTGACCAGGTGATCATCGCCTAATCCGGGACATGTTCACTGACCCAGCACCTGGAAACTAACCAGGTGATCATCACCTAACCCAGGACATGTTCACTGACCCAGCACCTGGAAACTGACCAGGTGATCATCACCTAACCCAGGACATGTTCACTGACCAAGTACCTGGAAACTGACCAGGTGATCATCACCTAACCCAGGACATGTTCACTGACACAGTACCTGGAAACTGACCAGGTGATCATCACCTAATCCAGGACATGTTCACTGACCCAGTACCTGGAAACTGACCAGGTGATCATCACCTAACCCAGGACATGTTCACTGACACAGTACCTGGAAACTGACCAGGTGATCATCACCTAATCCAGGACATGTTCACTGACACAGTACCTGGAAACTAACCAGGTGATCATCACCTAACCCAGGACATGTTCACTGACCCAGCACCTGGAAACTGACCAGGTGATCATCACCTAACCCAGGACATGTTCACTGACCAAGTACCTGGAAACTGACCAGGTGATCATCACCTAACCCAGGACATGTTCACTGACACAGCACCTGGAAACTAACCAGGTGATCATCACCTAACCCAGGACATGTTCACTGACCCAGCACCTGGAAACTGACCAGGTGATCATCACCTAACCCAGGACATGTTCACTGACCCAGCACCTGGAAACTGACCAGGTGATCATCACCTAACCCAGGACATGTTCACTGACCCAGCACCTGGAATCTGACCAGCTGATCATCACCTAACCCAGGACATGTTCACTGACCCAGCACCTGGAAAATAACCAGGTGATCATCACCTAACCCAGGACATGTTCACTGACCCAGCACCTGGAAACTGACCAGATGATCATCACCTAACCCAGGACATGTTCACTGACCCAGCACCTGGAAAATAACCAGGTGATCATCACCTAACCCAGGACATGTTCACTGACCCAGCACCTGGAAACTGACCAGGTGAACATCACCTAATCCAGGACATGTTCACTGACCCAGCACCTGGAAACTGACCAGCTGATCATCACCTAACCCAGGACATGTTCACTGAAACAGCACCTGGAAACTGACCAGGTGAACATCACCTAATCCAGGACATGTTCACTGACCCCGCACCTGGAAACTAACCAGGTGATCATCTCCTAACACAGGACATGTTCACTGACCCAGCACCTGGAAACTGACCAGGTGATCATCGCCTAACCCAGGACATGTTCACTGACCCAGCACCTGGAAACTGACCAGGTGATCATCACCTAACCCAGGACATGTTCACTGACCCAGCACCTGGAAACTGACCAGGTGATCATCACCTAACCCAGGACATGTTCACTGACCCAGTACCTGGAAACTGACCAGGTGATCATCACCTAATCCAGGACATGTTCACTGACCCAGTACCTGGAAACTGACCAGGTGATCATCACCTAACCCAGGACATGTTCACTGACCCAGCACCTGGAAACTGACCAGGTGATCATCACCTAATCCAGGACATGTTCACTGACCCAGTACCTGGAAACTAACCAGGTGATCATCACCTAACCCAGGACATGTTCACTGACCCAGCACCTGGAAACTGACCAGGTGATCATCACCTAACCCAGGACATGTTCACTGACCTAGCACCTGGAAACTGACCAGGTGATCATCACCTAACCCAGGACATGTTCACTGACACAGCACCTGGACACTGACCAGGTGATCATCACCTAACCCAGGACATGCTCACTGACCCAGCACCTGGAAACTGATCAGGTGATCATCACCTAACCCAGGACATGTTCACTGACCCAGTACCTGGAAACTAACCAGGTGATCATCACCTAATCCAGGACATGTTCACTGACACAGCACCTGGAATCTGACCAGGTGATCATCACCTAATCCAGGACATGTTCACTGACACAGCACCTGGAATCTGACCAGGTGTGCATCACCTAACCCAGGACATGTTCACTGACCCAGCACCTGGAATCTGACCAGGTGATCATCACCTAATCCAGGACATGTTCACTGACACAGCACCTGGAATCTGACCAGGTGTGCATCACCTAACCCAGGACATGTTCACTGACCCAGCAACTGGAAACTGACCAGGTGAGCATCACCCAACCCAGGACATGTTCACTGACACAGCACCTGGAATCTGACCAGGTGTGCATCACCTAACCCAGGACATGTTCACTGACCCAGCACCTGGAAACTGACCAGGTGATCATCACCTAACCCAGGACATGTTCACTGACCCAGTACCTGGAAACTGACCAGGTGATCATCACCTAACCCAGGACATGTTCACTGACCCAGCACCTGGAAACTGACCAGGTGATCATCGCCTAATCCAGGACATGTTCACTGACCCAGTGCCTGGAAACTAACCAGGTGATCATCACCTAATCCAGGACATGTTCACTGACCCAGCACCTGGAAACTGACCAGGTGAGCATCACCTAACCCAGGACATGTTCACTGACCCAGCACCTGGAAACTGACCAGGTGATCATCACCTAATCCAGGACATGTTCACTGACCCAGCACCTGGAAACTAACCAGGTGATCATCACCTAACCCAGGACATGTTCACTCACCCAGCACCTGGAAACTAACCAGGTGATCATCACCTAACCCAGGACATGTTCACTGAAACAGCACCTGGAAACTGACCAGGTCAACATCACCTAATCCAGTACATGTTCACTGAACCAGCACCTGGAAACTGACCAGGTGATCATCACCTAACCCAGGACATGTTCACTGACCCAGCACCTGGAAACTAACCAGGTGATCATCACCTAACCCAGGACATGTTCACTGACACAGCACCTGGAAACTGACCAGGTGATCATCACCTAACCCAGGACATGTTCACTGACCCAATACCTGGAAACTGACCAGGTGATCATCACCTAACCCAGGACATGTTCACTGACCCAGCACCTGGAAACTAACCAGGTGATCATCACCTAACCCAGGACATGTTCACTGACCCAGTACCTGGAAACTAACCAGGTGATCATCACCTAATCCAGGACATGTTCACTGACACAGCACCTGGAATCTGACCAGGTGATCATCACCTAATCCAGGACATGTTCACTGACACAGCACCTGGAATCTGACCAGGTGTGCATCACCTAACCCAGGACATGTTCACTGACCCAGCACCTGGAATCTGACCAGGTGATCATCACCTAATCCAGGACATGTTCACTGACACAGCACCTGGAATCTGACCAGGTGTGCATCACCTAACCCAGGACATGTTCACTGACCCAGCACCCGGAAACTGACCAGGTGAGCATCACCCAACCCAGGACATGTTCACTGACACAGCACCTGGAATCTGACCAGGTGTGCATCACCTAACCCAGGACATGTTCACTGACCCAGCACCTGGAAACTAACCAGGCGATCATCACCTAACCCAGGACATGTTCACTGACCCAGCACCTGGAAACTGACCAGGTGATCATCACCTAACCCAGGACATGTTCACTGACCCAGTACCTGGAAACTGACGAGGTGATCATCACCTAATCCAGGACATGTTCACTGACACAGCACCTGGAAACTGACGAGGTGATCATCACCTAACCCAGGACATGTTCACTGACACAGCACCTGGAAACTGACCAGGTGATCATCACCTAACCCAGGACATGTTCACTGACCCAGTACCTGGAAACTGACCAGGTGATCATCACCTAACCCAGGACATGTTCACTGACCCAGCACCTGGAAACTGACCAGGTGATCATCACCTAATCCAGGACATGTTCACTGACCCAGTACCTGGAAACTGACCAGGTGATCATCACCTAACCCAGGACATGATCACTGAACCAGCACCTGGAAACTGACCAGGTGATCATCACCTAACCCAGGACATGTTCACTGACCCAGCACCTGGAAACTGACCAGGTGATCATCACCTAACCCAGGACATGTTCACTGACCCAGCACCTGGAAACTGACCAGGTGATCATCACCTAACCCAGGACATGTTCACTGACCCAGCACCTGGAAACTAACCAGGTGAGCATCACCTAATCCAGGACATGTTCACTGACCCAGCACCTGGAAACTGACCAGGTGAGCATCACCTAATCCAGGACATGTTCACTGACCCAGCACCTGGAAACTAACCAGGTGATCATCACCTAACCCAGGACATGTTCACTGACCCAATACCTGGAAACTGACCAGGTGATCATCACCTAACCCAGGACATGTTCACTGACCGAGTACCTGGAAACTAACCAGGTGATCATCACCTAACCCAGGACATGTTCACTGACCCAGCACCTGGAAACTAACCAGGTGATCATCACCTAACCCAGGACATGTTCACTAACACAGCACCTGGAAACTAACCAGGTGATCATCACCTAACCCAGGACATGTTCACTGACACAGCACCTGGAAACTGACCAGGTGATCATCACCTAACCCAGGACATGTTCACTGACACAGCACCTGGAAACTGACCAGGTGATCATCACCTAACCCAGGACATGTTCACTGACCCAGTACCTGGAAACTGACCAGGTGATCATCACCTAACCCAGGACATGTTCACTGACACAGCACCTGGAAACTGACCAGGTGATCATCACCTAACCCAGGACATGTTCACTGACACAGCACCTGGAAACTGACCAGGTGATCATCACCTAACCCAGGACATGTTCACTGAACCAGCACCTGGAAACTGATAAGGTGATCATCACCTAATCCAGGACATGTTCACTGACCCAGCACCTGGAAACTGACCAGGTGATCATCACCTAATCCAGGACATGTTCACTGACCCAGTACCTGGAAACTGACCAGGTGATCATCACCTAATCCAGGACATGTTCACTGACACAGTACCTGGAAACTAACCAGGTGATCATCACCTAATCCAGGACATGTTCACTGACACAGTACCTGGAAACTGACCAGGTGATCATCACCTAACCCAGGACATGTTCACTGACCCAGCACCTGGAAACTGACCAGGTGATCATCACCTAATCCAGGACATGTTCACTGACCCAGTACCTGGAAACTGACCAGGTGATCATCACCTAATCCAGGACATGTTCACTGACCCAGCACCTGGAAACTGACCAGGTGATCATCACCTAATCCAGGACATGTTCACTGACACAGCACCTGGAAACTGACCAGGTGATCATCACCTAACCCAGGACATGTTCACTGACCCAGCACCTGGAAACTGACCAGATGATCATCACCTAACCCAGGACATGTTCACTGACCCAGCACCTGGAAACTGACCAGGTGATCATCACCTAATCCAGGACATGTTCACTGACCCAGTACCTGGAAACTGACCAGGTGATCATCACCTAATCCAGGACATGTTCACTGACCCAGTACCTGGAAACTAACCAGGTGATCATCACCTAACCCAGGACATGTTCACTGACCCAGCACCTGGAAACTGACCAGGTGATCATCACCTAATCCAGGACATGTTCACTGACCCAGTACCTGGAAACTGACCAGGTGATCATCACCTAATCCAGGACATGTTCACTGACACAGCACCTGGAAACTAACCAGGTGATCATCACCTAACCCAGGACATGTTCACTGACACAGCACCTGGAAACTAACCAGGTGATCATCACCTAACCCAGGACATGTTCACTGATCCAGCACCTGGAAACTGACCAGGTGATCATCACCTAATCCAGGACATGTTCACTGACCAAGTACCTGGAAACTGACCAGGTGATCATCACCTAATCCAGGACATGTTCACTGACCCAGTACCTGGAAACTGACCAGGTGATCATCACCTAACCCAGGACATGTTCACTGACCCAGTACCTGGAAACTGACCAGGTGAACATCACCTAATCCAGGACATGTTCACTGAACCAGCACCTGGAAACTGACCAGGTGATCATCACCTAACCCAGGACATGTTCACTGACCCAGCACCTGGAAACTGACCAGGTGATCATCGCCTAATCCAGGACATGTTCACTGACCAAGTACCTGGAAACTGACCAGGTGATCATCACCTAATCCAGGACATGTTCACTGACCCAGCACCTGGAAACTGACCAGGTGATCATCACCTAACCCAGGACATGTTCACTGACACAACACCTGGAAACTGACCAGGTGATCATCACCTAATCCAGGACATGTTCACTGACCCAGCACCTGGAAACTGACCAGGTGATCATCACCTAACCCAGGACATGTTCACTGACCCAGTACCTGGAAACTGACCAGGTGATCATCACCTAACCCAGGACATGTTCACTGATCCAGCACCTGGAAACTGACCAGGTGATCATCACCTAACCCAGGACATGTTCACTGAACCAGCACCTGGAAACTGACCAGGTGATCATCACCTAACCCAGGACATGTTCTCTGACACAGTACCTGGAAACTAACCAGGTGATCATCACATAACCCAGGACATGTTCACTGAACCAGCACCTGGAAACTGACCAGGTGATCATCACCTAACCCAGGACATGTTCACTGACCCAGTACCTGGAAACTGACCAAGTGATCATCACCTAACCCAGGACATGTTCACTGACACAGCACCTGGAAACTAACCAGGTGATCATCACCTAACCCAGGACATGTTCACTGACCCAGTACCTGGAAACTGACCAGGTGATCATCACCTAACCCAGGACATGTTCACTGACCCAGTACCTGGAAACAGACCAGGTGATCATCACCTAACCCAGGACATGTTCACTGACCCAGTACCTGGAAACTGACCAGGTGATCATCACCTAACCCAGGACATGTTCACTGACCCAGCACCTGGAAACTAACCAGGTGATCATCACCTAACACAGGACATGTTCACTGACACAGCACCTGGAAACTAACCAGGTGATCATCACCTAACCCAGGACATGTTCACTGACCCAGTACCTGGAAACTAACCAGGTGATCATCACCTAACCCAGGACATGTTCACTGACACAGTACCTGGAAACTGACCAGGTGATCATCACCTAATCCAGGACATGTTCACTGAACCAGTACCTGGAAACTAACCAGGTGATCATCACCTAACCCAGGACATGTTCACTGACCCAGCACCTGGAAACTAACCAGGTGATCATCACCTAACCCAGGACATGTTCACTGACCCAGTACCTGGAAACTGACCAGGTGATCATCACCTAATCCAGGACATGTTCACTGACCCAGCACCTGGAAACTAACCAGGTGATCATCACCTAACCCAGGACATGTTCACTGACCCAGTACCTGGAAACTGACCAGGTGATCATCACCTAACCCAGGACATGTTCACTGACCCAGCACCTGGAATCTGACCAGGTGTGCCTCGCCTAACCCAGGACATGTTCACTGACCCAGCACCTGGAAACTAACCAGGTGATCATCACCTAACCCAGGACATGTTCACTGACACAGCACCTGGAAACTGACCAGGTGATCATCACCTAACCCAGGACATGTTCACTGACCCAGCACCTGGAAACTGACCAGGTGAGCATCACCTAACCCAGGACATGTTCACTGACACAGTACCTGGAAACTGACCAGGTGATCATCACCTAACCCAGGACATGTTCACTGACCCAGTACCTGGAAACTGACCAGGTGATCATCACCTAACCCAGGACATGTTCACTGACACAGCACCTGGAAACTGACCAGGTGATCATCACCTAACCCAGGACATGTTCACTGACCCAGCACCTGGAAACTGACCAGGTGAGCATCACCTAACCCAGGACATGTTCACTGACACAGTACCTGGAAACTGACCAGGTGATCATCGCCTAATCCAGGACATGTTCACTGACACAGCACCTGGAAACTAACCAGGTGATCATCACCTAACCCAGGACATGTTCACTGACCAAGTACCTGGAAACTGACCAGGTGATCATCACCTAACCCAGGACATGTTCACTGACACAGCACCTGGAAACTGACCAGGTGATCATCGCCTAATCCAGGACATGTTCACTGACACAGCACCTGGAAACTAACCAGGTGATCATCACCTAACCCAGGACATGTTCACTGACACAGCACCTGGAAACTGACCAGGTGATCATCACCTAACCCAGGACATGTTCACTGACACAGCACCTGGAAACTAACCAGGTGATCATCACCTAACCCAGGACATGTTCACTGACACAGCACCTGGAAACTGACCAGGTGATCATCGCCTAATCCAGGACTTGTTCACTGACCCAGCACCTGAAAACTAACCAGGTGATCATCACCTAATCCAGGACATGTTCACTGACCCAGTACCTGGAAACTGACCAGGTGATCATCACTGAACCCAGGACATGTTCACTGACCCAGCACCTGGAAACTGACCAGGTGATCATCACCTAACACAGGACATGTTCACTGACCCAGCACCTGGAAACTGACCAGGTGATCATCACCTAACCCAGGACATGTACACTGACCCAGTACCTGGAAACTGACCAGGTGATCATCACCTAACCCAGGACATGTTCACTGACCCAGTACCTGGAAACTAACCAGGTGATCATCACCTAACCCAGGACATGTTCACTGACCCAGCACCTGGAAACTGACCAGGTGATCATCACCTAATCCAGGACATGTTCACTGACACAGTACCTGGAAACTGACCAGGTGATCATCACCTAATCCAGGACATGTTCACTGACCCATCACCTGGAAACTAACCAGGTGATCATCACCTAATCCAGGACATGTTCACTGACACAGTACCTGGAAACTGACCAGGTGATCATCACCTAATCCAGGACATGTTCACTGACCCAGTACCTGGAAACTGACCAGGTGATCATCACCTAACCCAGGACATGTTCACTGACCCAGCACCTGGAAACTGACCAGGTGATCATCACCTAATCCAGGACATGTTCACTGACCCAGTACCTGGAAACTAACCAGTTCATCATCACCTAACCCAGGACATGTTCACTGACCCAGTACCTGGAAACTGACCAGGTGATCATCACCTAACCCAGGACATGTTCACTGACCCAGTACCTGGGAATTTACCAGGCGATCATCACCTAACCCAGGACATGTTCACTGACACAGTACCTGGGAATTTACCAGGTGATCATCACCTAATCCAGGACATGTTCACTGACCCAGTACCTGGAAACTGACCAGGTGATCATCACCTAACACAGGACATGTTCACTGACCCAGTACCTGGAAACTGACCAGGTGATCATCACCTAACACAGGACATTTTCACTGACACAGCACCTGGAAACTGACCAGGTGATCATCACCTAACCCAGGACATGTTCACTGACCCAGCACCTGGAAACTGACCAGGTGATCATCACCTAACCCAGGACATGTTCACTGACCCAGCACCTGGAAACAGACCAGGTGATCATCACCTAACCCAGGACATGTTCACTGACACAGTACCTGGAAACTGACCAAGTGATCATCACCTAACCCAGGACATGTTCACTGACCCAGCACCTGGAAACTGACCAGGTGATCATCACCTAACACAGGACATTTTCACTGACACAGCACCTGGAAACTGACCAGGTGATCATCACCTAACCCAGGACATGTTCACTGACCCAGTACCTGGAAACTGACCAGGTGATCATCACCTAACCCAGGACATGTTCACTGACCCAGCACCTGGAAACTGACCAGGTGATCATCACCTAACCCAGGACATGTTCACTGACCCAGTACCTGGAAACTGACCAGGTGAACATCACCTAATCCAGGACATGTTCACTGAACCAGCACCTGGAAACTAACCAGTTCATCATCACCTAACCCAGGACATGTTCACTGACCCAGTACCTGGAAACTGACCAGGTGATCATCACCTAATCCAGGACATGTTCACTGACCCAGTACCTGGAAACTGACCAGTTCATCATCACCTAACCCAGGACATGTTCACTGACCCAGTACCTGGAAACTGACCAGGTGATCATCACTTAATCCAGGACATGTTCACTGACCCAGCACCTGGAAACTAACCAGGTGATCATCACCTAACCCAGGACATGTTCACTGACCCAGTACCTGGAAACTGACCAGGTGATCATCACCTAACCCAGGACATGTTCACTGACCCAGCACCTGGAAACTGACCAGGTGATCATCACCTAACCCAGGACATGTTCACTGAACCAGCACCTGGAAACTGACCAGGTGATCATCACCTAATCCAGGACATGTTCACTGACCCAGCACCTGGAAACTGACCAGGTGAGCATCACCTAACCCAGGACATGTTCACTGACCCAGTACCTGGAAACTGACCAGGTGATCATCACCTAATCCAGGACATGTTCACTGACACAGCACCTGGAAACTGACCAGGTGAACATCACCTAACCCAGGACATGTTCACTGAACCAGCACCTGGGAATTTACCAGGCGATCATCACCTAATCCAGGACATGTTCACTGACCCAGTACCTGGAAACTGACCAGGTGATCATCACCTAACCCAGGACATGTTCACTGACCCAGTACCTGGAAACTGACCAGGTGAGCATCACCTAATCCAGGACATGTTCACTGACCCAGCACCTGGAAACTGACCAGGTGATCATCACCTAACCCAGGACATGTTCACTGACCCAGTACCTGGAAACTAACCAGGTGATCATCACCTAATCCAGGACATGTTCACTGACCCAGTACCTGGAAACTAACCAGGTGATCATCACCTAATCCAGGACATGTTCACTGACCCAGTACCTGGAAACTAACCAGGTGATCATCACCTAATCCAGGACATGTTCACTGACACAGCACCTGGAAACTGACCAGGTGATCATCACCTAACCCAGGACATGTTCACTGACCCAGTACCTGGAAACTGACCAGGTGATCATCACCTAACCCAGGACATGTTCACTGACACAGTACCTGGAAACTAACCAGGTGATCATCACCTAACCCAGGACATGTTCACTGACACAGTACCTGGAAACTGACCAGGTGATCATCACCTAATCCAGGACATGTTCACTGACCCAGCACCTGGAAACTGACCAGGTGATCATCACCTAACCCAGGACATGTTCACTGACACAGTACCTGGAAACTGACCAGGTGATCATCACCTAATCCAGGACATGTTCACTGACCCAGCACCTGGAAACTGACCAGGTGATCATCGCCTAACCCAGGACATGTTCACTGACCCAGTACCTGGAATCTGACCAGGTGATCATCACCTAATCCAGGACATGTTCACTGACCTAGCACCTGGAAACTGACCAGGTGATCATCACCTAACCCAGGACATGTTCACTGACCCAGTACCTGGAATCTGACCAGGTGATCATCACCTAATCCAGGACATGTTCACTGACCTAGCACCTGGAAACTGACCAGGTGATCATCACCTAACCCAGGACATGTTCACTGACCCAGTACCTGGAATCTGACCAGGTGATCATCACCTAACCCAGGACATGTTCACTGACCCAGTACCTGGAAACTGACCAGGTGAACATCACCTAACCCAGGACATGTTCACTGACCCAGCACCTGGAAACTGACCAGGTGATCATCACCTAACCCAGGACATGTTCACTGACACAGCACCTGGAAACTGACCAGGTGATCATCACCTAACCCAGGACATGTTCACTGACACAGCACCTGGAAACTAACCAGGTGATCATCACCTAATCCAGGACATGTTCACTGACACAGTACCTGGAAACTAACCAGGTGATCATCACCTAATCCAGGACATGTTCACTGACCAAGCACCTGGAAACTGACCAGGTGATCATCACCTAACCCAGGACATGTTCACTGACCCAGTACCTGGAAACTCACCAGGTGATCATCACCTAACCCAGGACATGTTCACTGACCCAGCACCTGGAAACTGACCAGGTGATCATCACCTAACCCAGGACATGTTCACTGACACAGCACCTGGAAACTAACCAGGTGATCATCACCTAACCCAGGACATGTTCACTGACCCAGCACCTGGAAACTGACCAGGTGAGCATCACCTAATCCAGGACATGTTCACTGACCCAGCACCTGGAAACTGACCAGGTGATCATCACCTAACCCAGGACATGTTCACTGACCCAGTACCTGGAAACTGACCAGGTGATCATCACCTAACCCAGGACATGTTCACTGACACAGTACCTGGAAACTGACCAGGTGATCATCGCCTAACCCAGGACATGTTCACTGACCCAGCACCTGGAAACTGACCAGGTGATCATCACCTAATCCAGGACATGTTCACTGACCCAGCACCTGGAAACTGACCAGGTGATCATCGCCTAACCCAGGACATGTTCACTGACCCAGTACCTGGAAACTGACCAGGTGATCATCACCTAACCCAGGACATGTTCACTGACCCAGCACCTGGAAACTGACCAGGTGAGCATCACCTAACCCAGGACATGTTCACTGACCCAGCACCTGGAAACTAACCAGGTGATCATCACCTAACCCAGGACATGTTCACTGACCCAGCACCTGGAAACTAACCAGGTGATCATCACCTAACACAGGACATGATCACTGACCCAGTACCTGGAAACTAACCAGGTGATCATCACCTAACCCAGGACATGTTCACTGACCCAGCACCTGGGAATTTACCAGGCGATCATCACCTAACCCAGGACATGTTCACTGACCCAGTACCTGGAAACTAACCAGGTGATCATCACCTAACCCAGGACATGTTCACTGACCCAGCACCTGGAAACTAACCAGGTGATCATCACCTAACACAGGACATGATCACTGACCCAGTACCTGGAAACTAACCAGGTGATCATCACCTAACCCAGGACATGTTCACTGACCCAGCACCTGGGAATTTACCAGGCGATCATCACCTAACCCAGGACATGTTCACTGACCCAGCACCTGGAAACTGACCAGGTGATCATCACCTCACCCAGGACATGTTCACTGACCCAGCACCTGGAAACTAACCAGGTGATCATCACCTAACCCAGGACATGTTCACTGACCCAGCACCTGGAAACTAACCAGGTGATCATCACCTAACCCAGGACATGTTCACTGACACAGCACCTGGAAACTGACCAGGTGATCATCACCTAACCCAGGACATGTTCATTGACCCAGCACCTGGAAACTGACCAGGTGATCATCACCTAACCCAGGACATGTTCACTGACCCAGTACCTGGAAACTGACCAGGTGATCATCACCTAACCCAGGACATGTTCACTGACACAGTACCTGGAAACTGACCAGGTGATCATCGCCTAATCCAGGACATGTTCACTGACACAGTACCTGGAAACTAACCAGGTGATCATCGCCTAATCCAGGACATGTTCACTGACCCAGCACCTGGAAACTGACCAGGTGATCATCACCTAATCCAGGACATGTTCACTGACCCAGCACCTGGAAACTGACCAGGTGATCATCACCTAACCCAGGACATGTTCACTGACACAGTACCTGGAAACTGACCAGGTGATCATCACCTAACCCAGGACATGTTCACTGACACAGCACCTGGAAACTGACCAGGTGATCATCACCTAACCCAGGACATGTTCACTGACACAGCACCTGGAAACTGACCAGGTGATCATCACCTAACCCAGGACATGTTCACTGACCCAGCACCTGGAAACTGACCAGGTGATCATCGCCTAACCCAGGACATGTTCACTGACCCAGCACCTGGAAACTGACCAGGTGATCATCACCTAATCCAGGACATGTTCACTGACCCAGCACCTGGAAACTAACCAGGTGATCATCACCTAATCCAGGACATGTTCACTGACCCAGCACCTGGAAACTAACCAGGTGATCATCACCTAATCCAGGACATGTTCACTGACCCAGTACCTGGAAACTAACCAGGTGATCATCACCTAACCCAGGACATGTTCACTGACACAGCACCTGGAAACTGACCAGGTGATCATCACCTAACCCAGGACATGTTCACTGACCCAGCACCTGGAAACTAACCAGGTGATCATCACCTAACCCAGGACATGTTCACTGATCCAGCACCTGGAAACTGACCAGGTGATCATCACCTAATCCAGGACATGTTCACTGACCCAGCACCTGGAAACTGACCAGGTGATCATCACCTAATCCAGGACATGTTCACTGACCCAGCACCTGGAAACTAACCAGGTGTTCATCACCTAATCCAGGACATGTTCACTGACACAGCACCTGGAAACTGACCAGGTGATCATCACCTAATCCAGGACATGTTCACTGACCCAGCACCTGGAAACTAACCAGGTGTTCATCACCTAATCCAGGACATGTTCACTGACACAGCACCTGGAAACTGACCAGGTGATCATCACCTAACCCAGGACATGTTCACTGATCCAGCACCTGGAAACTGACCAGGTGATCATCACCTAACCCAGGACATGTTCACTGACACAGTACCTGGAAACTGACCAGGTGATCTTCACCTAATCCAGGACATGTTCACTGACACAGCACCTGGAAACTGACCAGGTGATCATCACCTAACCCAGGACATGTTCACTGACACAGCACCTGGAAACTGACCAGGTGATCATCGCCTAACCCAGGACATGTTCACTGACACAGCACCTGGAAACTAACCAGGTGTTCATCACCTAACCCAGGACATGTTCACTGACCCAGTACCTGGAAACTGACCAGGTGATCATCACCTAACCCAGGACATGTTCACTGACACAGCACCTGGAAACTGACCAGGTGATCATCACCTAACCCAGGACATGTTCACTGATCCAGCACCTGGAAACTGACCAGGTGATCATCACCTAATCCAGGACATGTTCACTGACCCAGCACCTGGAAACTAACCAGGTGATCATCACCTAATCCAGGACATGTTCACTGACCCAGTACCTGGAAACTAACCAGGTGATCATCGCCTAATCCAGGACATGTTCACTGACCCAGCACCTGGAAACTGACCAGGTGATCATCACCTAATCCAGGACATGTTCACTGACCCAGCACCTGGAAACTAACCAGGTGTTCATCACCTAATCCAGGACATGTTCACTGACACAGCACCTGGAAACTGACCAGGTGATCATCACCTAACCCAGGACATGTTCACTGACACAGTACCTGGAAACTGACCAGGTGATCATCGCCTAATCCAGGACATGTTCACTGACCCAGCACCTGGAAACTGACCAGGTGATCATCGCCTAACCCAGGACATGTTCACTGACACAGCACCTGGAAACTAACCAGGTGATCATCACCTAACCCAGGACATGTTCACTGACCCAGTACCTGGAAACTGACCAGGTGATCATCGCCTAATCCAGGACATGTTCACTGACCCAGTACCTGGAAACTGACCAGGTGATCATCACCTAACCCAGGACATGTTCACTGACCCAGCACCTGGAAACTAACCAAGTGAGCATCACCTAACCAAGGACATGTTCACTGACCCAGTACCTGGAAACTGACCAGGCCATCATCGCCTAATCCAGGACTTGTTCACAGACACAGCACCTGGAAACTGACCAGGTGATAATCACCTAATCCAGGACATGTTCACTGACACAGCACCTGGAAACTAACCAGGTGATCATCACCTAATCCAGGACATGTTCACTGACCCAGTACCTGGAAACTGACCAGGTGATCATCACCTAACCCAGGACATGTTCACTGAACCAGTACCTGGAAACAGACCAGGTGATCATCACCTAACCCAGGACATGTTCACTGACACAGTACCTGGAAACTGACCAGGTGATCATCACCTAACCCAGGACATGTTCACTGACACAGCACCTGGAAACTGACCAGGTGATCATCGCCTAACCCAGGACATGTTCACTGACACAGCACCTGGAAACTAACCAGGTGATCATCACCTAACCCAGGACATGTTCACTGACACAGCACCTGGAAACTGACCAGGTGATCATCACCTAACCCAGGACATGTTCACTGATCCAGCACCTGGAAACTGACCAGGTGATCATCACCTAATCCAGGACATGTTCACTGACCCAGCACCTGGAAACTAACCAGGTGATCATCACCTAATCCAGGACATGTTCACTGACCCAGTACCTGGAAACTAACCAGGTGATCATCACCTAATCCAGGACATGTTCACTGACCCAGCACCTGGAAACTAACCAGGTGATCATCACCTAACCCAGGACATGTTCACTGACACAGCACCTGGAAACTGACCAGGTGATCATCACCTAACCCAGGACATGTTCACTGACACAGCACCTGGAAACTAACCAGGTGATCATCACCTTAACCAGGACATGTTCACTGACACAGCACCTGGAAACTGACCAGGTGATCATCACCTAACCCAGGACATGTTCACTGACCCAGTACCTGGAAACTGACCAGGTGATCATCACCTAACCCAGGACATGTTCACTGACCCAGTACCTGGAAACTGACCAGGTGATCATCACCTTACCCAGGACATGTTCACTGACACAGTACCTGGAAACTGACCAGGTGATCATCACCTAACCCAGGACATGTTCACTGACCCAGCACCTGGAAACTGACCAGGTGATCATCACCTTACCCAGGACATGTTCACTGACACAGTACCTGGAAACTGACCAGGTGATCATCACCTAACCCAGGACATGTTCACTGACCCAGTACCTGGAAACTGACCAGGTGATCATCACCTAACCCAGGACATGTTCACTGACCCAGTACCTGGAAACTGACCAGGTGATCATCACCTTACCCAGGACATGTTCACTGACACAGTACCTGGAAACTGACCAGGTGATCATCACCTAATCCAG
This sequence comes from Heterodontus francisci, assembly GCF_036365525.1. Lineage (NCBI taxonomy): Eukaryota > Metazoa > Chordata > Chondrichthyes > Heterodontiformes > Heterodontidae > Heterodontus > Heterodontus francisci. The sequence goes on from NW_027141695.1 coordinate 53,320, forward strand.
GACATGTTCACTGACCCAGTACCTGGAAACTGACCAGGTGATCATCACCTAACCCAGGACATGTTCACTGACCCAGTACCTGGAAACTGACCAGGTGAACATCACCTAATCCAGGACATGTTCACTGAACCAGCACCTGGAAACTGACCAGGTGAGCATCACCTAACCCAGGACATGTTCACTGACCCAGTACCTGGAAACTGACCAGGTGATCATCACCTAACCCAGGACATGTTCACTGACCCAGCACCTGGAATCTGACCAGGTGATCATCACCTAATCCAGGACATGTTCACTGACACAGCACCTGGAAACTGACCAGGTGAGCATCACCTAACCCAGGACATGTTCACTAATCCAGCACCTGGAAACTGACCAGGTGATCATCACCTAACACAGGACATGATCACTGACACAGCACCTGGAAACTGACCAGGTGATCATCACCTAATCCCAGGACATGTTCACTGACCCAGTACCTGGAAACTGACCAGGTGATCATCACCTAACCCAGGACATGTTCACTGACCCAGCACCTGGAAACTGACCAGGTGATCATCACCTAACCCAGGACATGTTCACTGACCCAGCACCTGGAAACTGACCAGGTGATCATCACCTAACCCAGGACATGTTCACTGACACAGCACCTGGAAACTGACCAGGTGATCATCACCTAACCCAGGACATGTTCACTGACCCAGTACCTGGAAACTGACCAGGTGATCATCACCTAACCCAGGACATGTTCACTGACCCAGTACCTGGAAACTGACCAGGTGATCATCACCTAATCCAGGACATGTTCACTGACCCAGTACCTGGAAACTAACCAGGTGATCATCACCTAACACAGGACATGTTCACTGACCCAGTACCTGGAAACTAACCAGGTGATCATCACCTAACCCAGGACATGTTCACTGACCCAGCACCTGGAAACTGACCAGGTGATCATCACCTAATCCAGGACATGTTCACTAATCCAGCACCTGGAAACTGACCAGGTGATCATCACCTAACACAGGACATGTTCACTGACCCAGTACCTGGAAACTAACCAGGTGATCATCACCTAACACAGGACATGATCACTGACCCAGCACCTGGAAACTGACCAGGTGATCATCACCTAACACAGGACATGATCACTGACACAGCACCTGGAAACTGACCAGGTGATCATCACCTAACCCAGGACATGTTCACTGACCCAGTACCTGGAAACTGACCAGGTGATCATCACCTAACCCAGGACATGTTCACTGACCCAGTACCTGGAAACTGACCAGGTGAACATCACCTAACCCAGGACATGTTCACTGACACAGCACCTGGAATCTGACCAGGTGATCATCACCTAACCCAGGACATGTTCACTGACCCAGTACCTGGAAACTGACCAGGTGATCATCACCTAATCCAGGACATGTTCACTGACCCAGTACCTGGAAACTAACCAGGTGATCATCACCTAACAAAGGACATGTTCACTGACCCAGTACCTGGAAACTAACCAGGTGATCATCACCTAACCCAGGACATGTTCACTGACCCAGCACCTGGAAACTGACCAGGTGATCATCACCTAACCCAGGACATGTTCACTGACCCAGTACCTGGAAACTAACCAGGTGATCATCACCTAACCCAGGACATGTTCACTGACACAGTACCTGGAAACTGACCAGGTGATCATCACCTAACCCAGGACATGTACACTGACCCAGCACCTGGAAACTAACCAGGTGATCATCACCTAACCCAGGACATGTTCACTGACACAGCACCTGGAAACTGACCAGGTGATCATCACCTAACCCAGGACATGTTCACTGACCTAGCACCTGGAAACTGACCAGGTGATCTTCACCTAACCCAGGACATGTTCACTGACACAGTACCTGGAAACTAACCAGGTGATCATCGCCTAACCCAGGACATGTTCACTGACCCCGCACCTGGAAACTGACCAGGTGATCATCACCTAATCCAGGACATGTTCACTGACACAGTACCTGGAAACTGACCAGGTGATCATCACCTAATCCAGGACATGTTCACTGACCCCGCACCTGGAAACTGACCAGGTGTTCATCACCTAACCCAGGACATGTTCACTGACACAGTACCTGGAAACTGACCAGGTGATCATCACCTAACCCAGGACATGTTCACTGACACAGTACCTGGAAACTGACCAGGTGATCATCACCTAACCCAGGACATGTTCACTGACCCAGCACCTGGAAACTCACCAGGTGATCATCACCTAATCCAGGACATGATCACTGACCCAGTACCTGGAAACTGACCAGGTGATCATCACCTAACCCAGGACATGTTCACTGACACAGTACCTGGAAACTGACCAGGTGATCATCACCTAACCCAGGACATGTTCACTCACCCAGCACCTGGAAACTCACCAGGTGATCATCACCTAACCCAGGACATGTTCACTGACCCACTACCTGGAAACTGACCAGGTGATCATCACCTAATCCAGGACATGTTCACTGACCTAGCACCTGGAAACTGACCAGGTGATCTTCACCGAACCCAGGACATGTTCACTGAACCAGCACCTGGAAACTAACCAGGTGATCATCGCCTAATCCAGGACATGTTCACTGACACAGTACCTGGAAACTGACCAGGTGATCATCACCTAATCCAGGACATGTTCACTGACCCAGTACCTGGAAACTGACCAGGTGATCATCACCTAACCCAGGACATGTTCACTGACCCAGTACCTGGAAACTGACCAGGTGATCATCACCTAATCCAGGACATGTTCACTGACACAGCACCTGGAAACTGACCAGGTGATCATCACCTAACCCAGGACATGTTCACTGACCCAGTACCTGGAAACTGACCAGGTGATCATCACCTAACCCAGGACATGTTCACTGACCCAGCACCTGGAAACTGACCAGGTGATCATCACCTAACCCAGGACATGTTCACTGACACAGTACCTGGAAACTGACCAGGTGATCATCACCTAACCCAGGACATGTTCACTGACCCAGTACCTGGAAACTGACCAGGTGATCATCACCTAACCCAGGACATGTTCACTGACCCCGCACCTGGAAACTCACCAGGTGATCATCACCTAACCCAGGACATGTTCACTGACCCAGCACCTGGAAACTGACCAGGTGATCATCACCTAATCCAGGACATGTTCACTGACCCCGCACCTGGAAACTCACCAGGTGATCATCACCTAACCCAGGACATGTTCACTGACCCAGCACCTGGAAACTGACCAGGTGATCATCACCTAATCCAGGACATGTTCACTGACCCCGCACCTGGAAACTGACCAGGTGATCATCAACTAATCCAGGACATGTTCACTGACACAGTACCTGGAAACTGACCAGGTGATCATCACCTAACCCAGGACATGTTCACTGACACAGTACCTGGAAACTGACCAGGTGATCATCACCTAACCCAGGACATGTTCACTGACACAGCACCTGGAAACTGACCAGGTGATCATCACCTAACCCAGGACATGTTCACTGACACAGCACCTGGAAACTGACCAGGTGTACAAAACCTAATCCAGGACATGTTCACTGACCCAGTACCTGGAAAATGACCAGGTGATCATCACCTAATCCAGGACATGTTCACTGACCCAGCACCTGGAAACTAACCAGGTGATCATCACCTAACCCAGGACATGTTCACTGACACAGCACCTGGAAACTAACCAGGTGAGCATCACCTAACCCAGGACATGTTCACTGACACAGTACCTGGAAACTAACCAGGTGATCATCACCTAACCCAGGACATGTTCACTGAAACAGCACCTGGAAACTGACCAGGTGATCATCACCTAATCCAGGACATGTTCACTGACCCAGTACCTGGAAACTGACCAGGTGATCATCACCTAACCCAGGACATGTTCACTGACCCAGCACCTGGAAACTGACCAGGTGATCATCACCTAATCCAGGACATGATCACTGACACAGCACCTGGAAACTGACCAGGTGATCATCACCTAATCCAGGACATGTTCACTGACCCAGTACCTGGAAACTGACCAGGTGATCATCACCTAACCCAGGACATGTTCACTGACCCAGTACCTGGAAACTAACCAGGTGATCATCACCTAATCCAGGACATGTTCACTGACCCAGCACCTGGAAACTGACCAGGTGATCATCACCTAACCCAGGACATGTTCACTGACCCAGTACCTGGAAACTGACCAGGTGATCATCACCTAATCCAGGACATGTTCACTGACCCAGTACCTGGAAACTGACCAGGTGATCATCACCTAACCCAGGACATGTTCACTGACCCAGTACCTGGAAACTGACCAGGTGATCATCACCTAATCCAGGACATGTTCACTGACCCAGCACCTGGAAACTGACCAGGTGATCATCACCTAATCCAGGACATGTTCACTGACCCAGCACCTGGAAACTGACCAGGTGATCATCACCTAACCCAGGACATGTTCACTGACCCAGCACCTGGAAACTGACCAGGTGATCATCACCTAACCCAGGACATGTTCACTGACCCAGCACCTGGAAACTGACCAGGTGATCATCACCTAACCCAGGACATGTTCACTGACCCAGCACCTGGAAACTGACCAGGTGATCATCACCTAACCCAGGACATGTTCACTGACCCAGCACCTGGAAACTGACCAGGTGATCATCGCCTAACCCAGGACATGTTCACTGACCCAGCACCTGGAAACTAACCAGGTGATCATCGCCTAACCCAGGACATGTTCACTGACCCAGCACCTGGAAACTAACCAGGTGATCATCGCCTAACCCAGGACATGTTCACTGACCCAGCACCTGGAAACTAACCAGGTGATCATCACCTAACCCAGGACATGTTCACTGACCAAGTACCTGGAAACTGACCAGGTGATCATCACCTAACCCAGGACATGTTCACTGACCCAGTACCTGGAAACTGACCAGGTGATCATCACCTAATCCAGGACATGTTCACTGACCCAGCACCTGGAAACTGACCAAGTGATCATCACCTAACCCAGGACATGTTCACTGACCCAGCACCTGGAAACTGACCAGGTGATCATCACCTAACCCAGGACATGTTCACTGACCCAGTACCTGGAAACTAACCAGGTGAGCATCACCTAATCCAGGACATGTTCACTGACCCAGCACCTGGAAACTGACCAAGTGATCATCACCTAACCCAGGACATGTTCACTGACCCAGTACCTGGAAACTGACCAGGTGATCATCACCTAATCCAGGACATGTTCACTGACCCAGCACCTGGAAACTGACCAGGTGATCATCACCTAACCCAGGACATGTTCACTGACCCAGTACCTGGAAACTGACCAGGTGATCATCACCTAACCCAGGACATGTTCACTGACCCAGCACCTGGAAACTAACCAGGTGATCATCACCTAACCCAGGAAATGTTCACTGACACAGCACCTGGAAACTGACCAGGTGAGCATCACCTAACCCAGGACATGTTCACTGACCCAGCACCTGGAAACTGACCAGGTGATCATCACCTAACCCAGGAAATGTTCACTGACACAGCACCTGGAAACTGACCAGGTGAGCATCACCTAACCCAGGACATGTTCACTGACACAGCACCTGGAAACTGACCAGGTGATCATCACCTAATCCAGGACATGTTCACTGACACAGCACCTGGAAACTGACCAGGTGATCATCACCTAACCCAGGACATGTTCACTGAACCAGCACCTGGAAACTGACCAGGTGATCATCGCCTAATCCAGGACATGTTCACTGACCCAGCACCTGGAAACTGACCAGGTGATCATCACCTAATCCAGGACATGTTCACTGACCCAGCACCTGGAAACTGACCAGGTGATCATCACCTAACCCAGGACATGTTCACTGACCCAGCACCTGGAAACTAACCAGTTCATCATCACCTAACCCAGGACATGTTCACTGACCCAGTACCTGGAAACTGACCAGGTGATCATCGCCTAACCCAGGACATGTTCACTGACCCAGCACCTGGAAACTGACCAGGTGATCATCACCTAACCCAGGACATGTTCACTGACACAGCACCTGGAATCTGACCAGGTGATCATCGCCTAACCCAGGACATGTTCACTGACCCAGCACCTGGAAACTGACCAGGTGAGCATCACCTAACCCAGGACATGTTCACTGACCCAGCACCTGGAAACTAACCAGGTGATCATCACCTAACCCAGGACATGTTCACTGACACAGCACCTGGAAACTAACCAGGTGGGCATCACCTAACCCAGGACATGTTCACTGACCCAGCACCTGGAAACTAACCAGGTGATCATCACCTAATCCAGGACATGTTCACTGACCCAGCACCTGGAAACTAACCAGGTGATCATCACCTAATCCAGGACATGTTCACTGACGCAGCACCTGGAAACTAACCAGGTGATCATCACCTAACCCAGGACATGTTCACTGACACAGTACCTGGAAACTAACCAGGTGATCATCACCTAACCCAGGACATGTTCACTGACCCAGCACCTGGAAAATAACCAGGTGATCATCACCTAACCCAGGACATGTTCACTGACCCAGCACCTGGAAACTGACCAGGTGAACATCACCTAATCCAGGACATGTTCACTGACCCAGCACCTGGAAACTGACCAGCTGATCATCACCTAACCCAGGACATGTTCACTGACACAGCACCTGGAAACTGACCAGGTGATCATCACCTAACCCAGGACATGTTCACTGACCCAGCACCTGGAAACTGACCAGGTGATCATCACCTAATCCAGGACATGTTCACTGACCCCGCACCTGGAAACTAACCAGGTGATCATCTCCTAACACAGGACATGTTCACTGACCCAGCACCTGGAAACTGACCAGGTGATCATCGCCTAACCCAGGACATGTTCACTGACCCAGTACCTGGAAACTGACCAGGTGATCATCACCTAACCCAGGACATGTTCACTGACACAGCACCTGGAAACTGACCAGGTGATCATCACCTAATCCAGGACATGTTCACTGACACAGCACCTGGAAACTGACCAGGTGATCATCACCTAATCCAGGACATGTTCACTGACACAGCACCTGGAAACTGACCAGGTGATCATCACCTAACCCAGGACATGTTCACTGACCCAGTACCTGGAAACTGACCAGGTGATCGTCACCTAACCCAGGACATGTTCACTGACACAGTACCTGGAAACTGACCAGGTGATCATCACCTAACCCAGGACATGTTCACTGACCCCGCACCTGGAAACTCACCAGGTGATCATCACCTAACCCAGGACATGTTCACTGACCCAGCACCTGGAAACTGACCAGGTGATCATCACCTAATCCAGGACATGTTCACTGACCCCGCACCTGGAAACTCACCAGGTGATCATCACCTAACCCAGGACATGTTCACTGACCCAGCACCTGGAAACTGACCAGGTGATCATCACCGAACCCAGGACATGTTCACTGACCCAGTACCTGGAAACTGACCAGGTGATCATCACCTAACCCAGGACATGTTCACTGACCTAGCACCTGGAAACTGACCAGGTGATCATCACCTAACCCAGGACATGTTCACTGACCCCGCACCTGGAAACTGACCAGGTGATCATCACCTAACCCAGGACATGTTCACTGACACAGTACCTGGAAACTGACCAGGTGATCATCACCTAACCCAGGACATGTTCACTGACACAGCACCTGGAAACTGACCAGGTGATCATCACCTAACCCAGGACATGTTCACTGACACAGCACCTGGAAACTGACCAGGTGTACAAAACCTAACCCAGGACATGTTCACTGACACAGTACCTGGAAACTGACCAGGTGATCATCACCTAACCCAGGACATGTTCACTGACACAGCACCTGGAAACTGACCAGGTGATCATCACCTAACCCAGGACATGTTCACTGACACAGTACCTGGAAACTGACCAGGTGATCATCACGTAACCCAGGACATGTTCACTGACACAGCACCTGGAAACTGACCAGGTGATCATCACCTAACCCAGGACATGTTCACTGACCCAGTACCTGGAAACTGACCAGGTGATCATCACCTAATCCAGGACATGTTCACTGACCCAGCACCTGGAAACTAACCAGGTGATCATCACCTAACCCAGGACATGTTCACTGACACAGCACCTGGAAACTAACCAGGTGAGCATCACCTAACCCAGGACATGTTCACTGACACAGTACCTGGAAACTAACCAGGTGATCATCACCTAACCCAGGACATGTTCACTGAAACAGCACCTGGAAACTGACCAGGTGATCATCACCTAATCCAGGACATGTTCACTGACACAGCACCTGGAAACTAACCAGGTGATCATCACCTAACCCAGGACATGTTCACTGACACAGCACCTGGAAACTGACCAGGTGTACAAAACCTAACCCAGGACATGTTCACTGACACAGTACCTGGAAACTGACCAGGTGATCATCACCTAACCCAGGACATGTTCACTGACACAGCACCTGGAAACTGACCAGGTGATCATCACCTAACCCAGGACATGTTCACTGACACAGTACCTGGAAACTGACCAGGTGATCATCACCTAACCCAGGACATGTTCACTGACACAGCACCTGGAAACTGACCAGGTGATCATCACCTAACCCAGGACATGTTCACTGACCCAGTACCTGGAAACTGACCAGGTGATCATCACCTAATCCAGGACATGTTCACTGACCCAGCACCTGGAAACTAACCAGGTGATCATCACCTAACCCAGGACATGTTCACTGACACAGCACCTGGAAACTAACCAGGTGAGCATCACCTAACCCAGGACATGTTCACTGACACAGTACCTGGAAACTAACCAGGTGATCATCACCTAACCCAGGACATGTTCACTGAAACAGCACCTGGAAACTGACCAGGTGATCATCACCTAATCCAGGACATGTTCACTGACACAGCACCTGGAAACTAACCAGGTGATCATCACCTAACCCAGGACATGTTCACTGACCCAGCACCTGGAAACTGACCAGGTGTACATCACCTAACCCAGGACATGTTCACTGACCCAGTACCTGGAAACTGACCAGGTGATCATCACCTAACCCAGGACATGTTCACTGACCCAGTACCTGGAAACTGACCAGGTGATCATCACCTAATCCAGGACATGTTCACTGACCCAGCACCTGGAAACTGACCAGGTGATCATCACCTAATCCAGGACATGTTCACTGACCCAGTACCTGGAAACTAACCAGGTGATCATCACCTAATCCAGGACATGTTCACTGACCCAGTACTTGGAAACTGACCAGGTGATCATCACCTAACCCAGGACATGTTCACTGACCAAGTACCTGGAAACTGACCAGGTGATCATCACCTAACCCAGGACATGTTCACTGACCCAGCACCTGGAAACTGACCAGGTGATCATCACCTAACCCAGGACATGTTCACTGACCCAGCACCTGGAAACTGACCAGGTGATCATCGCCTAATCCGGGACATGTTCACTGACCCAGCACCTGGAAACTAACCAGGTGATCATCACCTAACCCAGGACATGTTCACTGACCCAGCACCTGGAAACTGACCAGGTGATCATCACCTAACCCAGGACATGTTCACTGACCAAGTACCTGGAAACTGACCAGGTGATCATCACCTAACCCAGGACATGTTCACTGACACAGTACCTGGAAACTGACCAGGTGATCATCACCTAATCCAGGACATGTTCACTGACCCAGCACCTGGAAACTGACCAGGTGATCATCACCTAACCCAGGACATGTTCACTGACCAAGTACCTGGAAACTGACCAGGTGATCATCACCTAACCCAGGACATGTTCACTGACACAGCACCTGGAAACTAACCAGGTGATCATCACCTAACCCAGGACATGTTCACTGACCCAGCACCTGGAAACTGACCAGGTGATCATCACCTAACCCAGGACATGTTCACTGACACAGCACCTGGAAACTGACCAGGTTATCATCACCTAACACAGGACATGTTCACTGACCCAGTACCTGGAAACTGACCAGGTGATCATCGCCTAACCCAGGACATGTTCACTGACCCAGCACCTGGAAACTGACCAGGTGATCATCACCTAACCCAGGACATGTTCACTGACACAGCACCTGGAAACTGACCAGGTGAGCATCACCTAACCCAGGACATGTTCACTGACCCAGCACCTGGAAACTAACCAGGTGATCATCACCTAACCCAGGACATGTTCACTGACACAGCACCTGGAAACTAACCAGGTGGGCATCACCTAACCCAGGACATGTTCACTGACCCAGCACCTGGAAACTAACCAGGTGATCATCACCTAATCCAGGACATGTTCACTGACCCAGCACCTGGAAACTAACCAGGTGATCATCACCTAACCCAGGACATGTTCACTGACGCAGCACCTGGAAACTAACCAGGTGGGCATCACCTAACCCAGGACATGTTCACTGACCCAGCACCTGGAAACTGACCAGGTGATCATCACCTAACCCAGGACATGTTCACTGACCCAGCACCTGGAAACTAACCAGGTGATCATCACCTAACCCAGGACATGTTCACTGACCCAGCACCTGGAAACTGACCAGGTGATCATCACCTAACCCAGGACATGTTCACTGACCCAGCACCTGGAAACTGACCAGGTGATCATCACCTAACCCAGGACATGTTCACTGACCCAGCACCTGGAAAATAACCAGGTGATCATCACCTAACCCAGGACATGTTCACTGACCCAGCACCTGGAAACTGACCAGGTGAACATCACCTAATCCAGGACATGTTCACTGACCCAGCACCTGGAAACTGACCAGCTGATCATCACCTAACCCAGGACATGTTCACTGAAACAGCACCTGGAAATTGACCAGGTGAACATCACCTAATCCAGGACATGTTCACTGACCCCGCACCTGGAAACTAACCAGGTGATCATCTCCTAACACAGGACATGTTCACTGACCCAGCACCTGGAAACTGACCAGGTGATCATCGCCTAACCCAGGACATGTTCACTGACCCAGCACCTGGAAACTGACCAGGTGATCATCACCTAATCCAGGACATGTTCACTGACCCAGTACCTGGAAACTGACCAGGTGATCATCACCTAACCCAGGACATGTTCACTGACCCAGCACCTGGAAACTGACCAGGTGATCATCACCTAATCCAGGACATGTTCACTGACCCAGTACCTGGAAACTAACCAGGTGATCATCACCTAACCCAGGACATGTTCACTGACCCAGCACCTGGAAACTGACCAGGTGATCATCACCTAACCCAGGACATGTTCACTGACCTAGCACCTGGAAACTGACCAGGTGATCATCACCTAACCCAGGACATGTTCACTGACACAGCACTTGGACACTGACCAGGTGATCATCACCTAACCCAGGACATGCTCACTGACCCAGCACCTGGAAACTGATCAGGTGATCATCACCTAACCCAGGACATGTTCACTGACCCAGTACCTGGAAACTAACCAGGTGATCATCACCTAATCCAGGACATGTTCACTGACACAGCACCTGGAATCTGACCAGGTGATCATCACCTAATCCAGGACATGTTCACTGACACAGCACCTGGAATCTGACCAGGTGTGCATCACCTAACCCAGGACATGTTCACTGACCCAGCACCTGGAATCTGACCAGGTGATCATCACCTAATCCAGGACATGTTCACTGACACAGCACCTGGAATCTGACCAGGTGTGCATCACCTAACCCAGGACATGTTCACTGACCCAGCACCTGGAAACTGACCAGGTGAGCATCACCCAACCCAGGACATGTTCACTGACACAGCACCTGGAATCTGACCAGGTGTGCATCACCTAACCCAGGACATGTTCACTGACCCAGCACCTGGAAACTGACCAGGTGATCATCACCTAACCCAGGACATGTTCACTGACCCAGTACCTGGAAACTGACCAGGTGATCATCACCTAACCCAGGACATGTTCACTGACCCAGCACCTGGAAACTGACCAGGTGATCATCGCCTAACCCAGGACATGTTCACTGACACAGCACCTGGAAACTAACCAGGTGATCATCACCTAATCCAGGACATGTTCACTGACCCAGCACCTGGAAACTAACCAGGTGATCATCACCTAACCCAGGACATGTTCACTCACCCAGCACCTGGAAACTAACCAGGTGATCATCACCTAACCCAGGACATGTTCACTGAAACAGCACCTGGAAACTGACCAGGTCAACATCACCTAATCCAGTACATGTTCACTGAACCAGCACCTGGAAACTGACCAGGTGATCATCACCTAACCCAGGACATGTTCACTGACCCAGCACCTGGAAACTAACCAGGTGATCATCACCTAACCCAGGACATGTTCACTGACACAGCACCTGGAAACTGACCAGGTGATCATCACCTAACCCAGGACATGTTCACTGACCCAATACCTGGAAACTGACCAGGTGATCATCACCTAACCCAGGACATGTTCACTGACCCAGTACCTGGAAACTAACCAGGTGATCATCACCTAATCCAGGACATGTTCACTGACACAGCACCTGGAATCTGACCAGGTGATCATCACCTAATCCAGGACATGTTCACTGACCCAGCACCTGGAAACTAACCAGGTGATCATCACCTAACCCAGGACATGTTCACTGACACAGCACCTGGAATCTGACCAGGTGTGCATCACCTAACCCAGGACATGTTCACTGACCCAGCACCTGGAATCTGACCAGGTGATCATCACCTAATCCAGGACATGTTCACTGACACAGCACCTGGAATCTGACCAGGTGTGCATCACCTAACCCAGGACATGTTCACTGACCCAGCACCCGGAAACTGACCAGGTGAGCATCACCCAACCCAGGACATGTTCACTGACACAGCACCTGGAATCTGACCAGGTGTGCATCACCTAACCCAGGACATGTTCACTGACCCAGCACCTGGAAACTAACCAGGCGATCATCACCTAACCCAGGACATGTTCACTGACCCAGCACCAGGAAACTGACCAGGTGATCATCACCTAACCCAGGACATGTTCACTGACCCAGTACCTGGAAACTGACGAGGTGATCATCACCTAATCCAGGACATGTTCACTGACACAGCACCTGGAATCTGACCAGGTGTGCATCACCTAACCCAGGACATGTTCACTGACCCAGCACCTGGAAACTAACCAGGCGATCATCACCTAACCCAGGACATGTTCACTGACCCAGCACCTGGAAACTGACCAGGTGATCATCACCTAACCCAGGACATGTTCACTGACCCAGTACCTGGAAACTGACCAGGTGATCATCACCTAATCCAGGACATGTTCACTGACCCAGTACCTGGAAACTGACCAGGTGATCATCACCTAACCCAGGACATGATCACTGAACCAGCACCTGGAAACTGACCAGGTGATCATCACCTAACACAGGACATGTTCACTGACCCAGTACCTGGAAACTGACCAGGTGATCATCACCTAACCCAGGACATGTTCACTGACCCAGCACCTGGAAACTAACCAGGCGATCATCACCTAACCCAGGACATGTTCACTGACCCAGCACCTGGAAACTGACCAGGTGATCATCACCTAACCCAGGACATGTTCACTGACCCAGCACCTGGAAACTGACCAGGTGATCATCACCTAACCCAGGACATGTTCACTGACCCAGCACCTGGAAACTAACCAGGTGAGCATCACCTAATCCAGGACATGTTCACTGACCCAGCACCTGGAAACTGACCAGGTGAGCATCACCTAATCCAGGACATGTTCACTGACCCAGCACCTGGAAACTAACCAGGTGATCATCACCTAACCCAGGACATGTTCACTGACCCAATACCTGGAAACTGACCAGGTGATCATCACCTAACCCAGGACATGTTCACTGACCGAGTACCTGGAAACTGACCAGGTGATCATCACCTAATCCAGGACATGTTCACTGACCCAGCACCTGGAAACTAACCAGGTGATCATCACCTAACCCAGGACATGTTCACTGACCCAGCACCTGGAAACTGACCAGGTGATCATCACCTAACCCAGGACATGTTCACTAACACAGCACCTGGAAACTAACCAGGTGATCATCACCTAACCCAGGACATGTTCACTGACACAGCACCTGGAAACTGACCAGGTGATCATCACCTAACCCAGGACATGTTCACTGACACAGCACCTGGAAACTGACCAGGTGATCATCACCTAACCCAGGACATGTTCACTGACCCAGTACCTGGAAACTGACCAGGTGATCATCACCTAACCCAGGACATGTTCACTGACACAGCACCTGGAAACTGACCAGGTGATCATCACCTAACCCAGGACATGTTCACTGACACAGCACCTGGAAACTGACCAGGTGATCATCACCTAACCCAGGACATGTTCACTGAACCAGCACCTGGAAACTGATAAGGTGATCATCACCTAATCCAGGACATGTTCACTGACCCAGCACCTGGAAACTGACCAGGTGATCATCACCTAATCCAGGACATGTTCACTGACCCAGTACCTGGAAACTGACCAGGTGATCATCACCTAATCCAGGACATGTTCACTGACACAGCACCTGGAAACTAACCAGGTGATCATCACCTAACCCAGGACATGTTCACTGACCCAGCACCTGGAAACTGACCAGGTGATCATCACCTAACCCAGGACATGTTCACTGACACAGTACCTGGAAACTAACCAGGTGATCATCACCTAATCCAGGACATGTTCACTGACCCAGCACCTGGAAACTGACCAGGTGATCATCACCTAACCCAGGACATGTTCACTGACCAAGTACCTGGAAACTGACCAGGTGATCATCACCTAACCCAGGACATGTTCACTGACACAGCACCTGGAAACTAACCAGGTGATCATCACCTAACCCAGGACATGTTCACTGACCCAGCACCTGGAAACTGACCAGGTGATCATCACCTAACCCAGGACATGTTCACTGACCCAGCACCTGGAAACTGACCAGGTGATCATCACCTAATCCAGGACATGTTCACTGACACAGCACCTGGAAACTGACCAGGTGATCATCACCTAACCCAGGACATGTTCACTGACCCAGCACCTGGAAACTGACCAGATGATCATCACCTAACCCAGGACATGTTCACTGACCCAGCACCTGGAAACTGACCAGGTGATCATCACCTAATCCAGGACATGTTCACTGCCCCAGTACCTGGAAACTGACCAGGTGATCATCACCTAATCCAGGACATGTTCACTGACCCAGTACCTGGAAACTAACCAGGTGATCATCACCTAACCCAGGACATGTTCACTGACCCAGCACCTGGAAACTGACCAGGTGATCATCACCTAATCCAGGACATGTTCACTGACCCAGTACCTGGAAACTGACCAGGTGATCATCACCTAATCCAGGACATGTTCACTGACACAGCACCTGGAAACTAACCAGGTGATCATCACCTAACCCAGGACATGTTCACTGACACAGTACCTGGAAACTGACCAGGTGATCATCACCTAACCCAGGACATGTTCACTGATCCAGCACCTGGAAACTAACCAGGTGATCATCACCTAATCCAGGATATGTTCACTGACCAAGTACCTGGAAACTGACCAGGTGATCATCACCTAATCCAGGACATGTTCACTGACCCAGTACCTGGAAACTGACCAGGTGAACATCACCTAATCCAGGACATGTTCACTGAACCAGCACCTGGAAACTGACCAGGTGATCATCACCTAACCCAGGACATGTTCACTGACCCAGCACCTGGAAACTGACCAGGTGATCATCGCCTAATCCAGGACATGTTCACTGACCCAGCACCTGGAAACTAACCAGGTGATCATCACCGAACCCAGGACATGTTCACTGATCCAGTACCTGGAAACTGACCAGGTGATCATCACCTAACCCAGGACATGTTCACTGACACAACACCTGGAAACTGACCAGGTGATCATCACCGAACCCAGGACATGTTCACTGATCCAGTACCTGGAAACTGACCAGGTGATCATCACCTAACCCAGGACATGTTCACTGATCCAGCACCTGGAAACTGACCAGGTGATCATCACCTAACCCAGGACATGTTCACTGAACCAGCACCTGGAAACTGACCAGGTGATCATCACCTAACCCAGGACATGTTCACTGACCCAGCACCTGGAAACTAACCAGGTGATCATCACCTAACCCAGGACATGTTCTCTGACACAGTACCTGGAAACTAACCAGGTGATCATCACCTAACCCAGGACATGTTCACTGAACCAGCACCTGGAAACTGACCAGGTGATCATCACCTAACCCAGGACATGTTCACTGACCCAGTACCTGGAAACTGACCAAGTGATCATCACCTAACCCAGGACATGTTCACTGACACAGCACCTGGAAACTAACCAGGTGATCATCACCTAACCCAGGACATGTTCACTGACACAGTACCTGGAAACTGACCAGGTGATCATCACCTAACCCAGGACATGTTCACTGACCCAGTACCTGGAAACAGACCAGGTGATCATCACCTAACCCAGGACATGTTCACTGACCCAGTACCTGGAAACTGACCAGGTGATCATCACCTAACCCAGGACATGTTCACTGACCCAGCACCTGGAAACTAACCAGGTGATCATCACCTAACACAGGACATGTTCACTGACACAGCACCTGGAAACTAACCAGGTGATCATCACCTAACCCAGGACATGTTCACTGACCCAGTACCTGGAAACTAACCAGGTGATCATCACCTAACCCAGGACATGTTCACTGACACAGTACCTGGAAACTGACCAGGTGATCATCACCTAATCCAGGACATGTTCACTGACCCAGCACCTGGAAACTAACCAGGTGATCATCACCTAACCCAGGACATGTTCACTGACCCAGTACCTGGAAACTGACCAGGTGATCATCACCTAATCCAGGACATGTTCACTGACCCAGTACCTGGAAACTGACCAGGTGATCATCACCTAATCCAGGACATGTTCACTGACCCAGCACCTGGAAACTAACCAGGTGATCATCACCTAACCCAGGACATGTTCACTGACACAGCACCTGGAAACTGACCAGGTGATCATCACATAACCCAGGACATGTTCACTGACCCAGTACCTGGAAACTGACCAGGTGAGCATCACCTAACCCAGGACATGTTCACTGACCCAGCACCTGGAAACTGACCAGGTAATCATCACCTAACCCAGGACATGTTCACTGACACAGCACCTGGAAACTGACCAGGTGATCATCGCCTAATCCAGGACATGTTCACTGACACAGCACCTGGAAACTGACCAGGTGATCATCACCTAACCCAGGACATGTTCACTGACCCAGCACCTGGAAACTGACCAGGTGATCATCACCTAACCCAGGACATGTTCACTGACCCAGCACCTGGAATCTGACCAGGTGTGCCTCGCCTAACCCAGGACATGTTCACTGACCCAGCACCTGGAAACTAACCAGGTGATCATCACCTAACCCAGGACATGTTCACTGACACAGCACCTGGAAACTGACCAGGTGATCATCACCTAACCCAGGACATGTTCACTGACCCAGCACCTGGAAACTGACCAGGTGAGCATCACCTAACCCAGGACATGTTCACTGACACAGTACCTGGAAACTGACCAGGTGATCATCACCTAACCCAGGACATGTTCACTGACCCAGTACCTGGAAATTGACCAGGTGATCATCACCTAACCCAGGACATGTTCACTGACACAGCACCTGGAAACTGACCAGGTGATCATCACCTAACCCAGGACATGTTCACTGACCCAGCACCTGGAAACTGACCAGGTGAGCATCACCTAACCCAGGACATGTTCACTGACACAGTACCTGGAAACTGACCAGGTGATCATCGCCTAATCCAGGACATGTTCACTGACACAGCACCTGGAAACTAACCAGGTGATCATCACCTAACCCAGGACATGTTCACTGACCCAGTACCTGGAAACTGACCAGGTGATCATCACCTAACCCAGGACATGTTCACTGACACAGCACCTGGAAACTGACCAGGTGATCATCACCTAATCCAGGACATGTTCACTGACCCAGCACCTGGAAACTGACCAGGTGATCATCACCTAATCCAGGACATGTTCACTGACCCAGCACCTGGAAACTGACCAGGTGATCATCGCCTAATCCAGGACATGTTCACTGACACAGCACCTTGAAACTAACCAGGTGATCATCACCTAACCCAGGACATGTTCACTGACACAGCACCTGGAAACTGACCAGGTGATCATCACCTAACCCAGGACATGTTCACTGACACAGTACCTGGAAACTAACCAGGTGATCATCACCTAACCCAGGACATGTTCACTGACACAGCACCTGGAAACTGACCAGGTGATCATCGCCTAATCCAGGACTTGTTCACTGACCCAGCACCTGAAAATTAACCAGGTGATCATCACCTAATCCAGGACATGTTCACTGACCCAGCACCTGGAAACTGACCAGGTGATCATCACTGAACCCAGGACATGTTCACTGACCCAGCACCTGGAAACTGACCAGGTGATCATCACCTAACACAGGACATGTTCACTGACCCAGCACCTGGAAACTGACCAGGTGATCATCACCTAACCCAGGACATGTACACTGACCCAGTACCTGGAAACTGACCAGGTGATCATCACCTAACCCAGGACATGTTCACTGACCCAGTACCTGGAAACTAACCAGGTGATCATCACCTAACCCAGGACATGTTCACTGACCCAGCACCTGGAAACTGACCAGGTGATCATCACCTAATCCAGGACATGTTCACTGACACAGTACCTGGAAACTGACCAGGTGATCATCACCTAATCCAGGACATGTTCACTGACCCAGCACCTGGAAACTAACCAGGTGATCATCACCTAATCCAGGACATGTTCACTGACACAGTACCTGGAAACTGACCAGGTGATCATCACCTAATCCAGGACATGTTCACTGACCCAGTACCTGGAAACTGACCAGGTGATCATCACCTAACCCAGGACATGTTCACTGACCCAGCACCTGGAAACTGACCAGGTGATCATCACCTAATCCAGGACATGTTCACTGACCCAGTACCTGGAAACTAACCAGTTCATCATCACCTAACCCAGGACATGTTCACTGACCCAGTACCTGGAAACTGACCAGGTGATCATCACCTAACCCAGGACATGTTCACTGACCCAGTACCTGGAAACTGACCAGGTGATCATCACCTAACCCAGGACATGTTCACTGACCCAGTACCTGGGAATTTACCAGGCGATCATCACCTAACCCAGGACATGTTCACTGACACAGTACCTGGGAATTTACCAGGTGATCATCACGTAATCCAGGACATGTTCACTGACCCAGTACCTGGAAACTGACCAGGTGATCATCACCTAACACAGGACATGTTCACTGACCCAGTACCTGGAAACTGACCAGGTGATCATCACCTAACACAGGACATTTTCACTGACACAGCACCTGGAAACTGACCAGGTGATCATCACCTAACCCAGGACATGTTCACTGACCCAGTACCTGGAAACTGACCAGGTGATCATCACCTAACCCAGGACATGTTCACTGACCCAGCACCTGGAAACTAACCAGGTGATCATCACCTAACCCAGGACATGTTCACTGACCCAGCACCTGGAAACTGACCAGGTGATCATCACCTAATCCAGGACATGTTCACTGACCCAGTACCTGGAAACTAACCAGTTCATCATCACCTAACCCAGGACATGTTCACTGACCCAGTACCTGGAAACTGACCAGGTGATCATCACTTAATCCAGGACATGTTCACTGACCCAGCACCTGGAAACTAACCAGGTGATCATCACCTAACCCAGGACATGTTCACTGAACCAGCACCTGGAAACTGACCAGGTGATCATCACCTAATCCAGGACATGTTCACTGACACAGCACCTGGAAACTGACCAGGTGAACATCACCTAACCCAGGACATGTTCACTGACCCAGTACCTGGAAACTGACCAGGTGATCATCACTTAATCCAGGACATGTTCACTGACCCAGCACCTGGAAACTAACCAGGTGATCATCACCTAACCCAGGACATGTTCACTGAACCAGCACCTGGAAACTGACCAGGTGATCATCACCTAATCCAGGACATGTTCACTGACACAGCACCTGGAAACTGACCAGGTGATCATCACCTAACCCAGGACATGTTCACTGAACCAGCACCTGGGAATTTACCAGGCGATCATCACCTAATCCAGGACATGTTCACTGACCCAGTACCTGGAAACTGACCAGGTGATCATCACCTAACCCAGGACATGTTCACTGACCCAGTACCTGGAAACTGACCAGGTGAGCATCACCTAATCCAGGACATGTTCACTGACCCAGCACCTGGAAACTGACCAGGTGATCATCACCTAACCCAGGACATGTTCACTGACCCAGTACCTGGAAACTAACCAGGTGATCATCACCTAATCCAGGACATGTTCACTGACCCAGTACCTGGAAACTAACCAGGTGATCATCACCTAATCCAGGACATGTTCACTGACCCAGTACCTGGAAACTAACCAGGTGATCATCACCTAATCCAGGACATGTTCACTGACCCAGTACCTGGAAACTGACCAGGTGATCATCACCTAACCCAGGACATGTTCACTGACACAGTACCTGGAAACTAACCAGGTGATCATCACCTAACCCAGGACATGTTCACTGACACAGTACCTGGAAACTGACCAGGTGATCATCACCTAACCCAGGTCATGTTCACTGACCCAGTACCTGGAATCTGACCAGGTGATCATCACCTAACCCAGGACATGTTCACTGACCCAGCACCTGGAAACTGACCAGGTGATCATCGCCTAACCCAGGACATGTTCACTGACCCAGTACCTGGAATCTGACCAGGTGATCATCACCTAATCCAGGACATGTTCACTGACCCAGTACCTGGAATCTGACCAGGTGATCATCACCTAACTCAGGACATGTTCACTGACACAGCACCTGGAAACTGACCAGGTGATCATCACCTAACCCAGGACATGTTCACTGACCCAGCACCTGGAAACTGACCAGGTGATCATCACCTAACCCAGGACATGTTCACTGACCCAGTACCTGGAATCTGACCAGGTGATCATCACCTAATCCAGGACATGTTCACTGACCTAGCACCTGGAAACTGACCAGGTGATCATCACCTAACCCAGGACATGTTCACTGACCCAGTACCTGGAATCTGACCAGGTGATCATCACCTAACCCAGGACATGTTCACTGACCCAGTACCTGGAAACTGACCAGGTGAACATCACCTAACCCAGGACATGTTCACTGACCCAGCACCTGGAAACTGACCAGGTGATCATCACCTAACCCAGGACATGTTCACTGACACAGCACCTGGAAACTGACCAGGTGATCATCACCTAACCCAGGACATGTTCACTGACACAGCACCTGGAAACTAACCAGGTGATCATCACCTAACCCAGGACATGTTCACTGACCCAGTACCTGGAAACTCACCAGGTGATCATCACCTAACCCAGGACATGTTCACTGACCCAGCACCTGGAAACTGACCAGGTGATCATCACCTAACCCAGGACATGTTCACTGACACAGCACCTGGAAACTAACCAGGTGATCATCACCTAACCCAGGACATGTCCACTGACCCAGCACCTGGAAACTGACCAGGTGATCATCACCTAACCCAGGACATGTTCACTGACCCAGTACCTGGAAACTAACCAGGTGAGCATCACCTAATCCAGGACATGTTCACTGACCCAGCACCTGGAAACTGACCAGGTGATCATCACCTAACCCAGGACATGTTCACTGACCCAGTACCTGGAAACTGACCAGGTGATCATCACCTAACCCAGGACATGTTCACTGACACAGTACCTGGAAACTGACCAGGTGATCATCGCCTAACCCAGGACATGTTCACTGACCCAGCACCTGGAAACTGACCAGGTGATCATCACCTAATCCAGGACATGTTCACTGACCCAGCACCTGGAAACTGACCAGGTGATCATCGCCTAACCCAGGACATGTTCACTGACCCAGTACCTGGAAACTGACCAGGTGATCATCACCTAACCCAGGACATGTTCACTGACCCAGCACCTGGAAACTGACCAGGTGAGCATCACCTAACCCAGGACATGTTCACTGACCCAGCACCTGGAAACTAACCAGGTGATCATCACCTAACCCAGGACATGTTCACTGACCCAGCACCTGGAAACTAACCAGGTGATCATCACCTAACACAGGACATGATCACTGACCCAGTACCTGGAAACTAACCAGGTGATCATCACCTAACCCAGGACATGTTCACTGACCCAGCACCTGGGAATTTACCAGGCGATCATCACCTAACCCAGGACATGTTCACTGACCCAGTACCTGGAAACTAACCAGGTGATCATCACCTAACCCAGGACATGTTCACTGACCCAGCACCTGGAAACTAACCAGGTGATCATCACCTAACACAGGACATGATCACTGACCCAGTACCTGGAAACTAACCAGGTGATCATCACCTAACCCAGGACATGTTCACTGACCCAGCACCTGGGAATTTACCAGGCGATCATCACCTAACCCAGGACATGTTCACTGACCCAGCACCTGGAAACTGACCAGGTGATCATCACCTAAACCAGGACATGTTCACTGACCCAGTACCTGGAAACTGACCAGGTGATCATCACCTAACCCAGGACATGTTCACTGACCCAGCACCTGGAAACTGACCAGGTGATCATCACCTAACCCAGGACATGTTCACTGACCCAGCACCTGGAAACTGACCAGGTGATCATCACCTAATCCAGGACATGTTCACTGACCCAGCACCTGGAAACTGACCTGGTGATCATCACCTAACCCAGGACATGTTCACTGACCCAGTACCTGGAAACTGACCAGGTGATCATCACCTAACCCAGGACATGTTCACTGACCCAGCACCTGGAAACTAACCAGGTGATCATCACCTCACCCAGGACATGTTCACTGACCCAGCACCTGGAAACTAACCAGGTGATCATCACCTAATCCAGGACATGTTCACTGACCCAGCACCTGGAAACTGACCAGGTGATCATCACCTAACCCAGGACATGTTCACTGACCCAGCACCTGGAAACTGACCAGGTGATCATCACCTAACCCAGGACATGTTCACTGACCCAGCACCTGGAAACTGACCAGGTGATCATCACCTCACCCAGGACATGTTCACTGACCCAGCACCTGGAAACTAACCAGGTGATCATCACCTAACCCAGGACATGTTCACTGACCCAGCACCTGGAAACTAACCAGGTGATCATCACCTAACCCAGGACATGTTCACTGACACAGCACCTGGAAACTGACCAGGTGATCATCACCTAACCCAGGACATGTTCACTGACCCAGCACCTGGAAACTGACCAGGTGATCATCACCTAACCCAGGACATGTTCACTGACCCAGTACCTGGAAACTGACCAGGTGATCATCACCTAACCCAGGACATGTTCACTGACACAGTACCTGGAAACTGACCAGGTGATCATCGCCTAATCCAGGACATGTTCACTGACCCAGCACCTGGAAACTAACCAGGTGATCATCGCCTAATCCAGGACATGTTCACTGACCCAGCACCTGGAAACTGACCAGGTGATCATCACCTAATCCAGGACATGTTCACTGACCCAGCACCTGGAAACTGACCAGGTGATCATCACCTAACCCAGGACATGTTCACTGACACAGTACCTGGAAACTGACCAGGTGATCATCACCTAACCCAGGACATGTTCACTGACACAGCACCTGGAAACTGACCAGGTGATCATCACCTAACCCAGGACATGTTCACTGACACAGCACCTGGAAACTGACCAGGTGATCATCGCCTAACCCAGGACATGTTCACTGACACAGCACCTGGAAACTAACCAGGTGATCATCACCTAACCCAGGACATGTTCACTGACACAGCACCTGGAAACTGACCAGGTGATCATCACCTAACCCAGGACATGTTCACTGATCCAGCACCTGGAAACTGACCAGGTGATCATCACCTAATCCAGGACATGTTCACTGACCCAGCACCTGGAAACTAACCAGGTGATCATCACCTAATCCAGGACATGTTCACTGACCCAGTACCTGGAAACTAACCAGGTGATCATCGCCTAATCCAGGACATGTTCACTGACCCAGCACCTGGAAACTGACCAGGTGATCATCACCTAATCCAGGACATGTTCACTGACCCAGCACCTGGAAACTAACCAGGTGTTCATCACCTAATCCAGGACATGTTCACTGACACAGCACCTGGAAACTGACCAGGTGATCATCACCTAATCCAGGACATGTTCACTGACCCAGCACCTGGAAACTAACCAGGTGTTCATCACCTAATCCAGGACATGTTCACTGACACAGCACCTGGAAACTGACCAGGTGATCATCACCTAACCCAGGACATGTTCACTGATCCAGCACCTGGAAACTGACCAGGTGATCATCACCTAACCCAGGACATGTTCACTGACACAGTACCTGGAAACTGACCAGGTGATCTTCACCTAATCCAGGACATGTTCACTGACCCAGTACCTGGAAACTGACCAGGTGATCATCACCTAACCCAGGACATGTTCACTGACCCAGCACCTGGAAACTGACCAGGTGATCATCACCTAACCCAGGACATGTTCAGTGACCCAGTACCTGGAAACTGACCAGGTGATCATCACCTAACCCAGGACATGTTCACTGACCCAGCACCTGGAAACTGACCAGGTGATCATCACCTAACCCAGGACATGTTCACTGACCCAGTACCTGGAAACTGACCAGGTGATCATCACCTAACCCAGGACATGTTCACTGACCCAGCACCTGGAAACTGACCAGGTGATCATCACCTAACCCAGGACATGTTCACTGACACAGTACCTGGAAACTGACCAGGTGATCATCACCTAACCCAGGACATGTTCACTGACCCAGCACCTGGAAACTGACCAGGTGATCATCGCCTAACCCAGGACATGTTCACTGACCCAGCACCTGGAAACTGACCAGGTGATCATCACCTAACCCAGGACATGTTCACTGACCCAGTACCTGGAAACTGACCAGGTGATCATCACCTAACCCAGGACATGTTCACTGACACAGCACCTGGAAACTGACCAGGTGATCATCACCTAACCCAGGACATGTTCACTGACACAGCACCTGGAAACTGACCAGGTGATCATCGCCTAACCCAGGACATGTTCACTGACACAGCACCTGGAAACTAACCAGGTGTTCATCACCTAACCCAGGACATGTTCACTGACCCAGTACCTGGAAACTGACCAGGTGATCATCACCTAACCCAGGACATGTTCACTGACACAGCACCTGGAAACTGACCAGGTGATCATCACCTAACCCAGGACATGTTCACTGACCCAGTACCTGGAAACTGACCAGGTGATCATCACCTAATCCAGGACATGTTCACTGACCCAGCACCTGGAAACTAACCAGGTGATCATCACCTAATCCAGGACATGTTCACTGACCCAGTACCTGGAAACTAACCAGGTGATCATCGCCTAATCCAGGACATGTTCACTGACCCAGTACCTGGAAACTGACCAGGTGATCATCACCTAATCCAGGACATGTTCACTGACACAGCACCTGGAAACTGACCAGGTGATCATCACCTAATCCAGGACATGTTCACTGACCCAGCACCTGGAAACTAACCAGGTGATCATCACCTAATCCAGGACATGTTCACTGACACAGCACCTGGAAACTGACCAGGTGATCATCACCTAACCCAGGACATGTTCACTGACACAGTACCTGGAAACTGACCAGGTGATCATCGCCTAATCCAGGACATGTTCACTGACCCAGCACCTGGAAACTGACCAGGTGATCATCGCCTAACCCAGGACATGTTCACTGACACAGCACCTGGAAACTAACCAGGTGATCATCACCTAACCCAGGACATGTTCACTGACCCAGTACCTGGAAACTGACCAGGTGATCATCGCCTAATCCAGGACATGTTCACTGACCCAGTACCTGGAAACTGACCAGGTGATCATCACCTAACCCAGGACATGTTCACTGACCCAGCACCTGGAAACTAACCAAGTGAGCATCACCTAACCAAGGACATGTTCACTGACCCAGTACCTGGAAACTGACCAGGCGATCATCGCCTAATCCAGGACTTGTTCACAGACACAGCACCTGGAAACTGACCAGGTGATAATCACCTAATCCAGGACATGTTCACTGACACAGCACCTGGAAACTAACCAGGTGATCATCACCTAATCCAGGACATGTTCACTGACCCAGTACCTGGAAACTGACCAGGTGATCATCACCTAACCCAGGACATGTTCACTGACCCAGCACCTGGAAACTAACCAGGTGATCATCACCTAACCCAGGACATGTTCACTGACCCAGCACCTGGAAACTAACCAGGTGATCATCACCTAACCCAGGACATGTTCACTGAACCAGCACCTGGAAACTGACCAGGTGATCATCACCTAACCCAGGACATGTTCACTGACCCAGTACCTGGAAACTGACCAGGTGATCATCACCTAACCCAGGACATGTTCACTGACCCAGCACCTGGAAACTAACCAGGTGATCATCACCTAACCCAGGACATGTTCACTGACCCAGCACCTGGAAACTAACCAGGTGATCATCACCTAACCCAGGACATGTTCACTGAACCAGCACCTGGAAACTGACCAGGTGATCATCACCTAACCCAGGACATGTTCACTGACCCAGTACCTGGAAACTAACCAGGTGATCATCACCTAACCCAGGACATTTTCACTGAACCAGTACCTGGAAACAGACCAGGTGATCATCACCTAACCCAGGACATGTTCACTGACACAGTAGCTGGAAACTGACCAGGTGATCATCACCTAACCCAGGACATGTTCACTGACACAGCACCTGGAAACTGACCAGGTGATCATCGCCTAACCCAGGACATGTTCACTGACACAGCACCTGGAAACTAACCAGGTGATCATCACCTAACCCAGGACATGTTCACTGACACAGCACCTGGAAACTGACCAGGTGATCATCACCTAACCCAGGACATGTTCACTGATCCAGCACCTGGAAACTGACCAGGTGATCATCACCTAATCCAGGACATGTTCACTGACCCAGCACCTGGAAACTAACCAGGTGATCATCACCTAATCCAGGACATGTTCACTGACCCAGTACCTGGAAACTAACCAGGTGATCATCACCTAATCCAGGACATGTTCACTGACCCAGCACCTGGAAACTAACCAGGTGATCATCACCTAACCCAGGACATGTTCACTGACCCAGCACCTGGAAACAGACCAGGTGATCATCACCTAACCCAGGACATGTTCACTGACACAGCACCTGGAAACTGACCAGGTGATCATCACCTAACCCAGGACATGTTCACTGACCCAGCACCTGGAAACTAACCAGGTGATCATCACCTAACCCAGGACATGTTCACTGACCCAGTACCTGGAAACTGACCAGGTGATCATCACCTAATCCAGGACATGTTCACTGACCCAGTACCTGGAAACTGACCAGGTGATCATCACCTAACCCAGGACATGTTCACTGACCCAGTACCTGGAAACTGACCAGGTGAACATCACCTAATCCAGGACATGTTCACTGAACCAGCACCTGGAAACTGACCAGGTGAGCATCACCTAACCCAGGACATGTTCACTGACCCAGTACCTGGAAACTGACCAGGTGATCATCACCTAACCCAGGACATGTTCACTGACCCAGCACCTGGAATCTGACCAGGTGATCATCACCTAATCCAGGACATGTTCACTGACACAGCACCTGGAAACTGACCAGGTGAGCATCACCTAACCCAGGACATGTTCACTAATCCAGCACCTGGAAACTGACCAGGTGATCATCACCTAACACAGGACATGATCACTGACACAGCACCTGGAAACTGACCAGGTGAGCATCACCTAACCCAGGACATGTTCACTGACCCAGCACCTGGAAACTGACCAGGTGATCATCACCTAACCCAGGACATGTTCACTGACCCAGCACCTGGAAACTGACCAGGTGATCATCACCTAACCCAGGACATGTTCACTGACACAGCACCTGGAAACTGACCAGGTGATCATCACCTAACCCAGGACATGTTCACTGACCCAGTACCTGGAAACTGACCAGGTGATCATCACCTAACCCAGGACATGTTCACTGACCCAGTACCTGGAAACTGACCAGGTGATCATCACCTAATCCAGGACATGTTCACTGACCCAATACCTGGAAACTGACCAGGTGATCATCACCTAATCCAGGACATGTTCACTGACCCAGTACCTGGAAACTGACCAGGTGATCATCACCTAACACAGGACATGTTCACTGACCCAGTACCTGGAAACTAACCAGGTGATCATCACCTAACCCAGGACATGTTCACTGACACAGCACCTGGAATCTGACCAGGTGATCATCACCTAACCCAGGACATGTTCACTGACCCAGTACCTGGAAACTGACCAGGTGATCATCACCTAACACAGGACATGTTCACTGACCCAGTACCTGGAAACTAACCAGGTGATCATCACCTAACCCAGGACATGTTCACTGACCCAGCACCTGGAAACTGACCAGGTGATCATCACCTAATCCAGGACATGTTCACTAATCCAGCACCTGGAAACTGACCAGGTGATCATCACCTAACACAGGACATGTTCACTGACCCAGTACCTGGAAACTAACCAGGTGATCATCACCTAACACAGGACATGATCACTGACCCAGCACCTGGAAACTGACCAGGTGATCATCACCTAACACAGGACATGATCACGGACACAGCACCTGGAAACTGACCAGGTGATCATCACCTAACCCAGGACATGTTCACTGACCCAGTACCTGGAAACTGACCAGGTGATCATCACCTAACCCAGGACATGTTCACTGACCCAGTACCTGGAAACTGACCAGGTGATCATCACCTAACCCAGGACATGTTCACTGACCCAGTACCTGGAAACTGACCAGGTGAACATCACCTAACCCAGGACATGTTCACTGACACAGCACCTGGAATCTGACCAGGTGATCATCACCTAACCCAGGACATGTTCACTGACCCAGTACCTGGAAACTGACCAGGTGATCATCACCTAACCCAGGACATGTTCACTGACACAGCACCTGGAAACTGACCAGGTGATCATCGCCTAATCCAGGACATGTTCACTGACCCAGCACCTGGAAACTGACCAGGTGATCATCACCTAACCCAGGACATGTTCACTGACCCAGCACCTGGAAACAGACCAGGTGATCATCACCTAACCCAGGACATGTTCACTGACCCAGTACCTGGAAACTGACCAGGTGATCATCACCTAATCCAGGACATGTTCACTGACCCAGCACCTGGAAACTAACCAGGTGATCATCACCTAACCCAGGACATGTTCACTGACCCAGCACCTGGAAACTAACCAGGTGATCATCACCTAATCCAGGACATGTTCACTGACCCAGCACCTGGAAACTAACCAGGTGATCATCACCTAACCCAGGACATGTTCACTGACCCTGTACCTGGAAACTGACCAGGTGATCATCACCTAACCCAGGACATGTTCACTGACCCAGTACCTGGAAACTAACCAGGTGATCATCACCTAATCCAGGACATGTTCACTGACCCAGTACCTGGAAACTGACCAGGTGATCATCACCTAACCCAGGACATGTTCACTGACACAGCACCTGGAAACTGACCAGGTGATCATCGCCTAATCCAGGACATGTTCACTGACACAGCACCTGGAAACTAACCAGGTGATCATCACCTAACCCAGGACATGTTCACTGACCCAGCACCTGGAAACAGACCAGGTGATCATCACCTAATCCACGACATGTTCACTGACCCAGTACCTGGAAACTGACCAGGTGATCATCACCTAATCCAGGACATGTTCACTGACCCAGCACCTGGAAACTAACCAGGTGATCATCACCTAATCCACGACATGTTCACTGACCCAGTACCTGGAAACAGACCAGGTGATCATCACCTAACCCAGGACATGTTCACTGACCCAGTACCTGGAAACTGACCAGGTGATCATCACCTAACACAGGACATGTTCACTGACACAGCACCTGGAAACTGACCAGGTGATCATCACCTAACCCAGGACATGTTCACTGACCCAGTACCTGGAAACTAACCAGGTGATCATCACCTAACCCAGGACATGTTCACTGACCCAGCACCTGGAAACTAACCAGGTGATCATCACCTAACCCAGGACATGATCACTGACCCAGTACCTGGAAACTAACCAGGTGATCATCACCTAACCCAGGACATGTTCACTGACCCAGCACCTGGAAACTAACCAGGTGATCATCACCTAATCCAGGACATGTTCACTGACCCAGCACCTGGAAACTAACCAGGTGATCATCACCTAATCCAGGACATGTTCACTGACCCAGCACCTGGAAACTGACCAGGTGATCATCACCTTACCCAGGACATGTTCACTGACCCAGCACCTGGAAACTGACCAGGTGATCATCACCTAACCCAGGACATGTTCACTGACCCAGCACCTGGAAACTAACCAGGTGATCATCACCTAACCCAGGACATGTTCACTGACACAGCACCTGGAAACTGACCAGGTGATCATCACCTAATCCAGGACATGATCACTGACCCAGTACCTGGAAACTAACCAGGTGATCATCACCTAACACAGGACATGTTCACTGACCCAGCACCTGGAAACTGACCAGGTGATCATCACCTAACCCAGGACATGTTCACTGACCCAGCACCTGGAAACTGACCAGGTGAGCATCACCTAATCCACGACATGTTCACTGACCCAGTACCTGGAAACTGACCAGGTGTACATCACCTAACCCAGGACATGTTCACTGACCCAGTACCTGGAAACTGACCAGGTGATCATCACCTAACACAGGACATGTTCACTGACACAGCACCTGGAAACTGACCAGGTGATCATCACCTAACCCAGGACATGTTCACTGACCCAGTACCTGGAAACTAACCAGGTGATCATCACCTAACCCAGGACATGTTCACTGACCCAGCACCTGGAAACTAACCAGGTGATCATCACCTAACCCAGGACATGATCACTGACCCAGTACCTGGAAACTAACCAGATGATCATCACCTAACCCAGGACATGTTCACTGACCCAGCACCTGGAAACTAACCAGGTGATCATCACCTAATCCAGGACATGTTCACTGACCCAGCACCTGGAAACTAACCAGGTGATCATCACCTAATCCAGGACATGTTCACTGACCCAGCACCTGGAAACTGACCAGGTGATCATCACCTTACCCAGGACATGTTCACTGACCCAGCACCTGGAAACTGACCAGGTGATCATCACCTAACCCAGGACATGTTCACTGACCCAGCACCTGGAAACTAACCAGGTGATCATCACCTAACCCAGGACATGTTCACTGACACAGCACCTGGAAACTGACCAGGTGATCATCACCTAATCCAGGACATGATCACTGACCCAGTACCTGGAAACTAACCAGGTGATCATCACCTAACACAGGACATGTTCACTGACCCAGCACCTGGAAACTGACCAGGTGATCATCACCTAACCCAGGACATGTTCACTGACCCAGCACCTGGAAACTGACCAGGTGAGCATCACCTAATCCACGACATGTTCACTGACCCAGTACCTGGAAACTGACCAGGTGTACATCACCTAACCCAGGACATGTTCACTGACACAGCACCTGGAAACTGACCAGGTGATCATCGCCTAACCCAGGACATGTTCACTGACACAGCACCTGGAAACTGACCAGGTGATCATCACCTAATCCAGGACATGTTCACTGACCCAGTACCTGGAAACTAACCAGGTGATCATCACCTAATCCAGGACATGTTCACTCACCCAGCACCTGGAAACTGACCAAGTGATCATCACCTAACCCAGGACATGTTCACTGACCCAGCACCTGGAAACAGACCAGGTGAGCATCACCTAATCCAGGACATGTTCACTGACACAGCACCTGGAAACTGACCAAGTGATCATCACTTAACACAGGACATGATCACTGACCCAGCACCTGGAAACAGACCAGGTGAGCATCACCTAATCCAGGACATGTTCACTCACCCAGCACCTGGAAACTGACCAAGTGATCATCACCTTACCCAGGACATGTTCACTGACCCAGCACCTGGAAACAGACCAGGTGAGCATCACCTAATCCAGGACATGTTCACTGACACAGCACCTGGAAACTAACCAGGTGATCATCACCTAATCCAGGACATGTTCACTGACACAGTACCTGGAAACTAACCAGGTGATCATCACCTAACCCAGGACATGTTCACTGACCCAGTACCTGGAAACTGACCAGGTGATCATCACCTAACCCAGGACATGTTCACTGACCCAGTACCTGGAAACTAACCAGGTGATCATCACCTAATCCAGGACATGTTCACTGACCCAGTACCTGGAAACTGACCAGGTGATCATCACCTAATCCAGGACATGTTCACTGACCCAGTACCTGGAAACTGACCAGGTGATCATCACCTAACCCAGGACATGTTCACTGACCCAGTACCTGGAAACTGACCAGGTGATCATCACCTAACCCAGGACATGTTCACTGACCTAGCACCTGGAAACTGACCAGGTGAGCATCACCTAATCCAGGACATGTTCACTGACACAGCACCTGGAAACTAACCAGGTAATCATCGCCTAATCCAGGACATGTTCACTGACCCAGCACCTGGAAACTGACCAGGTGATCATCACCTAATCCAGGACATGTTCACTGACCCAGCACCTGGAAACTGACCAGGTGATCATCACCTAACACAGGACATGATCACTGACCCAGTACCTGGAAACTAACCAGGTGATCATCACCTAATCCAGGACATGTTCACTGACCCAGTACCTGGAAACTGACCAGGTGATCATCACCTAACCCAGGACATGTTCACTGACCCAGCACCTGGAAACTGACCAGGTGATCATCACCTAACCCAGGACATGTTCACTGACACAGCACCTGGAAACAGACCAGGTGATCATCACCTAACCCAGGACATGTTCACTGACCCAGCACCTGGAAACTGACCAGGTGAGCATCACCTAATCCACGACATGTTCACTGACCCAGTACCTGGAAACTGACCAGGTGAGCATCACCTAATCCAGGACATGTTCACTGACCCAGCACCTGGAAACTGACCAGGTGATCATCACCTAACACAGGACATGTTCACTGACCCAGCACCTGGAAACTAACCAGGTGA
Source organism: Heterodontus francisci (assembly GCF_036365525.1). Lineage (NCBI taxonomy): Eukaryota > Metazoa > Chordata > Chondrichthyes > Heterodontiformes > Heterodontidae > Heterodontus > Heterodontus francisci. Next base: position 87,049 of record NW_027141695.1, read on the forward strand.
TCATCACCTAATCCAGGACATGTTCACTGACCTAGCACCTGGAAACTGACCAGGTGATCATCACCTAACCCAGGACATGTTCACTGACACAGCACCTGGAAACTGACCAGGTGATCATCACCTAACCCAGGACATGTTCACTGACCCAGTACCTGGAAACTAACCAGGTGATCATCACCTAATCCAGGACATGTTCACTGAACCAGTACCTGGAAACTAACCAGGTGATCATCACCTAATCCAGGACATGTTCACTGACCCAGTACCTGGAAACTAACAAGGTGATCATCACCTAATCCAGGACATGTTCACTGACCCAGTACCTGGAAACTGACGAGGTGATCATCACCTAACCCAGGACATGTTCACTGACACAGCACCTGGAAACAGACCAGGTGATCATCACCTAACACAGGACATGTTCACTGACCCAGCACCTGGAAACTGACCAGGTGATCATCACCTAACCCAGGACATGTTCACTGACACAGCACCTGGAAACTGACCAGGTGATCATCACCTAACCCAGGACATGTTCACTGACACAGCACCTGGAAACTGACCAGGTGAACATCACCTAACCCAGGACATGTTCACTGACCCAGCACCTGGAAGCTGACCAGGTGATCATCACCTAACCCAGGACATGTTCACTGAACCAGTACCTGGAAACTGACCAGGTGATCATCACCTAACCCAGGACATGCTCACTGACCCAGCACCTGGAAACTAACCAGGTGATCATCGCCTAACCCAGGACATGTTCACTGACCCAGCACCTGGAAACTGACCAGGTGATCATCACCTAATCCAGGACATGTTCACTGACCCAGCACCTGGAAACTGACCAAGTGATCATCACCTAACCCAGGACATGTTCACTGACCCAGCACCTGGAAACTGACCAGGTGATCATCACCTAACCCAGGACATGTTCACTGACCCAGCACCTGGAAACTGACCAGGTGAGCATCACCTAATCCACGACATGTTCACTGACCCAGTACCTGGAAACTGACCAGGTGATCATCACCTAACCCAGGACATGTTCACTGACACAGCACCTGGAAACTAACCAGGTGATCATCACCTAATCCAGGACATGTTCACTGACCCAGCACCTGGAAACTGACCATGTGATCATCGCCTAATCCAGGACATGTTCACTGACACAGCACCTGGAAACTGACCAGGTGATCATCACCTAATCCAGGACATGTTCACTGACACAGCACCTGGAAACTGACCAGGTGATCATCACCTAACACAGGACATGTTCACTGAACCAGCACCTGGAAACTGACCAGGTGATCATCACCTAATCCAGGACATGTTCACTGACACAGCACCTGGAAACTGACCAGGTGATCATCACCTAATCCAGGACATGTTCACTGACACAGCACCTGGAAACAGACCAGGTGATCATCACCTAACCCAGGACATGTTCACTGACCCAGCACCTGGAAACTGACCAGGTGAGCATCACCTAATCCACGACATGTTCACTGACCCAGTACCTGGAAACTGACCAGGTGATCATCACCTAACCCAGGACATGTTCACTGACCCAGCACCTGGAAGCTGACCAGGTGATCATCACCTAATCCAGGACATGTTCACTGACCCAGCACCTGGAAACTAACCAGGTGATCATCACCTAACCCAGGACATGTTCACTGACCCAGCACCTGGAAACTGACCAGGTGATCATCACCTAATCCAGGACATGTTCACTGACCCAGTACCTGGAAACTGACCAGGTGATCATCACCTAACCCAGGACATGTTCACTGACCCAGCACCTGGAAACTGACCAAGTGATCATCACCTAACCCAGGACATGTTCACTGACCCAGCACCTGGAAACTGACCAGGTGATCATCACCTAACCCAGGACATGTTCACTGACCCAGTACCTGGAAACTGACCAGGTGATCATCACCTAACCCAGGACATGTTCACTGACCCAGTACCTGGAAACTGACCAGGTGATCATCACCTAACCCAGGACATGTTCACTGACCTAGCACCTGGAAACTGACCAGGTGATCATCACCTAACCCAGGACATGTTCACTGACCCAGTACCTGGAAACTGACCAGGTGATCATCACCTAATCCAGGACATGTTCACTGACCCAGTACCTGGAAACTGACCAGGTGATCATCACCTAATCCAGGACATGTTCACTGACCCAGCACCTGGAAACTGACCAGGTGATCATCACCTAATCCAGGACATGTTCACTGACCCAGTACCTGGAAACTGACCAGGTGATCATCACCTAACCCAGGACATGTTCACTGACCCAGTACCTGGAAACTAACCAGGTGATCATCACCTAACCCAGGACATGTTCACTGACACAGTACCTGGAAACTGACCAGGTGATCATCACCTAATCCAGGACATGTTCACTGACCCAGTACCTGGAAACTGACCAGGTGATCATCACCTAACCCAGGACATGTTCACTGACCCAGCACCTGGAAACTGACCAGGTGAACATCACCTAATCCAGGACATGTTCACTGACCCTGCACCTGGAAACTGACCAGGTGAGTATCACCTAATCCAGGACATGTTCACTGACCCAGTACCTGGAAACTGACCAGGTGATCATCACCTAACCCAGGACATGTTCACTGACCCAGTACCTGGAAACTGACCAGGTGATCATCACCTAACCCAGGACATGTTCACTGACACAGCACCTGGAAACTAACCAGGTGATCATCACCTAACCCAGGACATGTTCACTGACCCAGCACCTGGAAACTGACCAGGTGATCATCACCTAACCCAGGACATGTTCACTGACACAGCACCTGGAAACTAACCAGGTGATCATCACCTAACCCAGGACATGTTCACTGACCCAGCACCTGGAAACTAACCAGGTGATCATCACCTAATCCAGGACATGTTCACTGACCCAGCACCTGGAAACTAACCAGGTGATCATCACCTAATCCAGGACATGTTCACTGACCCAGCACCTGGAAACTAACCAGGTGATCATCGCCTAACCCAGGACATGTTCACTCACCCAGCACCTGGAAACTGACCAACTGATCATCACCTAACCCAGGACATGTTCACTGACCCAACACCTGGAAACAGACCAGGTGAGCATCACCTAACACAGGACATGTTCACTGACCCAGTACCTGGAAACTGACCAGGTGATCATCACCTAACCCAGGACATGTTCACTGACACAGCACCTGGAAACTGACCAGGTGATCATCACCTAATCCAGGACATGTTCACTGACCCAGTACCTGGAAACTGACCAGGTGATCATCGCCTAATCCAGGACTTGTTCACAGACACAGCACCTGGAAACTGACCAGGTGATCATCACCTAACCCAGGACATGTTCACTGACACAGCACCTGGAAACTGACCAGGTGATCATCGCCTAATCCAGGACTTGTTCACAGACACAGCACCTGGAAACTGACCAGGTGATCATCACCTAACCCAGGACATGTTCACTGACCCAGCACCTGGAAACTGACCAGGTGATCATCACCTAACCCAGGACATGTTCACTGACCCAGCACCTGGAAACTGACCAGGTGATCATCACCTAACCCAGGACATGTTCACTGACCCCGCACCTGGAAACTGACCAGGTGATCATCACCTAACCCAGGACATGTTCACTGACCCAGCACCTGGAAACTAACCAGGTGATCATCACCTAACCCAGGACATGTTCACTGACCCAGCACCTGGAAACTGATAAGGTGATCATCACCTAATCCAGGACATGTTCACTGACCTAGCACCTGGAAACTGACCAGGTGAGCATCACCTAACCCAGGACATGTTCACTGACCCAGCACCTGGAAACTAACCAGGTGATCATCACCTAACCCAGGACATGTTCACTGACACAGCACCTGGAAACTGACCAGGTGATCATCACATAACCCAGGACATGTTCACTGACCCAGTACCTGGAAACTGACCAGGTGAGCATCACCTAACCCAGGACATGTTCACTGACCCAGCACCTGGAAACTAACCAGGTGATCATCACCTAACCCAGGACATGTTCACTGACACAGCACCTGGAAACTGACCAGGTAATCATCACCTAACCCAGGACATGTTCACTGACACAGCACCTGGAAACTAACCAGTTCATCATCACCTAACCCAGGACATGTTCACTGACCCAGTACCTGGAAACTGACCAGGTGATCATCACCTAACCCAGGACATGTTCACTGACCCAGCACCTGGAAACTGACCAGGTGATCATCACCTAATCCAGGACATGTTCACTGACCCAGCACCTGGAAACTGACCAGGTGATCATCACCTAATCCAGGACATGTTCACTGACACAGCACCTGGAAACTGACCAGGTGATCATCACCTAATCCAGGACATGTTCACTGACCCAGCACCTGGAAACTGACCAGGTGATCATCACCTAACACAGGACATGTTCACTGACACAGCACCTGGAAACTAACCAGGTGATCATCACCTAACCCAGGACATGTTCACTGACCCAGCACCTGGAAACTGACCAGGTGATCATCACCTAACCCAGGACATGTTCACTGACACAGCACCTGGAAACTAACCAGGTGATCATCACCTAACCCAGGACATGTTCACTGACCCAGCACCTGGAAACTAACCAGGTGATCATCACCTAACCGAGGACATGTTCACTGACCCAGCACCTGGAAACTGACCAGGTGATCATCACCTAACACAGGACATGTTCACTGACACAGCACCTGGAAACTGACCAGGTGATCATCACCTAACCCAGGACATGTTCACTGACACAGCACCTGGAAACTGACCAGGTGATCATCACCTAACCCAGGACATGTTCACTGACCTAGCACCTGGAAACTGACCAGGTGATCATCACCTAACCCAGGACATGTTCACTGACCCAGTACCTGGAAACTGACCAGGTGATCATCACCTAACCCAGGACATGTTCACTGACCCAGTACCTGGAAACTAACCAGGTGATCATCACCTAACCCAGGACATGTTCACTGACCCAGCACCTGGAAACTGACCAGGTGATCATCACCTAACCCAGGACATGTTCACTGACCCAGCACCTGGAAACTAACCAGGTGATCATCACCTAACCCAGGACATGTTCACTGACCCAGCACCTGGAAACTAACCAGGTGATCATCACCTAACCCAGGACATGTTCACTGACACAGCACCTGGAAACTGACCAGGTGATCATCACATAACCCAGGACATGTTCACTGACCCAGTACCTGGAAACTGACCAGGTGAGCATCACCTAACCCAGGACATGTTCACTGACCCAGCACCTGGAAACTGACCAGGTAATCATCACCTAACCCAGGACATGTTCACTGACACAGCACCTGGAAACTGACCAGGTGATCATCGCCTAATCCAGGACATGTTCACTGACACAGCACCTGGAAACTGACCAGGTGATCATCACCTAACCCAGGACATGTTCACTGACCCAGCACCTGGAAACTGACCAGGTGATCATCACCTAACCCAGGACATGTTCACTGACCCAGCACCTGGAATCTGACCAGGTGTGCCTCGCCTAACCCAGGACATGTTCACTGACCCAGCACCTGGAAACTAACCAGGTGATCATCACCTAACCCAGGACATGTTCACTGACACAGCACCTGGAAACTGACCAGGTGATCATCACCTAACCCAGGACATGTTCACTGACCCAGTACCTGGAAACTGACCAGGTGAGCATCACCTAACCCAGGACATGTTCACTGACACAGCACCTGGAAACTGACCAGGTGATCATCACCTAACCCAGGACATGTTCACTGACCCAGCACCTGGAAACTGACCAGGTGAGCATCACCTAACCCAGGACATGTTCACTGACACAGCACCTGGAAACTGACCAGGTGATCATCGCCTAATCCAGGACATGTTCACTGACACAGCACCTGGAAACTAACCAGGTGATCATCACCTAACCCAGGACATGTTCACTGACACAGCACCTGGAAACTGACCAGGTGATCATCACCTAACCCAGGACATGTTCACTGACCCAGCACCTGGAAACTAACCAGGTGATCATCACCTAATCCAGGACATGTTCACTGACACAGCACCTGGAAACTAACCAGGTGATCATCACCTAACCCAGGACATGTTCACTGACACAGCACCTGGAAACTGACCAGGTGATCATCACCTAACCCAGGACATGTTCACTGACACAGCACCTGGAAACTGACCAGGTGATCATCACCTAACCCAGGACATGTTCACTGACACAGCACCTGGAAACTGACCAGGTGATCATCGCCTAATCCAGGACTTGTTCACTGACACAGCACCTGGAAACTGACCAGGTGATCATCACCTAACCCAGGACATGTTCACTGACACAGCACCTGGAAACTGACCAGGTGATCATCACCTAACCCAGGACATGTTCACTGACCCAGTACCTGGAAACTGACCAGGTGATCATCACCTAACACAGGACATGTTCACTGACCCAGCACCTGGAAACTGACCAGGTGAACATCACCTAACCCAGGACATGTTCACTGACCCAGCACCTGGAAACTGACCAGGTGATCATCACCTAACCCAGGACATGTTCACTGACACAGCACCTGGAAACTGACCAGGTGAACATCACCTAACCCAGGACATGTTCACTGACCCAGCACCTGGAAACTGACCAGGTGATCATCACCTAACCCAGGACATGTTCACTGACACAGTACCTGGAAACTGACCAGGTGATCATCGCCTAATCCAGGACATGTTCACTGACCCAGTACCTGGAAACTGACCAGGTGATCATCACCTAATCCAGGACATGTTCACTGACACAGTACCTGGAAACTGACCAGGTGATCTTCATCTAACCCAGGACATGTTCACTGACCCAGCACCTGGAAACTGACCAGGTGATCATCACCTAACCCAGGACATGTTCACTGACACAGTACCTGGAAACTGACCAGGTGATCATCGCCTAATCCAGGACATGTTCACTGACCCAGTACCTGGAAACTAACCAGGTGATCATCACCTAACCCAGGACATGTTCACTGACCCAGCACCTGGAAACTGACCAGGTGATCATCACCTAACCCAGGACATGTTCACTGACACAGCACCTGGAAACTGACCAAGTGATCATCACCTAATCCAGGACATGTTCACTGACACAGTACCTGGAAACTGACCAGGTGATCTTCACCTAACCCAGGACATGTTCACTGACCTAGCACCTGGAAACTGACCAGGTGATCATCACCTAATCCAGGACATGTTCACTGACCCAGTACCTGGAAACTAACCAGGTGATCATCACCTAACACAGGACATGTTCACTGACCCAGCACCTGGAAACTGACCAGGTGATCATCACCTAATCCAGGACATGTTCACTGACCTAGCACCTGGAAACTGACCAGGTGATCATCACCTAACCCAGGACATGTTCACTGACCCAGCACCTGGAAACTGACCAGGTGATCATCACCTAATCCAGGACATGTTCACTGACACAGTACCTGGAAACTGACCAGGTGATCATCACCTAACACAGGACATGTTCACTGACCCAGCACCTGGAAACTGACCAGGTGAACATCACCTAACCCAGGACATGTTCACTGACCCAGCACCTGGAAACTGACCAGGTGATCATCACCTAACCCAGGACATGTTCACTGACACAGCACCTGGAAACTGACCAGGTGAACATCACCTAACCCAGGACATGTTCACTGACCCAGCACCTGGAAACTGACCAGGTGATCATCACCTAACCCAGGACATGTTCACTGACACAGTACCTGGAAACTGACCAGGTGATCATCGCCTAATCCAGGACATGTTCACTGACCCAGTACCTGGAAACTGACCAGGTGATCATCACCTAATCCAGGACATGTTCACTGACACAGTACCTGGAAACTGACCAGGTGATCTTCATCTAACCCAGGACATGTTCACTGACCCAGCACCTGGAAACTGACCAGGTGATCATCACCTAATCCAGGACATGTTCACTGACACAGCACCTGGAAACTGACCAAGTGATCATCACCTAATCCAGGACATGTTCACTGACACAGTACCTGGAAACTGACCAGGTGATCTTCACCTAACCCAGGACATGTTCACTGACCTAGCACCTGGAAACTGACCAGGTGATCATCACCTAACCCAGGACATGTTCCCTGACCCAGCACCTGGAAACTAACCAGGTGATCATCACCTAACACAGGACATGTTCACTGACCCAGCACCTGGAAACTGACCAGGTGATCATCACCTAATCCAGGACATGTTCACTGACCTAGCACCTGGAAACTGACCAGGTGATCATCACCTAACCCAGGACATGTTCACTGACCCAGCACCTGGAAACTGACCAGGTGATCATCACCTAACCCAGGACATGTTCACTGACCCAGCACCTGGAAACTGACCAGGTGATCATCACCTAACCCAGGACATGTTCACTGACACAGCACCTGGAAACAGACCAGGTGATCATCACCTAACCCAGGACATGTTCACTGACCCAGTACCTGGAAACTGACCAGGTGAGCATCACCTAATCCAGGACATGTTCACTGACCCAGCACCTGGAAACTGACCAGGTGATCATCACCTAACCCAGGACATGTTCACTGACCCAGTACCTGGAAACTGACCAGGTGAGCATCACCTAATCCAGGACATGTTCACTGACCCAGCACCTGGAAACTGACCAGGTGATCATCACCTAATCCAGGACATGTTCACTGACCCAGTACCTGGAAACTAACCAGGTGATCATCACCTAACCCAGGACATGTTCACTGACCCAGCACCTGGAAACTGACCAGGTGATCATCACCTAATCCAGGACATGTTCACTGACCCAGTACCTGGAAACTGACGAGGTGATCATCACCTAACCCAGGACATGTTCACTGACCCAGTACCTGGAAACTGACCAGGTGATCATCACCTAACCCAGGACATGTTCACTGACCCAGCACCTGGAAACTGACCAGGTGATCATCACCTAACCCAGGACATGTTCACTGACCCAGCACCTGGAAACTGACCAGGTGATCATCACCTAACCCAGGACATGTTCACTGACACAGCACCTGGAAACTGACCAGGTGATCATCACCTAACCCAGGACATGTTCACTGACCCAGCACCTGGAAACTGACCAGGTGATCATCACCTAACCCAGGACATGTTCACTGACACAGCACCTGGAAACTGACCAGGTGATCATCACCTAACCCAGGACATGTTCACTGACCCAGTACCTGGAAACTGACCAGGTGATCATCACCTAACCCAGGACATGTTCACTGACACAGCACCTGGAAACTGACCAGGTGATCATCACCTAACCCAGGACATGTTCACTGACCCAGCACCTGGAAACTGACCAGGTGATCATCACCTAACCCAGGACATGTTCACTGACACAGTAGCTGGAAACTGACCAGGTGATCATCACCTAACCCAGGACATGTTCACTGACCCAGTACCTGGAAACTGACCAGGTGATCATCACCTAACCCAGGACATGTTCACTGACACAGCACCTGGAATCTGACCAGGTGATCATCACCTAACCCAGGACATGTTCACTGACACAGTACCTGGAAACTAACCAGGTGATCATCACCTAATCCAGGACATGTTCACTGACACAGTACCTGGAAACTGACCAGGTGATCATCACCTAACCCAGGACATGTTCACTGACCCAGTACCTGGAAACTGACCAGGTGATCATCACCTAACCCAGGACATGTTCACTGACACAGCACCTGGAAACTAACCAGGTGATCATCACCTAACCCAGGACATGTTCACTGAACCAGCACCTGGAAACTAACCAGGTGATCATCACCTAATCCAGGACATGTTCACTGACACAGCACCTGGAAACTGACCAGGTGATCATCACCTAACCCAGGACATGTTCACTGACCCAGTAACAGGAAACTAACCAGGTGATCATCACCTAATCCAGGACATGTTCACTGACCCAGCACCTGGAAACTGACCAGGTGATCATCACCTAACCCAGGACATGTTCACTGACACAGTACCTGGAAACTGACCAGGTGATCATCACCTAACCCAGGACATGTTCACTGACCCAGTACCTGGAAACTGACCAGGTGATCATCACCTAACCCAGGACATGTTCACTGACACAGCACCTGGAAACTGACCAGGTGATCATCACCTAACCCAGGACATGTTCACTGACCCAGTAACAGGAAACTAACCAGGTGATCATCACCTAATCCAGGACATGTTCACTGACCCAGCACCTGGAAACTGACCAGGTGATCATCACCTAACACAGGACATGTTCACTGACCCAGCACCTGGAAACTGACCAGGTGATCATCACCTAACACAGGACATGTTCACTGACACAGCACCTGGAAACTAACCAGGTGATCATCACCTAACCCAGGACATGTTCACTGACCCAGCACCTGGAAACTGACCAGGTGATCATCACCTAACCCAGGACATGTTCACTGACACAGCAACTGGAAACTGACCAGGTGATCATCACCTAACACAGGACATGTTCACTGACACAGCACCTGGAAACTGACCAGGTGATCATCACCTAACCCAGGACATGTTCACTGACCCAGTACCTGGAAACTGACCAGGTGATCATCACCTAACCCAGGACATGTTCACTGACCCAGTACCTGGAAACTGACCAGGTGATCATCACCTAACCCAGGACATGTTCACTGACCCAGCACCTGGAAACTAACCAGGTGATCATCACCTAACCCAGGACATGTTCACTGACACAGCACCTGGAAACTGACCAGGTGATCATCACATAACCCAGGACATGTTCACTGACACAGCACCTGGAAACTGACCAGGTGAGCATCACCTAACCCAGGACATGTTCACTGACACAGCACCTGGAAACTGACCAGGTGATCATCACCTAACCCAGGACATGTTCACTGACCCAGCACCTGGAAACTGACCAGGTGAGCATCACCTAACCCAGGACATGTTCACTGACACAGCACCTGGAAACTGACCAGGTGATCATCACCTAACCCAGGACATGTTCACTGACCCAGCACCTGGAAACTGACCAGGTGAGCATCACCTAACCCAGGACATGTTCACTGACACAGCACCTGGAAACTGACCAGGTGATCATCGCCTAATCCAGGACATGTTCACTGACACAGCACCTGGAAACTAACCAGGTGATCATCACCTAACCCAGGACATGTTCACTGACACAGCACCTGGAAACTGACCAGGTGATCATCACCTAACCCAGGACATGTTCACTGACACAGCACCTGGAAACTAACCAGGTGATCATCACCTAACCCAGGACATGTTCACTGACACAGCACCTGGAAACTGACCAGGTGATCATCACCTAACCCAGGACATGTTCACTGACACAGCACCTGGAAACTGACCAGGTGATCATCACCTAATCCAGGACATGTTCACTGACACAGCACCTGGAAACTGACCAGGTGATCATCGCCTAATCCAGGACTTGTTCACTGACACAGCACCTGGAAACTGACCAGGTGATCATCACCTAACCCAGGACATGTTCACTGAACCAGCACCTGGAAACTGACCAGGTGATCATCACCTAACACAGGACATGTTCACTGACCCAGCACCTGGAAACTGACCAGGTGATCATCACATAACCCAGGACATGTTCACTGACCCAGTACCTGGAAACTAACCAGGTGATCATCACCTAATCCAGGACATGTTCACTGACACAGCACCTGGAAACTGACCAGGTGAACATCACCTAACCCAGGACATGTTCACTGACCCAGCACCTGGAAACTGACCAGGTGATCATCACCTAACCCAGGACATGTTCACTGACACAGTACCTGGAAACTGACCAGGAGATCATCACCTAACCCAGGACATGTTCACTGACCCAGCACCTGGAAACTGACCAGGTGATCATCACCTAACCCAGGACATGTTCACTGACCCAGTACCTGGAAACTGACCAGGTAATCATCGCCTAATCCAGGACATGTTCACTGACCCAGTACCTGGAAACTGACCAGGTGATCATCACCTAATCCAGGACATGTTCACTGACACAGCACCTGGAAACTGACCAAGTGATCATCACCTAATCCAGGACATGTTCACTGACACAGTACCTGGAAACTGACCAGGTGATCATCACCTAATCCAGGACATGTTCACTGACCCAGTACCTGGAAACTGACCAGGTGAGCATCACCTAATCCAGGACATGTTCACTGACACAGTACCTGGAAACTGACCAGGTGATCATCACCTAATCCAGGACATGTTCACTGACCCAGTGCCTGGAAACTGACCAGGTGATCATCACCTAATCCAGGACATGTTCACTGACCCAGTACCTGGAAACTGACCAGGTGATCATCACCTAATCCAGGACATGTTCACTGACCCAGTACCTGGAAACTGACCAGGTGAGCATCACCTAATCCAGGACATGTTCACTGACCCAGCACCTGGAAACTGACCAGGTGATCATCACCTAACCCAGGACATGTTCACTGACCCAGCACCTGGAAACTGACCAGGTGATCATCACCTAACCCAGGACATGTTCACTGACCCAGCACCTGGAAACTGACCAGGTGATCATCACCTAACCCAGGACATGTTCACTGACCCAGCACCTGGAAACTGACCAGGTGATCATCACCTAATCCAGGACATGTTCACTGACCCAGCACCTGGAAACTGACCAGGTGATCATCACCTAATCCAGGACATGTTCACTGACCCCGCACCAGGAAACTCACCAGGTGATCATCACCTAACCCAGGACATGTTCACTGACCCAGTACCTGGAAACTAACCAGGTGATCATCACCTAATCCAGGACATGTTCACTGACCCAGTACCTGGAAACTAACCAGGTGATCATCACCTAATCCAGGACATGTTCACTGACCCAGCACCTGGAAACTGACCAGGTGATCATCACCTAACCCAGGACATGTTCACTGACCCAGCACCTGGAAACTGACCAGGTGATCATCACCTAACCCAGGACATGTTCACTGACACAGTACCTGGAAACTGACCAGGTGATCATCACCTAACCCAGGACATGTTCACTGACCCAGTACCTGGAAACTGACCAGGTGATCATCACCTAACCCAGGACATGTTCACTGACACAGCACCTGGAAACTGACCAGGTGATCATCACCTAACCCAGGACATGTTCACTGACCCAGTACCTGGAAACTAACCAGGTGATCATCACCTAACCCAGGACATGTTCACTGACCCAGCACCTGGAAACTGACCAGGTGATCATCACCTAACCCAGGACATGTTCACTGACCCAGTACCTGGAAACTGACCAGGTGATCATCACCTAACCCAGGACATGTTCACTGACACAGCACCTGGAAACTGACCAGGTGATCATCACCTAACCCAGGACATGTTCACTGACACAGTACCTGGAAACTGACCAGGTGAGCATCACCTAACCCAGGACATGTTCACTGACCCAGCACCTGGAAACTGACCAGGTGATCATCACCTAACACAGGACATGTTCACTGACACAGTACCTGGAAACTGACCAGGTGAGCATCACCTAACCCAGGACATGTTCACTGACCCAGCACCTGGAAACTGACCAGGTGATCATCACCTAACACAGGACATGTTCACTGACACAGTACCTGGAAACTGACCAGGTGATCATCACCTAACCCAGGACATGTTCACTGACGCAGTACCTGGAAACTGACCAGGTGATCATCACCTAACCCAGGACATGTTCACTGACACAGTACCTGGAAACTGACCAGGTGATCATCACCTAACACAGGACATGTTCACTGACACAGCACCTGGAAACTGACCAGGTGATCATCACCTAACCCAGGACATGTTCACTGAACCAGCACCTGGAAACTGACCAGGTGATCATCACCTAACCCAGGACATGTTCACTGACACAGCACCTGGAAACTGACCAGGTGATCATCACCTAATCCAGGACATGTTCACTGACCCAGCACCTGGAAACTGACCAGGTGATCATCACCTAATCCAGGACATGTTCACTGACCCAGCACCTGGAAACTGACCAGGTGATCATCACCTAACCCAGGACATGTTCACTGACCCAGCACCTGGAAACTGACCAGGTGATCATCACCTAATCCAGGACATGTTCACTGACCCAGCACCTGGAAACTGACCAGGTGATCATCACCTAACCCAGGACATGTTCGCTGACCCAGTACCTGGAAAGTAACCAGGTGATCATCACCTAACCCACGACATGTTCACTGACCCAGCACCTGGAAACTGACCAGGTGATCATCACCTAATCCAGGACATGTTCACTGACACAGCACCTGGAAACTGACCAGGTGATCATCACCTAACCCAGGACATGTTCGCTGACCCAGTACCTGGAAAGTAACCAGGTGATCATCGCCTAACCCAGGACATGTTCACTGACCCAGCACCTGGAAACTAACCAGGTGATCATCACCTAACCCAGGACATGTTCGCTGACCCAGTACCTGGAAAGTAACCAGGTGATCATCACCTAACCCAGGACATGTTCACTGACCCAGTGCCTGGAAACTGACCAGGTGATCATCACCTAACCCAGGACATGTTCACTGACCCAGTACCTGGAAACTGACCAGGTGATCATCAACTAACCCAGGACATGTTCACTGACACAGTACCTGGAAACTGACCAGGTGATCATCACCTAACCCAGGACATGTTCACTGACCCAGTACCTGGAAACTGACCAGGTGATCATCACCTAACACAGGACATGTTCACTGACCCAGCACCTGGAAACTAACCAGGTGATCATCACCTAATCCAGGACATGTTCACTGACCCAGTACCTGGAAACTAACCAGGTGATCATCACCTAACCCAGGACATGTTCACTGACACAGCACCTGGAAACTGACCAGGTGATCATCACCTAGTCCAGGACATGTTCACTGACCCAGCACCTGGAAACTAACCAGGTGATCATCACCTAACCCAGGACATGTTCACTGACCCAGTACCTGGAAACTGACCAGGTGATCATCAACTAACCCAGGACATGTTCACTGACCCAGCACCTGGAAACTGATCAGGTGATCATCACCTAACCCAGGACATGTTCACTGACACAGTACCTGGAAACTGACCAGGTGAGCATCACCTAATCCAGGACATGTTCACTGACCCAGCACCTGGAAACTGACCAGGTGATCATCGCCTAACACAGGACATGTTCACTGACCCAGCACCTGGAAACTAACCAGGTGATCATCACCTAACCCAGGACATGTTCACTGACCCAGCACCTGGAAACTGACCAGGTGATCATCACCTAACACAGGACATGTTCACTGACCCAGCACCTGGAAACTGACCAGGTGATCATCACCTAATCCAGGACATGTTCACTGACCCAGTACCTGGAAACTAACCAGGTGATCATCACCTAATCCAGGACATGTTCACTGACCCAGCACCTGGAAACTGATCAGGTGATCATCACCTAACCCAGGACATGTTCACTGACCCAGCACCTGGAAACTGATCAGGTGATCATCACCTAACCCAGGACATGTTCACTGACACAGCACCTGGAAACTAACCAGGTGATCATCACCTAATCCAGGACATGTTCACTGACCCAGTGCCTGGAAACTAACCAGGTGATCATCACCTAATCCAGGACATGTTCACTGACCCAGCACCTGGAAGCTGACCAGGTGATCATCACCTAACCCAGGACATGTTCACTGACACAGCACCTGGAAACTAACCAGGTGATCATCACCTAATCCAGGACATGTTCACTGACCCAGCACCTGGAAACTGATCAGGTGATCATCACCTAACCCAGGACTTGTTCACTGACCCAGCACCTGGAAACTGATCAGGTGATCATCACCTAACCCAGGACATGTTCACTGACCCAGCACCTGGAAACTGATCAGGTGATCATCACCTAACCCAGGACATGTTCACTGACACAGCACCAGGAAACTGACCAGGTGATCATCACCTAACCCAGGACATGTTCACTGACACAGCACCTGGAAACTGACCAGGTGATCATCACCTAACCCAGGACATGTTCACTGACCCAGTACCTGGAAACTGACCAGGTGATCATCGCCTAATCCAGGACTTGTTCACAGACACAGCACCTGGAAACTGACCAGGTGATCATCACCTAACCCAGGACATGTTCACTGACACAGCACCTGGAAACTGACCAGGTGATCATCACCTAATCCAGGACATGTTCACTGACCCAGCACCTGGAAACTGACCAGGTGATCATCACCTAACCCAGGACATGTTCACTGACACAGCACCTGGAAACTAACCAGGTGATCATCACCTAATCCAGGACATGTTCACTGACCCAGCACCTGGAAACTGACCAGGTGATCATCACCTAACCCAGGACATGTTCACTGACACAGCACCTGGAAACTGACCAGGTGATCATCACCTAACCCAGGAAATGTTCACAGACACAGCACCTGGAAACTGACCAGGTGATCATCACCTAACCCAGGACATGTTCACTGACCCAGCACCTGGAAACTGACCAGGTGATCATCACCTTACCCAGGACATGTTCACTGACCCAGTACCTGGAAACTAACCAGGTGATCATCACCTAACCCAGGACATGTTCACTGACCCAGTACCTGGAAACTAACCAGGTGATCATCACCTAACCCAGGACATGTTCACTGACCCAGTACCTGGAAACTGACCAGGTGATCATCACCTAACCCAGGACATGTTCACTGACCCAGTACCTGGAAACTGACCAGGTGATCATCACCTAACCCAGGACATGTTCACTGAACCAGCACCTGGAAACTGACCAGGTGATCATCACCTAACCCAGGACATGTTCACTGACCCAGTACCTGGAAACTGACCAGGTGATCATCACCTAACCCAGGACATGTTCACTGACCCAGCACCTGGAAACTGACCAGGTGAGCATCACCTAACCCAGGACATGTTCACTGACCCAGCACCTGGAAACTCACCAGGTGATCATCACCTAATCCAGGACATGTTCACTGACCCAGCACCTGGAAACTAACCAGGTGATCATCACCTAACCCAGGACATGGTCACTGACCCAGCACCTGGAAACTGACCAGGTGATCATCACCTAACCCAGGACATGTTCACTGACACAGCACCTGGAAACTGACCAGGAGATCATCACCTAACCCAGGACATGTTCACTGACCCAGCACCTGGAAACTAACCAGGTGATCATCACCTAACCCAGGACATGTTCACTGACCCAGCACCTGGAAACTAACCAGGTGATCATCACCTAACCCAGGACATGTTCACTGACCTAGCACCTGGAAACTAACCAGGTGATCATCACCTAATCCAGGACATGATCACTGACACAGCACCTGGAAACTAACCAGGTGATCATCACCTAATCCAGGACATGTTCACTGACACAGCACCTGGAAACTGACCAGGTGTTCATCACCTAATCCAGGACATGTTCACTGACCCAGTACCTGGAAACTAACCAGGTGATCATCACCTAACCCAGGACATGTTCACTGACACAGCACCTGGAAACTGACCAGGTGATCATCACCTAACCCAGGACATGTTCACTGACACAGCACCTGGAAACTAACCAGGTGATCATCACCTAACCCAGGACATGTTCACTGACACAGCACCTGGAAACTGACCAGGTGATCATCACCTAACCCAGGACATGTTCACTGACACAGCACCTGGAAACTAACCAGGTGATCATCACCTAACCCAGGACATGTTCACTGACACAGCACCTGGAAACTGACCAGGTGATCATCACCTAACCCAGGACATGTTCACTGACACAGCACCTGGAAACTGACCAGGTGATCATCACCTAATCCAGGACATGTTCACTGACCCAGCACCTGGAAACTGACCAGGTGATCATCACCTAATCCAGGACATGTTCACTGACACAGCACCTGGAATCTGACCAGGTGAGCATCACCTAACCCAGGACATGTTCACTGACCCAGCACCTGGAAACTAACCAGGTGATCATCACCTAACCCAGGACATGTTCACTGACCCAGCACCTGGAAACTAACCAGGTGATCATCACCTAACCCAG
The DNA here is from genome assembly GCF_036365525.1 of Heterodontus francisci. Taxonomy (NCBI): domain Eukaryota; kingdom Metazoa; phylum Chordata; class Chondrichthyes; order Heterodontiformes; family Heterodontidae; genus Heterodontus; species Heterodontus francisci. Next base: position 105,305 of record NW_027141695.1, read on the forward strand.
GACATGTTCACTGACCTAGCACCTGGAAACTAACCAGGTGATCATCACCTAATCCAGGACATGATCACTGACACAGCACCTGGAAACTAACCAGGTGATCATCACCTAATCCAGGACATGTTCACTGACCCAGCACCTGGAAACTGACCAGGTGATCATCACCTAACCCAGGACATGTTCACTGACCCAGCACCTGGAAACTGACCAGGTGATCATCACCTAACCCAGGACATGTTCACTGACCCAGTACCTGGAAACTGACCAGGTGATCATCACCTAACCCAGGACATGTTCACTGACCCAGCACCTGGAAACTGACCAGGTGATCATCACCTAACCCAGGACATGTTCACTGACACAGCACCTGGAAACTGACCAGGTGATCATCACCTAACCCAGGACATGTTCACTGACACAGCACCTGGAAACTGACCAGTTGATCATCACCTAACCCAGGACATGTTCACTGACACAGCACCTGGAAACTAACCAGGTGATCATCACCTAACCCAGGACATGTTCACTGACACAGCACCTGGAAACTGACCAGGTGATCATCACCTAACCCAGGACATGTTCACTGACACAGCACCTGGAAACTGACCAGGTGATCATCACCTAATCCAGGACATGTTCACTGACCCAGCACCTGGAAACTGACCAGGTGATCATCACCTAATCCAGGACATGTTCACTGACACAGCACCTGGAATCTGACCAGGTGAGCATCACCTAACCCAGGACATGTTCACTGACCCAGCACCTGGAAACTAACCAGGTGATCATCACCTAACCCAGGACATGTTCACTGACCCAGCACCTGGAAACTAACCAGGTGATCATCACCTAACCCAGGACATGTTCACTGACCTAGCACCTGGAAACTAACCAGGTGATCATCACCTAATCCAGGACATGATCACTGACACAGCACCTGGAAACTAACCAGGTGATCATCACCTAACCCAGGACATGTTCACTGACCCAGCACCTGGAAACTGACCAGGTGATCATCGCCTAATCCAGGACATGTTCACTGAACCAGCACCTGGAAACTGACCAGGTGATCATCACCTAATCCAGGACATGTTCACTGACCCAGTACCTGGAAACTAACCAGGTGATCATCACCTAACCCAGGACATGTTCACTGACCCAGTACCTGGAAACTAACCAGGTGATCATCACCTAACCCAGGACATGTTCACTGACCCAGCACCTGGAAACTGACCAGGTGATCATCACCTAACCCAGGACATGTTCACTGACACAGCACCTGGAAACTAACCAGGTGATCATCACCTAATCCAGGACATGTTCACTGACCCAGTACCTGGAAACTGACCAGGTGATCATCACCTAACCCAGGACATGTTCACTGACACAGCACCTGGAAACTAACCAGGTGATCATCACCTAACCCAGGACATGTTCACTGACACAGCACCTGGAAACTAACCAGGTGATCATCACCTAATCCAGGACATGTTCACTGACACAGCACCTGGAAACTAACCAAGTGATCATCACCTAATCCAGGACATGTTCACTGACCCAGCACCTGGAAACTAACCAAGTGATCATCACCTAACCCAGGACATGTTCACTGACCCAGTACCTGGAAACTGACCAGGTGATCATCACCTAATCCAGGACATGTTCACTGACCCAGTACCTGGAATCTGACCAGGTGATCATCACCTAACCCAGGACATGTTCACTGACCCAGTACCTGGAAACTGACCAGGTGATCATCGCCTAACCCAGGACATGTTCACTGACCCAGCACCTGGAAACTGACCAGGTGATCATCACCTAATCCAGGACATGTTCACTGACCCAGTACCTGGAAACTGACCAGGTGATCATCACCTAACCCATGACATGTTCACTGACCCAGCACCTGGAAACTGACCAGGTGATCATCACCTAACCCAGGACATGTTCACTGACCCAGCACCTGGAAACTAACCAGGTGATCATCGCCTAACCCAGGACATGTTCACTGACCCAGCACCTGGAAACTGACCAGGTGATCATCACCTAATCCAGGACATGTTCACTGACCCAGTACCTGGAAACTGACCAGGTGATCATCACCTAACCCAGGACATGTTCACTGACACAGCACCTGGAAACTGACCAGGTGATCATCACCTAATCCAGGACATGTTCACTGACCCAGCACCTGGAAACTAACCAGGTGATCATCACCTAACCCAGGACATGTTCACTGACCCAGTACCTGGAAACTGACCAGGTGATCATCACCTAACCCAGGACATGTTCACTGACACAGCACCTGGAAACAGACCAGGTGATCATCACCTAACCCAGGACATGTTCACTGACCCAGCACCTGGAAACTGACCAGGTGAGCATCACCTAACCCAGGACATGTTCACTGATCCAGTACCTGGAAACTGACCAGGTGAGCATCACCTAACCCAGGACATGTTCACTGACCCAGTACCTGGGAACTGACCAGGTGATCATCACCTAATCCAGGACATGTTCACTGACCCAGCACCTGGAAACTAACCAGGTGATCATCACCTAACCCAGGACATGTTCACTGACCCAGTACCTGGAAACTGACCAGGTGATCATCACCTAACCCAGGACATGTTCACTGACACAGCACCTGGAAACAGACCAGGTGATCATCACCTAACCCAGGACATGTTCACTGACCCAGCACCTGGAAACTGACCAGGTGAGCATCACCTAACCCAGGACATGTTCACTGACCCAGTACCTGGAAACTAACCAGGTGATCATCACCTAACCCAGGACATGTTCACTGACACAGCACCTGGAAACTAACCAGGTGAGCATCACCTAACCCAGGACATGTTCACTGACACAGCACCTGGAAACTAACCAGGTGATCATCACCTAACCCAGGACATGTTCACTGACCCAGTACCTGGAAACTGACCAGGTGATCATCACCTAACCCAGGACATGTTCACTGACACAGCACCTGGAAACAGACCAGGTGATCATCACCTAACCCAGGACATGTTCACTGACCCAGCACATGGAAACTGACCAGGTGAGCATCACCTAACCCAGGACATGTTCACTGATCCAGTACCTGGAAACTGACCAGGTGAGCATCACCTAACCCAGGACATGTTCACTGACCCAGTACCTGGAAACTGACCAGGTGATCATCACCTAATCCAGGACATGTTCACTGACCCAGCACCTGGAAACTAACCAGGTGATCATCACCTAACCCAGGACATGTTCACTGACCCAGTACCTGGAAACTGACCAGGTGATCATCACCTAACCCAGGACATGTTCACTGACACAGCACCTGGAAACAGACCAGGTGATCATCACCTAACCCAGGACATGTTCACTGACCCAGCACCTGGAAACTGACCAGGTGAGCATCACCTAACCCAGGACATGTTCACTGACCCAGTACCTGGAAACTAACCAGGTGATCATCACCTAACCCAGGACATGTTCACTGACACAGCACCTGGAAACTAACCAGGTGAGCATCACCTAACCCAGGACATGTTCACTGACACAGCACCTGGAAACTGACCAGGTGATCATCACCTAACCCAGGACATGTTCCCTGACCCAGCACCTGGAAACTGACCAGGTGATCATCACCTAACCCAGGACATGTTCCCTGACACAGCACCTGGAAACTGACCAGGTGATCATCACCTAACCCAGGACATGTTCCCTGACCCAGCACCTGGAAACTGACCAGGTGATCATCACCTAACCCAGGACATGTTCACTGACCCAGTACCTGGAAACTGACCAGGTGATCATCACCTAACCCAGGACATGTTCCCTGACCCAGCACCTGGAAACTGACCAGGTGATCATCACCTAACCCAGGACATGTTCACTGACCCAGTGCCTGGAAACTGACCAGGTGATCATCACCTAACCCAGGACATGTTCACTGACCCAGTACCTGGAAACTGACCAGGTGATCATCGCCTAACCCAGGACATGTTCACAGACCCAGTACCTGGAAACTAACCAGGTGATCATCACCTAACCCAGGACATGTTCACTGACACAGCACCTGGAAACTGACCAGGTGATCATCACCTAATCCAGGACATGTTCACTGACACAGCACCTGGAAACTAACCAGGTGATCATCACCTAACCCAGGACATGTTCACTGACACAGTACCTGGAAACTGACCAGGTGATCATCACCTAATCCAGGACATGTTCACTGACACAGCACCTGGAAACTAACCAGGTGATCATCACCTAACCCAGGACATGTTCACTGACCCAGTACCTGGAAACTGACCAGGTGATCATCACCTAACCCAGGACATGTTCACTGACACAGTACCTGGAAACTGACCAGGTGATCATCACCTAATCCAGGACATGATCACTGACCCAGTACCTGGAAACTGACCAGGTGATCATCACCTAACCCAGGACATGTTCACTGACACAGCACCTGGAAACTAACCAGGTGATCATCACCTAATCCAGGACATGTTCACTGACCCAGCACCTGGAAACTGACCAGGTGATCATCACCTAATCCAGGACATGTTCACTGACCCAGCACCTGGAAACTAACCAGGTGATCATCACCTAACCCAGGACATGTTCACTGACCCAGTACCTGGAAACTAACCAGGTGATCATCACCTAACACAGGACATGTTCACTGACACAGCACCTGGAAACTGACCAGCTGTACAACACCTAACACAGGACATGTTCACTGAACCAGCACCTGGAAACTAACCAGGTGATCATCACCTAACCCAGGACATGATCACTGACCCAGTACCTGGAAACTAACCAGGTGATCATCACCTAACCCAGGACATGTTCACTGACCGAGTACCTGGAAACTAACCAGGTGATCATCACCTAATCCAGGACATGTTCACTGACCCAGCACCTGGAAACTAACCAGGTGATCATCACCTAATTCAGGACATGTTCACTGACCCAGCACCTGGAAACTGACCAGGTGATCATCACCTAACCCAGGACATGTTCACTGACCCAGTACCTGGAATCTGACCAGGTGATCATCACCTAATCCAGGACATGTTCACTGACCCAGTACCTGGAATCTGACCAGGTGATCATCACCTAATCCAGGACATGTTCACTGACCCAGTACCTGGAAACTGACCAGGTGATCATCACCTAATCCAGGACATGTTCACTGACACAGCACCTGGAAACTGACCAGGTGATCATCACCTAACCCAGGACATGTTCACTGACCCAGCACCTGGAAACTAACCAGGTGATCATCACCTAACCCAGGACATGTTCACTGACCCAGCACCTGGAAACTAACCAGGTGATCATCACCTAACCCAGGACATGTTCACTGACCCAGCACCTGGAAACTGACCAGGTGAGCATCACCTTACCCAGGACATGTTCACTGACACAGCACCTGGAAACTAACCAGGTGATCATCACCTAATCCAGGACATGTTCACTGACCCAGTACCTGGAAACTGACCAGGTGATCATCACCTAACCCAGGACATGTTCACTGATCCAGCACCTGGAAACTAACCAGGTGATCATCACCTAATCCAGGACATGATCACTGACCCAGTACCTGGAAACTAACCAGGTGATCATCACCTAACCCAGGACATGTTCACTGACACAGCACCTGGAAACTGACCAGGTGATCATCACCTAACCCAGGACATGTTCCCTGACCCAGCACCTGGAAACTGACCAGGTGATCATCACCTAACCCAGGACATGTTCCCTGACACAGCACCTGGAAACTGACCAGGTGATCATCACCTAACCCAGGACATGTTCCCTGACCCAGCACCTGGAAACTGACCAGGTGATCATCACCTAACCCAGGACATGTTCACTGACCCAGTACCTGGAAACTGACCAGGTGATCATCACCTAACCCAGGACATGTTCCCTGACCCAGCACCTGGAAACTGACCAGGTGATCATCACCTAACCCAGGACATGTTCACTGACCCAGTGCCTGGAAACTGACCAGGTGATCATCACCTAACCCAGGACATGTTCACTGACCCAGTACCTGGAAACTGACCAGGTGATCATCGCCTAACCCAGGACATGTTCACAGACCCAGTACCTGGAAACTAACCAGGTGATCATCACCTAACCCAGGACATGTTCACTGACACAGCACCTGGAAACTGACCAGGTGATCATCACCTAATCCAGGACATGTTCACTGACACAGCACCTGGAAACTAACCAGGTGATCATCACCTAACCCAGGACATGTTCACTGACACAGTACCTGGAAACTGACCAGGTGATCATCACCTAATCCAGGACATGTTCACTGACACAGCACCTGGAAACTAACCAGGTGATCATCACCTAACCCAGGACATGTTCACTGACCCAGTACCTGGAAACTGACCAGGTGATCATCACCTAACCCAGGACATGTTCACTGACACAGTACCTGGAAACTGACCAGGTGATCATCACCTAATCCAGGACATGATCACTGACCCAGTACCTGGAAACTGACCAGGTGATCATCACCTAACCCAGGACATGTTCACTGACACAGCACCTGGAAACTAACCAGGTGATCATCACCTAATCCAGGACATGTTCACTGACCCAGCACCTGGAAACTGACCAGGTGATCATCACCTAATCCAGGACATGTTCACTGACCCAGCACCTGGAAACTAACCAGGTGATCATCACCTAACCCAGGACATGTTCACTGACCCAGTACCTGGAAACTAACCAGGTGATCATCACCTAACACAGGACATGTTCACTGACACAGCACCTGGAAACTGACCAGCTGTACAACACCTAACACAGGACATGTTCACTGAACCAGCACCTGGAAACTAACCAGGTGATCATCACCTAACCCAGGACATGATCACTGACCCAGTACCTGGAAACTAACCAGGTGATCATCACCTAACCCAGGACATGTTCACTGACCGAGTACCTGGAAACTAACCAGGTGATCATCACCTAATCCAGGACATGTTCACTGACCCAGCACCTGGAAACTAACCAGGTGATCATCACCTAATTCAGGACATGTTCACTGACCCAGTACCTGGAAACTAACCAGGTGATCATCACCTAACCCAGGACATGTTCACTGACCCAGTACCTGGAATCTGACCAGGTGATCATCACCTAATCCAGGACATGTTCACTGACCCAGTACCTGGAATCTGACCAGGTGATCATCACCTAATCCAGGACATGTTCACTGACCCAGTACCTGGAAACTGACCAGGTGATCATCACCTAATCCAGGACATGTTCACTGACACAGCACCTGGAAACTGACCAGGTGATCATCACCTAACCCAGGACATGTTCACTGACCCAGCACCTGGAAACTAACCAGGTGATCATCACCTAACCCAGGACATGTTCACTGACCCAGCACCTGGAAACTAACCAGGTGATCATCACCTAACCCAGGACATGTTCACTGACCCAGCACCTGGAAACTGACCAGGTGAGCATCACCTTACCCAGGACATGTTCACTGACACAGCACCTGGAAACTAACCAGGTGATCATCACCTAATCCAGGACATGTTCACTGACCCAGTACCTGGAAACTGACCAGGTGATCATCACCTAACCCAGGACATGTTCACTGATCCAGCACCTGGAAACTAACCAGGTGATCATCACCTAATCCAGGACATGATCACTGACCCAGTACCTGGAAACTAACCAGGTGATCATCACCTAACCCAGGACATGTTCACTGACACAGCACCTGGAAACTGACCAGGTGATCATCACCTAATCCAGGACATGATCACTGACCCAGTACCTGGAAACTAACCAGGTGATCATCACCTAATCCAGGACATGTTCACTCACCCAGCACCTGGAAACTGACCAAGTGATCATCACCTAACCCAGGACATGTTCACTGACCCAGCACCTGGAAACAGACCAGGTGAGCATCACCTAATCCAGGACATGTTCACTGACACAGCACCTGGAAACTGACCAAGTGATCATCACCTAACACAGGACATGATCACTGACCCAGCACCTGGAAACTAACCAGGTGATCATCACCTAATCCAGGACATGTTCACTGACACAGTACCTGGAAACTAACCAGGTGATCATCACCTAATCCAGGACATGTTCACTGACCCAGCACCTGGAAACTGACCAGGTGATCATCACCTAACCCAGGACATGTTCACTGACCCAGTACCTGGAAACTAACCAGGTGATCATCACCTAATCCAGGACATGTTCACTGACCCAGTACCTGGAAACTGACCAGGTGATCATCACCTAACCCAGGACATGTTCACTGACCCAGTACCTGGAAACTAACCAGGTGATCATCACCTAACCCAGGACATGTTCACTGACCTAGCACCTGGAAACTGACCAGGTGAGCATCACCTAATCCAGGACATGTTCACTGACCCAGCACCTGGAAACTGACCAGGTGATCATCACCTAATCCAGGACATGTTCACTGACACAGCACCTGGAAACTAACCAGGTAATCATCGCCTAATCCAGGACATGTTCACTGAACCAGCACCTGGAAACTGACCAGGTGATCATCACCTAACCCAGGACATGATCACTGACCCAGTACCTGGAAACTAACCAGGTGATCATCACCTAATCCAGGACATGTTCACTGACCCAGTACCTGGAAACTGACCAGGTGATCATCACCTAACCCAGGACATGTTCACTGACCCAGTACCTGGAAACTAACCAGGTGATCATCACCTAACCCAGGACATGTTCACTGACCCAGTACCTGGAAACTGACCAGGTGATCATCACCTAATCCAGGACATGTTCACTGACCCAGCACCTGGAAACTGACCAGGTGATCATCACCTAACCCAGGACATGTTCACTGACCCAGCACCTGGAAACTGACCAGGTGATCATCACCTAACACAGGACATGATCACTGACCCAGTACCTGGAAACTGACCAAGTGATCATCACCTAACACAGGACATGATCACTGACCCAGTACCTGGAAACTGACCAGGTGATCATCACCTAATCCAGGACATGTTCACTGACCCAGTACCTGGAAACTGACCAGGTGATCATCGCATAACCCAGGACATGTTCACTGAACCAGCACCTGGAAACTGACCAAGTGATCATCACCTAACACAGGACATGATCACTGACCCAGTACCTGGAAACTGACCAAGTGATCATCACCTAACCCAGGACATGTTCACTGACCCAGTACCTGGAAACTAACCAGGTGATCATCACCTAATCCAGGACATGTTCACTGACCCAGTACCTGGAAACTGACCAGGTGATCATCACCTAACCCAGGACATGTTCACTGACCCAGTACCTGGAAACTGACCAGGTGATCATCACCTAACCCAGGACATGTTCACTGACCCAGTACCTGGAAACTGACCAGGTGATCATCACCTAACCCAGGACATGTTCACTGACACAGCACCTGGAAACTGACCAGGTGATCATCACCTAACCCAGGACATGTTCACTGACCCAGTACCTGGAAACTAACCAGTTCATCATCACCTAACCCAGGACATGTTCACTGACACAGCACCTGGAAACTGACCAGGTGATCATCACCTAACCCAGGACATGCTCACTGACCCAGTACCTGGAAACTAACCAGGTGATCATCACCTAATCCAGGACATGTTCGCTGACCCAGCACCTGGAAACTAACCAGGTGATCATCACCTAATCCAGGACATGTTCACTGACCCAGTACCTGGAAACTGACCAGGTGATCATCACCTAACCCAGGACATGTTCACTGACCCAGTACCTGGAAACTGACCAGGTGATCATCACCTAACCCAGGACATGTTCACTGACCCAGTACCTGGAAACTGACCAGGTGATCATCACCTAACCCAGGACATGTTCACTGACCCAGTACCTGGAAACTGACCAGGTGATCATCACCTAACCCAGGACATGTTCACTGACCCAGTACCTGGAAACTGACCAGGTGATCATCACCTAACCCAGGACATGTTCACTGACCCAGTACCTGGAAACTGACCAGGTGATCATCACCTAACCCAGGACATGTTCACTGACCCAGTACCTGGAAACTGACCAGGTGATCATCACCTAACCCAGGACATGTTCACTGACACAGCACCTGGAAACTGACCAGGTGATCATCACCTAACCCAGGACATGTTCACTGACCCAGCACCTGGAAACTGACCAGGTGATCATCACCTAATCCAGGACATGATCACTGACCCAGTACCTGGAAACTGACCAGGTGATCATCACCTAACCCAGGACATGTTCACTGACACAGCACCTGGAAACTGACCAGGTGATCATCACCTAACCCAGGACATGTTCACTGACCCAGCACCTGGAAACTGACCAGGTGATCATCACCTAATCCAGGACATGTTCACTGACCCAGCACCTGGAAACTGACCAGGTGAGCATCACCTAATCCACGACATGTTCACTGACCCAGTACCTGGAAACTGACCAGGTGAGCATCACTTAATCCAGGACATGTTCACTGACCCAGCACCTGGAAACTGACCAGGTGATCATCACCTAACCCAGGACATGATCACTGACCCAGTACCTGGAAACTGACCAGGTGATCATCACCTAACCCAGGACATGTTCACTGATCCAGTACCTGGAAACTGACCAGGTGATCATCACCTAATCCAGGACATGTTCACTGACCCAGCACCTGGAAACTAACCAGGTGATCATCACCTAACCCAGGACATGTTCACTGACCCAGCACCTGGAAACTGACCAGGTGATCATCACCTAATCCAGGACATGTTCACTGACCCAGCACCTGGAAACTGACCAGGTGTACATCACCTAACCCAGGACATGTTCACTGACACAGCACCTGGAAACTGACCAGGTGATCATCACCTAACCCAGGACATGTTCACTGACACAGCACCTGGAAACTGACCAGGTGATCATCACCTAACCCAGGACATGTTCACTGACACAGTACCTGGAAACTGACCAGGTGATCATCACCTAATCCAGGACATGTTCACTGACACAGCACCTGGAAACTGACCAGGTGATCATCACCTAACCCAGGACATGCTCACTGACCCAGTACCTGGAAACTAACCAGGTGATCATCACCTAATCCAGGACATGTTCGCTGACCCAGCACCTGGAAACTAACCAGGTGATCATCACCTAATCCAGGACATGTTCACTGACCCAGTACCTGGAAACTGACCAGGTGATCATCACCTAACCCAGGACATGTTCACTGACCCAGTACCTGGAAACTGACCAGGTGATCATCACCTAACCCAGGACATGTTCACTGACCCAGTACCTGGAAACTGACCAGGTGATCATCACCTAACCCAGGACATGTTCACTGACCCAGTACCTGGAAACTGACCAGGTGATCATCACCTAACCCAGGACATGTTCACTGACCCAGTACCTGGAAACTGACCAGGTGATCATCACCTAACCCAGGACATGTTCACTGACCCAGTACCTGGAAACTGACCAGGTGATCATCACCTAACCCAGGACATGTTCACTGACCCAGTACCTGGAAACTGACCAGGTGATCATCACCTAACCCAGGACATGTTCACTGACACAGCACCTGGAAACTGACCAGGTGATCATCACCTAACCCAGGACATGTTCACTGACCCAGCACCTGGAAACTGACCAGGTGATCATCACCTAATCCAGGACATGATCACTGACCCAGTACCTGGAAACTGACCAGGTGATCATCACCTAACCCAGGACATGTTCACTGACACAGCACCTGGAAACTGACCAGGTGATCATCACCTAACCCAGGACATGTTCACTGACCCAGCACCTGGAAACTGACCAGGTGATCATCACCTAATCCAGGACATGTTCACTGACCCAGCACCTGGAAACTGACCAGGTGAGCATCACCTAATCCACGACATGTTCACTGACCCAGTACCTGGAAACTGACCAGGTGAGCATCACTTAATCCAGGACATGTTCACTGACCCAGCACCTGGAAACTGACCAGGTGATCATCACCTAACCCAGGACATGATCACTGACCCAGTACCTGGAAACTGACCAGGTGATCATCACCTAACCCAGGACATGTTCACTGATCCAGTACCTGGAAACTGACCAGGTGATCATCACCTAATCCAGGACATGTTCACTGACCCAGCACCTGGAAACTAACCAGGTGATCATCACCTAACCCAGGACATGTTCACTGACCCAGCACCTGGAAACTGACCAGGTGATCATCACCTAATCCAGGACATGTTCACTGACACAGCACCTGGAAACTGACCAGGTGATCATCACCTAATCCAGGACATGTTCACTGACCCAGCACCTGGAAACTGACCAGGTGATCATCACCTAATCCAGGACATGTTCACTGACACAGTACCTGGAAACTAACCAGGTGATCATCACCTAACACAGGACATGTTCACTGACCCAGCACCTGGAAACTGACCAGGTGATCATCACCTAATCCAGGACATGTTCACTGACACAGTACCTGGAAACTAACCAGGTGATCATCACCTAATCCAGGACATGTTCACTGACCCAGTACCTGGAAACTGACCAGGTGATCATCACCTAATCCAGGACATGTTCACTGACCTAGCACCTGGAAACTAACCAGGTGATCATCACCTAACATAGGACATGTTCACTGACCCAGCACCTGGAATCTGACCAGGTGATCATCACCTAACCCAGGACATGTTCACTGACCCAGCACCTGGAAGCTGACCAGGTGATCATCACCTAATCCAGGACATGTTCACTGACCTAGCACCTGGAAACTAACCAGGTGATCATCACCTAACACAGGACATGTTCACTGACCCAGCACCTGGAATCTGACCAGGTGATCATCACCTAACCCAGGACATGTTCACTGACCCAGCACCTGGAAGCTGACCAGGTGATCATCACCTAATCCAGGACATGTTCACTGACCCAGCACCTGGAAACTAACCAGGTGATCATCACCTAACCCAGGACATGTTCACTGACCCAGCACCTGGAAACTGACCAGGTGATCATCACCTAACCCAGGACATGTTCACTGACCCAGCACCTGGAAACTGACCAGGTGATCATCACCTAACCCAGGACATGTTCACTGACACAGCACCTGGAAACTAACCAGGTGATCATCACCTAACCCAGGACATGTTCACTGACCCAGCACCTGGAAACTGACCAGGTGATCATCACCTAACCCAGGACATGTTCACTGACCCAGCACCTGGAAACTAACCAGGTGATCATCACCTAACCCAGGACATGTTCACTGACCCAGCACCTGGAAACTAACCAGGTGATCATCACCTAACCCAGGACATGTTCACTGACCCAGCACCTGGAAACTGACCAGGTGATCATCACCTAACCCAGGACATGTTCACTGACCCAGTACCTGGAAACTGACCAGGTGATCATCACCTAATCCAGGACATGTTCACTGACCTAGCACCTGGAAACTAACCAGGTGATCATCACCTAACCCAGGACATGTTCACTGACCCAGTACCTGGAAACTGACCAGGTGATCATCACCTAACACAGGACATGTTCACTGACCCAGCACCTGGAAACTAACCAGGTGATCATCACCTAACCCAGGACATGTTCACTGACCCAGCACCTGGAAACTGACCAGGTGATCATCACCTAACCCAGGACATGTTCACTGACCCAGTACCTGGAAACTGACCAGGTGATCATCACCTAACCCAGGACATGTTCACTGACCCAGCACCTGGAAACTGACCAAGTGATCATCACCTAACCCAGGACATGTTCACTGACCCAGCACCTGGAAACTGACCAGGTGATCATCGCCTAACCCAGGACATGTTCACTCACCCAGCACCTGGAAACTGACCAGGTGATCATCACCTAACCCAGGACATGTTCACTGACCCAGCACCTGGAAACTGACCAGGTGATCATCACCTAACCCAGGACATGTTCACTGACCCAGCACCTGGAAACTAACCAGGTGATCATCACCTAACCCAGGACATGTTCACTGACACAGTACCTGGAAACTGACCAGGTGATCATCACCTAACCCAGGACATGTTCACTGACCCAGCACCTGGAAACTAACCAGGTGATCATCACCTAACCCAGGACATGTTCACTGACCCAGTACCTGGAAACTCACCAGGTGATCATCACCTAACCCAGGACATGTTCACTGACCCAGTACCTGGAAACTAACCAGGTGATCATCACCTAACCCAGGACATGTTCACTGACCCAGTACCTGGAAACTAACCAGGTGATCATCACCTAACCCAGGACATGTTCACTGACCCAGTACCTGGAAACTAACCAGGTGATCATCACCTAATCCAGGACATGTTCACTCACCCAGCACCTGGAAACTGACCAGGTAATCATCACCTAACCCAGGACATGTTCACTGACCCAGCACCTGGAAACTGACCAGGTGTTCATCACCTAACCCAGGACATGTTCACTGACCCAGCACCTGGAAACTGACCAGGTGATCATCACCTAACCCAGGACATGTTCACTGACCCAGCACCTGGAAACTGACCAGGTGATCATCACCTAACCCAGGACATGTTCACTGACACAGTACCTGGAAACTGACCAGGTGATCATCACCTAATCCAGGACATGTTCACTGACCCAGTACCTGGAAACTAACCAGGTGATCATCACCTAATCCAGGACATGTTCACTGACCCAGCACCTGGAAACTGACCAGGTGATCATCACCTCACCCAGGACATGTTCACTGACCCAGCACCTGGAAACTGACCAGGTGATCATCACCTAATCCAGGACATGTTCACTGACACAGCACCTGGAAACTAACCAGGTGATCATCACCTAACCCAGGACATGTTCACTGACCCAGCACCTGGAAACTGACCAGGTGATCATCACCTAACCCAGGACATGTTCACTGACACAGCACCTGGAAACTAACCAGGTGATCATCACCTAACCCAGGACATGTTCACTGACCCAGCACCTGGAAACTAACCAGGTGATCATCGCCTAATCCAGGATATGTTCACTGAACCAGTACCTGGAAACTGACCAGGTGATCATCACCTAACCCAGGACATGTTCACTGACCCAGTACCTGGAAACTGACCAGGTGATCATCACCTAACCCAGGACATGTTCACTGACCCAGCACCTGAAAACTGACCAGGTGATCATCACCTAACCCAGGACATGTTCACTGACCCAGTACCTGGAAACTGACCAGGTGATCATCACCTAACCCAGGACATGTTCACTGACCCAGCACCTGGAAACTAACCAGGTGATCATCACCTAATCCAGGACATGTTCACTGACACAGCACCTGGAAACTGACCAGGTGATCATCACCTAACCCAGGACATGTTCACTGACCCAGCACCTGAAAACTGACCAGGTGATCATCACCTAACTCAGGACATGTTCACTGACACAGTACCTGGAAACTAACCAGGTGATCATCGCCTAACCCAGGACATGTTCACTGACCCAGTACCTGGAAACTAACCAGGTGATCATCACCTAACCCAGGACATGTTCACTGACCCAGTACCTGGAAACTGACCAGGTGATCATCACCTAACACAGGACATGTTCACTGACCCAGTACCTGGAAACTGACCAGGTGATCATCACCTAACCCAGGACATGTTCACTGACCCAGCACCTGGAAACTGACCAGGTGATCATCGCCTAACCCAGGACATGTTCACTGACCCAGTACCTGGAAACTGACCAGGTGATCATCACCTAACCCAGGACATGTTCACTGACCCAGCACCTGGAAACTGACCAGGTGATCATCACCTAACTCAGGACATGTTCACTGACACAGTACCTGGAAACTGACCAGGTGATCATCGCCTAACCCAGGACATGTTCACTGAACCAGCACCTGGAAACTGACCAGGTGATCATCACCTAATCCAGGACATGTTCACTGACCCAGCACCTGGAAACTGACCAGGTGATCATCACCTAACACAGGACATGTTCACTGACCCAGCACCTGGAAACTGACCAGGTGATCATCACCTAACCCAGGACATGTTCACTGACCCAGCACCTGAAAACTGACCAGGTGATCATCACCTAACTCAGGACATGTTCACTGACACAGTACCTGGAAACTAACCAGGTGATCATCGCCTAACCCAGGACATGTTCACTGACCCAGTACCTGGAAACTAACCAGGTGATCATCACCTAACCCAGGACATGTTCACTGACCCAGTACCTGGAAACTGACCAGGTGATCATCACCTAACCCAGGACATGTTCACTGACCCAGCACCTGGAAACTGACCAGGTGATCATCACCTAATCCAGGACATGTTCACTGACCCAGTACCTGGAAACTGACCAGGTGATCATCACCTAACCCAGGACATGTTCACTGAAACAGCACCTGGAAACTGACCAGGTGATCATCACCTAACCCAGGACATGTTCACTGACACAGTACCTGGAAACTGACCAGGTGATCATCACCTAACCCAGGACATGTTCACTGACACAGTACCTGGAAACTGACCAGGTGATCATCACCTAATCCAGGACATGTTCACTGACCCAGTACCTGGAAACTAACCAGGTGATCATCACCTAATCCAGGACATGTTCACTGACCCAGCACCTGGAAACTGACCAGGTGATCATCACCTCACCCAGGACATGTTCACTGACCCAGCACCTGGAAACTGACCAGGTGATCATCACCTAATCCAGGACATGTTCACTGACACAGCACCTGGAAACTAACCAGGTGATCATCACCTAACCCAGGACATGTTCACTGACCCAGCACCTGGAAACTGACCAGGTGATCATCACCTAACCCAGGACATGTTCACTGACACAGCACCTGGAAACTAACCAGGTGATCATCACCTAACCCAGGACATGTTCACTGACCCAGCACCTGGAAACTAACCAGGTGATCATCGCCTAATCCAGGATATGTTCACTGAACCAGTACCTGGAAACTGACCAGGTGATCATCACCTAACCCAGGACATGTTCACTGACCCAGTACCTGGAAACTGACCAGGTGATCATCACCTAACCCAGGACATGTTCACTGACCCAGCACCTGAAAACTGACCAGGTGATCATCACCTAACCCAGGACATGTTCACTGACCCAGTACCTGGAAACTGACCAGGTGATCATCACCTAACCCAGGACATGTTCACTGACCCAGCACCTGGAAACTAACCAGGTGATCATCACCTAATCCAGGACATGTTCACTGACACAGCACCTGGAAACTGACCAGGTGATCATCACCTAACCCAGGACATGTTCACTGACCCAGCACCTGAAAACTGACCAGGTGATCATCACCTAACTCAGGACATGTTCACTGACACAGTACCTGGAAACTAACCAGGTGATCATCGCCTAACCCAGGACATGTTCACTGACCCAGTACCTGGAAACTAACCAGGTGATCATCACCTAACCCAGGACATGTTCACTGACCCAGTACCTGGAAACTGACCAGGTGATCATCACCTAACACAGGACATGTTCACTGACCCAGTACCTGGAAACTGACCAGGTGATCATCACCTAACCCAGGACATGTTCACTGACCCAGCACCTGGAAACTGACCAGGTGATCATCGCCTAACCCAGGACATGTTCACTGACCCAGTACCTGGAAACTGACCAGGTGATCATCACCTAACCCAGGACATGTTCACTGACCCAGCACCTGGAAACTGACCAGGTGATCATCACCTAACTCAGGACATGTTCACTGACACAGTACCTGGAAACTGACCAGGTGATCATCGCCTAACCCAGGACATGTTCACTGAACCAGCACCTGGAAACTGACCAGGTGATCATCACCTAATCCAGGACATGTTCACTGACCCAGCACCTGGAAACTGACCAGGTGATCATCACCTAACACAGGACATGTTCACTGACCCAGCACCTGGAAACTGACCAGGTGATCATCACCTAACCCAGGACATGTTCACTGACCCAGCACCTGAAAACTGACCAGGTGATCATCACCTAACTCAGGACATGTTCACTGACACAGTACCTGGAAACTAACCAGGTGATCATCGCCTAACCCAGGACATGTTCACTGACCCAGCACCTGGAAACTGACCAGGTGATCATCACCTAATCCAGGACATGTTCACTGACCCAGTACCTGGAAACTGACCAGGTGATCATCACCTAACCCAGGACATGTTCACTGACACAGCACCTGGAAACTGACCAGGTGATCATCACCTAACCCAGGACATGTTCACTGACACAGTACCTGGAAACTGACCAGGTGATCATCACCTAACCCAGGACATGTTCACTGACACAGTACCTGGAAACTGACCAGGTGAACATCACCTAACCCAGGACATGTTCACTGACCCAGCACCTGGAAACTGACCAGGTGATCATCACCTAATCCAGGACATGTTCACTGACCCAGCACCTGGAATCTGACCAGGTGATCATCACCTAATCCAGGACATGTTCACTGACCCAGCACCTGGAAACTGACCAGGTGATCATCACCTAACCCAGGACATGTTCACTGACCTAGCACCTGGAAACTGACCATGTGATCATCACCTAATCCAGGACATGTTCACTGACCCAGCACCTGGAAACTAACCAGGTGATCATCACCTAATCCGGGACATGTTCACTGACCCAGTACCTGGAAACTGACCAGGTGATCATCACCTAATCCAGGACATGTTCACTGACCTAGCACCTGGAAACTAACCAGGTGTACATCACCTAACCCAGGACATGTTCACTGACCCAGCACCTGGAAACTGACCAGGTGATCATCACCTAACCCAGGACATGTTCACTGACCCAGCACCTGGAAACTGACCAGGTGATCATCACCTAATCCAGGACATGTTCACTGACCCAGTACCTGGAAACTGACCAGGGGTGATCATCACCTAACCCAGGACATGTTCACTGACCCAGCACCTGGAAACTAACCAGGTGATCATCACCTAATCCAGGACATGTTCACTGACCTAGCACCTGGAAACTAACCAGGTGTACATCACCTAACCCAGGACATGTTCACTGACCCAGCACCTGGAAACTGACCAGGTGATCATCACCTAACCCAGGACATGTTCACTGACCCAGCACCTGGAAACTGACCAGGTGAGCATCACCTAACCCAGGACATGTTCACTGACCCAGCACCTGGAAACTGACCAAGTGATCATCACCTAACCCAGGACATGTTCACTGACCCAGCACCTGGAAACTAACCAGGTGATCATCACCTAATCCAGGACATGTTCACTGACACAGCACCTGGAAACTGACCAGGTGATCATCACCTAACCCAGGACATGTTCACTGACCCAGCACCTGGAAACTAACCAGGTGATCATCACCTAACCCAGGACATGTTCACTGACACAGCACCTGGAAACTAACCAGGTGACCATCACCTAACCCAGGACATGTTCACTGACACAGCACCTGGAAACTCACCAGGTGATCATCACCTAGTCCAGGACATGTTCACTGACACAGCACCTGGAAACTGACCAGGTGATCATCACCTAACCCAGGACATGTTCACTGACCCAGCACCTGGAAACTAACCAGGTGATCATCACCTAGTCCAGGACATGTTCACTGACCCAGCACCTGGAAACTGACCAGGTGATCATCACCTAATCCAGGACATGTTCACTGACCCAGCACCTGGAAACTGACCAGGTGATCATCACCTAATCCAGGACATGTTCACTGACCCAGTACCTGGAAACTAACCAGGTGATCATCACCTAACCCAGGACATGTTCACTGACCCAGTACCTGGAAACTAACCAGGTGATCATCACCTAACCCAGCACATGTTCACTGACCCAGCACCTGGAAACTGACCAGGTGATCATCGCCTAACCCAGGACATGTTCACTGACCCAGTGCCTGGAAACTAACCAGGTGATCATCACCTAATCCAGGACATGTTCACTGACCCAGTACCTGGAAAATAACCAGGTGATCATCGCCTAACCCAGGACATGTTCACTGACCCAGCACCTGGAAACTGACCAGGTGATCATCACCTAATCCAGGACATGTTCACTGACCCAGTACCTGGAAACTGACCAGGTGATCATCACCTAACCCAGGACATGTTCACTGACACAGTACCTGGAAACTGACCAGGTGATCATCACCTAACCCAGGACATGTTCACTGACCCAGCACCTGGAAACTGACCAGGTGATCATCACCTAATCCAGGACATGTTCACTGACCCAGTACCTGGAAACTGACCAGGTGATCATCACCTAACCCAGGACATGTTCACTGACCCAGCACCTGGAAACTGACCAGGTGATCATCACCTAACACAGGACATGTTCACTGACCCAGTACCTGGAAACTGACCAGGTGATCATCACCTAACCCAGGACATGTTCACTGACCCAGTACCTGGAAACTGACCAGGTGATCATCGCCTAACCCAGGACATGTTCACTGACACAGCACCTGGAAACTGACCAGGTGATCATCACCTAATCCAGGACATGTTCACTGACCCAGCACCTGGAAACTGACCAGGTGATCATCACCTAATCCAGGACATGTTCACTGACACAGCACCTGGAAACTGACCAGGTGATCATCACCTAACCCAGGACATGTTCACTGACCCAGTACCTGGAAACTAACCAGGTGATCATCACCTAATCCAGGACATGTTCACTGACCCAGTACCTGGAAACTGACCAGGTGATCATCACCTAATCCAGGACATGTTCACTGACACAGCACCTGGAAACTGACCAGGTGATCATCACCTAACCCAGGACATGTTCACTGACCCAGCACCTGGAAACTGACCAGGTGATCATCGCCTAATCCAGGACATGTTCACTGACCCAGCACCTGGAAACTAACCAGGTGATCATCACCGAACCCAGGACATGTTCACTGACCCAGTACCTGGAAACTGACCAGGTGAGCATCACCTAACCCAGGACATGTTCACTGACCCAGCACCTGGGAACTGACCAGGTGATCATCACCTAACCCAGGACATGTTCACTGACCCAGCACCTGGAAACTGACCAGGTGATCATCACCTAATCCAGGACATGTTCACTGACCCAGCACCTGGAAACTAACCAGGTGATCATCGCCTAATCCAGGACATGTTCACTGACCCAGCACCTGGAAACTGACCAGGTGATCATCGCCTAATCCAGGACATGTTCACTGACCCAGTACCTGGAAACTGACCAGGTGATCATCACCTAACCCAGGACATGTTCACTGACACAGCACCTGGAAACTGACCAGGTGATCATCACCTAACCCAGGACATGTTCACTGACCCAGCACCTGGAAACTAACCAGGTGATCATCACCGAACCCAGGACATGTTCACTGACCCAGTACCTGGAAACTGACCAGGTGAGCATCACCTAACCCAGGACATGTTCACTGACCCAGCACCTGGGAACTGACCAGGTGATCATCACCTAACCCAGGACATGTTCACTGACCCAGTACCTGGAAACTAACCAGGTGATCATCACCTAATCCAGGACATGTTCACTGACCCAGCACCTGGAAACTAACCAGGTGATCATCACCTAATCCAGGACATGTTCACTGACCCAGTACCTGGAAACTGACCAGGTGATCATCACCTAACCCAGGACATGTTCACTGACCCAGTACCTGGAAACTGACCAGGTGATCATCACCTAATCCAGGACATGTTCACTGACCCAGTACCTGGAAACTAACCAGGTGATCATCACCTAATCCAGGACATGTTCACTGACCCAGTACCTGGAAACTGACCAGGTGATCATCACCTAACCCAGGACATGTTCACTGACCCAGCACCTGGAAACTGACCAGGTGTACATCACCTAACCCAGGATATGTTCACTGACCCAGCACCTGGAAACTGACCAGGTGATCATCGCCTAATCCAGGACATGTTCACTGACCCAGCACCTGGAAACTGACCAGGTGATCATCACCTAACCCAGGACATGTTCACTGACCCAGTACCTGGAAACTAACCAGGTGATCATCACCTAATCCAGGACATGTTCACTGACCCAGCACCTGGAAACTGACCAGGTGATCATCACCTAACCCAGGACATGTTCACTGACCCAGCACCTGGAAACTAACCAGGTGATCATCACCTAATCCAGGACATGTTCACTGACCCAGTACCTGGAAACTAACCAGGTGATCATCACCTAACACAGGACATGTTCACTGACACAGCACCTGGAAACTGACCAGGTGATCATCACCTAATCCAGGACATGTTCACTGAACCAGCACCTGGAAACTGACCAGGTGATCATCGCCTAATCCAGGACATGTTCACTGACCCAGCACCTGGAAACTAACCAGGTGATCATCACCTAACCCAGGACATGTTCACTGACACAGTACCTGGAAACTAACCAGGTGATCATCACCTAACCCAGGACATGTTCACTGACCCAGCACCTGGGAACTGACCAGGTGATCATCACCTAACCCAGGACATGTTCACTGACCCAGTACCTGGAAACTAACCAGGTGATCATCACCTAACCCAGGACATGTTCACTGACCCAGCACCTGGGAACTGACCAGGTGATCATCACCTAACCCAGGACATGTTCACTGACCCAGTACCTGGAAACTAACCAGGTGATCATCACCTAACCCAGGACATGTTCACTGACCCAGCACCTGGAAACTAACCAGGTGATCATCACCTAACCCAGGACATGTTCACTGACCCAGTACCTGGAAACTGACCAGGTGATCATCACCTAATCCAGGACATGTTCACTGACCCAGCACCTGGAAACTGACCAGGTGATCATCACCTAACCCAGGACATGTTCACTGACCCAGCACCTGGAAACTAACCAGGTGATCATCACCTAACCCAGGACATGTTCACTGACCCAGTACCTGGAAACTGACCAGGTGATCATCACCTAATCCAGGACATGTTCACTGACCCAGCACCTGGAAACTGACCAGGTGATCATCACCTAACCCAGGACATGTTCACTGACCCAGCACCTGGAAACTAACCAGGTGATCATCACCTAACCCAGGACATGTTCACTGACCCAGTACCTGGAAACTGACCAGGTGATCATCACCTAACACAGGACATGTTCACTGACCCAGTACCTGGAAACTAACCAGGTGATCATCACCTAACCCAGGACATGTTCACTGACACAGCACCTGGAAACTGACCAGGTGATCATCACCTAACCCAGGATATGTTCACTGACCCAGCACCTGGAAACTAACCAGGTGATCATCACCTAACCCAGGACATGTTCACTGACCCAGCACCTGGAAACTGACCAGGTGATCATCACCTAACACAGGACATGTTCACTGACCCAGTACCTGGAAACTAACCAGGTGATCATCACCTAACCCAGGACATGTTCACTGACACAGCACCTGGAAACTGACCAGGTGATCATCACCTAACCCAGGACATGTTCACTGACACAGCACCTGGAAACTGACCAGGTGATCATCACCTAACCCAGGACATGTTCACTGACACAGTACCTGGAAACTGACCAGGTGATCATCACCTAACCCAGGACATGTTCACTGACACAGCACCTGGAAACTGACCAGGTGATCATCACCTAACCCAGGACATGTTCACTGACCCAGTACCTGGAAACTGACCAGGTGAGCATCACCTAACCCAGGACATGTTCACTGACCTCGCACCTGGAAACTGACCAGGTGATCATCGCCTAATCCAGGACATGTTCACTGAACCAGCACCTGGAAACTGACCAGGTGATCATCACCTAACCCAGGACATGTTCACTGACCCAGCACCTGGAAACTGACCAGGTGATCATCACCTAATCCAGGACATGTTCACTGACCCAGTACCTGGAAACTGACCAGGTGATCATCACCTAACCCAGGACATGTTCACTGACCCAGCACCTGGAAACTGACCAGGTGATCATCACCTAACCCAGGACATGTTCACTGACCCAGCACCTGGAAACTGACCAGGTGATCATCACCTAATCCAGGACATGTTCACTGAACCAGTACCTGGAAACTGACCAGGTGATCATCACCTAACCCAGGACATGTTCACTGACCCAGTACCTGGAAACTGACCAGGTGATCATCACCTAACCCAGGACATGTTCACTGACCCAGTACCTGGAAACTGACCAGGTGATCATCACCTAACCCAGGACATGTTCACTGACCCAGTACCTGGAAACTGACCAGGTGATCATCACCTAACCCAGGACATGTTCACTGACCCAGTACCTGGAAACTAACCAGGTGATCATCACCTAACCCAGGACATGTTCACTGACACAGCACCTGGAAACTGACCAGGTGATCATCACCTAACCCAGGACATGTTCACTGACCCAGTACCTGGAAACTGACCAGGTGATCATCACCTAACCCAGGACATGTTCACTGACCCAGTACCTGGAAACTGACCAGGTGATCATCACCTAACCCAGGACATGTTCACTGACACAGTACCTGGAAACTAACCAGGTGATCATCACCTAATCCAGGACATGTTCACTGACCCAGTACCTGGAAACTAACCAGGTGATCATCACCTAACCCAGGACATGTTCACTGACCCAGCACCTGGAAACTGACCAGGTGATCATCACCTAACACAGGACATGTTCACTGACACAGCACCTGGAAACAGACCAGGTGATCATCACCTAACCCGGGACATGTTCACTGACACAGCACCTGGAAACTGACCAGGTGATCATCACCTAACCCAGGACATGTTCACTGACACAGCACCTGGAAACTGACCAGGTGATCATCACCTAATCCAGGACATGTTCACTGACCCAGTACCTGGAAACTGACCAGGTGATCATCACCTAATCCAGGCCATGTTCACTGACACAGCACCTGGAAACTAACCAGGTGATCATCACCTAACCCAGGACATGTTCACTGAACCAGCACCTGGAAACTGACCAGGTGATCATCACCTAACACAGGACATGTTCACTGACCCAGTACCTGGAAACTGACCAGGTGATCATCACCTAACCCAGGACATGTTCACTGACACAGTACCTGGAAACTAACCAGGTGATCATCACCTAACCCAGGACATGTTCACTGACCCAGTACCTGGAAACTGACCAGGTGATCATCACCTAATCCAGGACATGTTCACTGACACAGTACCTGGAAACTAACCAGGTGATCATCGCATAATCCAGGACATGTTCACTGACCCAGCACCTGGAAACTGACCAGGTGATCATCGCCTAATCCAGGACATGTTCACTGACCCAGCACCTGGAAACTAACCAGGTGATCATCACCGAACCCAGGACATGTTCACTGACCCAGTACCTGGAAACTGACCAGGTGAGCATCACCTAACCCAGGACATGTTCACTGACCCAGCACCTGGGAACTGACCAGGTGATCATCACCTAACCCAGGACATGTTCACTGACCCAGTACCTGGAAACTAACCAGGTGATCATCACCTAACCCAGGACATGTTCACTGACACAGCACCTGGAAACTGACCAGGTGATCATCACCTAATCCAGGACATGTTCACTGAACCAGCACCTGGAAACTGACCAGGTGATCATCACCTAACCCAGGACATGTTCACTGACCCAGTACCTGGAAACTGACCAGGTGATCATCACCTAACCCAGGACATGTTCACTGACCCAGTACCTGGAAACTGACCAGGTGATCATCGCCTAATCCAGGACATGTTCACTGACACAGCACCTGGAAACTAACCAGGTGATCATCACCTAACCCAGGACATGTTCACTGACGCAGCACCTGGAAACTAACCAGGTGATCATCGCCTAATCCAGGACATGTTCACTGACCCAGTACCTGGAAACTGACCAGGTGATCATCACCTAATCCAGGACATGCTCACTGACACAGCACCTGGAAACTGACCAGGTGATCATCGCCTAACCCAGGACATGTTCACTGACCCAGTACCTGGAAACTGACCAGGTGATCATCACCTAATCCAGGACATGTTCACTGACACAGTACCTGGAAACTAACCAGGTGATCATCGCCTAATCCAGGACATGTTCACTGACCCAGTACCTGGAAACTGACCAGGTGATCATCACCTAACCCAGGACATGTTCACTGACACAGCACCTGGAAACTGACCAGGTGATCATCACCGAACCCAGGACATGTTCACTGACCCAGTACCTGGAAACTGACCAGGTGAGCATCACCTAACCCAGGACATGTTCACTGACCCAGCACCTGGGAACTGACCAGGTGATCATCACCTAACCCAGGACATGTTCACTGACCCAGTACCTGGAAACTAACCAGGTGATCATCACCTAATCCAGGACATGTTCACTGACCCAGCACCTGGAAACTAACCAGGTGATCATCACCTAATCCAGGACATGTTCACTGACCCAGTACCTGGAAACTGACCAGGTGATCATCACCTAACCCAGGACATGTTCACTGACCCAGTACCTGGAAACTGACCAGGTGATCATCACCTAATCCAGGACATGTTCACTGACCCAGCACCTGGAAACTGACCAGGTGATCATCACCTAACCCAGGACATGTTCACTGACCCAGCACCTGGAAACTAACCAGGTGATCATCACCTAATCCAGGACATGTTCACTGACCCAGTACCTGGAAACTAACCAGGTGATCATCACCTAATCCAGGACATGTTCACTGACCCAGCACCTGGAAACTGACCAGGTGATCATCACCTAATCCAGGACATGTTCACTGACCCAGCACCTGGAAACTAACCAGGTGATCATCACCTAATCCAGGACATGTTCACTTACCCAGCACCTGGAAACTAACCAGGTGATCATCACGTAACCCAGGACATGTTCACTGACACAGTACCTGGAAACTAAGCAGGTGATCATCACCTAACCCAGGACATGTTCACTGACCTAGCACCTGGAAACTGACCAGGTGATCATCACCTAATCCAGGACATGTTCACTGACCCAGTACCTGGAAACTGACCAGGTGATCATCACGTAACCCAGGACATGTTCACTGACCCAGCACCTGGAAACTGACCAGGTGATCATCACCTAATCCAGGACATGTTCACTGACCCAGTACCTGGAAACTGACCAGGTGATCATCACCTAACCCAGGACATGTTCACTGACCCAGCACCTGGAAACTAACCAGGTGATCATCACCTAATCCAGGACATGTTCCCTGAACCAGCACCTGGAAACTGACCAGGTGATCATCACCTAACCCAGGACATGTTCACTGACCCAGCACCTGGAAACTAACCAGGTGATCATCACCTAACCCAGGACATGTTCACTGACCCAGCACCTGGAAACTAACCAGGTGATCATCACCTAACCCAGGACATGTTCACTGACCCAGTACCTGGAAACTGACCAGGTGATCATCACCTAATCCAGGACATGTTCACTGACCCAGCACCTGGAAACTGACCAGGTGATCATCACCTAACCCAGGACATGTTCACTGACCCAGCACCTGGAAACTAACCAGGTGATCATCACCTAACCCAGGACATGTTCACTGACCCAGTACCTGGAAACTGACCAGGTGATCATCACCTAATCCAGGACATGTTCACTGACCCAGCACCTGGAAACTGACCAGGTGATCATCACCTAACCCAGGACATGTTCACTGACCCAGCACCTGGAAACTAACCAGGTGATCATCACCTAACCCAGGACATGTTCACTGACCCAGTACCTGGAAACTGACCAGGTGATCATCACCTAATCCAGGACATGTTCACTGACCCAGCACCTGGAAACTGACCAGGTGATCATCACCTAACCCAGGACATGTTCACTGACCCAGCACCTGGAAACTAACCAGGTGATCATCACCTAACCCAGGACATGTTCACTGACCCAGCACCTGGAAACTGACCAGGTGATCATCACCTAATCCAGGACATGTTCACTGACCCAGCACCTGGAATCTGACCAGGTGATCATCACCTAATCCAGGACATGTTCACTGACCCAGTACCTGGAAACTGACCAGGTGATCATCACCTAACACAGGACATGTTCACTGACCCAGTACCTGGAAACTAACCAGGTGATCATCACCTAACCCAGGACATGTTCACTGACACAGCACCTGGAAACTGACCAGGTGATCATCACCTAACCCAGGACATGTTCACTGACCCAGTACCTGGAAACTGACCAGGTGATCATCACCTAACACAGGACATGTTCACTGACCCAGTACCTGGAAACTAACCAGGTGATCATCACCTAACCCAGGACATGTTCACTGACACAGCACCTGGAAACTGACCAGGTGATCATCACCTAACCCAGGATATGTTCACTGACCCAGCACCTGGAAACTAACCAGGTGATCATCACCTAACCCAGGACATGTTCACTGACCCAGCACCTGGAAACTGACCAGGTGATCATCACCTAACACAGGACATATTCACTGACCCAGTACCTGGAAACTAACCAGGTGATCATCACCTAACCCAGGACATGTTCACTGACACAGCACCTGGAAACTGACCAGGTGATCATCACCTAACCCAGGACATGTTCACTGACACAGCACCTGGAAACTGACCAGGTGATCATCACCTAACCCAGGACATGTTCACTGACCCAGTACCTGGAAACTGACCAGGTGATCATCACCTAACCCAGGACATGTTCACTGACCCAGCACCTGGAAACTGACCAGGTGATCATCACCTAATCCAGGACATGTTCACTGACCCAGTACCTGGAAACTAACCAGGTGATCATCACCTAATCCAGGACATGTTCACTGACACAGCACCTGGAAACTGACCAGGTGATCATCACCTAATCCAGGACATGTTCACTGAACCAGTACCTGGAAACTAACCAGGTGATCATCACCTAATCCAGGACATGTTCACTGACACAGCACCTGGAAACTGACCAGGTGATCATCACCTAACCCAGGACATGTTCACTGACACAGCACCTGGAAACTGACCAGGTGATCATCACCTAATCCAGGACATGTTCACTGAACCAGTACCTGGAAACTGACCAGGTGAGCATCACCTAACCCAGGACATGTTCACTGACCTCGCACCTGGAAACTGACCAGGTGATCATCGCCTAATCCAGGACATGTTCACTGAACCAGCACCTGGAAACTGACCAGGTGATCATCACCTAACCCAGGACATGTTCACTGACCCAGCACCTGGAAACTGACCAGGTGATCATCACCTAACCCAGGACATGTTCACTGACCCAGTACCTGGAAACTAACCAGGTGATCATCACCTAACCCAGGACATGTTCACTGACCCAGTACCTGGAAACTGACCAGGTGATCATCACCTAACCCAGGACATGTTCACTGACCCAGTACCTGGAAACTAACCAGGTGATCATCACCTAATCCAGGACATGTTCACTGACCCAGTACCTGGAAACTAACCAGGTGATCATCACCTAACCCAGGACATGTTCACTGACCCAGTACCTGGAAACTGACCAGGTGATCATCACCTAACCCAGGACATGTTCACTGACCCAGCACCTGGAAACTGACCAGGTGATCATCACCTAATCCAGGACATGTTCACTGACCCAGCACCTGGAAACTGACCAGGTGATCATCACCTAACCCAGGACATGTTCACTGACCCAGCACCTGGAAACTGACCAGGTGATCATCACCTAACCCAGGACATGTTCACTGACCCAGTACCTGGAAACTAACCAGGTGATCATCACCTAACCCAGGACATGTTCACTGACCCAGTACCTGGAAACTGACCAGGTGATCATCGCCTAATCCAGGACATGTTCACTGACCCAGTACCTGGAAACTAACCAGGTGATCATCACCTAACCCAGGACATGTTCACTGACCCAGTACCTGGAAACTGACCAGGTGATCATCACCTAACCCAGGACATGTTCACTGACCCAGCACCTGGAAACTGACCAGGTGATCATCACCTAATCCAGGACATGTTCACTGACCCAGCACCTGGAAACTGACCAGGTGATCATCACCTAACCCAGGACATGTTCACTGACCCAGCACCTGGAAACTGACCAGGTGATCATCACCTAATCCAGGACATGTTCACTGACCCAGTACCTGGAAACTAACCAGGTGATCATCACCTAACACAGGACATGTTCACTGACCCAGCACCTGGAAACTGACCAGGTGATCATCACCTAATCCAGGACATGTTCACTGACCCAGCACCTGGAAACTGACCAGGTGATCATCACCTAACCCAGGACATGTTCACTGACCCAGTACCTGGAAACTGACCAGGTGATCATCACCTAATCCAGGACATGTTCACTGACCCAGCACCTGGAAACTGACCAGGTGATCATCACCTAACCCAGGACATGTTCACTGACACAGTACCTGGAAACTGACCAGGTGATCATCACCTAACCCAGGACATGTTCACTGACCCAGTACCTGGAAACTGACCAGGTGATCATCACCTAATCCAGGACATGTTCACTGACCCAGCACCTGGAAACTGACCAGGTGATCATCACCTAACCCAGGACATGTTCACTGACACAGTACCTGGAAACTGACCAGGTGATCATCACCTAACCCAGGACATGTTCACTGACACAGCACCTGGAAACTGACCAGGTGATCATCACCTAACCCAGGACATGTTCACTGACCCAGTACCTGGAAACTAACCAGGTGATCATCACCTAACACAGGACATGTTCACTGACCCAGTACCTGGAAACTAACCAGGTGATCATCACCTAACCCAGGACATGTTCACTGACCCAGCACCTGGAAACTGACCAGGTGATCATCACCTAACACAGGACATGTTCACTGACCCAGTACCTGGAAACTGACCAGGTGATCATCACCTAACCCAGGACATGTTCACTGACACAGCACCTGGAAACTGATCAGGTGATCATCACCTAACCCAGGACATGTTCACTGACCCAGCACCTGGAAACTGACCAGGTGATCATCACCTAACCCAGGACATGTTCACTGACCCAGCACCTGGAAACTAACCAGGTGATCATCGCCTAACCCAGGACATGTTCACTGACCCAGTACCTGGAAACTGACCAGGTGATCATCGCCTAACCCAGGACATGTTCACTGACACAGCACCTGGAAACTGACCAGGTGATCATCGCCTAACCCAGGACATGTTCACTGACCCAGTACCTGGAAACTGACCAGGTGATCATCGCCTAATCCAGGACATGTTCACTGACCCAGCAGCTGGAAACTAACCAGGTGATCATCACCTAACCCAGGACATGTTCACTGACCCAGTACCTGGAAACTAACCAGGTGATCATCACCTAACCCAGGACATGTTCACTGACCCAGTACCTGGAAACTGACCAGGTGATCATCACCTAATCCAGGACATGTTCACTGACCCAGCACCTGGAAACTGACCAGGTGATCATCACCTAACCCAGGACATGTTCACTGACCCAGCACCTGGAAACTGACCAGGTGATCATCACCTAACCCAGGACATGTTCACTGACCCAGTACCTGGAAACTGACCAGGTGATCATCGCCTAACCCAGGACATGTTCACTGACCCAGCACCTGGAAACTGACCAAGTGATCATCACCTAATCCAGGACATGTTCACTCACCCAGCACCTGGAAACAGACCAGGTGATCATCACCTAATCCAGGACATGTTCACTGACACAGCACCTGGAAACTGACCAAGTGATCATCACCTAATCCAGGACATGTTCACTGACCCAGCACCTGGAAACTGACCAAGTGATCATCACCTAATCCAGGACATGTTCACTGACCCAGCACCTGGAAACTGACCAAGTGATCATCACCTAACCCAGGACATGTTCACTCACCCAGCACCTGGAAACTGACCAGGTGATCATCACCTAATCCAGGACATGTTCACTGACACAGCACCTGGAAACTGACCAGGTGATCATCACGTAATCCAGGACATGTTCACTGACACAGCACCTGGAAACTGACCAGGTGATCATCACCTAACCCAGGACATGTTCACTGACCCAGTACCTGGAAACTGACCAAGTGATCATCACCTAACCCAGGACATGTTCACTCACCCAGCACCTGGAAACTAACCAGGTGATCATCACCTAATCCAGGACATGTTCACTGAACCAGCACCTGGAAACTAACCAGGTGATCATCACCTAACCCAGGACATGTTCACTGACACAGCACCTGGAAACTGACCAGGTGATCATCACCTAACCCAGGACATGTTCACTGACCCAGCACCTGGAAACTGACCAGGTGATCATCACCTAACCCAGGACATGTTCACTGACCCAGTACCTGGAAACTCACCAGGTGATCATCACCTAACCCAGGACATGTTCACTGACCCAGTACCTGGAAACTGACCAGGTGAGCATCACCTAATCCAGGACATGTTCACTGAACCAGCACCTGGAAACTAACCAGGTGATCATCACCTAACCCAGGACATGTTCACTGACCCAGTACCTGGAAACTAACCAGGTGATCATCACCTAACCCAGGACATGTTCACTGACACAGCACCTGGAAACTGACCAGGTGATCATCACCTAACCCAGGACATGTTCACTGACCCAGTACCTGGAAACTGACCAGGTGATCATCACCTAACCCAGGACATGTTCACTGACCCAGCACCTGGAAACTGACCAGGTGATCATCACCTAACCCAGGACATGTTCACTGACCCAGCACCTGGAAACTGACCAGGTGATCATCACCTAATCCAGGACATGTTCACTGACCCAGCACCTGGAAACTGACCAGGTGATCATCACCTAATCCAGGACATGTTCACTGACCCAGCACCTGGAAACTGACCAGGTGATCATCACCTAACCCAGGACATGTTCACTGACCCAGCACCTGGAAACTGACCAGGTGATCATCGCCTAATCCAGGACATGTTCACTGACACAGTACCTGGAAACTGACCAGGTGATCATCACCTAACCCAGGACATGTTCACTGACCCAGCACCTGGAAACTGACCAGGTGATCATCACCTAATCCAGGACATGTTCACTGACCCAGTACCTGGAAACTGACCAGGTGAGCATCACCTAATCCAGGACATGTTCACTGACACAGCACCTGGAAACTGACCAGGTGATCATCACCTAATCCAGGACATGTTCACTGACACAGCACCTGGAAACTGACCAGGTGATCATCACCTAATCCAGGACATGTTCACTGACCCAGTACCTGGAAACTGACCAGGTGAGCATCACCTAATCCAGGACATGTTCACTGACACAGCACCTGGAAACTGACCAGGTGATCATCACCTAATCCAGGACATGTTCACTGACACAGCACCTGGAAACTGACCAGCTGATCATCACCTAATCCAGGACATGTTCACTGACCCAGTACCTGGAAACTGACCAGGTGAGCATCACCTAATCCAGGACATGTTCACTGACACAGCACCTGGAAACTGACCAGGTGATCATCACCTAATCCAGGACATGTTCACTGACCCAGCACCTGGAAACTGACCAGGTGATCATCACCTAATCCAGGACATGTTCACTGACCCAGCACCTGGAAACTGACCAGGTGAGCATCACCTAATCCAGGACATGTTCACTGACACAGCACCTGGAAACTGACCAGGTGATCATCACCTAATCCAGGACATGTTCACTGACCCAGCACCTGGAAACTGACCAGGTGATCATCACCTAATCCAGGACATGTTCACTGACCCAGCACCTGGAAACTAACCAGGTGATCATCGCCTAATCCAGGACATGTTCACTGACACAGCACCTGGAAACTGACCAGGTGATCATCACCTAACCCAGGACATGTTCACTGACCCAGCACCTGGAAACTAACCAGGTGATCATCACCTAATCCAGGACATGTTCACTGACACAGCACCTGGAAACTGACCAGGTGATCATCACCTAATCCAGGACATGTTCACTGACCCAGTACCTGGAAACTGACCAGGTGAGCATCACCTAATCCAGGACATGTTCACTGACCCAACACCTGGAAACTGACCAGGTGATCATCACCTAATCCAGGACATGTTCACTGACACAGCACCTGGAAACTGACCAGGTGATCATCACCTAATCCAGGACATGTTCACTGACCCAGCACCTGGAAACTGACCAAGTAACCATTTCTGATCTCAACACTCAAACTGTCCCAGCACCCAGAAACTGTTCCAATACCAATTTACTGAACCAGAAATCTTCAAGAGAGCCATCGCCCAAAAATGATGTCAATGCACGGCCTGAGTGAGAGATTGTAACTTATGTTGCCGAGCCAAAGAATAATCTAGTCTGGTTAAAACGTTCTAATGGATTAAATAGTAAATGTTTAGAGCACGACATTTCAGCACTGACATCACTAAACAGATGCCTGTTTAAGATACAACTCCACACAAAGGGGTTTAATGCTCAGACAACTGGAGAGGAGCTGTGATACAAGAGGAGATATATTTATATAGTTACACATTGTCCAGAAACACTCACTGACCTGGCTGAAATCATTTTCAATCCACATATCCACAAAACCTCCTCGCATTTTCTGTGAGAAATGCTGTCTTTGTTCCAACTTTTAAAGGCAAATAATCAGTTCCCTACAAGCCGCTTTTACACAAAAGAAAATTGTGTCGAATATCTCAGGTTACATGATCCAATTAGTGCCGGTACGTTGAACTCCGGAGTTCCACCCATAATTACCACTCATTGTTAGAATTGAACAGAACATTTTAAATGGAGATTTGAAGGAGGGACACTCAGGGCAATCTAATAATACAATCCCTGTCACTGTCACTTCAATCACCAAACTGCCTGATTGGACAATGAGAGGCAGATCACACAGAGACAGGTAAACTTACCTGTTTAACTGCACGGGTCTGGCTCAATAATGAAGATTCAATTCGCGGCAGTGGACAAGAAATTTTGCTTTTAAAAATATGTTTTTTTAGGAGTAATGTCTGAGGAAATGAGAACTTAGTCCAAGCTCAGTCTTTACTGAACTGAACAATGGACAATGATTTATACCTAGGATTGCTGCAGCAGTACCACACACACAAAGAATACAGATTCTCACATGTTTCCCACAGCTTAAAGAGATCCCACAAATCACAGGAATGGAAATCACACCACAACATATAGAACAGAAAATATTGGATATTCTCATCAGGTCAGGCACTATTTGTGGACAGAGAAACAGAGTTAATGTTTCAGATCTGTGACCTTTCATCAGAACTGAGAAAAGATAGAAATGTAATAGGTTTTGAGCAAGTGAAAGGGGGGAGGATGGAAAGAAGAACAAAAGGGACAGTCTGTGATAGGGTGGAAGATGTGAAACATCACAATGAATATGGGACTGTCGATAAACTGCCTCTGGAGAAGTCTCTGCTCTGAATAATGAGGGTATTTCCATAAAACACAGTTAGAAAAAATCACCATTGAACAAAAGGAGAACATCCTTTCAATAGAGAATTATTCATCCATTACAATAATCAGGGACTGTCCACAATTCTTCTTTGTAGAAATCTCCATCCAAATATAGAGTGCTGCCCATAAATCTCCTTTGGAGCAGTAATCATTAAAATAAGGGATAGTTTATAAAGTTCCTTCAGATTAATCTGCATCAAATAAAACAGAACAGTCTATAGAGAGTCTGAGGGAACTTAAATTCAAAGTACTAAGGTACGATCCTTAAACCACCTTCAGGAAATCAATATCCCGAATAATAAGAGACTGTGCATAATGAACCTACAAGGGTCCATTTACAAAATAAAAGACCATCTATAAATAACCTTCAGTGAATTCTCTGGAAATGTAATAAAGTACTATCTGGGAATCACCTTCAGGGAATTCAGCAAACCCCACTCTTACCTTTTAATGGTCTTTTAGCTTTGTCTCTTATTCTCAGACCTCCCATAACTCCCTGCATTTCAACCATCGACTGTGGGTATTCTTGTGGTTAAATATAAATAACATGGAATTTGTAAATTCTCTTAACATATTGTGTTGCATGTTATTAATATCAGAAAGTGAGATTATTTTAACGATCCCTGTGATTCATTTTGATTTTATGTATTTGTACAAATTGAACATCACAAAATCCACACAATAAGCGTTGCTGAGATTTAACACAGAGAACAGGGTCGGAGATTTGAGAAGTCAAACTGCTGGGCAATGCCTTTGTGCAGCTGTGATGACTGAGTGGTTACGGTGTTAGACTGGAAATCCTCCGGGGTTTCTCTGTACAAGTTTGAACCTGGATCACAGCGGATTCGTCAAGTCTCAGGTTCAATGTTTGTAACAATTTTTAAAATCTTCCTCCTCAGAAAGGATGTTAGTCATTTCAATAATGCTTTTCAAGATATTTGGCTCAGAAACCTGGATTACATCCCTACTAAAGTAGATGAGTCTGTTTTAAAGCATCAATTCAGCAAAGGACCTGTTAAACTGACAGTTCATTTTGGAATAAAAACAAGAAATGCTGGAATCACTCAGCAGGTCTGGCAGCATCTGTGGAAAGAGAAGCAGAGTTAACATTTCCGAAACGTTAACTCTGCTTCTCTTTCCACAGATGCTGCCAGACCTGCTGAGTGATTCCAGCATTTCTTGTTTTTATTTGAGATTTCCAGCATCCGCAGTATTTAGCTTTGAGTTCATTTTGGAAGCTTGGATTAATTATACAAGTGTTCTACAGCCTGTCTGGAAAGCTACAGATAATGAGGCCTCCAGAGACTGTGGAAACTGTTGTAAACACCAGCTGCTGTCGGGTAGAATCAGTCTGTATAACCACAGGGCAGAGACAATGGGAATTCACTGGAAGGCTTGTGTTTGGTAGCCATTGAAAACTGCATCAGAGAGCACAGTCCACAAGACAGTCCAGGAGACAGAGGAATGGGAAGGGGGCCTCAAAGAGAGTCAAGGAAAACACTGAAGAGAAAATCCACAAATAATGAAATTCTCCATCTCCAGAAACAGAAGAATTGACCATTCCGAGTTTCCAGTTACACCACAGACTGAATGTTTGTTTGAATCACCATCTGTATGCTGTAGGTCAGTTGGTAGGACACTCGCCTCTGAGTTAGAAGATTCAAACCCTCGGACAACGTTATTCATTTCAAAGAAATCAACTTTCATTCCTCTAAACTCCAGAGAACATAAGCCCATTCTAATCTATGTTGTGGCCATTTCGGAGACATGGGTAGAGCAGGGACAGGAATGGATGTTGCAGGTTCCGGGATTTAGATGTTTCAGTAAGAACAGAGAAGATGGGAAAAGGGGGGGGGGGTGTGGCATTTTTAATCAAGGAGGGTATTACAGTGGCAGAAAGGACGTTTGAGGACTCGGCTACTGAGGTAGTATGGGCCGAAGTTAGAAACAGGAGAGGAGAGGTCACCCTGTTGGGAGTTTTCTATAGACCTCCGAATAGTTCCAGAGATGTAGAGGAAAGGATAGCGAAGATGATTCTCGACAGGAGCGAGAGTAACAAGGTAGTTGTTATGGGGGGCTTTAACTTTCCAAATATTGACTGGAAATACTATAGTTCGAGTACTTTAGATGGGTCAGTTTTTGTCCAGTGTGTGCAGGAGTGTTTTCTGACACAGTATGTTGACAGGCCAACGAGGGGCGATGCCACATTGGATTTGGTACTGGGTAATGAACCCGGCCAGGTGTTAGATTTAGATGTAGGTGATCACTTTGGTGATAGTGATCACAATTCGGTTAGGTTTACCTTAGCGATGGGCAGGGACAGGTACATACCGCAGGGCAAGAATGAAAGCTGGGGGAAAGGAAATTATGATGCGATTAGGCAAGATTTAGGATGTGTAGGATGGGGAAGGAAACTGCAGGGGATGGGCACAAACGAAATGTGGAGCTTATTCAAGGAGCAGCTAATGCGTGTCCTTGATAAGTATGTACCTGTCAGGCAGGGAGGAAGTTGTCGAGCGAGGGAGCCGTGGTTTACTCAAGAAGTTGAAGCGCTTGTCAAGAGGAAGAGGGCGGCTTATGTTAGGATGAGACGTGAAGGCTCAGTTAGGGCGCTTGAGAGTTACAAGCTAGCCAGGAAGGATCTAAAGGGAGGGCGAAGAAGAGCAAGGAGAGGACACGAGAAGTCATTGGTGGATCGGATCAGGGAAAACCCTAAGGCTTTCTATAGGTATATCAGGAATAAAAGAATGACTAGAGTTAGATTAGGGCCAATCAAGGATAGTAGTGGGAAGTTGCGTGTGGAATCAGAGGAGATAGGGGTAGCGTTAAATGAATATTTTTCGTCAGTATTTACAGTAGAGAAACAAAATGTTGTCGAGGAGAATACTGAGATACAGACTACTCGGCTAGATGGGATTGAGGTTCACAAGGAGGAGGTGTTAGCAATTTTGGAAAGTGTGAAAATAGATAAGTCCCCTGGGCCAGATTGGATTTCTCCTAGGATTCTCTGGGAAGCCAGGGAGGAGATTGCAGAGCCGTTGTTGTTGATCTTTATGTCGTCATTGTCGACAGGAGTAGTGCCGGAAGACTGGAGGATAGCAAATGTTGTCCCCTTGTTCAAGAAGGGGAGTAGAGACAGCCCTGGTAATTATAGACCTGTGAGCCTTACTTCGGTTGTGGGTAAAATGTTGGAAAAGGTTATAAGAGATAGGATTTATAATCATCTTGAAAAGAATAAGTTCATTTGCGATCGTCAGCACGGTTTTGTGAAGGGTAGGTCGTGCCTCACAAACCTGATTGAGTTTTTCGAGAAGCTGACCAAACAGGTGGATGAGGGTAAAGCCGTGGATGTGGTGTATATGGATTTCAGTAAGGCGTTTGATAAGGTTCCCCACGGTAGGCTATTGCAGAAAATACGGAAGTATGGGGTTGAAAGTGATTTAGAGCTTTGGATCAGAAATTGGCTAGCTGAAAGAAGACAGAGGGTGGTGGTTGATGGCAAAAGTTCATCCTGGAGTTTAGTTACTAGTGGTGTACCGCAAGGTTCTGTTTTGGGGCCACTGCTGTTTGTCATTTTTATAAATGACCTGGAAGAGGGTGTAGAAGGGTGGGTTAGTAAATTTGCGG
The DNA here is from genome assembly GCF_036365525.1 of Heterodontus francisci. Lineage (NCBI taxonomy): Eukaryota > Metazoa > Chordata > Chondrichthyes > Heterodontiformes > Heterodontidae > Heterodontus > Heterodontus francisci. The sequence goes on from NW_027141695.1 coordinate 144,580, forward strand.
ATGACACGAAGGTCGGTGGAGTTGTGGATAGTGTCGAAGGGTGTTGTAGGGTACAGAGGGACATAGATAGGCAGCAGAGCTGGGCTGAGAGATGGCAAATGGAGTTTAATGCGGAAAAGTGTGAGGTGATTCACTTTGGAAGGAGTAACAGCAATGCAGAGTACTGGGCTAATGGGAAGATTCTTGGTAGTGTAGATGAACAGAGAGATCTTGGTGTCCAGGTGCATAAATCCCTGAAGGTTGCTAACCAGGTTAATAGGGCTGTTAAGAAGGCATATGGTGTGTTAGCTTTTATTAGTAGGGGGATCGAGTTTCGGAGCCACAAGGTCATGCTGCAGCTGGACAAAACATTGGTGAGGCCGCACCTTGAGCATTGCGTGCAGTTCTGGTCACTGCATTATAGGAAGGAAGTGGAAGCTTTGGAAAGGGTGCAGAGGAGATTTACTAGGATGTTGCCTGGTATGGAGGGAAGGTCTTACGAGGAAAGGCTGAGGGACTTGGGGTTGTTTTCGTTAGAGAGAAGGAGGAGGAGAGGTGACTTAATAGAGACATATAAGATAATCAGAGGGTTAGATAGGGTGGATAGTGAGCGTCTTTTTCCTCGGATGGTGATGGCAAACACGAGGGGACATTGCTTTAAGTTGAGGGGTGATAGATATAGGACAGATGTCAGAGGTAGTTTCTTTACACAGAGAGCAGTAGGGGCGTGGAACGCCCTGCCTGCAACAGTAGTAGACTCGCCAACTTTAAGGGCATTTAAGTGGTCATTGGATAGACATATGGATGAAAATGGAATAGTGTAGGTCAGATGGTTTCACAGGTCGGCGCAACATCGAGGGCCGAAGGGCCTGTACTGAGCTGTCATGTTCTAACTCTAATTCGAAAATCAGGGGAACACACTCTCCTCACTTATACTGTTCACCTGGTAACATGTCCCGTGTGCATTAAACAATCAGGGGAACACACGCTCCTCACTTATACTGTTCACCTGGTAACATGTCCCGTGTGTATTAAACGAGCAGGGGAACACACTCTCCTCACTTATACTGTTCACCTGGTAACATGTCCTCTGTGCATTAAACAATCAGTGGAACACAGTCTCCACACCTATACTGTTCACCTTGTAACATGTCCCGTGTGCATTAAACAATCAGGGGAACACACTCTCCACACTTATACTGTTCACCTTGGAACATGTCCTCTGTGTGTTAAACAATCAGGGGAACACACTCTCCTCACATATACTGTTCAGCTGGTAACATATCCTGTGTGTATTAAACCATCAGGGCAACACACTCTCCTCACTTATACAGTTCACTTGGTGACATGTCCCGTGCGTATTAAACCATCAGGTGAACACAATCTCCTCACTTATATTGTTCACCTGGTAACGTGTCCCGTGTGTATTAAATAATCAGGGGAACACACTCTCCTCACGTATACTGTTCACCTGGTAACATGTGCTGTGTGCATTAAACAATCAGGGGAACACACTCTCCTCACTTATACTGTTCACCTGGTAACATGTCCCGTGACTATTAAACCATCAGGGGAACACACTCTCCTCACTTATACTGTTCACCTGGTAACATGTCCCGTGTGTATTGAGCCATCAGGGGAACACACTCTCCTCACTTATACTGTTCACCTGGTAACATGTCCCGTGTGCATTAAACAATCAGGGGAACACACGCTCTTCACTTACATTGTTCACCTGGTAACATGTCCCGTGTGCAATAAACAATCAGGGGAACACACTCTCCTCACTTATACTGTTCACCTGGTAACATGTCCCGAGTGTATTAAACAATCAGGGGAACACACTCTCCTCACTTATACTGTTCACCTGGTAACATGTCCCGTGTGCATTAAACAATCAGGGGAACACACTCTCCTCACTTACACTGTTCTCCTGGCAACATGTCCCATGTGTTTTAAATAATCAGGGGAACACACTCTCCTCACTTATACTGTTCACCTGGTGAAATGTCCCGTGTGCATTAAACAAACAGGGCAACACACTCTCCTCACTTATACTATTTACCTGGTAACATGTCCTGTGTGTATTAAACAATCAGGGGAACACACTCTCCTCACTTATACTGTTCTCCTGGTAACATGTCCTTTGTGTATTAAACAATCAGGGGAACACACTCTCCTCACTTATATTGTTCACCTGGTAACATGTCCTGTGTGCATTAAACAATCAGGGGAACACACTCTCCTCACTTATACTGTTCACCTGGTGACATGTCCCAAGTATATTAAACCATCAGGGGAAAACATTCTCCTCACTTAAACTGTTCACCTGGTAACATGTCCCGTGTGTATTAAACGAGCAGGGGAACACACTCTCCTCACTTATACTGTTCACCTGGTAACATGTCCTCTGTGCATTAAACAATCAGTGGAACACAGTCTCCACTCTTATACTGTTCACCTTGTAACATGTCCCGTGTGCATTAAACAATCAGTGGAACACAGTCTCCACACTTATACTGTTCACCGCCTCCTCTTCACTATGGACGTCCAATCGCTCTACACCTCCGTCCCCCACCAGGATGGTTTGAGGGCTCTCCGCTTCTTCCTGGAACAGAGGCCCAACCAGTCCCCATCCACCACCACCCTCCTCCGCCTGGCTGAACTTGTTCTCACATTGAACAACTTCTCCTTCAACTCCACGCACTTCCTTCAAGTAAAAGGTGTCGCTATGGGTACCCGCATGGGTCCTAGTTATGCCTATCTTTTTGTGGGATATGTCGAGCATTCTTTGTTCCAGTCCTACTCAGGCCCCCTCCCCCAACTCTTTTTCCGGTACATTGATGACTGTATCGGTGCCGTTTCCTGCTCCCGCCCCGAACTCGAAAACTTTATCAACTTTGCTTCCAATTTCCACCCTTCTCTCACCTTTACATGGTCCATCTCTGACACTTCCCTTCCCTTCCTCGACTTCTCTGTCTCCATCTCTGGGGATAGGTTGTCTACCAATATCCATTATAAGCCCACTGACTCCCACAGCTACCTCGACTACACTTCTTCACACCCTACCTCCTGTAAGGGCTCCATTCCATTCTCCCAGTTTCTCCGTCTCCGACGCATCTGCTCTGATGATGCTACCTTCCATGACGGTGCTTCTGATATGACCTCCTTTTTCCTCAACCGAGGATTTCCCCCCACTGTGGTTGACAGGGCCCTCAACCGTGTCCGACCCATTCCCCGCACCTCTACCCTCACCCCTTCCCCTCCCTCCCAGAACCGTGACAGGGTTCCCCTTGTCCTCACTTTTCATCCCACCAGCCTCCATATCCAAAGGATCATCCTCCGCCATTTTCGCCACCTCCAGCGTGATGCCACTACCAGTCGCATCTTCCCCTCCCTTCCCCTGTCAGCATTCCGAAGGGATCGTTCCCTCCGCGACACCCTGGTCCACTCCTCCATTACCCCCACCACCTCGTCCCCGTCCCAGGGCACCTTCCCTTGCAATCGCAGGAGGTGTAATACCTGCCCATTTACCTCCTCTCTCCTCACTATCCCAGGCCCCAAACACTCCTTTCAGGTGAAGCAGCGATTTACTTGTACTTCTTTCAATGTAGTATACTGTATTCGCTGCTCACAGTGTGGTCTCCTCTACATTGGGGAGACCAAGCGCAGACTGGGTGACCGCTTTGCGGAACATCTCCGCTCAGTCCGCAAGCAGGACCCTGAGCTTCCGGTTGCTTGCCATTTCAACACTCCCCCCTGCTCTCATGCTCACATCTCTGTCCTGGGATTGCTGCAGTGTTCCAGTGAACATCAACGCAAGCTCGAGGAACAGCATCTCATCTACCGATTAGGCACACTACAGCCTGCCGGACTGAACATTGAGTTCAATAATTTCAGAGCATGACAGCCCCCCACTTTACTTTCATTTTTAGTCATTTTTAGTTATTTTTTCTTCCTTTTTTTTGCATTCCTTTTTACATTTTTTGCATTTATTTCATTTCATCTTAGTTTGTTCAGTTTGCTTACCCACTGTTTTTTTCAGGTTGTTTTTCTTCAGGTTTGCACTTGCTGATGTTCTATATTCAGTATATTCACACCTAATCTGTACTAATGCTTTGTCTTTCAAAACACCATTAACATATTGTTTGCCTTTGCTCTGTGACCTTTTGGTCAGCTATGTGGCCTGGTCCAATCTGCACCTTCTCCTTTGTTATCTCTTGCCCAACCCCCACCTCACTTGTTTATAATCTGTGACTTTTCTAATATTTGTCAGTTCCGAAGAAGGGTCACTGACCCGAAACGTTAGCTCTGCTTCTCTTTCTACAGATGCTGCCAGACCTGCTGAGTGAATCCAGCATTTCTTGTTTTTGCTCCTCACTTCTACTGTTCACCTGGTAACATGTCCCATGTGCATTAAACAATCAGGGGAACACACGCTCTTCACTTATACTGTTCACCTGGTAACATGTCCCGTGTGCAATAAACAATCAGGGGAACACACTCTCCTCACTTATACTGTTCACCTGGTAACATGTCCAGAGTGAATTAAACAATCAGGGGAACACACTCTCCTCACTTATACTGTTCACCTGGTAACATGTCCCGTGTGCATTAAACAATCAGGGGAACACACTCTCCTCACTTATACTGTTCACCTGGTAACATGTCCCGTGTGCATTAAACAATCAGGGGAACACACTCTCCTCACTTATACTGTTCACCTGGTAACATGTCCCGTGTGTATTAAACCATCAGGGGAACACACTCTCGTCACTTATACTGTTCACTTGGCAACATGTCCCATGTGTTTTAAATAATCAGGGGAACACACTCTCCTCACTTATACTGTTCACCTGGTGAAATGTCCCGTGTGCATTAAACAAACATGGCAACACACTCTCCTCACTTATACTGTTCACCTGGTAACATGTCCCGTGTGCATTAAACAATCAGGGGAACACACTCTCCTCACTTATACTGTTCAACTGGCAACATGTCCCATGTGTTTTAAATAATCAGGGGAACACACTCTCCTCACTTATACTGTTCACCTGGTGAAATGTCCCGTGTGCATTAAACAATCAGGGGAACACACTCTCCTCACTTATACTGTTCAACTGGTAACATGTCCCGTGTGCATTAAACAAACAGGGCAACACACTCTCCTCACTTATACTGTTTACCTGGTAACATGTCCAGTGTGCATTAAACAATCAGGGGAACACACTCTCCTCACTTATACTGTTTACCTGGTAACATGTCCAGAGTGCATTAAACAATCAGGGCAACACACTCTCCTCACTTATACTGTTTACCTGATAACATGTCCAGTGTGCATTAAACAATCAGGGGAACACAGTCTCCTCACTTATACTGTTCACCTGGTAACATGTCCCGTGTATATTAAACCGTCAGGGGAACACACTCTCCTCACTTATACTGTTCACCTGGTAACATGTCCCGTGTATATTAAACAATCAGGGGAACACACTCTCCTCACTTATACTGTTCACCTGGTGACATGTCCCGTGTGTATTAAACCATCAGGGGAACACACTCTCCTCACTTATATTGTTCACCTGGTGACATGTCCCGTGTGTATTAAACCATCAGGGGAACACACTCTCCTCACTTATATTATTCACCTGGTAACATGTCCTGTGTGCATTAAACAAACAGGGCAACACACTCTCCTCACTTATATTATTCACCTGGTAACATGTCCTGTGTGTATTAAACAATCAGGGGAACACACTCTCCTCACTTATACTGTTCACCTGGTGACATGTCCCGTGTGTATTAAACCATCAGGGGAACACATTCTCCTCACTTAAACTGTTCACCTGGTGACATATCCCGTGTGTATTAAATAATCAGGGGAACACACTCTCCTCACTTATATTGTTCACCTGGTAACATGTCCTGTGTGCATTAAACAATCAGGGGAACACGCTCTCCTCACTTATACTGTTCACCTGGTGACATGTCCCGTGTGTATTAAACCATCAGGGGAACACACTCTCCTCACTTATATTGTTCACCTGGTGACATATCCCGTGTGTCTTAAATAATCAGGGGAACACACTCTCCTCACTTAAACTGTTCACCTGGTAACATGTCCCGTGACTATTCAACCATCAGTGGAACACACTCTCCTCACTTATGCTGTTCACCTGGTAACATGTCCCGTGTGTATTAAACCATCAGCGGAACACACTCTCCTCACTTATACTGTTCACCTGGTAACATGTCCCGTGTGTATTAAACTATCAGGGGAAAACACTCTCCTCACTTATACTGTTCACCTGGTAACATGTCCCGTGTGTATTAAACCATCAGGGGAACACACTCTCCTCACTTATACTGTTCACCTGGTAACATCTCCCGTGTGTATTAAACCATCAGGGGAACAGACTCTCCTCACTTATACTGTTCACCTGGTGACATGTCAACTGTGCATTAAACAATCAGGGGAACACACTCTCCTCACTTATACAGTTCACCTGGTGCAATGTCCTGTGTATATTAAACCATCAGGGGAACACAATCTACTCTCATATACTGTTCATCTGGGAACATGTCCCGTGCGTATTAAACTATCAGGGGAACACACTCTGCTCTCTTATACTGTTCACCTGGTAACATGTCAACTGTGCATTAAACCATCAGTGGAACACACTCTCCTCACTTATTCTGTTCACCTGGTAATATGTCCAGTGTGTATTAAACCATCAGGGGAACACACTCTCCTCACTTATATTGTTCACCTGATAACATGTCCCGTGTGTATTAAACTATCAGGGGAAAACACTCTCCTCACTTATACTGTTCACCTGGTAACATGTCCCGTGTGTATTAAACCATCAGGGGAACACACTCTCCTCACTTATGCTGTTCACCTGGTGACATGTCCCGTGTGTATTAAACCATCAGGGGAACACACTCTCCTCACTTATACTGTTCACCTGGTAACATGTCCCGTGTATATTCAACAATCAGGGGAACACACTCTCCTCACTTATACTGTTCACCTGGTGACATGTCCCGTGTGTATTAAACCATCAGGGGAACACACTCTCCTCACTTATATTGTTCACCTGGTGACATGTCCCGTGTGTATTAAACCATCAGGGGAACACACTCTCCTCACTTATATTATTCACCTGGTAACATGTCCTGTGTGCATTAAACAAACAGGGCAACACACTCTCCACTCTTATACTGTTCACCTTGTAACATGTCCCGTGTGCATTAAACAATCAGGGGAACACACTCTCCTCACTTATCCTGTTCACCTGGTCACATGTCCCGTGTCTATTAAACCATCAGGGGAACACACTCTCATCACTTCTACTGTTCACCTGGTAACATGTCCCATGTGCATTAAACAATCAGGGGAACACACGCTCTTCACTTATACTGTTCACCTGGTAACATGTCCCGTGTGCAATAAACAATCAGGGGAACACACTCTCCTCACTTATACTGTTCACCTGGTAACATGTCTCGAGTGAATTAAACAATCAGGGGAACACACTCTCCTCACTTATACTGTTCACCTGGTAACATGTCCCGTGTGCATTAAACAATCAGGGGAACACACTCTCCTCACTTATACTGTTCACCTGGTAACATGTCCCGTGTGCATTAAACAATCAGGGGAACACACTCTCCTCACTTATACTTTTCACTTGGCAACGTGTCCCATGTGTTTTAAATAATCAGGGGAACACACTCTCCTCACTTATACTGTTCACCTGGTGAAATGTCCCGTGTGCATTAAACAAACAGGGCAACACACTCTCCTCACTTATACTGTTCACCTGGTAACATGTCCCGTGTGCATTAAACAATCAGGGGAACACACTCTCCTCACTTATACTGTTCACCTGGTGAAATGTCCCGTGTGCATTAAACAATCAGGGGAACACACTCTCCTCACTTATACTGTTCACCTGTTAACATGTCCCGTGTGCATTAAACAAACAGGGCAACACACTCTCCTCACTTATACTGTTTACCTGGTAACATGTCCCGTGTGTATTAAACCATCATGGGAACACACTCTCCTCACTTAAACTGTTCACCTGGTAACATGTCCCGTGACTATTAAACCATCAGTGGAACACACTCTCCTCACTTATGCTGTTCACCTGGTAACATGTCCCGTGTGTATTAAACAATCAGGGGAACACACTCTCCTCACTTATACTGTTCACCTGGCAACATGTCCCGTGTGTATTAAACTATCAGGGGAAAACACTCTCCTCACTTATACTGTTCACCTGGTAACATGTCCCGTGTGTATTAAACCATCAGGGGAACATACTCTCCTCACTTATACTGTTCACCTGGTAACATCTCCCGTGTGTATTAAACCATCAGGGGAACAGACTCTCCTCACTTATACTGTTCACCTGGTGACATGTCAACTGTGCATTAAACAATCAGGGGAACACACTCTCCTCGCTTATACTGTTTACCTGGTAACATGTCCAGTGTGCATTAAACAATCAGGGGAACACACTCTCCTCACTTATACTGTTTACCTGGTAACATGTCCAGAGTGCATTAAACAATCAGGGCAACACACTCTCCTCACTTATACTGTTTACCTGGTAACATGTCCAGTGTGCATTAAACAATCAGGGGAACACAGTCTCCTCACTTATACTGTTCACCTGGTAACATGTCCCGTGTATATTAAACCATCAGGGGAACACACTCTCCTCACTTATACTGTTCACCTGGTGACATGTCCCGTGTGTATTAAACCATCAGGGGAACACACTCTCCTCACTTATATTATTCACCTGGTAACATGTCCTGTGTGCATTAAACAAACAGGGCAACACACTCTCCTCACTTATATTGTTCACCTGGTAACATGGCCTGTGTGCATTAAACAATCAGGGGAACACACTCTCCTCACTTATACTGTTCACCTGGTGACATGTCCCATGTATATTAAACCATCAGGGGAACACACTCTCCTCACTTATATTATTCACCTGGTAACATGTCCTGTGTGCATTAAACAAACAGGGCAACACACTCTCCTCACTTATATTGTTCACCTGGTAACATGTCCTGTGTGCATTAAATAATCAGGGGAACACACTCTCCTCACTTATATTGTTCACCTGGTAACATGTCCTGTGTGCATTAAACAATCAGGGGAACACACTCTCCTCACTTATACTGTTCACCTGGTGACATGTCCCGTGTGTATTAAACCATCAGGGGAACACACTCTCCTCACTTAAACTGTTCACCTGGTAACATGTCCCGTGACTATTAAACCATCAGTGGAACACACTCTCCTCACTTATGCTGTTCACCTGGTAACATGTCCCGTGTGTATTAAACCATCAGCGGAACACACTCTCCTCACTTATACTGTTCACCTGGTAACATGTCCCGTGTGTATTAAACTATCAGGGGAAAACACTCTCCTCACTTATACTGTTCACCTGGTAACATGTCCCGTGTGTATTAAACCATCAGGGGAACACACTCTCCTCACTTATACTGTTCACCTGGTAACATCTCCCGTGTGTATTAAACCATCAGCGGAACAGACTCTCCTCACTTATACTGTTCACCTGGTGACATGTCAACTGTGCATTAAACAATCAGGGGAACACACTCTCCTCACTTATACAGTTCACCTGGTGCAATGTCCTGTGTATATTAAACCATCAGGGGAACACAATCTACTCTCATATACTGTTCACCTGGTGACATGTCCCGTGCGTATTAAACCATCAGGGGAAGACACTCTCCTCACTTATACAGCTCATCTGGGAACATGTCCCGTGCGTATTAAACTATCAGGGGAACACACTCTGCTCTCTTATACTGTTCACCTGGTAACATGTCAACTGTGCATTAAACCATCAGGGGAACACACTCTCCTCACTTATTCTGTTCACCTGGTAATATGTCCAGTGTGTATTAAACCATCAGGGGAACACACTCTCCTCACTTATATTGTTCACCTGATAACATGTCCCGTGTGTATTAAACTATCAGGGGAAAACACTATCCTCACTTATACTGTTCACCTGGTAACATGTCCCGTGTGTATTAAACCATCAGGGGAACACACTCTCCTCACTTATACTGTTCACCTGGTACATCTCCCGTGTGCATTAAACCATCAGGGGAACACACTCTCCTCACTTATACTGTTCACCTGGTAACATCTCCCGTGTGTATTAAACCTTCAGGGGAACACACTCTCCTCACTTATACTGTTCACCTGGTAACATGTCAACTGTGCATTAAACAATCAGGGGAACACACTCTCCTCACTTATACTGTTCACCTGGTAACTTGTCCTGTGTGCATTAAACAATCAGGGGAACACACTCTCCTCACTTATACAGTTAACCTGGAGCAATGTCCTGTGTATATTAAACCATCAGGGGAACACAATCTACTCTCATATACTGTTCACCTGGTGACATGACCTGTCAGTATTAAACCATCAGGGGAACACATTCTCCTCACTTAAACTGTTCACCTGGTGACATATCCCGTGTGTATTAAATAATCAGGGGAACACACTCTCCTCACTTATATTGTTCACCTGGTAACATGTCCTGTGTGCATTAAACAATCAGGGGAACACACTCTCCTCACTTATACTGTTCACCTGGTGACATGTCCCGTGTGTATTAAACCATCAGGGGAACACACTCTCCTCACTTATATTGTTCACCTGGTGACATATCCCGTGTGTCTTAAATAATCAGGGGAACACACTCTCCTCACTTAAACTGTTCACCTGGTAACATGTCCCGTGACTATTAAACCATCAGTGGAACACACTCTCCTCACTTATGCTGTTCACCTGGTAACATGTCCCGTGTGTATTAAACCATCAGCGGAACACACTCTCCTCACTTATACTGTTCACCTGGTAACATGTCCCGTGTGTATTAAACTATCAGGGGAAAACACTCTCCTCACTTATACTGTTCACCTGGTAACATGTCCCGTGTGTATTAAACCATCAGGGGAACACACTCTCCTCACTTATACTGTTCACCTGGTAACATGTCCCGTGTATATTAAACCATCAGGGGAACACACTCTCCTCACGTATACTGTTCACCTGGTAACATGTCCTGTGTGCATTAAACAATCAGGGGAACACACTCTCCTCACTTATACAGTTCACCTGGAGCAATGTCCTGTGTATATTAAACCATCAGGGGAACACAATCTACTCTCATATACTGTTCACCTGGTGACATGACCTGTCAGTATTAAACCATCAGGGGAACACATTCTCCTCACTTATACTGTTCATCTGGTAACATGTCCCGTGCGTATTAAACCATCAGGGGAAGACACTCTCCTCACTTATACAGCTCATCTGGGAACATGTCCCGTGCGTATTAAACTATCAGGGGAACACACTCTGCTCACTTATACTGTTCACCTGGTATCATGTCAACTGTGCATTAAACAATCAGGGGAACACACTCTCCTCACTTATAAAGTTCACCTGGTAACATGTCCTGTGTGTATTAAACAATCAGGGGAACACACTCTACTCACTTATACTGTTCACCTGGTAACATGTCAACTGTGCATTAAACAATCAGGGGAACACACTCTCCTCACTTATACTGTTCACCCGGTAACATGTCCCGTGTATGTTAAACCATCATGGGAACACACTCTCATCACTTATACTGTTCAATTGGCAACATGTCCACTGTATATTAAACAATCAGGGGAACACACTCTCCTCACTTATAATGTTCACCTGGTAACATGTCCTGTGTGTATTTCACCATCAGGGGAACATAATCTCCTCACTTATACTGTTCACCTTGTAACATGTCCTCTGTGTGTTAAACAATCAGGGGAACACACTCTCCTCACTTATATTGTTCACCTGGTAACATGTCCCGTGTGTATTAAATAATCAGGGGAACACACTCTCCTCACGTATACTGTTCACCTGGTAACATGTCCTGTGTGCATTAAACAATCAAGGGAACACACTCTCCTCACTTATATTGTTCACCTGGTAACATGTCCTGTGACTATTAAACCATCAGGGGAACACACTCTCCTCACTTATACTGTTCACCTGGTAACATGTCCCGTGTGTATTGAGCCATCAGGGGAACACACTCTCCTCACTTATACTGTTCACCTGGTAACATGTCCCGTGTCTATTAAACCATCAGGGGAACACACTCTCCTCACTTCTACTGTTCACCTGGTAACATGTCCCGTGTGCATTAAACAATCAGGGGAACACACGCTCTTCACTTACACTGTTCACCTGGTAACATGTCCCGTGTGCAATAAACCATCAGGGGAACACACTCTCCTCACTTATACTGTTCACCTGGTAACATGTCCCGAGTGTATTAAACAATCAGGGGAACACACTCTCCTCACTTATACTGTTCACCTGGTAACATGTCCCGTGTGCATTAAACAATCAGGGGAACACACTCTCCTCACTTACACTGTTCACCTGGCAACATGTCCCATGTGTTTTAAATAATCAGGGGAACACACTCTCCTCACTTATACTGTTCACCTGGTGAAATGTCCCGTGTGCATTAAACAAACAGGGCAACACACTCTCCTCACTTATACTGTTCACATGGTAACATGTCCGTGCGCATTAAACAAACAGGGCAACACACTCTCCTCACTTATACTGTTTATCTGGTAACATATCCCGTGTGTATTAAACAATCAGGTGAACACACTCTCCTCACTTATACAGTTCTCCTGGTAACATGTCCTGTGTGTATTAAACAATCAGGGGAACACACTCTCATCACTTATATTGTTCACCTGGTAACATGTCCTGTGTGCATTAAACAATCAGGGGAACACACTCTCCTCACTTATACTGTTCACCTGGTGACATGTCCCAAGTATATTAAACCATCAGGGGAACACATTCTCCTCACTTAAACTGTTCACCTGGTAACATGTCCCGTGTGTATTACACGAGCAGGGGAACACACTCTCCTCACTTATACTGTTCACCTGGTAACATGTCCTCTGTGCATTAAACAATCAGTGGAACACAGTCTCCACACTTGTACTGTTCACCTTGTAACATGTCCCGTGTGCATTAAACAATCAGTGGAACACAGTCTCCACACTTATACTGTTCACCTTGTAACAGGTCCCGTGTGCATTAAACAATCAGTGGAACACAGTCTCCACACTTATACTGTTCACCTTTTAACATGTCCCGTGTGCATTAAACAATCAGGGGAACACACTCTCCTCATTTATAGTGTTCACCTGGTAACATGTCCTGTCTGCATTAAACAATCAGGGGAACACACTCTCCTCACTTATATTGTTCACCTGGTAACATGTCCCTGTGTATTAAATAATCAGGGGAACACACTCTCCTCACGTATACTGTTCACCTGGTAACATGTCCTGTGTGCATTAAACAATCAGGGGATCACACTCTCCTCACGTATACTGTTCACCTGGTAACATGTCCTGTGTGCATTAAACAATCAGGGGAACACACTCTCCTCACTTATACTGTTCACCTGGTAACATGTCCCGTGACTATTAAACCATCAGGGGAACACACTCTCCTCACTTATACTGTTCACCTGGTAACATGTCCCGTGTGTATTGAGCCATCAGGGGAACACACTCTCCTCACTTATACTGTTCACCTGGTAACATGTCCCGTGTCTATTAAACCATCAGGGGAACACACTCTCCTCACTTCTACTGTTCACCTGGTAACATGTCCCGTGTGCATTAAACAATCAGGGGAACACACGCTCTTCACTTACACTGTTCACCTGGTAACATGTCCCGTGTGCAATAAACAATCAGGGGAACACATTCTCCTCACTTATACTGTTCACCTGGTAACATGTCCCGTGTCTATTAAACCATCAGGGGAACACACTCTCCTCACTTCTACTGTTCACCTGGTAACATGTCCCGTGTGCATTAAACAATCAGGGGAACACACGCTCTTCACTTACACTGTTCACCTGGTAACATGTCCCGTGTGCAATAAACAATCAGGGGAACACATTCTCCTCACTTACACTGTTCACCTGGTAACATGTCCCGTGTGCATTAAACAATCAGGGGAACACACTCTCCTCACTTACACTGTTCACCTGGCAACATGTCCCATGTGTTTTAAATAATCAGGGGAACACACTCTCCTCACTTATACTGTTCACATGGTGAAATGTCCCGTGTGCATTAAACAAACAGGGCAACACAATCTCCTCACTTATACTGTTCACATGGTAACATGTCCGTGCGCATTAAACAAACAGGGCAACACACTCTCCTCACTTATAATGTTTATCTGGTAACATGTCCCGTGTGTATTAAACAATCAGGTGAACACACTCTCCTCACTTATACAGTTCTCCTGGTAACATGTCCTGTGTGTATTAAACAATCAGGGGAACACACTCTCCTCACTTATATTGTTCACCTGGTAACATGTCCTGTGTGCATTAAACAATCAGGGGAACACACTCTCCTCACTTATACTGTTCACCTGGCGACATGTCCCAAGTATATTAAACCATCAAGGGAACACATTCTCCTCACTTAAACTGTTCACCTGGTAACATGTCCAGTGTATATTAAACAATCAGTGGAACACAGTCTCCACACTTATACTGTTCACCTTGTAACATGTCCCGTGTGCATTAAACAATCAGTGGAACACAGTCTCCACACTTATACTGTTCACCTTGTAACAGGTCCCGTGTGCATTAAACAATCAGTGGAACACAGTCTCCTCATTTATCGTGTTCACCTGGTAACATGTCCTGTGTGCATTAAACAATCAGGGGAACACACTCTCCTCGCTTATATTGTTCACCTGGTAACATGTCCCGTGTGTATTAAATAATCAGGGGAACACACTCTCCTCACGTATACTGTTCACCTGGTAACATGTCCTGTGTGCATTAAACAATCAAGGGAACACACTCCCCTCACTTATATTGTTCACCTGGTAACATGTGCTGTGTGCATTAAACAATCAGAGGAACACACTCTCCTCACTTATACTGTTCACCTGGTAACATGTCCCGTGACTATTAAACCATCAGGGGAACACGCTCTCCTCACGTATACTGTTCACCTGGTAACATGTCCCGTGTGCATTAAACAATCAGGGGAACACACTGTCCTCACTTATACAGTTCACTTGGCAACATGTCCCATGTGTTTTAAATAATCAGGGGAACACACTCTCCTCACTTATACTGTTCACCTGGTGAAATGTCCCGTGTATATTAAACAAACAGGGCAACACACTCTCCTCACTTATACTGTTCACCTGGCAACATGTCCCATGTGTTTTAAATAATCAGGGGAACACACTCTCCTCACTTATACTGTTCACCTGGCAACATGTCCCATGTGTTTTAAATAATCAGGGGAACACACTCTCCTCACTTATACTGTTCACCTGGTAACATGTCCAGTGTGCATTAAACAATCAGGGGAACACACTCTCCTCACTTATACTGTTTACCTGGTAACATGTCCAGTGTGCATTAAACAATCAGGGGAACACACTCTCCTCACTTATACTGTTCACCTGGTAACATGTCCCGTGCGTATTAAACCATCAGGGCAACACACTCTCCTCACTTATACTGTTTACCTGATAACATGTCCAGTGTGCATTAAACAATCAGGGGAACACAGTCTCCTCACTTATACTGTTCACCTGGTAACATGTCCCGTGTATATTAAACCATCAGGGGAACACACTCTCCTCACTTATACTTTTCACCTGGTAACATGTCCCGTGTATATTAAACAATCAGGGGAACACACTCTCCTCACTTATACTGTTCACCTGGTGACATGTCCCGTGTGTATTAAACCATCAGGAGAACACATTCTCCTCATTTATACTGTTCACCTGGAAACATGTCACGTGAATATTAAACCATCAGGGGAAAGCACTCTGCTCACTTAGACTTTTCTCTTTTTAACATATCCCGTGCGTATTAAACAAACAGGGGAACACATTCTCCTCACTTATACAGTTGACCTGGTAACATGTCCCGTGTGTATTAAACAATCAGGGGAACACATTATCCTCACTTATTCTGTTCACTTGGTAACATGTCCCGTGCGTATTAAACAATCAGGGGAACACACTCTCCTCACTTATACTGTTCACCTGGTGACATGTCCCGTGTGTATTAAACCATCAGGAGAACACATTCTCCTCATTTATACTGTTCACCTGGAAACATGTCACGTGAATATTAAACCATCAGGGGAAAGTACTCTGCTCACTTAGACTTTTCTCTTTTTAACATATCCCGTGCGTATTAAACAAACAGGGGAACACATTCTCCTCACTTACACGGTTCACCTGGTAACATGTCCCGAGCGTATTAAACAATCTGGGTACACACTCTCCTCACTAATACTGTTCACCTGGTAACATGTCCTGTGTATATTAAACCATCAATGGAACACACTGTCCTCACTTATACTGTTCACCTGGTAACATGTCCTGTGTATATTAAAACATCAGGGGAACAGACTCTCCTCACTTACACTGTTCACCTGGTAACATGTCCTGTGTATGTTAAACAATCAGGGGAACACACTCTCCTCACTTACACTGTTCACCTGGTAACATGTCCCGTGTGCATTAAAGAATCAGGGGGCACACTGTCCTCACTTATACTGTTCACCTGATAACATGTCCCATGTGTATTAAACCATCAGGGGAACACAATCTCCTCACTTATACTGTTCAACTGGTAACATGCCCTGTGTATATTAAACGATCAGGGGAAAACACTCATCTCACTTATACTGTTCACCTGGTCACATGTCCCGTGTATATTAAAACATCAGGGGAACACACTCTCCTCACTTATACTGTTCACCGGGTAACATGTCCCGTGTATATTAAACCATCAGGGAAACACACTCTCCTCACTTATACTGTTCATCTGGTAACATGTCCCGTCAGTATTAAACCATCAGGGGAACACACTCTCCTCACTTATACTGTTCACCTGGTAACATGTCCTTTGAATATTTAACCATCAGGGGAAAACATTCTGCTCACTTATCCTGTTCACATGGTGACATGTGCCGTGTCTATTAAACAATCAGGGGAACACACTCTCCTCACTTATACAGTTCACCCGGTGACATGTCCCGTGTGTATTAAACAATCAGGGGAACACACTCTCCTCACTTATACTGTTCACCTGGTAACATGTCCCGTGTATATTAAACCATCAGGGGAACACACTCTCCTCACTTATACTGTTCACCTGGGAACATGTGCCGTGTATATTAAACCATCAGGGGAACACTCTCTCCTCACTTATACTGTTCACCTGGTAACATGTCCCGTGTATATTAAACCATCAGGGGAACACACTCTCCTCACTTATACTGTTCACCTGGCAACATGTCCCGTGCGTGTTAAACCATCAGGGGAACACACTCTCCTCACTTATACTGTTCACCTGGCTACATGTCCCGTGTATATTAAACCATCAGGGGAACACACTCTCCTCACTTATACTGTTCATCTGGTAACATGCCCTGTGTGTATTAAACAATCAGGGGAACACACTCTCTTCACTGAGACTGTTCATCTGGTAACATGTCCCATCAGTATTAAACCATCAGGGGAACACACTCTCCTCACTTATACAGTTCACTTGGTGACATGTCCCATGCATATTAAAACATCAGGGGAACACACTCTCCTCACTTATACGGTTCACCTGGAAACATGTCCCGTGAATATTAAACCATCAGGGGAAAGCACTCTCCTCACTTAGACTTTTCTCTTGGTAACATATCCCGTGTATATTAAACCATCAGGAGAACACACTCTCCTCACTTACACTGTTCACCTGGAAACATGTCCCGTGCGTATTAAACAAACAGGGGAACACATTCTCCTCACTTATACTGTTCACTTGGTAACATGTCCTGTGTATATTAAAACATCAGGGGAACACACTCTCCTCACTTATACTGTTCAACTGGTAACATGCCCTGTGTATATTAAACCATCAGGGGAACACAATCTCCTCACTTATACTGTTTACCTGGTAACATGTCCCGTGTATATTAAACCATCAGGGGAACACACTGTCCTCACTTATACTGTTGACCTGGTAACATATCCCGTGTATATAAAACCATCAGGGGAACACACTCTCCTCACTTACACAGTTCACCTGGTAAAATGTCCTGTGTGCATTAAACCATCAGGGGAACACACTCTCCTCACTTATACTGTTCACCTGGTAACATATCCCGTGTATATAAAACCATCAGGGGAACACACTCTCCTCACTTACACAGTTCACCTGGGAAAATGTCCTGTGTGCATTAAACCATCAGGGGAACAGACTCTCCTCACTTATACTGTTCACCTGGTAACATGTCCTTTGAATATTTAACCATCAGGGGAAAACATTCTGCTCACCTATACTGTTCACATGGTGACATGTCCCTTGTGTATTAAACAATCAGGGGAACACACTCTCCTCACTTATACTGTTCACCCGGTGACATGTCCCGTCAGTATTAAACAATCAGGGGAACACACTCTCCTCACTTATACTGTTCACCTGGGAACATGTCCCATGTATATTAAACCATCAGGGGAACACACTCTCCTCACTTATACTGTTCACCTGGTAACATGTCCCGTGTATATTAAACCATCAGGGGAACACACTCTCCTCACTTATACTGTTCACCTGGTAACATGTCCCGGGTATATGAAAACATCTGGGGAACACACTCTCCTCACTTATACTGTTCACCTGGTAAGATTTCCTGTGTATATTAAACCATCAGGGGCACACACTCTCCTCACTTAAACTGTTCCGCTGCTAACATGTCCCGCGTGCATTAAACAATCAGGGGAACACACTCTCCTCACTTATACTGTTCACCTGGTAAAATGTCCTGTGTGCATTAAACCATCAGGAGAACACACTCTCCTCACTTATACAGTTCACTTGGTGACATGTCCCGTGCGTATTAAACCATCAGGTGAACACAATCTCCTCACTTATACTGTTCACCTGGTAACATGTCCCGTGTATATTAAACCATCAGGGGAACACACTGTCCTCACTTATACTATTCACCTGGTAACATGTCCCGTGTATATTAAAACATCAGGGGAACACACTCTCCTCACTTATACTGTTCACCTGGCAACATGTCCCGTGTATGTTAAACCATCAGGGGAACACACTCTCCTCACCTATACTGTGCACCTGGTAACATGTCCCGTGTGCATTAAACAATCAGGGGAAAACACTCTCCTCACTTATACTGTTCACCTGATTACATGTCCCGTGTGTATTAAACCATCAGGGGAACACACTCTCCTCACATATACTGTTCACCTGGTAACATGTCCCGTGTGTATTAAACAATCAGGGGAACACACTCTCCTCACTTATACTGTTCACCTGATAACATGTCCCGTGTGTATTAAGGCATCAGGGGAACACACTCTCCTCACTTATACTGTTCACCTGATTACATGTCCTGTGTGTATTAAACAATCAGGGGAACACACTCTCCTCACTTATACTGTTCACCTGATAACATGTCCCGTGTGTATTAAAGCATCAGGGGAACACACTCTCCTCACTTATACTGTTCACCTGATTACATGTCCCGTGTGTATTAAAGCATCAGGGGAACACACTCTCCTCACTTATGCAGTTCACCTGATAACATGTCCCGTATGTATGAAGTCATCAGGGGAACACACTCTCCTCACTTATCCTGTTCACCTGGTAACATGCCCTGTGTATATTAAACCATCAGGGGAACACACTCTCTTCACTTATCCTGTTCACCTGGTAACATGTCCCGTGCATATTAAACCATCAGGGGAACACATTCTCCTCACTTATACTGTTCACCTGGTAACATGTCCCGTGTATATTAAACCATCAGGGGAACACACTCTCCTCACTTATACTGTTCACCTGGTAACATGTCCCGTGTATATTAAACCATCAGGGGAACACACTCTCCTCACTTATACTGTTCACCTGGTAACATGTCCCGTGTATATTAAACCATCAGGGGAACACTCTCTCCTCACTGATACTGTTCACCTGGTAAAATGTCCTGTGTGCATTAAAACATCAGGGGAACACACTCTCCTCACTTATACAGTTCACTTGGTGACATGTCCCGTGTATATTAAACCATCAGGGGAACACACTCTCCTCACTTATACTGTTCATCTGGAAACATGTCCCGTGTATGTTAAACAATCAGGGGAACACAGTCTCCTCACTTATGCTGTTCACCTGGTGACACGTCCCATCAGTATTAAGCCATCAGGGGAACACACTCTCCTCACTTATACAGTTCACTTGGTGACATGTCCCGTGCGTATTAAACCATCAGGTGAACACAATCTCCTCACTTATACTGTTCACCTGGTAACATGTACCGTGTATATTAAACCATCAGGGGAACACATTCTCCTCACTTATACTGTTCACCTGGTAACATGTCCCTTGTATATTAAAACATCAGGGGAACACACTCTCCTCACTTATACTGTTCACCTGGTAACATGTCCCATGTATATTAAACCATCAGGGGAACACACTCTCCTCACTTATACTGTTCACCTGGTAACAAATCCCGTGTATATTAAACCATCAGGGGAACACACTCTCCTCACTTATACTGTTCACCTGGTAACATGTCCCGTGTGTATTAAACCATCAGGGGAACACACTCTCCTCACTTATACTGTTCACCTGGTAACATGTCCCGTGTATTTTAAACCATCAGGGGAACACACTCTCCTCACCTATACTGTTCACCTGGTGACACGTCCCGTCAGTATTAAGCCATCAGGGGAACACACTCTCCTCACTTATACAGTTCACTTGGTAACATCTCCCGTGTATATTAAACAATCTGGTGAACACACTCTCCTCACTTATACTGTTCACCTGGTAACATGTCCCGTGTATATTAAACAATCAGGGGAACACACTCTCCTCACTTATACTGTTCACCTGGCAACATGTCCCGTAATATTAATCAATCTGGTGAACACACTCTCCTCACTTATACTGTACACCTGGCAACATGTCCCGTAATATTAATCAATCTGGTGAACACACTCTCCTCACTTATACTGTTCACCTGGTGACATGTCCCGTGTGTATTAAACAATCAGGGGAACACACTCTCCTCACTTATACTGTTCACCTGGTAACATGTCCCGTGTATATTAAACCATCAGGGGAACATACTGTCCTCACTTATACTGTTCACCTGGTAACATGTCCCGTGTATATTAAACAATCAGGGGAACACACTCTCCTCACTTATACTGTTCACCTTGTAACATGTCCTGTGTATATTAAACCATCAGGGGAACATACTGTCCTCACTTATACTGTTCACCTGGTAACATGTCCCGTGTACGTTAAACAATCAGGGGAATACACTCTCCTCACTTACACTGTTCACCTGGTAACATGTCCCGTGCATATTAAACCATAAGGGGAACACACTCTCCTCGCTAATACTGTTCACCTGGAAACATGTCCCGTGCATATTAAACCATCAGGGGAACACACTCTCCTCACTTATACTGTTCATCTGGTAACATGTCCCGTCAGTATTAAACCATCAGTGGAACACTCTCTCCTCACTTATACTATTCACCTGGTAACATGTCCTGTTTGCATTAAACCATCAGGGGAACACACTCTCCTCACTTATATTGTTTAGCTGGTAACATATCCTGTGTGTATTAAACCATCAGGGGAACACACTCTCCTCACTTATACTGTTCACCTGGAAACGTGTCCCGTGAATATTAAACCATCAGTGGAAAGCACTCTCCTCACTTAGACTTTTCTCTTTTTAACATATCCCGTGCGTATTAAACAAACAGGGGAACACATTCTCCTCACTTATACTGTTGACCTGGTAACATGTCCCGTGTGTATTAAACAATCAGGGGAACACATTCTCCTCACTTATACTGTTCACCTGGTAACATGTCCTGTGTGTATTAAAACATCAGGGGAACACACTCTCCTCACTTACACTGTTCACCTGGTAACATGTCCCGTGTGCATTAAACAATCAGGGGAGCACACTCTCCTCACTTATACTGTTCACCTGATAACATGTCCCGTGTGTATTAAACCATCAGGGGAACACATTCTCCTCACTTATACTGTTCAACTGGTAACATGCCCTGTGTATATTAAACCATCAGGGGAACACACTCTCCTCACTTATACTGTTCACCTGGTAACATATCCCGTGTATATTAAACCATCAGGGGAACACACTCTCCTCACATATACTGTTCACCGGGTAACATGTCGCCTGTATATTAAACCATCAGGGGAACACACTCTCCTCACTTATACTGTTCACCTGGTAACATATCCCGTGTATATTAAACCATCAGGGGAACACACTCTCCTCACATATACTGTTCACCGGGTAACATGTCGCGTGTATATTAAACCATCAGGGGAACACTCTCTCCTCACATATACTGTTCACCTGGTAACATGTCCCGTGTATATTAAACCATCAGGGGAACACACTCTCCTCACTTATACTGTTTACCTGGTAACATGTCCTTTGAATATTTCACCATCAGGGTAAAAAATTCTGCTCACTTATACTGTTCACATGGTGACTTGTCCCGTGTGTATTAAACAATCAGGGGAACACAATCTCCTCACTTATACAGTTCACCCGGTGACATGTCCCGTGTGTTTTAAACAATCAGGGGAACACACTCTCCTCACTTATACTGTTCACCTGGTAACATGTCCAGTGTATATTAAACCATCAGGGGAACACGTTCTCCTCACTTATACTGTTCACCTGGTAACATGTCCTGTGTGCATTAAACAATCAGGGGAAAACACTCTCCTCACTTACACTGTTCACCTGGTAACATGTCCCGTGTATATTAAACCATCAGGGGAACACACTCTCCTCGCTTATACTGTTCACCTGGAAACATGTCCTGTGAATATTAAACCATCAGGGGAAAGAACTCTCCTCACTTAGACTTTTCTCCTGGTAACATGTCCCGTGCGTATTAAACCATCAGGGGAACACACTCTCCTCACTTATACTGTTCATCTGCTAACATGTCCCGTTAGTATTAAACCATCAGTGGAACACTCTCTCCTCACTTATACTCTTCACCTGGTAAAATGTCCTGTTTGCATTAAGCCATCAGGGGAACACACTCTCCTCACTGAGACTGTTCATCTGGTAACATGTCCCGTCAGTAGTAAACCATCAGGGGAACACACTCTCCTCACTTAAACTGTTCACCTGGAAACATGTCCCGTGAATATTAAACCATCAGGGGAAAGCACTCTCGTCACTTAGACTTTTCTCTTTTTAACATGTCCCGTGCGTATTGAACAAACAGGGGAACACATTCTCCTCACTTATACTGTTCATCCGGTAACATGTCCCGTGTGTATTAAACAATCAGGGTACACACTCTCCTCACTAATACTGTTTACCTGGTAACATGTCCTGTGTATATTAAACCATCAATGGAACACACTGTCCTCACTTATACTGTTCACCTGGTGACATGTCCTGTGTATATTAAAACATCAGGGGAACACACGCTCCTCACTAACACTGTTCACCTGGTAACATGTCCCGTGTGCATTAAACAATCAGGGGAGCACACTCTCCTCACTTACACTGTTCACCTAGTAACATGTCCCGTGTATATTAAACCATAAGGGGAACACACTCTCCTCGCTAATACTGTTCACCTGGAAAAATGTCCCGTGCATATTAAACCATCAGGGGAACACACTCTCCTCACTTATACTGTTCATCTGGTAACATGTCCCGTCAGTATTAAACCATCAGTGGAACACTCTCTCCTCACTTATACTATTCACCTGGTAACATGTCCTGTTTGCATTAAACCATCAGGGGAACACACTCTCCTCATTTATATTGTTTAGCTGGTAACATATCCTGTGTGTATTAAACCATCAGGGGAACACGCTCTCCTCACTTATACTGTTCACCTGGAAACGTGTCCCGTGAATATTAAACCATCAGTGGAAAGCACTCTCCTCACTTAGACTTTTCTCTTTTTAACATATCCCGTGAGTATTAAACAAACAGGGGAACACATTCTCCTCACTTATACTGTTGACCTGGTAACATGTCCCGTGTGTATTAAACAATCAGGGGAACACATTCTCCTCACTTTTTCTGTTCACTTGGTAACATGTCCCGTGCGTATTAAACAAACAGGGCAACACACTCTCCTCACTAATACTGTTCACCTGGTAACATGTCCCGTGTATATTAAACCATCAATGGAACACACTGTCCTCACTTATACTGTTCACCTGGTAACATGTCCTGTGTATATTAAAACATCAGGGGAACACACTCTCCTCACTTACACTGTTCACCTGGTAACATGTCCCGTGTGCATTCAACAATCAGGGGAGCACACTCTCCTCACTTATACTGTTCACCTGATAACATGTCCCGTGTGTATTAAACCATCAGGGGAACACACTCTCCTCACTTATACTGTTCACCTGGTAACATGTCCCGTGTATATTAAACCATCAAGGGAACACACTCTACTCACTTATACTGTTCAACTGGTAACATATCCCGTGTATATTAAACCATCAGGGGAACATACTCTCCTCACTTATACTGTTCACCTGGTAAC
Source organism: Heterodontus francisci (assembly GCF_036365525.1). NCBI lineage: Eukaryota > Metazoa > Chordata > Chondrichthyes > Heterodontiformes > Heterodontidae > Heterodontus > Heterodontus francisci. Next base: position 169,346 of record NW_027141695.1, read on the forward strand.
ATATCCCGTGTATATTAATCCATCAGGGGAACACACTCTCCTCACATATACTGTTCACCGGGTAACATGTCGCGTGTATATGAAACCATCAGGGGAACACACTCTCCTCACTTATACTGTTCACCTGGTAACATATCCCGTGCATATTAAACCATCAGGGGAACACACTCTCCTCACATATACTGTTCACCGGGTAACATGTCGCGTGTATATTAAACCATCAGGGGAACACTCTCTCCTCACATATACTGTTCACCTGGTAACATGTCCCGTGTATATTAAACCATCAGGGGAACACACTCTCCTCACTTATACTGTTTACCTGGTAACATGTCCTTTGAATATTTCACCATCAGGGGAAAAAATTCTGCTCACTTATACTGTTCACATGGTGACTTGTCCCGTGTGTATTAAACAATCAGGGGAACACAATCTCCTCACTTATACAGTTCACCCGGTGACATGTCCCGTGTGTTTTAAACAATCAGGGGAACACACTCTCCTCACTTATACTGTTCACCTGGTAACATGTCCAGTGTATATTAAACCATCAGGGGAACACGTTCTCCTCACTTATACTGTTCACCTGGTAACATGTCCTGTGTGCATTAAACAATCAGGGGAAAACACTCTCCTCACTTACACTGTTCACCTGGTAACATGTCCCGTGTATATTAAACCATCAGGGGAACACACTCTCCTCGCTTATACTGTTCACCTGGAAACATGTCCTGTGAATATTAAACCATCAGGGGAAAGAACTCTCCTCACTTAGACTTTTCTCCTGGTAACATGTCCCGTGCGTATTAAACCATCAGGGGAACACACTCTCCTCACTTATACTGTTCATCTGCTAACATGTCCCGTTAGTATTAAACCATCAGTGGAACACTCTCTCCTCACTTATACTCTTCACCTGGTAACATGTCCTGTTTGCATTAAGCCATCAGGGGAACACACTCTCCTCACTGAGACTGTTCATCTGGTAACATATCCTGTGTGTATTAAACCATCAGGGGAACACACTCTCCTCACTGAGACTGTTCATCTGGTAACATGTCCCGTCAGTATTAAACCATCAGGGGAACACACTCTCCTCACTTAAACTGTTCACCTGGAAACATGTCCCGTGAATATTAAACCATCAGGGGAAAGCACTCTCGTCACTTAGAATTTTCTCTTTTTAACATGTCCCGTGCGTATTGAACAAACAGGGTACACACTCTCCTCACTAATACTGTTCACCTGGTAACATGTCCTGTGTGTATTAAACCATCAATGGAACACACTGTCCTCACTTATACTGTTCACCTGGTGACATGTCCTGTGTATATTAAAACATCAGGGGAACACACGCTCCTCACTAACACTGTTCACCTGGTAACATGTCCCGTGTGCATTAAACAATCAGGGGAGCACACTCTCCTCACTTATACTGTTCACCTGATAACATGTCCCGTGTGTATTAAACCATCAGGGGAACACAATCTCCTCACTTATACTGTTCAACTGGTAACATGCCCTGTGTATATTAAACCATCAGGGGAACACACTCTCCTCACTTATACTGTTCACCTGGTAACATGTCCCGTGTATATTAAACCATCAGGGGAACACACTCTCCTCATTTATACTGTCATCTGGTAACATGTCCCGTCATTATTAAACCATCAGGGGAAAACACTCCCCTCACTTATACTGTTCACATGGTGACATGTCCCGTGTGTATTAAACAATCAGGGGAACAAACTCTCCTCACTTATACAGTTCACCCGGTGACATGTCCCGTGTGTATTAAACATTCAGGGGAACACACTCTCCTCAATTACACTGTTCACCTGCTGACATGTCCCGGGTATATTAAAACATCAGGGGAACACACTCTCCTCACTTATACTGTTCACCTGGTGACATGTCCCGTGTGTATTAAACAATCAGGGGATCACACTCTCCTCAATTACACTGTTCACCTGCTGACATGTCCCGGGTATATTAAAACATCAGGGGAACACACTCTCCTCACTTATACTGTTCACCTGGCAACATGTCCCGTGAGCATTAAACAATCTGGGGAACACAATCTCCTCACTTATACTGTTCACCTGGTGACATGTCCCGTGTATATTAAACCATCAGGGGAACACACTCTCCTCACTTATACTGTTCACCTGGTAACATGTCCTGTGTGCATTAAACCATCAGGGGAACACACTCTCCTCACTTATACTGTTCATCTGGTAACATGTCCCGTCAGTATTAAACCATCAGGGGAACACACTCTCCTCACTTATACTGTTCACCTGGTGACATGTCCCGTGTGTATTAAACAATCAGGGGAACACATTCTCCTCACTTATACTGTTCACCTGGTAACATCTCCCGTGAGTATTAAACAATCAGGGGAACACACTCTCCTCACTTATACTGTTCACCTGGTAACATCTCCTGTGTATATTAAACCATCAGGGGAACACATTCTCCTCACTTATACTGTTCACCTGGAAACATGTCCTGTGAATATTAAACCATCAGGGGAAAGCACTCTCCTCACTTAGACTTTTCTCCTGGTAACATGTCCCGTGCGTATTAAACCATCAGGGGAACACACTCTCCTCACTTATACTGTTCATCTGGTAACATGTCCCGTCAGTATTAAACCATCAGTGGAACACTCTCTCCTCACTTATACTGTTCACCTGGTAACATGTCCTGTTTGCATTAAACCATCAGGGGAACACACTCTCCTCACTTATACTGTTCATCTGGTAACATGTCCCGTCAGTATTAAACCATCAGTGGAACACTCTCTCCTCACTTATACTGTTCAGCTGGTAACATATCCTGTGTGTATTAAACCATCAGGGGAACACACTCTCCTCACTGAGACTGTTTATCTGGTAACATGTCCCGTCAGTATTAAACCATCAGGAGAACACATTCTCCTCATTTATACTGTTCACCTGGAAACATGTCACGTGAATATTAAACCATCAGGGGAAAGCACTCTGCTCACTTAGACTTTTCTCTTTTTAACATATCCCGTGCGTATTAAACAAACAGGGGAACACATTCTCCTCACTTATACAGTTGACCTGGTAACATGTCCCGTGTGTATTAAACAATCAGGGGAACACATTATCCTCACTTATTCTGTTCACTTGGTAACATGTCCCGTGCGTATTAAACAAACAGGGGAACACATTCTCCTCACTTACACGGTTCACCTGGTAACATGTCCCGAGCGTATTAAACAATCTGGGTACACACTCTCCTCACTAATACTGTTCACCTGGTAACATGTCCTGTGTATATTAAACCATCAATGGAACACACTGTCCTCACTTATACTGTTCACCTGGTAACATGTCCTGTGTATATTAAAACATCAGGGGAACAGACTCTCCTCACTTACACTGTTCACCTGGTAACATGTCCCGTGTGCATTAAAGAATCAGGGGGCACACTGTCCTCACTTATACTGTTCACGTGATAACATGTCCCATGTGTATTAAACCATCAGGGGTACACAATCTCCTCACTTATACTGTTCAACTGGTAACATGCCCTGTGTATATTAAACGATCAGGGGAAAACACTCATCTCACTTATACTGTTCACCTGGTCACATGTCCCGTGTATATTAAAACATCAGGGGAACACACTCTCCTCACTTTACTGTTCACCGGGTAACATGTCCCGTGTATATTAAACCATCAGGGAAACACACTCTCCTCACTTATACTGTTCATCTGGTAACATGTCCCGTCAGTATTAAACCATCAGGGGAACACACTCTCCTCACTTATACTGTTCACCTGGTAACATGTCCTTTGAATATTTAACCATCAGGGGAAAACATTCTGCTCACTTATCCTGTTCACATGGTGACATGTGCCGTGTGTATTAAACAATCAGGGGAACACACTCTCCTCACTTATACAGTTCACCCGGTGACATGTCCCGTGTGTATTAAACAATCAGGGGAACACACTCTCCTCACTTGTACTGTTCACCTGGTAACATGTCCCGTGTATATTAAACCATCAGGGGAACACACTCTCCTCACTTATACTGTTCAACTGGGAACATGTGCCGCGTATATTAAACCATCAGGGGAACACACTCTCCTCACTTATACTGTTCACCTGGTAACATGTCCCGTGTATATTAAACCATCAGGGGAACACACTCTCCTCACTTTTACTGTTCACCTGGTAACATGTCCCGTGTATATTAAACCATCAGGGGAACACACTCTCCTCACTTATACTGTTCACCTGGTAACATGTCCTGTGTATATTAAACCATCAGGGGAACACACTCTCCTCACTTCTACTGTTCACCTGGTAACATGTCCCGTGTATATTAAACCATCAGGGGAACACACTCTCCTCACTTATACTGTTCACCTGGTAACATGTCCTGTGTATATTAAACCATCAGGGGAACACATTCTCCTCACTTATACTCTTCAACTGGTAACATTTCCCGTTTATATTAAACCATCAGGGGAACACACTCTCCTCACTTATACTGTTCACCTGGTAACATGTCCCGTGTATATTAAACCATCAGGGGAACACACTCTCCTCACTTATACTGTTCACCTGGTAACATGTCCCGTGTATATTAAACCATCAGGGGAACACACTCTCCTCACTTATACTCTTCAACTGGTAACATTTCCCGTTTATATTAAACCATCAGGGGAACACACTCTCCTCACTTATACTGTTCACCTGGTAACATGTCCCGTGTATATTAAACCATCAGGGGAACACACTCTCCTCACTTAGACTGTTCACCTGGTAACATGTCCTTTGAATATTCAACCATCAGGGGAAAACATTCTGCTCACTTATACTGTTCACATGGTGACATATCCCTTGTGTATTAAACAATCAGGGGAACACACTCTCCTCACTTATACTGTTCACCCGGTGACATGTCCCGTGTGTATTAAACAATCAGGGGAACACACTCTCCTCACTTATACTGTTCACCTGGTGACATGTCCCGTCAGTATTAAACAATCAGGGGAACACACTCTCCTCACTTATACTGTTCACCTGGGAACATGTCCCATGTATATTAAACCATCAGGAGAACACACTCTCCTCACTTATACAGTTCACTTGGTGACATGTCCCGTGCGTATTAAACCATCAGGTGAACACAATCTCCTCACTTATACTGTTCACCTGGTAACATGTCCCGTGTATATTAAACCATCAGGAGAACACACTCTCCTCACTTATACAGTTCACTTGGTGACATGTCCCGTGCGTATTAAACCATCAGGGGAACACACTGTCCTCACTTATACTATTCACCTGGTAACATTTCCCGTTTATATTAAACCATCAGGGGAACACACTCTCCTCACTTATACTGTTCACCTGGTAACATGTCCCGTGTATATTAAACCATCAGGGGAACACACTCTCCTCACTTATACTGTTCACCTGGTAACATGTCCCGTGTATATTAAACCATCAGGGGAACACACTCTCCTCACTTATACTCTTCAACTGGTAACATTTCCCGTTTATATTAAACCATCAGGGGAACACACTCTCCTCACTTATACTGTTCACCTGGTAACATGTCCCGTGTATATTAAACCATCAGGGGAACACACTCTCCTCACTTAGACTGTTCACCTGGTAACATGTCCTTTGAATATTTAACCATCAGGGGAAAACATTCTGCTCACTTATACTGTTCACATGGTGACATGTCCCTTGTGTATTAAACAATCAGGGGAACACACTCTCCTCACTTATACTGTTCACCCGGTGACATGTCCCGTGTGTATTAAACAATCAGGGGAACACACTCTCCTCACTTATACTGTTCACCTGGTGACATGTCCCGTCAGTATTAAACAATCAGGGGAACACACTCTCCTCACTTATACTGTTCACCTGGGAACATGTCCCATGTATATTAAACCATCAGGAGAACACACTCTCCTCACTTATACAGTTCACTTGGTGACATGTCCCGTGCGTATTAAACCATCAGGGGAACACACTCTCCTCACTTATACTATTCACCTGGTAAAATGTCCCGTGTATATTAAATCATCAGGGGAACACACTCTCCTCACTTATACTGTTCACCTGGTAACATGTCCCGTGTATGTTAAACCATCAGGGGAACACACTCTCCTCACCTATACTGTTCACCTGGTAACATGTCCCGTGTGCATTAAACAATCAGGGGAAAACACTCTCCTCACTTATACTGTTCACCTGATTACATGTCCCGTGTGTATTAAACCATCAGGGGAACACACTCTCCTCACTTATACTGTTCACCTGGTAACATGTCCCGTGTGTATTAAACAATCAGGGAAACACACTCTCTTCACTTATACTGTTCACCTGATAACATGTCCCGTGTGTATTAAAGCATCAGGGGAACACACTCTCCTCACTTATACTGTTCACCTGATTACATGTCCCGTGTGTATTAAACAATCAGGGGAACACACTCTCCTCACTTATACTGTTCACCTGATAACATGTCCCGTGTGTATTAAAGCATCAGGGGAACACACTCTCCTCACTTATACTGTTCACCTGATTACATGTCCCGTGTGTATTAAAGCATCAGGGGAACACACTCTCCTCACTTATGCAGTTCACCTGATAACATGTCCCGTATGTATGAAGTCATCAGGGGAACACACTCTCCTCACTTATCCTGTTCACCTGGTAACATGCCCTGTGTATATTAAACCATCAGGGGAACACACTCTCTTCACTTATCCTGTTCACCTGGTAACATGTCCCGTGTATATTAAACCATCAGGGGAACACATTCTCCTCACTGATACTCTTCAACTGGTAACATTTCCCGTTTATATTAAACCATCAGGGGAACACACTCTCCTCACTTATACTGTTCACCTGGTAACATGTCCCGTGTATATTAAACCATCAGGGGAACACACTCTCCTCACTTATACTGTTCACCTGGTAACATGTCCCGTGTATATTAAACCATCAGGGGAACACACTCTCCTCACTTATACTGTTCACCTGGTAACATGTCCTGTGTATATTAAACCATCAGGGGAACACACTCTCCTCACTTCTACTGTTCACCTGGTGACATGTCCCGTGTATATTAAACCATCAGGGGAACACACTCTCCTCACTTATACTGTTCACCTGGTAACATGTCCTGTGTATATTAAACCATCAGGGGAACACATTCTCCTCACTTATACTCTTCAACTGGTAACATTTCCCGTTTATATTAAACCATCAGGGGAACACACTCTCCTCACTTATACTGTTCACCTGGTAACATGTCCCGTGTATATTAAACCATCAGGGGAACACACTCTCCTCACTTATACTGTTCACCTGGTAACATGTCCCGTGTATATTAAACCATCAGGGGAACACACTCTCCTCACTTATACTGTTCACCTGGTAACATCTCCTGTGTATATTAAACCATCAGGGGAACACACTCTCCTCACTTCTACTGTTCACCTGGTAACATGTCCCGTGTATATTAAACCATCAGGGGAACACTCTCCCCTCACTTATGCTGCTCACCTAGTGACATGTCCCGTGCGTATTAAACCATCAGGTGAACAAACTCTCCTCACTTATACTGTTCATCTGGTAACATGTCCCGTGTATATTAAACCATCAGGGGAACACACTCTCCTCGCTTATACTGTTCACCTGGTAACATGTCCCGTGCGTATTAAACCATCAGGTGAACAAACTCTCCTCACTTATACTGTTCATCTGGTAACATGTCCCGTGTATATTAAACCATCAGGGGAACACACTCTCCTCACTTATACTGTTCATCTGGAAACATGTCCGGTGTATGTTAAACCATCAGGGGAACACACTCTCCTCACTTATGCTGTTCACCTGGCAACATGTCCCGTGTATATTAAACCATCAGGGGAACTCACTCTCCTCACTTATACTGTTCACCTGGTAACATGTCCCGAGTATATTAAACCATCAGGGGAACTCACTCTCCTCACTTATACTGTTCACCTGGTAACATGTCCCGTGTATATTAAACCATCAGGGGAACACACTCTCCTCACTTATACTGTTCATCTGGTAACATGTCCCGTCAGTATTAAGCCATCAGTGGAACACACTCTCCTCACTTATACAGTTCACTTGGTGAAATGCCCCGTGTGTATTAAACAATCAGGGGAACACACTCTCCTCACTTATACTGTTCACCTGGTGACACGTCCCGTCAGTATTAAGCCATCAGGGGAACACACTCTCCTCACTTATACTGTTCACCTGGTGACATATCCCGTGCGTGTTAAACCATCAGGGGAACACACTCTCCTCACTTATACAGTTCACTTGGTGACATGTCCCGTGCGTATTAAACCATCAGGTGAACACAATCTCCTCACTTATACTGTTCACCTGGTAACATGTCCCGTGTATATTAAACCATCAGGGGAACACACTCTCCTCACTTATACTGTTCACCTGGTAACATGTCCCGTGTATATTAAAACATCAGGGGAACACACTCTCCTCACTTATACTGTTCACCTGGTAACATGTCCCGTGTATATTAAACCATCAGGGGAACACACTCTCCTCACTTGTACTGTTCATCTGGTAACATGTCCCGTGTATATTAAACAATCAGGGGAACACACTCTCCTCACTTATACTGTTCACCTGGTAACATGTCCCGTGTATATTAAACCATCAGGGGAACACACTCTCCTCACTTATACTGTTCATCTGGAAACATGTCCCGTGTATGTTAAACCATCAGGGGAACACACTCTCCTCACTTATGCTGTTCACCTGGTAACATGTCCCGTGTATATTAAACCATCAGGGGAACACACTCTCCTCACATATACTGTTCAGCTGGTAACATATCCTGTGTGTATTAAACCATCAGGGCTACACACTCTCCTCACTTATACTGTTCACCTGGTAACATGTCCCATGTATATTAAACCATCAGGGGAACACACTCTCCTCACATATACTGTTCAGCTGGTAACATATCCTGTGTGTATTAAACCATCAGGGCAACACACTCTCCTCACTTATACTGTTCATCTGGTAACATGTCCCGTCAGTATTAAGCCATCAGTGGAACACACTCTCCTCACTTATACAGTTCACTTGGTGAAATGCCCCCTGTGTATTAAACAATCAGGGGAACACACTCTCCTCACTTATACTGTTCACCTGGTGACACGTCCCGTCAGTATTAAGCCATCAGGGGAACACACTCTCCTCACTTATACTGTTCACCTGGTAACAAGTCCCGTGTATATTAAACCATCAGGGGAACACACTCTCCTCACTTATACTGTTCACCTGGTGACATGTCCCGTGTGTATTAAACAATCAGGGGAACACATTCTCCTCACTTATACTGTTCACATGGTAACATGTCCCGTGAGTATTAAACAATCAGGGGAACACACTCTCCTCACTTATACTGTTCACCTGGCAACAAGTCCAGTGTATATTAAACCATCAGGGGAACACATTCTCCTCACTTATACTGTTCACCTGGAAACATGTCCTGTGAATATTAAACCATCAGGGGAAAGCACTCTCCTCACTTAGACTTTTCTCCTGGTAACATGTCCCGTGCGTATTAAATCATCAGGGGAACACACTCTCCTCACTTATACTGTTCATCTGGTAACATGTCCCGTCAGTATTAAACCATCAGTGGAACACTCTCTCCTCACTTATACTGTTCACCTGGTAACATGTCCTGTTTGCATTAAACCATCAGGGGAACACACTCTCCTCACTTATACTGTTCATCTGGTAACATGTCCCGTCAGTATTAAACCATCAGTGGAACACTCTCTCCTCACTTATACTGTTCAGCTGGTAACATATCCTGTGTGTATTAAACCATCAGGGGAACACACTCTCCTCACTGAGACTGTTTATCTGGTAACATGTCCCGTCAGTATTAAACCATCAGGAGAACACATTCTCCTCATTTATACTGTTCACCTGGAAACATGTCACGTGAATATTAAACCATCAGGGGAAAGCACTCTGCTCACTTAGACTTTTCTCTTTTTAACATATCCCGTGCGTATTAAACAAACAGGGGAACACATTCTCCTCACTTATACAGTTGACCTGGTAACATGTCCCGTGTGTATTAAACAATCAGGGGAACACATTATCCTCACTTATTCTGTTCACTTGGTAACATGTCCCGTGCGTATTAAACAAACAGGGGAACACATTCTCCTCACTTACACGGTTCACCTGGTAACATGTCCCGAGCGTATTAAACAATCTGGGTACACACTCTCCTCACTAATACTGTTCACCTGGTAACATGTCCTGTGTATATTAAACCATCAATGGAACACACTGTCCTCACTTATACTGTTCACCTGGTAACATGTCCTGTGTATATTAAAACATCAGGGGAACAGACTCTTCTCACTTACACTGTTCACCTGGTAACATGTCCCGTGTGCATTAAAGAATCAGGGGGCACACTGTCCTCACTTATACTGTTCAACTGGTAACATGCCCTGTGTATATTAAACGATCAGGGGAAAACACTCATCTCACTTATACTGTTCACCTGGTCACATGTCCCGTGTATATTAAAACATCAGGGGAACACACTCTCCTCACTTATACTGTTCACCGGGTAACATGTCCCGTGTATATTAAACCATCAGGGAAACACACTCTCCTCACTTATACTGTTCATCTGGTAACATGTCCCGTCAGTATTAAACCATCAGGGGAACACACTCTCCTCACTTATACTGTTCACCTGGTAACATGTCCTTTGAATATTTAACCATCAGGGGAAAACATTCTGCTCACTTATCCTGTTCACATGGTGACATGTGCCGTGTGTATTAAACAATCAGGGGAACACACTCTCCTCACTTATACAGGTCACCCGGTGACATGTCCCGTGTGTATTAAACAATCAGGGGAACACACTCTCCTCACTTATACTGTTCACCTGGTAACATGTCCCGTGTATATTAAACCATCAGGGGAACACACTCTCCTCACTTATACTGTTCACCTGGCAACATGTCCCGTGTGTATTAAACAATCAGGGGAACACACTCTCCTCACTTATACTGTTCACCTGGTAACATGTCCCGTGCGTGTTAAACCATCAGGGGAACACACTCTCCTCACTTATACTGTTCACCTGGAAACATGTCCCGTGAATATTAAACCATCAGGGGAACACACTCTCCTCACTTATACTGTTCACCTGGCTACATGTCCCGTGTATATTAAACCATCAGGGGAACACACTCTCCTCACTTATACTGTTCATCTGGTAACATGCCCTGTGTGTATTAAACAATCAGGGGAACACACTCTCCTCACTGAGACTGTTCATCTGGTAACATGTCCCATCAGTATTAAACCATCAGGGGAACACACTCTCCTCACTTATACAGTTCACTTGGTGACATGTCCCGTGTATATTAAACCATCAGGGGAAGACACTCTCCTCACTTATACGGTTCACCTGGAAACATGTCCCGTGAATATTAAACCATCAGGGGAAAGCACTCTCCTCACTTAGACTTTTCTCTTGGTAACATATCCCGACGATATTAAACCATCAGGAGAACACACTCTCCTCACTTACACTGTTCACCTGGAAACATGTCCCGTGAATATTAAACCATCAGGGGAAAGCACTCTCCTCACTTATACTGTTCACCTGGTAACATGTCCCGTGCGTATTAAACAAACAGGGGAACACATTCTCCTCACTTATACTGTTCACTTGGTAACATGTCCTGTGTATATTAAAACATCAGGGGAACACACTCTCCTCACTTATACTGTTCAACTGGTAACATGCCCTGTGTATATTAAACCATCAGGGGAACACACTCTCCTCACTTATACTGTTCACCTGGTAACATGTCCCGTGTATATTAAACCATCAGGGGAACACACTGTCCTCACTTATACTGTTGACCTGGTAACAAATACCGTGTATATAAAAACATCAGGGGAACACACTCTCCTCACTTACACAGTTCACCTGGTAAAATGTCCTGTGTGCATTAAACCATCAGGGGAACACACTCTCCTCACTTATACTGTTCACCTGGTAACATATCCCGTGTATATAAAACCATCAGGGGAACACACTCTCCTCACTTACACAGTTCACCTGGGAAAATGTCCTGTGTGCATTAAACCATCAGGGGAACACTCTCTCCTCACTTATACAGTTCACTTGGTGACATGTCCCGTCAGCATTAAACCATCAGGGGAACACACTCTCCTCACTTATACTGTTCACCTGGTAACATGTCCTTTGAATATTTAACCATCAGGGGAAAACATTCTGCTCACTTATACTGTTCACATGGTGACATGTCCCTTATGTATTAAACAATCAGGGGAACACACTCTCCTCACTTATACTGTTCACCCGGTGACATGTCCCGTGTGTATTAAACAATCAGGGGAACACACTCTCCTCACTTATACTGTTCACCTGGGAACATGTCCCATGTATATTAAACCATCAGGAGAACACACTCTCCTCACTTATACAGTTCACTTGGTGACATGTCCCGTGCGTATTAAACCATCAGGTGAACACAATCTCCTCACTTATACTGTTCACCTGGTAACATGTCCCGTGTATATTAAACCATCAGGGGAACACACTGTCCTCACTTATACTATTCACCTGGTAACATGTCCCGTGTATATTAAATCATCAGGGGAACACACTCTCCTCACTTATACTGTTCACCTGGTAACATGTCCCGTGTATGTTAAACCATCAGGGGAACACACTCTCCTCACCTATACTGTTCACCTGGTAACATGTCCCGTGTGTATTAAACAATCAGGGATACACACTCTCTTCACTTATACTGTTCACCTGATAACATGTCCCGTGTGTATTAAAGCATCAGGGGAACACACTCTCCTCACTTATACTGTTCACCTGATTACATGTCCTGTGTGTATTAAACAATCAGGGGAACACACTCTCCTCACTTATACTGTTCACCTGATAACATGTCCCGTGTGTATTAAAGCATCAGGGGAACACACTCTCCTCACTTATGCAGTTCACCTGATAACATGTCCCGTATGTATGAAGTCATCAGGGGAACACACTCTCCTCACTTATCCTGTTCACCTGGTAACATGCCCTGTGTATATTAAACCATCAGGGGAACACACTCTCTTCACTTATCCTGTTCACCTGGTAACATGTCCCGTGTATATTAAACCATCAGGGGAACACATTCTCCTCACTTATACTCTTCAACTGGTAACATTTCCCGTTTATATTAAACCATCAGGGGAACACACTCTCCTCACTTATACTGTTCACCTGGTAACATGTCCCGTGTATATTAAACCATCAGGGGAACACACTCTCCTCACTTATACTGTTCACCTGGTAACATGTCCCGTGTATATTAAACCATCAGGGGAACACACTCTCCTCACTTATACTGTTCACCTGGTAACATGTCCTGTGTATATTAAACCATCAGGGGAACACACTCTCCTCACTTCTACTGTTCACCTGGTAACATGTCCCGTGTATATTAAACCATCAGGGGAACACACTCTCCTCACTTATACTGTTCACCTGGTAACATGTCCTGTGTATATTAAACCATCAGGGGAACACATTCTCCTCACTTATACTCTTCAACTGGTAACATTTCCCGTTTATATTAAACCATCAGGGGAACACTCTCTCCTCACTTATACTGTTCACCTGGTAACATGTCCCGTGTATATTAAACCATCAGGGGAACACACTCTCCTCACTTATACTGTTCACCTGGTAACATGTCCCGTGTATATTAAACCATCAGGGGAACACACTCTCCTCACTTATACTGTTCACCTGGTAACATCTCCTGTGTATATTAAACCATCAGGGGAACACACTCTCCTCACTTCTACTGTTCACCTGGTAACATGTCCCGTGTATATTAAACCATCAGGGGAACACTCTCCCCTCACTTATGCTGTTCACCTAGTGACATGTCCCGTGCGTATTAAACCATCAGGTGAACAAACTCTCCTCACTTATACTGTTCATCTGGTAACATGTCCCGTGTATATTAAACCATCAGGGGAACACACTCTCCTCACTTATACTGTTCACCTGGTAACATGTCCCGTGCGTATTAAACCATCAGGTGAACAAACTCTCCTCACTTATACTGTTCATCTGGTAACATGTCCCGTGTATATTAAACCATCAGGGGAACACACTCTCCTCACTTATACTGTTCATCTGGAAACATGTCCCGTGTATGTTAAACCATCAGGGGAACACACTCTCCTCACTTATGCTGTTCACCTGGCAACATGTCCCGTGTATATTAAACCATCAGGGGAACTCACTCTCCTCACTTATACTGTTCACCTGGTAACATGTCCCGTGTATATTAAACCATCAGGGGAACTCACTCTCCTCACTTATACTGTTCACCTGGTAACATGTCCCGTGTATATTAAACCATCAGGGGAACACACTCTCCTCACTTATACTGTTCATCTGGTAACATGTCCCGTCAGTATTAAGCCATCAGTGGAACACACTCTCCTCACTTATACAGTTCACTTGGTGAAATGCCCCGTGTGTATTAAACAATCAGGGGAACACACTCTCCTCACTTATACTGTTCACCTGGTGACACGTCCCGTCAGTATTAAGCCATCAGGGGAACACACTCTCCTCACTTATACAGTTCACTTGGTGACATGTCCCGTGCGTATTAAACCATCAGGTGAACACAATCTCCTCACTTATACTGTTCACCTGGTAACATGTCCCGTGTATATTAAACCATCAGGGGAACACACTCTCCTCACTTATACTGTTCACCTGGTAACATGTCCCGTGTATATTAAAACATCAGGGGAACACACTCTCCTCAATTATACTGTTCACCTGGTAACATGTCCCGTGTATATTAAAGCATCAGGGGAACACACCCTCCTCACTTATACTGTTCACCTGGTAACATGTCCCGTGTATATTAAACCATCAGGGGAACACACTCTCCTCACTTATACTGTTCATCTGAAACATGTCCCGTGTATGTTAAACCATCAGGGGAACACACTCTCCTCACTTATGCTGTTCACCTGGTAACATGTCCCGTGTATATTAAACCATCAGGGGAACACACTCTCCTCACATATACTGTTCAGCTGGTAACATATCCTGTGTGTATTAAACCATCAGGGCAACACACTCTCCTCACTTATACTGTTCACCTGGTAACATGTCCCGTGTATATTAAACCATCAGGGGAACACACTCTCCTCACATATACTGTTCAGCTGGTAACATATCCTGTGTGTATTAAACCATCAGGGCAACACACTCTCCTCACTTATACTGTTCATCTGGTAACATGTCCCGTCAGTATTAAGCCATCAGTGGAACACACTCTCCTCACTTATACAGTTCACTTGGTGAAATGCCCCGTGTGTATTAAACAATCAGGGGAACACACTCTCCTCACTTATACTGTTCACCTGGTGACACGTCCCGTCAGTATTAAGCCATCTGGGGAACACACTCTCCTCACTTATACTGTTCACCTGGTAACATGTCCCGTGTATATTAAACCATCAGGGGAACACACTCTCCTCACTTATACTGTTCACCTGGTAACATGTCCCGTGTATATTAAACCATCAGGGGAACACACTCTCCTCACTTATACTGTTCACCTGGTAACATCTCCTGTGTATATTAAACCATCAGGGGAACACACTCTCCTCACTTCTACTGTTCACCTGGTAACATGTCCCGTGTATATTAAACCATCAGGGGAACACTCTCTCCTCACTTATGCTGTTCACCTAGTGACATGTCCCGTGCGTATTAAACCATCAGGTGAACAAACTCTCCTCACTTATACTGTTCATCTGGTAACATGTCCCGTGTATATTAAACCATCAGGGGAACACACTCTCCTCACTTATACTGTATATCTGGAAACATGTCCCGTGTATGTTAAACCATCAGGGGAACACACTCTCCTCACTTATACTGTTCATCTGGAAACATGTCCCGTGTATATTAAACCATCAGGGGAACACACTCTCCTCACTTATACTGTTCATCTGGAAACATGTCCCGTGTATATTAAACCATCAGGGGAACACACTCACCTCACTTATGCTGTTCACCTGGTAACATGTCCCGTGTATATTAAACCATCAGGGGAACTCACTCTCCTCACTTATACTGTTCACCTGGTAACATGTCCCGTGTATATTAAACCATCAGGGGAACACACTCTCCTCACTTATACTGTTCAGCTGGTAACATATCCTGTGTGTATTAAACCATCAGGGCAACACACTCTCCTCACTTATACTGTTCATCTGGTAACATGTCCTGTCAGTATTAAGCCATCAGTGGAACACACTCTAATCACTTATACAGTTCACTTGGTGAAATGCCCCGTGTGTATTAAACAATCAGGGGAACACACTCTCCTCACTTATACTGTTCACCTGGTAACATGTCCCATGCGTATTAAACCATCAGGTGAACACAATCTCCTCACTTATACTGTTCACCTGGTAACATGTCCCGTGTATATTAAACAGTCAGGGGAACACACTCTCCTCACTTATACAGTTCACTTGGTGACATGTCCCGTGCGTATTAAACCATCAGGTGAACACAATCTCCTCACTTATACTGTTCACCTGGTAACATGTCCCGTGTATATTAAACCATCAGGGGAACACACTCTCCTCACTTATACTGTTCACCTGGTAACATGTCCCGTGTATATTAAAACATCAGGGGAACACACTCTCCTCACTTATACTGTTCACCTGGTAACATGTCCCGTGTATATTAAAGCATCAGGGGAACACACTCTCCTCACTTATACTGTTCACCTGGTAACATGTCCCGTGTATATTAAACCATCAGGGGAACACACTCTCCTCACTTATACTGTTCATCTGGAAACATGTCCCGTGTATGTTAAACCATCAGGGGAACACACTCTCCTCACTTATGCTGTTCACCTGGTAACATGTCCCGTGTATATTAAACCATCAGGGGAACTCACTCTCCTCAGTTATACTGTTCACCTGGTGACATGTCCTGTGTGTATTAAACCATCAGGGCAACACACTCTCCTCACTTATACTGTTCATCTGGTAACATGTCCCGTCAGTATTAAGCCATCAGTGGAACACACTCTCCTCACTTATACAGTTCACTTGGTGAAATGCCCCGTGTGTATTAAACAATCAGGGGAACACACTCTCCTCACTTATACTGTTCACCTGGTGACACGTCCCGTCAGTATTAAGCCATCAGGGGAACACACTCTCCTCACTTATACTGTTCACCTGGTAACATGTCCCGTGTATATTAAAGCATCAGGGGAACACACTCTCCTCACTTATACTGTTCACCTGGTAACATGTCCCGTGTATATTAAACCATCAGGGGAACACACTCTCCTCACTTATACTGTTCACCTGGTAACATGTCCCGTGTATGTTAAACCATCAGGGGAACACACTCTCCTCACCTATACTGTTCACCTGGTGACACGTCCCGTCAGTATTAAGCCATCAGGGGAACACACTCTCCTCACTTATACAGTTCACTTGGTAACATGTCCCGTGTATATTAAACAATCTGGTGAACACACTCTCCTCACTTATACTGTTCACCTGGTAACATGTCCCGTGTATATTAAACCATCAGGGGAACACACTCTCCTCACTTATACTGTTCACCTGGCAACATGTCCCGTAATATTAATCAATCTGGTGAACACACTCTCCTCACTTATACTGTTCACCTGGTGACATGTCCCGTGTGTATTAAACAATCAGGGGAACACACTCTCCTCACTTATACTGTTCACCTGGTAACATGTCCCGTGTATATTAAACCATCAGGGGAACATACTGTCCTCACTTATACTGTTCACCTGGTAACATGTCCCGTGTATATTAAACAATCAGGGGAACACACTCTCCTCACTTATACTGTTCACCTGGTAACATGTCCTGTGTATATTAAACCATCAGGGGAACATACTGTCCTCACTTATACTGTTCACCTGGTAACATGTCCCGTGTATATTAAACAATCAGGGGAATACACTGTCCTCACTTACACTGTTCACCTGGTAACATGTCCCGTGTATATTAAACCATAAGGGGAACACACTCTCCTCGCTTATACTGTTCACCTGGAAACATGTCCCGTGCATATTAAACCATCAGGGGAACACACTCTCCTCACTTATACTGTTCATCTGGTAACATGTCCCGTCAGTATTAAACCATCAGTGGAACACACTCTCCTCACTTATACTGTTCACCTGGTAACATGTCCTGTTTGCATTAAACCATCAGGGGAACACACTCTCCTCACTTATATTGTTTAGCTGGTAACATATCCTGTGTGTATTAAACCATCAGGGGAACACACTCTCCTCACTTATACTGTTCACCTGGAAACGTGTCCCGTGAATATTAAACCATCAGTGGAAAGCACTCTCCTCACTTAGACTTTTCTCTTTTTAACATATTCCGTGCGTATTAAGCAAACAGGGGAACACATTCTCCTCACTTATACTGTTGACCTGGTAACATGTCCCGTGTGTATTAAACAATCAGGGGAACTCACTCTCCTCACTTATACTGTTCACCTGGTAACATGTCCCGTGTATATTAAACCATCAATGGAACACACTGTCCTCACTTATACTGTTCACCTGGTAACATGTCCTGTGTATATTAAAACATCAGGGGAACACACCCTCCTCACTTACACTGTTCACCTGGTAACATGTCCCGTGTGCATTAAACAATCAGGGGAGCACACTCTCCTCACTTATACTGTTCACCTGATAACATTTCCCGTGTGTATTAAACCATCAGGGAAACACATTCTCCTCACATATACTGTTCAACTGGTAACATGCCCTGTGTATATTAAACCATCAGGGGAACACACTCTCCTCACTTATACTGTTCACCTGGTAACATGTCCCGTGTATATTAAACCATCAAGGGAACACACTCTACTCACTTATACTGTTCAACTGGTAACATATCCCGTGTATATTAAACCATCAGGGGAACATACTCTCCTCACTTATACTGTTCACCTGGTAACATATCCCGTGTATATTAAACCATCAGGGGAACACACTCTCCTAACATATACTGTTCACCGGGTAACATGTCGCGTGTATATTAAACCATCAGGGGAACACACTCTCCTCACTTATACTGTTCACCTGGTAACATATCCCGTGTATATTAAACCATCAGGGGAACACAATCTCCTCACATATACTGTTCACCGGGTAACATGTCGCGTGTATATTAAACCATCAGGGGAACACTCTCTCCTCACATATACTGTTCACCTGGTAACATGTCCCATGTATATTAAACCATCAGGGGAACACACTCTCCTCACTTATACTGTTTACCTGGTAACATGTCCTTTGAATATTTCACCATCAGGGGAAAAAATTCTGCTCACTTATACTGTTCACATGGTGACTTGTCCCGTGTGTATTAAACAATCAGGGGAACACAATCTCCTCACTTATACAGTTCACCCGGTGACATGTCCCGTGTGTTTTAAACAATCAGGGGAACACACTCTCCTCACTTATACTGTTCACCTGGTAACATGTCCAGTGTATATTAAACCATCAGGGGAACACGTTCTCCTCACTTATACTGTTCACCTGGTAACATGTCCTGTGTGCATTAAACAATCAGGGGAAAACACTCTCCTCACTTACACTGTTCACCTGGTAACATGTCCCGTGTATATTAAACCATCAGGGGAACACACTCTCCTCGCTTATACTGTTCACCTGGAAACATGTCCTGTGAATATTAAACCATCTGGGGAAAGCTTTCTCCTCACTTAGACTTTTCTCCTGGTAACATGTCCCGTGCGTATTAAACCATCAGGGGAACACACTCTCCTCACTTATACTGTTCATCTGCTAACATGTCCCGTTAGAATTAAACCATCAGTGGAACACTCTCTCCTCACTTATACTCTTCACCTGGTAACATGTCCTGTTTGCATTAAGCCATCAGGGGAACACACTCTCCTCACTGAGACTGTTCATCTGGTAACATATCCTGTGTGTATTAAACCATCAGGGGAACACACTCTCCTCACTGAGACTGTTCATCTGGTAACATGTCCCGTCAGTATTAAACCATCAGTGGAACACACTCTCCTCACTTAAACTGTTCACCTGGAAACATGTCCCGTGAATATTAAACCATCAGGGGAAAGCACTCTCGTCACTTAGACTTTTCTCTTTTTAACATGTCCCGTGCGTATTGAACAAACAGGGGAACACATTCTCCTCACTTATACTGTTCATCCGGTAACATGTCCCGTGTGTCTTAAACAATCAGGGTACACACTCTCCTCACTAATACTGTTCGCCTGGTAACATGTCCTGTGTATATTAAACCATCAATGGAACACACTGTCCTCACTTATACTGTTCACCTGGTGACATGTCCTGTGTATATTAAAACATCAGGGGAACACACGCTCCTCACTAACACTGTTCACCTGGTAACATGTCCCGTGTGCATTAAACAATCAGGGGAGCACACTCTCCTCACTTATACTGTTCACCTGATAACATGTCCCGTGTGTATTAAACCATCAGGGGAACACAATCTCCTCACTTATACTGTTCAACTGGTAACATGTCCCGTGTATATTAAACCATCAGGGGAACACACTCTCCTCATTTATACTGTCATCTGGTAACATGTCCCGTCATTATTAAACCATCAGGGGAACACACTCCCCTCACTTATACTGTTCACATGGTGACATGTCCCGTGTGTATTGAACAATCAGGGGAACACACTCTCCTCATTTATACTGTTCACATGGTAACAAGTCCTGTGTATATTAAACCATCAGCGGAACACACTCTCCTCACTTATACTGTTCACCTGATAACATGTCCCGTGCGTGTTAAACCATCAAGGGAACATACTCTCCTCACTTATACTGTTCATCTGGTAACATGTCTCGTGTGTATTAAACAATCAGGGGAACACACTCTCCTCAATTACACTGTTCACCTGCTGACATGTCCCGGGTATATTAAAACATCAGGGGAACACACTCTCCTCACTTATACTGTTCACCTGGTGACATGTCCCGTGTGTATTAAACAATCAGGGGATCACACTCTCCTCAATTACACTGTTCACCTGCTGACATGTCCCGGGTATATTAAAACATCAGGGGAACACACTCTCCTCACTTATACTGTTCACCTGGCAACATGTCCCGTGAGCATGAAACAATCTGGGGAACACACTCTCCTCACTTATACTGTTCACCTGGTGACATGTCCCGTGTATATTAAACCATCAGGGGAACACACTCTCCTCACTTATACTGTTCACCTGGTAACATGTCCTGTGTGCATTAAACCATCAGGGGAACACACTCTCCTCACTTATACTGATCATCTGGTAACATGTCCCGTCAGTATTAAACCATCAGGGGAACACACTCTCCTCACTTATACTGTTCACCTGGTGACATGTCCCGTGTGTATTAAACAATCAGGGGAACACATTCTCCTCACTTATACTGTTCACTGGTAACATGTCCCGTGAGTATTAAACAATCAGGGGAACACACTCTCCTCACTTATACTGTTCACCTGGTAACATGTCCAGAGTATATTAAACCATCAGGGGAACACATTCTCCTCACTTATACCGTTCACCTGGAAACATGTCCTGTGAATATTAAACCATCAGGGGAAAGCACTCTCCTCACTTAGACTTTTCTCCTGGTAACATGTCCCGTGCGTATTAAACCATCAGGGGAACACACTCTCCTCACTTATACTGTTCATCTGGTAACATGTCCCGTCAGTATTAAACCATCAGGGGAACACACTCTCCTCACTGAGACTGTTTATCTGGTAACATGTCCCGTCAGTATTAAACCATCAGGAGAACACATTCTCCTCACTTATACTGTTCACCTGGAAACATGTCACGTGAATATTAAACCATCAGGGGAAAGCACTCTGCTCACTTAGACTTTTCTCTTTTTAACATATCCCGTGCGTATTAAACAATCAGGGGAACACATTCTCCTCACTTATACTGTTGACCTGGTAACATGTCCCGTGCGTATTAAACAAACAGGGGAACACATTCTCCTCACTTACACGGTTCACCTGGTAACATGTCCCGAGCGTATTAAACAATCTGGGTACACACTCTCCTCACTAATACTGTTCACCTGGTAACATGTCCTGTGTATATTAAACCATCAATGGAACACACTGTCCTCACTTATACTGTTCACCTGGTAACATGTCCTGTGTATATTAAAACATCAGCGGAACAGACTCTCCTCACTTACACAGTTCACCTGGTAACATATCCCGTGTGCATTAAAGAATCAGGGGGCACACTCTCATCACTTATACTGTTCACCTGGTAACATGTCCCATGTGTATTAAACCATCAGGGGAACACAATCTCCTCACTTATACTGTTCAACTGGTAACATGCCCTGTGTATATTAAACCATCAGGGGAACACACTCTCCTCACCTATACTGTTCACCTGGTAACATGTCCCGTGTATATTAAACGATCAGGGGAAAACACTCATCTCACTTATACAATTCACCTGGTCACATGTCCCGTGTATATTAATCCATCAGGGGAACACAGTCTCCTCACTTATACTGTTCACCGGGTAACATGTCCCGTGTATATTAAACCATCAGGGGAACACACTCTCCTCACTTATACTGTTCATCTGGTAACATGTCCCGTCAGTATTAAACCATCAGGGGAAAGCACTCTCCTCACTTATACTGTTCACCTGGTAACATGTCCTTTGAATATTTAACCATCAGGGGAAAACATTCTGCTCACTTATCCTGTTCACATGGTGACATGTGCCGTGTATATTAAACCATCAGGGGAACAGACTCTGCTCACTTATACTGTTCACCTGGTAACATGTCCCGTGTATATTAAACCATCAGGGGAGCACACTCTCCTCACTTATACTGTTCACCTGGGAACATGTGCCGTGTATATTAAACCATCAGGGGAACACACTCTCCTCACTTATACTGTTCAGCTGGTAACATGTCCCGTCAGTATTAAACAATCAGGGGAACACACTCTCCTCACTTATACTGTTCACCTGGCAATATGTCCCGTGTATATTAAACCATCAGGGGAACACACTCTCCTCACTTATACTGTTCACCTGGCAACATGTCCCGTGCGTGTTAAACCATCAGGGGAACACACTCTCCTCACTTGTACTGTTCAGCTGGTAACATGTCCCGTGTATATTAAACCATCAGGGGAACACACTCTCCTCACTTATACTGTTCACCTGGTAACATGTCTCGTGTGTATTAAACAATCAGGGGAGCACACTCTCCTCACTTATACTGTTCACCTGGTAACATGTCCTGTGTATATTGAACCATCAGGGGAACACACTCTCCTCACTTATCCTGTTCACCTGGTGACATGTCCCGTCAGTATTAAACAATCAGGGGAACACACTCTCCTCACTTATACTGTTCACCTGGCAATATGTCCCGTGTATATTAAACAATCAGGGGAGCACACTCTCCTCACTTATACTGTTCACCTGGTAACATGTCCTGTGTATATTGAACCATCAGGGGAACACACTCTCCTCACTTATCCTGTTTACCTGGTGACATGTCCCGTGCGTATTAAACAAACAGGGGAACAAACTCTCCTCACTTACACGGTTCACCTGGTAACATGTCCCAAGCGTATTAAACAATCTGGGTACACACTCTCCTCACTAATACTGTTCACCTGGTAACATGTCCTGTGTATATTAAACCATCAATGGAACACACTGTCCTCACTTATACTGTTCACCTGGTAACATGTCCTGTGTATATTAAAACATCAGGGGAACAGACTCTCCTCACTTACACAGTTCACCTGGTAACATATCCCGTGTGCATTAAAGAATCAGGGGGCACACTCTCATCACTTATACTGTTCACCTGGTAACATGTCCCATGTGTATTAAACCATCAGGGGAACACAATCTCCTCACTTATACTGTTCAACTGGTAACATGCCCTGTGTATATTAAACCATCAGGGGAACACACTCTCCTCACTTATACTGTTCACCTGGTAACATGTCGCGTGTATATTAAACGATCAGGGGAAAACACTCATCTCACTTATACTGTTCACCTGGTCAAATGTCCCGTGTATATTAATCCATCAGGGGAACACACTCTCCTCACTTATACTGTTCACCGGGTAACATGTCCCGTGTATATTAAACCATCAGGGGAACACACTCTCCTCACTTATACTGTTCATCTGGTAACATGTCCCGTCAGTATTAAACCATCAGGGGAACACACTCTCCTCACTTATACTGTTCACCTGGTAACATGTCCCTTGAATATTTAACCATCAGGGGAAATCATTCTGCTCACTTATCCTGTTCACATGGTGACATGTGCCGTGTGTATTAAACAATCAGGGGAACAGACTCTCCTCACTTATACTGTTCACCTGGTAACATGTCCCGTGTATATTAAACCATCAGGGGAACAGACTCTCCTCACTTATACTGATCACCTGGTAACATGTACTGTGTATATTAAACCATCAGGGGAACACACTCTCCTCACTTATACTGTTCACCTGGGAACATGTGCCGTGTATATTAAACCATCAGGGGAACACACTCTCCTCACTTATACTGTTCACCTGGGAACATGTACTGTGTATATTAAACCATCAGGGGAACACACTCTCCTCACTTATACTGTTCACCTGGGAACATGTCCCGTGTATATTAAACCATCAGGGGAACACACTCTCCTCACTTATCCTGTTCACCTGGTGACATGTCCCGTCAGTATTAAACAATCAGGGGAACTCACTCTCCTCACTTATACTGTTCACCTGGCAATATGTCCCGTGTATATTAAACCATCAGGGGAACACACTCTCCTCACTTATACTGTTCACCTGGCAACATGTCCCGTGCGTGTTAAACCATCAGGGGAACACACTCTCCTCACTTATACTGTTCAGCTGGAAACATGTCCCGTGTATATTAAACCATCAGGGGAACACACTCTCCTCACTTATCCTGTTCACCTGGTGACATGTCTCTTGTTTATTAAACAATCAGGGGAGCACAATCTCCTCACTTATACTGTTCACCTGGTAACATGTCCTGTGTATATTGAACCATCAGGGGAACACACTCTCCTCACTTATCCTGTTCACCTGGTGACATGTCCCGTCAGTATTAAACAATCAGGGGAACACACTCTCCTCACTTATACTGTTCACCTGACAATATGTCCCGTGTATATTAAACCATCAGGGGAACACACTCTCCTCACTTATACTGTTCACCTGGTAACATGTCCTGTGTGTATTAAACGATCAGGGGATCACACTCTCCTCACTTATACTGTTCACCTGGTAACATGTCCCGTGTGTATTAAACAATCAGGGGAACACACTCTCCTCACTTATACTGTTCACCTGGTAACATGTCCCGTGAGTATTAAACAATCAGGGGAACACACTCTCCTCACTTATACTGTTCACCTGATAGCATGTCCCGTGTACATTAAACCATCAGGGGAACACACTCTCCTCACTTATACTGTTCACCTGGCAACATGTCCCGTGCGTGTTAAACCATCAGGGGAACACACTCTCCTCACTTATACTGTTCACCTGGAAACATGTCCTGTGAATATTAAACCATCAGGGGAAAGCACTCTCCTCACTTATACTGTTCACCTGGAAACATGTCCTGTGAATATTAAACCATCAGGGGAAAGCACTCTCCTCACTTAGACTTTTCTCCTGGTAACATGTCCCGTGCGTATTAAACCATCAGGGGAACACACTCTCCTCACTTATACTGTTCATCTGGTAACATGTCCCGTCAGTATTAAACCATCAGGGGAACACACTCTCCTCACTGAGACTGTTTATCTGGTAACACGTCCCGTCAGTATTAAACCATCAGGAGAACACACTCTCCTCACTTATACTGTTCACCTGGAAACATGTCCCGTGAATATTAAACCATCAGGGGAAAGCACTCTCCTCACTTAGACTTTTCTCCTGGTAACATGTCCCGTGTATATTAAACCATCAGGGGAACAAACTCTCCTCACTTGTACTGTTCATCTGGTAACATGCCGTGTCTGTATTAAACCATCAGGGGAACACACTCTCCTCACTGAGACTGTTCATCTGGTAACATGTCCTGTCAGTATTAAACCATCAGGGGAACACACTCTCCTCACTTATACAGTTCACTTGGTGACATGTCCCGTGCATATTAAAACATCAGGGGTACACACTCTCCTCACTTATACGGTTCACCTGGAAACATGTCCCGTGAATATTAAACCATCAGGGGAAAGCACTCTCCTCACTTAGACTTTTCTCTTGGTAACATATCCCGTGTATATTAAACCATCAGGAGAACACACTCTCCTCACTTACACTGTTCACCTGGAAACATGTCCCGTGAATATTAAACCATCAGGGGAAAGCACTCTCCTCACTTATACTGTTCACCTGGAAACATGTCCCGTGAATATTAAACCATCAGGGGAAAGCACTCTCCTCACTTATACTGTTCACCTGGTAACATGTCCCGTGCGTATTAAACAATCAGGGGAACACACTCTCCTCACTTATACTGTTCACCTGGTAACATGTCCCGTGTGCATTAAACCATCAGAGGAACACTCTCTCCTCACTTATACTGTTCACCTGGTAACATGTCCTGTGTGCATTAAATCATCAGGGGAACACACTCTCCTCACTAATACTGTTCACCTGGTAACATGTCCCGTGTGTGTTAAACCATCAGGGGTACACACTCTCCTCACTTGTACTGTTCACCTGGTAATATGTCCCGTATATATTAAACCATCAGGGGAACACACTCTCCTCACTTATACTGTTCACCTGGTAATATGTCCCGTATATATTAAACCATCAGGGGAACACACTCTCCTCACTTATACTGTTCACCTGGTAACATGTCCCGTGTGTGTTAAACCATCAGGGGTACACACTCTCCTCACTTGTACTGTTCACCTGGTAATATGTCCCGTATATATTAAACCATCAGGGGAACACACTCTCCTCACTTATACTGTTCACCTGGTAACATGTCCCGTGTATATTAAACCATCAGGGGAACACACTCTCCTCACTTATACTGTTCACCTGGTAACATGTCCCGTGTATATTAAACCATCAGGGGAACACACTCTCCTCACTTATACTGTTCACCTGGTAACATGCCCCGTGTATATTAAACGATCAGGGCAACACACTCTCCTCACTTATACTGTTCACCTGGTAACATATCCCGTGTATATAAAACCATCAGGGGAACAGACTCTCCTCACTTACAAAGTTCACCTGGTAACATGTCCCGTGTATATTAAACCATCAGGGGAACACACTCTCCTCACTTATACTGTTCACCTGGTAACATGTCCTGTGTGCATTAAACCATCAGAGAAACAAACTCTCCTCACTTATACTGTTCATCTGGTAACATGTCCCGTCAGTCTTAAACCATCAGGGGAACACACTCTCCTCACTTATACTGTTCACCTGGTAACATGTCCCGTGCGTATTAAACAATCAGGGGAACACACTCTCCTCACTTATACTGTTCACCTGGTGACATGTCCCGTGTGCATTAAACAATCAGGGGAACACACTCTCCTCATTTATACTGTTGACCCGGTGACATGTCCCGTGTGTATTAAACAATCAGGGGAACACACTCTCCTCACTTATACTGTTCACCTGGCAACATGTCTCGTGTATATTAAACAATCAGGGGAACACACTCTCCTCATTTATACTGTTGACCCGGTGACATGTCCCGTGTGTATTAAACAATCAGGGGAACACACTCTCCTCATTTATACTGTTGACCCGGTGACATGTCCCGTGTGTATTAAACAATCAGGGGAACACACTCTCCTCACTTATACTGTTGACCCGGTGACATGTCCCGTGTGTATTAAACAATCAGGGGAACACACTCTCCTCACTTATACTTTTTACCCGGTGACATGTCCCGTGTGTATTAAACAATCAGGGGAACACACTCTCCTCACTTATACTGTTCACCCGATGACATGTCCCGTGCGTGTTAAACCATCAGGGGAACACACTCTCCACAGTTATACTGTTCACCTGGTGACATGTCCCGTCAGTATTAAACAATCAGGGGAACACACTCTCCTCACTTATACTGTTCACCTGGTAACATGTCCCGTGCGTGTTAGACCATCAGGGGAACACACTCTCATCACTTATACTGTTCACCTGGTAACATGTCCCGTGAGTATTAAACAATCAGGGGAAAACACTCTCCTCACTTATACTGTTCACCAGATAATATGTCCAGTGTATATTAAACCATCAGGGGAACACATTCTCCTCACTTATACTGTTCACCTGGTAACATGTCCCGTGTATATTAAACCATCAGGGGAAAGCACTCCCCTCACTTATACTGTTCTCCTGGTAACATGTCCCGTGTATATGAAACCATCAGGGGAACACACTCTCCTCACTTATACTGTTCAGCTGGTAACATGTCCCGTGTGCATTAAACAATCAGGGGAAAACACTCTCCTCACTTATACTGTTCACCTGGTAACATGTCCCGTGTATATTAAACAATCAGGGGAACACACTCTCCTCACTTATACTTTTCACCTGGGAACATGTCCCGTGCGTGTTAAACCATCAGGGGAACACACTCTCCTCACTTATACTGTTCAGCTGGTAACATGTCCCGTGTGCATTAAACAATCAGGGGAAAACACTCTCCTCACTTATACTGTTCACCTGGTGACATGACCCGTGTGTATTAAATAATCAGGGAACACACTCTCCTCACTTATACTGTTCACCTGGTAACATGTCCCGTGTGTATTAAACAATCAGGGGAACTCACTCTCCTCACTTATAATGTTCACCTGGTAACATGTCCCGTGTGTATTAAACAATCAGGGGAACACACTCTCCTCAATTATACTGTTCACCTGGTAACATGTCCCGTGTATATTAAACCATCAGGGGAACACACTCTCCTCAGTTATACTGTTCACCTGGTAACATGTCCCGTGAATATTAAACTTCAGGGGAAAGCACTCTCCTCACTTATACTGTTCACCTGGTAACATGTCCCGTGTGCATTAAACCATCAGGGGAACACACTCTCCTCACTTATACTGTTCACCTGGTAACATGTCCCGTGAGTATTAAACCTTCAGGGGAAGACACTCTCCTCACTTACACTGTTCACCTGGTAACATGTCCCGTGTGCATTAGACCATCAGAGGAACACTCTCTCCTCACTTATACTGTTCACCTGGTAACATGTCCTGTGTGCATTAAATCATCAGGGGAACACACTCTCCTCACTTATACATTTCACCTGGTGACATGTCCCGTCAGTATTAAACAATCAGGGGAACACATTCTCCTCAATTCTACTATTCACCTGGTGACATGTCCCGGGTATATTAAACAATCAGGGGAACACACTCTCCTCACTTATACTGTTCACCTGGTAACATGTCCCGTGTGTATTAAACCATCAGGGGATCAATCTCTCCTCACTTATACTGTTCACCTGGTAACATGTCCTGTGTGCATTAAATCATCAGGGGAACACACTCTCCTCACTTATACTGTTCACCTCGTGACATGTCCCGTCAGTATTAAACAATCAGGGGAACACACTCTCCTCAATTCTACTCTTCACCTGGTGACATGTCCCGTGTGTATTAAACCATCAGGGGAACACATTCTCCTCACTTATACTGTTCACCTGGTAACATGTCCCGTGTATATTAAACAATCAGGGGAACACACTCTCCTCACTTATACTGTTCACCTGGTAACATGTCCCGTGTGTATTAAACCATCAGGGGAACACATTCTCCTCACTTATACTGTTCACCTGGTAACATGCCCCGTGTATATTAAACGATCAGGGCAACACACTCTCCTCACTTATACTGTTCACCTGGTAACATATCCCGTGTATATAAAACCATCAGGGGAACAGACTCTCCTCACTTACAAAGTTCACCTGGTAACATGTCCCGTGTATATTAAACCATCAGGGGAACACACTCTCCTCACTTATACTGTTCACCTGGTAACATGTCCTGTGTGCATTAAACCATCAGAGAAACAAACTCTCCTCACTTATACTGTTCATCTGGTAACATGTCCCGTCAGTCTTAAACCATCAGGGGAACACACTCTCCTCACTTATACTGTTCACCTGGTAACATGTCCCGTGCGTATTAAACAATCAGAGGAACACACTCTCCTCACTTATACTGTTCATCTGGTAACATGTCCCGTGCGTATTAAACAATCAGAGGAACACACTCTCCTCACTTATACTGTTCATCTGGTAACATGTCTCGTGTATATTAAACAATCAGGGGAACACACTCTCCTCATTTATACTGTTGACCCGGTGACATGTCCCGTGTGTATTAAACAATCAGGGGAACACACTCTCCTCATTTATACTGTTGACCAGGTGACATGTCCCGTGTGTATTAAACAATCAGGGGAACACACTCTCCTCATTTATACTGTTGACCCGGTGACATGTCCCGTGTGTATTAAACAATCAGGGGAACACACTCTCCTCACTTATACTGTTGACCCGGTGACATGTCCCGTGTGTATTAAACAATCAGGGGAACACACTCTCCTCACTTATACTTTTTACCCGGTGACATGTCCCGTGTGTATTAAACAATCAGGGGAACACACTCTTCTCACTTATACTGTTCACCCGATGACATGTCCCGTGCGTGTTAAACCATCAGGGGAACACACTCTCCACAGTTATACTGTTCACCTGGTGACATGTCCCGTCAGTATTAAACAATCAGGGGAACACACTCTCCTCACTTATACTGTTCACCTGGTAACATGTCCCGTGCGTGTTAGACCATCAGGGGAACACACTCTCATCACTTATACTGTTCACCTGGTAACATGTCCCGTGAGTATTAAACAATCAGGGGAAAACACTCTCCTCACTTATACTGTTCACCAGATAATATGTCCAGTGTATATTAAACCATCAGGGGAACACATTCTCCTCACTTATACTGTTCACCTGGTAACATGTCCCGTGTATATTAAACCATCAGGGGAAAGCACTCCCCTCACTTATACTGTTCTCCTGGTAACATGTCCCGTGTATATGAAACCATCAGGGGAACACACTCTCCTCACTTATACTGTTCAGCTGGTAACATGTCCCGTGTGCATTAAACAATCAGGGGAAAACACTCTCCTCACTTATACTGTTCACCTGGTAACATGTCCCGTGTATATTAAACAATCAGGGGAACACACTCTCCTCACTTATACTTTTCACCTGGGAACATGTCCCGTGCGTGTTAAACCATCAGGGGAACACACTCTCCTCACTTATACTGTTCAGCTGGTAACATGTCCCGTGTGCATTAAACAATCAGGGGAACACACTCTCCTCACTTATACTGTTCACCTGGTAACATGTCCCGTGTGTATTAAACAATCAGGGGAACACACTCTCCTCACTTATACTGTTCACCTGGTAACATGTCCCGTGTGTATTAAACCATCAGGGGAACACACTCTCCTCACTTATAATGTAGACCTGGTGACATGTCCTGTGTATATTAAACCATCAGGGGAACACATTCTCCTCACTTATACTGTTCACCTGGTAACATGTCCCGTGTATATTAAACCATCAGGGGAAAACACTCTCCTCACTTATACTGTTCACCTGGTGACATGACCCGTGTGTATTAAATAATCAGGGAACACACTCTCCTCACTTATACTGTTCACCTGGTAACATGTCCCGTGTGTATTAAACAATCAGGGGAACTCACTCTCCTCACTTATAATGTTCACCTGGTAACATGTCCCGTGTGTATTAAACAATCAGGGGAACACACTCTCCTCAATTATACTGTTCACCTGGTAACATGTCCCGTGTATATTAAACCATCAGGGGAACACACTCTCCTCAGTTATACTGTTCACCTGGTAACATGTCCCGTGAATATTAAACTTCAGGGGAAAGCACTCTCCTCACTTATACTGTTCACCTGGTAACATGTCCCGTGTGCATTAAACCATCAGGGGAACACACTCTCCTCACTTATACTGTTCACCTGGTAACATGTCCCGTGAGTATTAAACCTTCAGGGGAAGACACTCTCCTCACTTACACTGTTCACCTGGTAACATGTCCCGTGTGCATTAGACCATCAGAGGAACACTCTCTCCTCACTTATACTGTTCACCTGGTAACATGTCCTGTGTGCATTAAATCATCAGGGGAACACACTCTCCTCACTTATACTTTTCACCTCGTGACATGTCCCGTCAGTATTAAACAATCAGGGGAACACATTCTCCTCAATTCTACTATTCACCTGGTGACATGTCCCGGGTATATTAAACAATCAGGGGAACACACTCTCCTCACTTATACTGTTCACCTGGTAACATGTCCCGTGTGTATTAAACCATCAGGGGATCAATCTCTCCTCACTTATACTGTTCACCTGGTAACATGTCCTGTGTGCATTAAATCATCAGGGGAACACACTCTCCTCACTTATACTGTTCACCTCGTGACATGTCCCGTGTGTATTAAACCATCAGGGGAACACATTCTCCTCACTTATACTGTTCACCTGGTAACATGTCCCGTGTATATTAAACAATCAGGGGAACACACTCTCCTCACTTATACTGTTCACCTGGTAACATGTCCCGTGTGTATTAAACCATCAGGGGAACACATTCTCCTCACTTATACTGTTCACCTGGTAACATGTCCCGTGTATATTAAACCATCAGGGGATCACACTCTCCTCACTTATACTGTTCACCTGGTAACATGTCCCGTGTATATTAAACCATCAGGGGATCACACTCTCCTCACTTATACTGTTCACCTGGTAACATGTCCCGTGTCTATTAAACGATCAGGGGAACAGACTCTCCTCACTTACACAGTTCACCTGGTAACATGTCCCGTGCGTATTAAACAATCAGGGGAACACACTCTCCTCACTTATACTGTTCACCTGGTAAGATGTCCTGTGTGCATTAAACCATCAGAGAAACACACTCTCCTCACTTATACTGTTCATCTGGTAACATGTCCTGTCAGTATTAAACCATCAGGGGAACACACTCTCCTCACTTATACTGTTCACCTGGTAACATGTCCCGTGTGTATTAAACAATCAGGGGAACACACTCTCCTCACTTATACTGTTCACCTGGTGACATGTCACGTGTATATTAAACAATCAGGGGAACACACTCTCCTCACTTATACTGTTCACCTGGTAACATGTCCCATCAGTATTAAACAATCAGGGGAACACACTCTCCTCACTTTTACTGTTCACCTGGTGACATGTCCCGTGTGTATTAAACCATCAGGGGAACACACTCTCCTCACTTATACTGTTCACCTGGTAACATGTCCCGTCAGTGTTAAACAATCAGGGGAACAGACTCTCCTCACTTATACTCTTCACCTGGTAACATGTCCCGCGTGTATTAAACAATCAGGGGATCACATTCTCCTCAATTATACTGTTCACCTGGTAACATGTTCCGGGTATATTAAAACATCAGGGGAACACACTCTCCTCACTTATACTTTTCACCTGGTAACATGTCCCGTCTCTATTAACCCATCAGGGGAACACACTCTCCTCACTTATACTGTTGATCTGGTAACATGTCCCGTGTATATTAAACCATCAGGGGAACACACTCTCCTCACTTATACTGTTCACCTGGTAACATGTCCCGTGTTTATTAAACCATCAGGGGAACACACTCTCCTCACTTATACTGTTCAGCTGGTAACATGTCCTGTGTGCATTAAACCATCAGATGAACACACTCTCCTCACTTATACTGTTCATCTGGTAACATGTCCCGTCAGTATTAAACCATCAGGGGAACACAGTCTCCTCACTTATACTGCTCACTTGGTAACATGTCCTTTGCATATTTAACCATCAGGGGAAATCATTCTGCTCACTTATACTGTTCACCTGGTAACATGTCCCGTCAGTATTAAACCATCAGGGGAACACACTCTCCTCACTTATACTGTTCAGCTGGTGACATGTCCCGTGTGTATTAAACAATCAGGGGAACACACTCTGCTCAATTATACTCTTCACCTGGTAACATGTCCCGTGTATATTAAACCATCAGGGCAACACACTCTCCTCACTTATACTGTTCACCTGGTAACATGTCCCGTGAATATTAAACTTCAGGGGAAAGCACTCTCCTCACTTATACTGTTCACCTGGTAACATGTCCCGTGTGCATTAAACCATCAGAGGAACACTCTCTCCTCACTTATACTGTTCACCTGGTAACATGTCCTGTGTGCATTAAATCATCAGGGGAACACACTCTCCTCACTTATACTGTTCAAATGGTGACATGTCCCGTCAGTATTAAACAATCAGGGGAACACACTCTCCTCACTTATACTGTTCACCTGGTAACATGTCCCGTGTGTGTTAAACCATCAGGGGTACACACTCTCCTCACTTGTACTGTTCACCTGGTAACATGTCCCGTGTATATTAAACCATCAGGGGAACACACTCTCCTCACTTATACTGTTCACCTGGTAACATGTCCCGTGTATATTAAACGATCAGGGCAACACACTCTCCTCACTTATACTGTTCACCTGGTGACATGTCCCGTCAGTATTAAACAATCAGGTGAACACACTCTCCTCACTTATACTGTTCAAATGGTGACATGTCCCGTCAGTATTAAACAATCAGGGGAACACACTCTCCTCACTTATACTGTTCACCTGGTAACATGTCCCGTATATATTAAACGATCAGGGCAACACACTCTCCTCACTTATACTGTTCACCTGGTAACATATCCCGTGTATATAAAACCATCAGGGGAACAGACTCTCCTCACTTACAAAGTTCACCTGGTAACATGTCCCGTGTATATTAAACCATCAGGGGAACACACTCTCCTCACTTATACTGTTCACCTGGTAACATGTCCTGTGTGCATTAAACCATCAGAGAAACACACTCTCCTCACTTATACTGTTCACCTGGTAACATGTCCCGTGTGTGTTAAACCATCAGGGGTACACACTCTCCTCACTTGTACTGTTCACCTGGTAATATGTCCCGTATATATTAAACCATCAAGGGAACACACTCTCCTCACTTATACTGTTCACCTGGTAACATGTCCCGTGTATATTAAACCATCAGGGGAACACACTCTCCTCACTTATACTGTTCACCTGGTAACATGTCCCGTGTATATTAAACGATCAGGGCAACACACTCTCCTCACTTATACTGTTCACCTGGTAACATATCCCGTGTATATAAAACCATCAGGGGAACAGACTCTCCTCACTTACAAAGTTCACCTGGTAACATGTCCCGTGTATATTAAACCATCAGGGGAACACACTCTCCTCACTTATACTGTTCACCTGGTAACATGTCCTGTGTGCATTAAACCATCAGAGAAACACACTCTCCTCACTTATACTGTTCACCTGGTAACATGTCCTGTGTGCATTAAACCATCAGAGAAACACACTCTACTCACTTATACTGTTCACCTGGTGACATGTCCCGTGTGTATTAAACAATCAGAGGAACACACTCTCCTCACTTATACTGTTCACCTGGTGACATGTCCCGTGTGTATTAAACAATCAGAGGAACACACTCTCCTCACTTATACTGTTCACCTGGTAACATGTCCCGTCAGTATTAAACCATCAGGGGAACACACTCTCCTCATTTATACTGTTGACCCGGTGACATGTCCCGTGTGTATTAAACAATCAGGGGAACACACTCTCCTCACTTATACTGTTCACCTGGTAACATGTCCCGTGAGTATTAAACAATCAGGGGAACACACTCTCCTCACATATACTTTTTACCCGGTGACATGTCCCGTGTGAATTAAACAATCAGGGGAACACACTCTCCTCACTTATACTGTTCACCTGCTAACATGTCCCGTGCGTGTTAAACCATCAGGGGAACAAACTCTCCTCACTTATACTGTTCACCTGGTAACATGTCCCGTGCGTGTTAGACCATCAGGGGAACACACTCTCCTCACTTATCCTGTTCACCCGATGACATGTCCCGTGTGTATTAAACAATCAGGGGAACACACTCTCCTCACTTATACTGTTCACCTGGCAACATGTCCCGTGCGTGTTAAACCATCTGGGGAACACACTCTCCACAGTTATACTGTTCACCTGGTGACATGTCCCTTCAGTATTAAACAATCAGGGGAACACACTCTCCTCACTTATACTGTTCACCTGGTAACATGTCCCGTGCGTGTTAGACCATCAGGGGAACACAGTCTCCTCACTTATACTGTTCACCTGGTAACATGTCCCGTGAGTATTAAACAATCAGGGGAAAACACTCTCCTCACTTATACTGTTCACCAGATAATATGTCCAGTGTATATTAAACCATCAGGGGAACACATTCTCCTCACTTATACTGTTCACCTGGTAACATGTCCCGTGTATATTAAACCATCAGGGGAAAGCACTCCCCTCACTTATACTGTTCTCCTGGTAACATGTCCCGTGTATATGAAACCATCAGGGGAACACACTCTCCTCACTTATACTGTTCAGCTGGTAACATGTCCCGTGTGCATTAAACAATCAGGGGAAAACACTCTCCTCACTTATACTGTTCACCTGGTAACATGTCCCGTGAGTATTAAACAATCAGGGGAAAACACTCTCCTCACTTATACTGTTCATCAGATAATATGTCCAGTGTATATTAAACCATCAGGGGAACACACTCTCCTCACTTATACTGTTCTCCTGGTAACATGTCCCGTGTATATTAAACAATCAGGGGAACACACTCTCCTCACTTATACTTTTCACCTGGGAACATGTCCCGTGCGTGTTAAACCATCAGGGGAACACACTCTCCTCACATATACTGTTCACCTGGTGACATGTCCCGTGAATATTAAACTTCAGGGGAAAGCACTCTCCTCACTTATACTGTTCACCTGGTAACATGTCCCGTGTGCATTAAACCATCAGGGGAACACACTCTCCTCACTTATACTGTTCACCTGGTAACATGTCCCGTGAGTATTAAACCTTCAGGGGAAGACACTCTCCTCACTTACACTGTTCACCTGGTAAAATGTCCCGTGTGCATTAGACCATCAGAGGAACACTCTCTCCTCACTTATACTGTTCACCTGGTAACATGTCCTGTGTGCATTAAATCATCAGGGGAACACACTCTCCTCACTTATACTTTTCACCTCGTGACATGTCCCGTGTGTATTAAACCATCAGGGGATCACTCTCTCCTCACTTATACTGTTCACCTGGTAACATGTCCCGTGAGTATTAAGCAATCAGGGGAACACACTCTCCTCACTTATACTGTTCACCTGGTAATATGTCCCGTATATATTAAACCATCAGGGGAACACACTCTCCTCACTTATACTGTTCACCTGGTAACATGTCCCGTGTATATTAAACCATCAGGGGATCACACTCTCCTCACTTATACTGTTCACCTGGTAACATGTCCCGTGTGTATTAAACCATCAGGGGAACACACTCTCCTCACTTATACTGTTCATCTGGTAACATGTCCCATATGTATTAAACCATCAGGGGAACACACTCTCCTCACTTATACTGTTCACCTGGTAACATGTCCCGTGAGTATTAAACAATCAGGAGAACACAATCTCCTCACTTATACTGTTCATCTGGTAACATGTCCCGTGTGTAGTAAACCATCAGGGGAACACACTCTCCTCACTAATGCTGTTCATCTGGTAACATGTCCCGTGTGTATTAAACCATCAGGGGAACACACTCTCCTCACTTATACTGTTCATGTGGTAACATGTCCCGTGTGTATTAAACCATCAGGGGAACACACTCTCCTCACTTATACTGTTCACCTGGAAACCTGTCCCGTGTATATTAAACCATCAGGGGAACACACTCTCCTCACTTATACTGTTCACCTGGAAACCTGTCCCGTGTATATTAAACCATCAGGGGAACACAATCTCCTCACTTATACTGTTCATCTGGTAACATGTCCCGTGTGTATTAAACCATCATGGGAACACAATCTCCTCACTTATACTGTTCATCTGGTAACATGTCCCGTGTGTATTAAACCATCAGGGGAACTCATTCTCCTCACTTATACTATTCACCTGTTGACATGTCCCATGTACATTAAACCATCAGGGGAACACACTCTGCTCTCTTAAACTGTTCACCTGGTAACATGTCCCATGTATATTAAACCATCAGGGGAACACACTCTCTTCACTAATGCTGTTCATCTGGTAACATGTCCCGTGTGTATTAAACAATCAGGGGAACACAGTCTCCTCACTTACACTGTTAACCTGGTGACATGTCCCATGTATATTAAACCATCAGGGGAACACACTATCCTCACTAATACTATTCAGCTAGTAACATGTCCCGTGTATAATAATAAATCTGGGGAACAGACTCTCCTCACTTATACTGTTGACTTGTTAACATGTCCCGTGTATATTAAACAATCAGGGGAACACACTCTCCTCACTTATACTGTTCACCTGGAAACATGTCCCGTGTATATTAAACCATCAGGGGAACACACTCTCCTCACTTATACTGTTCACCTGGTAACATGTCCCATGTATATTAAACCATCAGGGGAACACACTCTCCTCACTTATACCGTTCACCTGGTAACATGTCCCGTGTATATTAAACCATCAGGGGAACAAACTCTCCTCACTTATACTGTTCACCTGGTAACATGTCCCGTGTGTATTAAACCATCAGGGGAACACACTCTCCTCACTTATACTGTTCACCTGGAAACCTGTCCCGTGTATATTAAACCATCAGGGGAACACACTCTCCTCACTTATACTGTTCACCTGGTAACATGTCCTGTGTGCATAAAACCATCAGGGGAACACACTCTCTTCAATTATACTGTTCACCTGGCAATATGTCCCGTGTATATTAAACCGTCAGGGGAAAACACTCTCCTCACTTATACTTTTCACCTGGTAACATGCCCTGTGTGTATTAAACAATCAGGGGAACACACTCTCCTCACTTATACTGTTCACCTGGTAACATGTCCCGTGTATATTAAGCCATCAGGGGAACACACTCTCCTCACTTATACTGTTCACCTGGTAACATGTCCCGTGTATATTAAACAATCAGGGGAACACATTCCCCTCACTTATACTGTTTTCCTGGTAACATGTCCCTTGCATATTAAACCATCAGGGGAACACACTCTCCTCACTTATACTGTTCACCTGCTGTCATGTCCCATGTGTATTAAACCATCACGGGAACACACTCTCCTCACTTATACTGTTCACCTGGTAACATGTCCCGTGTGTATTAAACCATCAGGGGAACACACTCTCCTCACTTATACTGTTCACCTGTTGACATGACCGTGTATATAAAACAATCAGGGGAACACACTCTCCTCACTTATACTTTTCATCTGGTAACGTGTCCCGTGTATATTAAACCATCAGGGGAACACACTCTCCTCACTTATACTGTTCACCTGGTGACATGTCCCGTGTATATTAAACAATCAGGAGAACACAATCTCCTCACTTATACTGTTCATCTGGTAACATGTCCCGTGTATATTAAACCATCAGGGGAACACACTCTCCTCACTTATACTGTTCATGTGGTAACATGTCCCATGTGTATTAAACCATCAGGGGAACAAACTCTCCTCACTTATACTGTTCACCTGGTGACATGTCCCGTGTATATTAAACCATCAGGGGAACACAATCTGCTCACTTATACTGTTCATGTGGTAACATGTCCCGTGTGTATTAAACCATCAGGGGAACACACTCTCCTCACTTATACTGTTCATGTGGTAACATGTCCCATGTGTATTAAACAATCAGGGGAACACACTCTCCTCACTTATACTGTTCACCTGGTGACATGTCCCGTGTATATTAAACCATCAGGGGTACACAATCTCCTCACTTATACTGTTCACCTGGTAACATGTCCCGTGCGTATTAAACCATCTGGGGAACACATTCTCCTCACTTATACTGTTCACCTGGTAACATGTCCCGTGTATATTAAACCATCAGGGGAACACACTCTCCTCACTTATACTGTTCACCTGGTGACATGTCCTGTGTATATTAAACCATCAGGGGAACACACTCTCCTCACTTATGCAGTTCACCTGGTAACATGTCCTGTGTCTATTAAACCATCAGGGGAACACACTCTCCTCACATATTCTGTTCACCTGGTAACATGTCCCCCGTGTATTAAACCATCAGGGGAACACACTCTCCTCACTTATACTGTTCACCTGGTGACATGTCCTGTGTATATTAAACCATCAGGGGAACACACTCTCCTCACTTATGCAGTTCACCTGGTAACATGTCCCGTGTATATTAAGCCATCAGGGGAACACAGTCTCCTCACTTATACTATTCACCTGGTAACATGTCCCATGCATATTAAACCATCAGGGGAACACATTCTCCTCACTTATACTGTTCACCTGGTAACATGTCCCGTGTATATTAAACCATCAGGGGAACACACTCTCCTCACTTATACTGTTCACCTGGTGACATGTCCCGTGTATATTAAACCATCAGGGGAACACACTCTCCTCACTTATACTGTTCACCTGGTGACATGTCCTGTGTATATTAAACCATCAGGGGAACACACTCTCCTCACTTATGCAGTTCACCTGGTAACATGTCCCGTGTATATTAAGCCATCAGGGGAACACACTCTCCTCACATATACTGTTCACCTGGTGACATGTCCCGTCAGTGTTAAACAATCAGGGGAACAAACTCTCCTCACTTATACTGTTCTCCTGGAAACATGTCCCGTGTATATTAAACCATCAGGGGAACACACTCTCCTCACTTATGCTGTTCACCTGGTAACATGTCCCATGTATATTAAACCATCAGGGGAACACACTCTCCTCACTTATACTGTTCACCTGTAACATGTCCCGTGTATATTAACCATCAGGGGAACACAGTCTCCTCACTTATGCTGTTCACCTGGTAACATGTCCCATGTATATTAATCCATCAGGGGAACACACTCTCCTCACTTATACTGTTCACCTGGTAACATGTCCTGTGTGCATTAAACCATCAGGGGAACACACTCTCCTCACTTATACTGTTCACCTGGAAAACTGTCCCGTGTCTATTAAACAATCAGGAGAACACAATCTCCTCACTTATACTGTTCATCTGGTAACATGTCCCGTGTGTACTAAACCATCAGGGGAACACACTCTCCTCACTAATGCTGTTCATCTGGTAACATGTCCCGTGTGTATTAAACCATCAGGGGAACACACTCTTCTCACTTATAATGTTCATGTGGTAACATGTCCCGTGTGTATTAAACCATCACGGGAACACACTCTCCTCACTTATACTGTTCACCTGGAAACCTGTCCCGTGTATATTAAACCATCAGGGGAACACAATCTCCTCACTTATACTGTTCATCTGGTAAAATGTCCCGTGTGTATTAAACCATCAGTGGAACACACTCTCCTCACTTATACTGTTCATCTGGTAACATGTCCTGTGTATATTAAACCATCAGGGGAAGACAATCTCCTCACTTATACTGTTCATCTGGTAAAATGTCCCGTGTGTATTAAACCATCAGGGGAACACACTCTCCTCACTTATACTGTTCATCTGGTAACATGTCCTGTGTATATTAAACCATCAGGGGAACACACTCTCCTCACTTATACTGTTCACCTGGTAACATGTCCCGTGTATATTAAGGAATCAGGGGAACACACTCTCCTCACTTATACTGTTCACCTGGTAACATGTCCCGTGTGCATTAAACAATCAGGAAAACACACTCTCCTCACATATACTGTTCACCTGGTGACATGTCCCGTCAGTATTAAACAATCAGGGGAACAAACTCTCCTCACTTATACTGTTCACCTGGAAACATGTCCCGTGTATATTAAACCATCAGGGGAACACACTCTCCTCACTTATGCTGTTCACCTGGTAACATGTCCCATGTATATTAAACCATCAGGGGAACACACTCTCCTCACTTATACTGTTCACCTGTAACATGTCCCGTGTATATTAAACCATCAGGGGAACACACTCTCCTCACTTATACTGTTCACCTGTAACATGTCCCGTGTATATTAAACCATCAGGGGAACACACTCTCCTCACTTATACTGTTCACCTGGTAACATGTCCTGTGTGCATTAAACCATCAGGGGAACACACTCTCTTCAATTATACTGTTCACCTGGCAATATGTCCCGTGTCTTTTAAACCATCAGGGGAAAACGCTCTCCTCACTTATACTGTTCACCTGGTAACATGTCCCGTGTCTCTTAAACCGTCAGGGGAAAACAATCTCCTCACTTATACTTTTCACCTGGTAACATGCCCTGTGTGGATTAAACAATCAGGGGAACAAACTCTCCTCACTTATACTGATCACCTGGTAACATGTCCCGTGTATATTAAGCCATCAGGAGAACACACTCTCCTCACTTATACTGTTCACCTGGTAACATGTCCCGTGTATATTAAGCCATCAGGGGAACACAGTCTCCTCACTTATACTATTCACCTGGTAACATGTTCCATGCATATTAAACCATCAGGGGAACACACTCTCCTCACTTATACTGTTCACCTGGTAACATGTCCCGTGTATATTGAACCATCAGGGGAACACGCTCTCCTCACTTATATTGTTCACCTGGTAACATGTCCCGTGTGTATTAAACAATCAGGGGAACACACTCTCCTCACTTACACTGTTCACCTGGTGACATGTCCCGTGTATATTAAACCATCAGGGGAACACACTCTCCTCACTTATACTGTTCACCTGGTAACATGTCCCATGTCTCTTAAACTATCAGGGGAACACACTCTCCTCACTTATACTGTTCACCTGGTAACATGTCCCGTGTGTATTAAACAATCAGGGGAACACACTCTCCTCACTTATACTGTTCACCAGGTAACATGTCCCGTGAGTATTAAACAATCAGGGGAACACACTCTCCTCACTTATACTGTTCACCTGGTAACATGTCCTGTGTATATTAAACCATCAGGGGAACACACTCTCCTCACTTATACTGTTCACCTGGTAACATGTCCTGTGTATATTAAACCATCAGGGGAACACACTCTCCTCACTTATACTGTTCACCTGGTAACATGTCCTGTGTATATTAAACCATCAGGGGAACACAATGTCCTCACTTATACTGTTCACCTGGTAACATGTTCGTGCGTATTAAACAATCAGGGGAACACACTCTCCTCACTTACACTGTTCACCTGGTGACATGTCCCGTGTATATAAAACAATCAGGGGAACACACTCTCCTCACTTATACTGTTCACCTGGTAACATGTCACATGTGTATTAAACCATCAGGGGAACACACTCTCCTCACTTATACTGTTCACCTGGTGACATGTCCCGTGTATATAAAACAATCAGGAGAACACAATCTCCTCACTTATACTGTTCATCTGGTAACATGTCCCATGTGTATTAAACCATCAGGGGAACACACTCTATTCACTTATACTGTTCACCTGGTGACATGTCCCGTGTATATTAAACAATCAGGAGAACACAATCTCCTCACTTATACTGTTCATCTGGTAACATGACCCGTCTGTACTAAACCATCAGGGGAACACACTCTCCTCACTTATACTGTTCATGTGGTAACATG
This sequence comes from Heterodontus francisci, assembly GCF_036365525.1. Lineage (NCBI taxonomy): Eukaryota > Metazoa > Chordata > Chondrichthyes > Heterodontiformes > Heterodontidae > Heterodontus > Heterodontus francisci. Next base: position 213,475 of record NW_027141695.1, read on the forward strand.
TCCCGTGTGTATTAAACCATCAGGGGAACACACTCTCCTCACTTATACTGTTCACCTGGTAACATGTCCCGTGTATATTAAGGAATCAGGGGAACACACTCTCCTCACTTATACTGTTCACCTGGTAACATGTCCCGTCTGCATTAAACAATCAGGGGAACACACTCTCCTCACTTATACTGTTCACCTGGAAACATGTCCCGTGTATATTAAACCATCAGGGGAACACACTCTCCTCACTTATACTGTTCACCTGGTAACATGTCCCATGTATATTAAACCATCAGGGGAACACACTCTCCTCAATTATACTGTTCACCTGGTAACATGTCCCGTGTATATTAAACCATCAGGGGAACACACTCTCCTCACTTATACTGTTCACCTGGCAATATGTCCCGTGTCTTTTAAACCATCAGGGGAAAACGCTCTCCTCACTTATACTGTTCACCTGTTAACATGTCCCGTGTCTCTTAAACCATCAGGGGAACACACTCTCCTCACTTATACTGTTCACCTGGTAACATGTCCCGTGTGTATTAAACAATCAGGGGAAAACACTCTCCTCACTTATACTTTTCACCTCGTAACATGCCCTGTGTGTATTAAACCATCAGAGAAACACACTCTCCTCACTTATACTGTTCACCTGGTAACATGTCCCGTGAGTATTAAGCAATCAGGGGAACACACTCTCGTCACTTATACTGTTCACCTGGTAATATGTCCCGTATATATTAAACCATCAGGGGAACACACTCTCCTCACTTATACTGTTCACCTGGTAACATGTCCCGTGTATATTAAACCATCAGGGGATCACACTCTCCTCACTTATACTGTTCACCTGGTAACATGTCCCGTGTATATTAAACGATCAGGGGCACACACTCTCCTCACTTATACTGTTCACCTGGTAACATATCCCGTGTATATAAAACCATCAGGGGAACAGACTCTCCTCACTTACACAGTTCACCTGGTAACATGTACCGTGCGTATTAAACAATCAGAGGCACACACTCTCCTCATTTATACTGTTCACCTGGTAACATGTCCTGTGTGCATTAAACCATCAGAGAAACACACTCTCCTCACTTATACTGCTCATCTGGTAACATGTCCTGTCAGTATTAAACCATCAGGGGAACACACTCTCCTCACTTATACTGTTCACCTGGTAACATGTCCTTTGGATATTTAACCAGCAGGGGAAAACATTCTGCTCACTTATACTGTTCACCTGGTGACATGTCCCGTGTGTATTAAACATTCAGGGGAACACACTCTCCTCACTTATACTGTTCACCTGGTAACATGTCCCGTGTGTATTAAACCATCAGGGGAACACACTCTCCTCACATATACTGTTCACCTGGTAACATGTCCCGTGTATATTAAACCATCAGGGGAACAGACTCTCCTCACTTATACTGTTCACCTGGTAACATGTCCCGTGTATATTAAACCATCAGGGGATCACACTCTCCTCACTTATACTGTTCACCTGGTAACATGTCCCGTGTATATTAAACGATCAGGGGCACACACTCTCCTCACTTATACTGTTCACCTGGTAACATATCCCGTGTATATAAAACCATCAGGGGAACAGACTCTCCTCACTTACACAGTTCACCTGGTAACATGTACCGTGCGTATTAAACAATCAGAGGCACACACTCTCCTCATTTATACTGTTCACCTGGTAACATGTCCTGTGTGCATTAAACCATCAGAGAAACACACTCTCCTCACTTATACTGTTCACCTGGTAACATGTCCCGTGTGTATTAAACCATCAGGGGAACACACTCTCCTCACATATACTGTTCACCTGGTAACATGTCCCGTGTGTATTAAACCATCAGGGGAACACACTCTCCTCACTTATACTGTTCACCTGGTAACATGTCCCGTGTGTATTAAACCATCAGGGGAACACATTCTCCTCACTTCTTCTGTTCACCTGGTAACATGTCCCGTGTATATTAAACCATCAGGGGATCACACTCTCCTCACTTATACTGTTCACCTGGTAACATGTCCCGTGTATATTAAACCATCAGGGGATCACACTCTCCTCACGTATACTGTTCACCTGGTAACATGTCCCGTGTATATTAAACGATCAGGGGAACACACTCTCCTCACTTATACTGTTCACTTGGTAACATGTCCCGTGCGTATTAAACAATCAGGGGAACACACTCTCCTCACTTATACTGTTCACCTGGTAACATGTCCCGTGCGCATTAAACAATCAGGGGAACACACTCTCCTCACTTATACTGTTCACCTGGTAACATGTCCTTTGGATATTTAACCATCAGGGGAAAACATTCTGCTCACTTATACTGTTCACCTGGTGACATGTCCCGTGTGTATTAAACAATCAGGGGAACACACTCTCCTCACTTATACTGTTCACCTGGTGACATGTCCCGTGTATATTAAACCATCAGGGGAACTCACTCTCCTCACTTTTACTGTTCACCTGGTGACATGTCCCGTGTGTATTAAACCATCAGGGGAACACACTCTCCTCACTTATACTGTTCACCTGGTAACATGTCCCGTCAGTGTTAAACAATCAGGGGAACACACTCTCCTCACTTGTACTGTTCACCTGGTAACATGTCCCGTCAGTATTAAACAATCAGGGGAACACACTCTCCTCACTTTTACTGTTCACCTGGTAACATGTCCCGCGTGTATTAAACAATCAGGGGATCACATTCTCCTCAATTATACTTTTCACCTGGTGACATGTCCCGTCTCTATTAACCCATCAGGGGAACACACTCTCCTCACTTATACTTTTCACCTGGTAACATGTCCCGTCTCTATTAACCCATCAGGGGAACACACTCTCCTCACTTATACTGTTGATCTGGTAACATGTCCCGTGTATATTAAACCATCAGGGCAACACACTCTCCTCACTTATACTGTTCACCTGGTAACATGTCCCGTGTTTATTAAACCATCAGGGGAACACACTCTCCTCACTTATACTGTTCAGCTGGTAACATTTCCTGTGTGCATTAAACCATCAGGGGAACACACTCTCCTCACTTATACTGTTCACCTGGTAACATGTCCCGTGTTTATTAAACCATCAGGGGAACACACTCTCCTCACTTATACTGTTCAGCTGGTAACATTTCCTGTGTGCATTAAACCATCAGAGGAACACACTCTCCTCACTTATACTGTTCATCTGGTAACATGTCCCGTCAGTATTAAACCATCAGGGGAACACAGTCTCCTCACTTATACTGCTCACTTGGTAACATGTCCTTTGCATATTTAACCATCAGGGGAAATCATTCTGCTCACTTATACTGTTCACCTGGTAACATGTCCCGTCAGTATTAAACAATCAGGGGAACACACTCTCCTCACTTATACTGTTCACCTGGTGACATGTCCCGTGTGTATTAAACAATCAGGGGAACACACTCTGCTCAATTATACTCTTCACCTGGTAACATGTCCCGTGTATATTAAACCATCAGGGCAACACACTCTCCTCACTTATACTGTTCACCTGGTAACATGTCCCGTGTGCATTAAACCATCAGAGGAACACTCTCTCCTCACTTATACTGTTCACCTGGTAACATGTCCTGTGTGCATTAAATCATCAGGGGAACACACTCTCCTCACTTATACTGTTCACCTGGTGACATGTCCCGTCAGTATTAAACAATCAGGTGAACACACTCTCCTCACTTATACTGTTCAAATGGTGACATGTCCCGTCAGTATTAAACAATCAGGGGAACACACTCTCCTCACTTATACTGTTCACCTGGTAACATGTCCCGTGTGTGTTAAACCATCAGGGGTACACACTCTCCTCACTTGTACTGTTCACCTGGTAATATGTCCCGTATATATTAAACCATCAGGGGAACACACTCTCCTCACTTATACTGTTCACCTGGTAACATGTCCCCTGTATATTAAACCATCAGGGGAACACACTCTCCTCACTTATACTGTTCACCTGGTAACATGTCCCGTGTATATTAAACGATCAGGGCAACACACTCTCCTCACTTATACTGTTCACCTGGTAACATATCCCGTGTATATAAAACCATCAGGGGAACAGACTCTCCTCACTTACAAAGTTCACCTGGTAACATGTCCCGTGTATATTAAACAATCAGGGGAACACACTATCCTCACTTATACTGTTCACCTGGTAACATGTCCTGTGTGCATTAAACCATCAGAGAAACACACTCTCCTCACTTATACTGTTCATCTGGTAACATGTCCCGTGCGTATTAAACAATCAGAGGAACACACTCTCCTCACTTATACTGTTCACCAGGTGACATGTCCCGTGTGTATTAAACAATCAGAGGAACACACTCTCCTCACTTATACTGTTCAGCTGGTAACATGTCCCGTGTTTATTAAACAATCAGGGGAACACACTCTCCTCACTTATACTGTTCACCTGGTGACATGTCCCGTGTGTATTAAACAATCAGAGGAACACACTCTCCTCACTTATACTGTTCACCTGGTGACATGTCCCGTGTGTATTAAACAATCAGAGGAACACACTCTCCTCACTTATACTGTTCACCAGGTAACATGTCCCGTGTGTATTAAACAATCAGAGGAACACACTCTCCTCACTTATACTGTTCACCTGGTAACATGTCCTGTGTGTATTAAACAATCAGGGGAACACACTCTCCTCACTTATACTGTTCACCCGGTGACATGTCCCGTGTGTATTAAACAATCAGGGGAACACACTCTCCTCACTCATACTGTTCACCTGGTAACATGTCCTTTGCATATTTAATCATCAGGGGAAATCATTCTGCTCACTTATACTGTTCACCTGGTGACATGTCCCGTGTGTATTAAACAATCAGGGGAACACACTCTCCTCACTTATACTTTTTACCCGGTGACATGTCCCGTGTGAATTAAACAATCGGAGGAACACACTCTCCTCACTTATACTGTTCACCTGGTAACATGTCCCGTGCGTGTTAAACCATCAGGGGAACACACTCTCCTCACTTATACTGTTCACCTGGTAACATGTCCCGTGCGTGTTAGACCATCAGGGGAACACACTCTCCTCACTTATCCTGTTCACCCGATGACATGTCCCGTGTGTATTAAACAATCAGGGGAACACACTCTCCTCACTTATACTGTTCACCTGGTAACATGTCCCGTGCGTGTTAAACCATCAGGGGAACACACTCACCTCACTTATACTGTTCACCTGGTAACATGTCCCGTGCGTGTTAAACCATCTGGGGAACACACTCTCCACAGTTATACTGTTCACCTGGTGACATGTCCCGTCAGTGTTAAACAATCAGGGGAACACACTCTCCTCACTTATACTGTTCACCTGGTAACATGTCCCGTGCGTGTTAGACCATCAGGGGAACTCACTCTCCTCACTTATACTGTTCACCTGGTAACATGTCCCGTGAGTATTAAACAATCAGGGGAAAACACTCTCCTCACTTATACTGTTCACCAGATAATATGTCCAGTGTATATTAAACCATCAGGGGAACACATTCTCCTCACTTATACTGTTGACCTGGTAACATGTCCCGTGTATATTAAACCATCAGGGGAAAGCACTCTCCTCACTTATACTGTTCTCCTGGTAACATGTCCCGTGTATATGAAACAATCAGGGGAACACACTCTCCTCACTTATACTGTTCAGCTGGTAACATGTCCCGTGTGCATTAAACAATCAGGGGAAAACACTCTCCTCACTTATACTGTTCACCTGGTAACATGTCCCGTGAGTATTAAACAATCAGGGGAAAACACTCTCCTCACTTATACTGTTCATCAGATAATATGTCCAGTGTATATTAAACCATCAGGGGAACACACTCTCCTCACTTATACTGTTCTCCTGGTAACATGTCCCGTGTATATTAAACAATCAGGGGAACACACTCTCCTCACTTATACTTTTCACCTGGGAACATGTCCCGTGCGTGTTAAACCATCAGGGGAACACACTCTCCTCACTTATACTGTTCACCTGGTGACATGACCCGTGTGTATTAAACAATCAGGGGAACACACTCTCCTCACTTATAATGTTCACCTGGTAACATGTCCCGTGTGTATTAAACAATCAGGGGAACACACTCTCCTCAGTTATACTTTTCACCTGGTAACATGTCCCGTGAATATTAAACTTCAGGGGAAAGCACTCTCCTCACTTACACTGTTCACCTGGTAAAATGTCCCGTGTGCATTAGACCATCAGAGGAACACTCTCTCCTCACTTATACTGTTCACCTGGTAACATGTCCTGTGTGCATTAAATCATCAGGGGAACACACTCTCCTCACTTATACTTTTCACCTCGTGACATGTCCCGTCAGTATTAAACAATCAGGGGAACACACTCTCCTCAATTCTACTCTTCACCTGGTGACATGTCCCGGGTATATTAAACAATCTGGGGAACACACTCTCCTCACTTATACTGTTCACCTGGTAACATGTCCCGTGTGTATTAAACCATCAGGGGATCACTCTCTCCTCACTTATACTGTTCACCTGGTAACATGTCCCGTGAGTATTAAACAATCAGGGGAACACACTCTCCTCACTTATACTGTTCACCTGGTAATATGTCCCGTGAATATTAAACTTCAGGGGAAAGCACTCTCCTCACTTACACTGTTCACCTGGTAAAATGTCCCGTGTGCATTAGACCATCAGAGGAACACTCTCTCCTCACTTATACTGTTCACCTGGTAACATGTCCTGTGTGCATTAAATCATCAGGGGAACACACTCTCCTCACTTATACTTTTCACCTCGTGACATGTCCCGTCAGTATTAAACAATCAGGGGAACACACTCTCCTCAATTCTACTCTTCACCTGGTGACATGTCCCGGGTATATTAAACAATCTGGGGAACACACTCTCCTCACTTATACTGTTCACCTGGTAACATGTCCCGTGTGTATTAAACCATCAGGGGATCACTCTCTCCTCACTTATACTGTTCACCTGGTAACATGTCCCGTGAGTATTAAACAATCAGGGGAACACACTCTCCTCACTTATACTGTTCACCTGGTAATATGTCCCGTATATATTAAACCATCAGGGGAACACACTCTCCTCACTTATACTGTTCACCTGGTAACATGTCCCGTGTATATTAAACCATCAGGGGATCACACTCTCCTCACTTATACTGTTCACCTGGTAACATGTCCCGTGTATATTAAACGATCAGGGGCACACACTCTCCTCACTTATACTGTTCACCTGGTAACATATCCCGTGTATATAAAACCATCAGGGGAACAGACTCTCCTCACTTACACAGTTCACCTGGTAACATGTACCGTGCGTATTAAACAATCAGAGGCACACACTCTCCTCACTTATACTGTTCACCTGGTATCATGTCGTGTGTATAATAAACCATGAGGGGAACACACTCTCCTCACTTATACTGTTCACCTGGTAACATGTCCCGTGCGTGTTAAACCATCAGGGGAACACACTCTCCTCACTTATACTGTTCACTTGGTTACATGTGCCGTGCATATTAAACAATCAGGGGAACTCACTCTCCTCACTTATACTGTTCACCTGTTGACATGTCCTGTGTGTATTAAACCATCAGGGGAACACACTCTCCTCACTTACACTGTTCACTTGGTTACATGTCCCGTGTGTATTAAACAATCAGGGGAACTCACTCTCCCCACTTATACTGTTCATCTGGTGACATGTCCCGTCAGTATTAAACCATAAGGGGAAGACACTCTCCTCACTTATCCTGTTCACCTGGTAACATGTCCCGTGTGTATTAAACAATCAAGGAAACACACTCTCCTCACTTACACTGTTCACTTGGTTACATGTCCCGTGTGTATTAAACAATCAGGGGAACTCACTCTCCCCACTTATACTGTTCATCTGGTGACATGTCCCGTCAGTATTAAACCATCAGGGGAACACAGTCTCCACACTTATACTGTTCACCTGGTGACATGTCCCGTGTGTATTAAACAATCAGGGGAACACACTCTCCTCACTTATACTGTTCACCTGGTGACATGTCCCGTGTGTATTAAACAATCAGGGGAACTCACTCTCCTCACTTATATTGTTCACCTGGTGACATGTCCCGTGTGTATTAAACCATAAGGGGAACACACTCTCCTCACTTATACTGTTCACCTGATAACATGTACCGTCTATATTAAACCATCAGGGGAACACACTCTCCTCACTTATACTGTTCACCTGGTAACATGTACCGTCTATATTAAACCATCAGGGGAACACACTCTCCTCACTTATACTGTTCACCTGGTAACATGTCCCGTGTATATTAAACCATCAGGGGAACACACTCTCCTCACTTATACTGTTCACCAGGTGACATGTCCTGTGTGTATTAAACAATCAGGGGAACACACTCTCCTAACTTATACTGTTCACCTGGCAACATGTCCCGTGCGTGTTAAACCATCAGGGGAACACACTCTCCTCACTTATACTGTTCACCTGGTAACATGTCCCGTGTGTATTAAACCATCAGGGGAACACACTCTCCTCACTTATACTGTTCACCTGGTAACATGTCCCGTGTGTATTAAACCATCAGGGGAACACACTCTCCTCACTTATACTGTTCACCTGGTAACATGTCCCGTGTGCATTAAACCATCAATGGAACACACTCTCCTCACTTATACTGTTCACCTGGCAACATGTCCCGTGAGTATTAAACAATCAGGGGAACACACTCTCCTCACTTATACTGTTCACCTGGTAACATGTCCCGTGCGTGTTAAACCATCAGGGGAACACACTCTCCTCACTTATACTGTTCACCTGGCAACATGTCCCGTGCGTGTTAAACCATCAATGGAACACACTCTCCTCACTTATACTGTTCACCTGGCAACATGTCCCGTGAATATTAAACCATCAGGGGAACACACTCTCCTCACTTATACTGTTCACCAGGTGACATGTCCCGAGTGTATTAAACAATCAGGGGAACACACTCTCCTCACTTATACTGTTCACCTGGTAACATGTCCCGTGCGTGTTAAACCATCAGGGGAACACACTTTCCTCACTTATACTGTTCACCTGGCAACATGTCCCGTGAATATTAAACCATCAGGGGAAAGCACTCTCCTCACTTATACTGTTCACCTGGTAACATGTCCCGTGTGCATTAAACCATCAATGGAACACACTCTCCTCACTTATACTGTTCACCTGGCAACATGTCCCGTGAGTATTAAACAATCAGGGGAAAACACTCTCCTCACTTATACTGTTCACCTGGTGACATGTCCGTGTGTATTAAACCATCAGGGGAACACACTCTCCTCACTTATACTGTTCACCTGGTGACATGTCCCGTGTATATTAAACCATCAGGGGAACACACTCTCCTCACTTATCCTGTTCACCTGGCAACATGTCCCGTGAATATTAAACCATCAGGGGAAAGCACTCTCCTCACTTATACTGTTCACCTGGTAACATGTCCTGTGTATATTAAACCATCAGGGGAACACACTCGCTTCACTTATACTGTTCACCTGGTAACATGTCCCGTGTGTATTAAACCATCAGGGGAACACACTCTCCTCACTTATACTGTTCACCTGGTGACATGTCCCGTGTATATTAAACCATCAGGGGAACACACTCTCCTCACTTATACTGTTCACCTGGTAACATGTCCCGTGCGTGTTAAACCATCAGGGGAACACACTCTCCTCACTTATACTGTTCACCTGGTAACATGTCCCGTGCGTGTTAAACCATCAGGGGAACACACTCTCCTCACTTATACAGTTCACCTGGTAACATGTCCCGTGTGTATTAAGCCATCAGGGGAACACACTCTCCTCACTTATACTGTTCACCTGGTAACATGTCCCATGTATATTAAACCATCAGGGGAACACACTCTCCTCACTTATACTGTTCACCTGGTAACATGTCCCGTGTGTATTAAACAATCAGGGGAACACACTCTCCGCACTTATACTGTTCACATGGTAACATGTCCCGTGTGTATTAAACAATCAGGGGAACACACTCTCCTCACTTATACTGTTCACCTGGTAACATGTCCCGTGTGTATTAAGCCATCAGGGGAACACACTCTCCTCACTTATACTGTTCACCTGGTAACATGTCCCATGTATATTAAACCATCAGGGGAACAAAGTCTCCTCACTTATACTGTTCACCTGGTAACATGTCCCGTGTGTATTAAACAATCAGGGGAACACACTCTCCTCACTTATACTGTTCACCTGGTAACATGTCCCATGTATATTAAACCATCAGGGGAACACACTCTCCTCAATTATACTGTTCACCTGGTAACATGTCCCGTGTGTATAAAACAATCAGGGGAACACACTCTCCTCACTTATACTGTTCACCTGGTAACATGTCCCGTGCGTGTTAAACCATCAGGGGAACACACTTTCCTCACTTATACTGTTCACCTGGCAACATGTCCCGTGAATATTAAACCATCAGGGGAAAGCACTCTCCTCACTTATACTGTTCACCTGGTAACATGTCCCGTGTGCATTAAACCATCAATGGAACACACTCTCCTCACTTATACTGTTCACCTGGCAACATGTCCCGTGAGTATTAAACAATCAGGGGAAAACACTCTCCTCACTTATACTGTTCACCTGGTGACATGTCCGTGTGTATTAAACCATCAGGGGAACACACTCTCCTCACTTATACTGTTCACCTGGTGACATGTCCCGTGTATATTAAACCATCAGGGGAACACACTCTCCTCACTTATCCTGTTCACCTGGCAACATGTCCCGTGAATATTAAACCATCAGGGGAAAGCACTCTCCTCACTTATACTGTTCACCTGGTAACATGTCCTGTGTATATTAAACCATCAGGGGAACACACTCGCTTCACTTATACTGTTCACCTGGTAACATGTCCCGTGTGTATTAAACCATCAGGGGAACACACTCTCCTCACTTATACTGTTCACCTGGTGACATGTCCCGTGTATATTAAACCATCAGGGGAACACACTCTCCTCACTTATACTGTTCACCTGGTAACATGTCCCGTGCGTGTTAAACCATCAGGGGAACACACTCTCCTCACTTATACTGTTCACCTGGTAACATGTCCCGTGCGTGTTAAACCATCAGGGGAACACACTCTCCTCACTTATACAGTTCACCTGGTAACATGTCCCGTGTGTATTAAGCCATCAGGGGAACACACTCTCCTCACTTATACTGTTCACCTGGTAACATGTCCCATGTATATTAAACCATCAGGGGAACACACTCTCCTCACTTATACTGTTCACCTGGTAACATGTCCCGTGTGTATTAAACAATCAGGGGAACACACTCTCCGCACTTATACTGTTCACATGGTAACATGTCCCGTGTGTATTAAACAATCAGGGGAACACACTCTCCTCACTTATACTGTTCACCTGGTAACATGTCCCGTGTGTATTAAGCCATCAGGGGAACACACTCTCCTCACTTATACTGTTCACCTGGTAACATGTCCCATGTATATTAAACCATCAGGGGAACAAAGTCTCCTCACTTATACTGTTCACCTGGTAACATGTCCCGTGTGTATTAAACAATCAGGGGAACACACTCTCCTCACTTATACTGTTCACCTGGTAACATGTCCCATGTATATTAAACCATCAGGGGAACACACTCTCCTCAATTATACTGTTCACCTGGTAACATGTCCCGTGTGTATAAAACAATCAGGGGAACACACTCTCCTCACTTATACTGTTCACCTGGTAACATGTCCCGCGTATATTAAACCATCAGGGGAACACACTCTCCTCACTTCTACTCTTCACCTGGTGACAAATCCCGTCAGTATTAAACAATCATTGGATCACACTCTCCTCACTTATACTGTTCACCTGGTAACATGTCCCGGGTGTATTAAAGCATCAGGGGAAAACAGTCTCCTCACTTATACTGTTCACCTGGTAACATGTCCCGTGAGTATTAAACAATCAGGGGAACACACTCTCCTCACTTATACTGTTCACCTGGTAACATGTCCTGTGTGTATTAAACAATCAGGGGAACACTCTCTCCTCACTTATACTGTTCACCTGGTAACATGTCCCGTGAGTATTAAACAATCAGGGGAACACACTCTCCTCACTTATACTGTTCACCTGGTAACATGTCCTGTGTGTATTAAACAATCAGGGGAACACTCTCTCCTCACTTATACTGTTCACCTGGTAACATGTCCCGTGTGTATTAAACAATCAGGGGAACACTCTCTCCTCACTTATACTGTTCACCTGGTAACATGTCCCGTGCGTGTTAAACCATCAGGGGAACACACTTTCCTCACTTATACTGTTCACCTGGCAACATGTCCCGTGTGCATTAAAACATCAATGGAACACTCTCTCCTCACTTATACTGTTCACCTGGTAACATGTCCCATGCGTGTTAAACCATCAGGGGAACACTCTCTCGTCACTTATACTGTTCACCTGGTAACATGTCCCATGCGTATTAAACCATCAGGGGAACACACTCTCCTCACTTATGCTGTTTACCTGGTAACATGTCCTGTGTGCATTAAACAATCAGGGGAACTCACTCTCCTCATTTATACTGTTCCTCTGGTGACATGTCCCGTCAGTATTAAACCATAAGGGGAAGACACTCTCCTCACTTATACTGTTCACCTGGTAACATGACCCGTGCGTATTAAACAATCAGGAGAACACACTCTCCTCACTTATACTGTTCACCAGGTGACATGTCCCGAGTGTATTAAACAATCAGGGGAACACACTCTCCTCACTTATACTGTTCACCTGGTAACATGTCCCGTGCGTGTTAAACCATCAGGGGAACACACTTTCCTCACTTATACTGTTCACCTGGCAACATGTCCCGTGAATATTAAACCATCAGGGGAAAGCACTCTCCTCACTTATACTGTTCACCTGGTAACATGTCCCGTGTGCATTAAACCATCAATGGAACACACTCTCCTCACTTATACTGTTCACCTGGTGACATGTCCCGTGTATATTAAACCATCAGGGGAACACACTCTCCTCACTTATACTGTTCACCTGGTGACATGTCCCGTGAATATTAAACCATCAGGGGAAAGCACTCTCCTCACTTATACTGTTCACCTGGCAACATGTCCCGTGAGTATTAAACAATCAGGGGAAAACACTCTCCTCACTTATACTGTTCACCTGGTGACATGTCCCGTGTATATTAAACCATCAGGGGAACACACTCTCCTCACTTATACTGTTCACCTGGTGACATGTCCCGTGTATATTAAACCATCAGGGGAACACACTCTCCTCACTTATCCTGTTCACCTGGCAACATGTCCCGTGAATATTAAACCATCAGGGGAAAGCACTCTCCTCACTTATACTGTTCACCTGGTAACATGTCCTGTGTATATTAAACCATCAGGGGAACACACTCGCTTCACTTATACTGTTCACCTGGTAACATGTCCCGTGTGTATTAAACCATCAGGGGAACACACTCTCCTCACTTATACTGTTCACCTGGTGACATGTCCCGTGTATATTAAACCATCAGGGGAACACACTCTCCTCACTTATACTGTTCACCTGGTAACATGTCCCGTGCGTGTTAAACCATCAGGGGAACACACTCTCCTCACTTATACTGTTCACCTGGTAACATGTCCCGTGCGTGTTAAACCATCAGGGGAACACACTCTCCTCACTTATACTGCTCACCAAGTGACATGTCCTGTGTGTATTAAACAATCAGGGGAACACTCTCTCCTCACTTATACTGTTCACCTGGTAACATGTCCCGTGTGTATTAAGCCATCAGGGGAACACACTCTCCTCACTTATACTGCTCACCTGGTAACATGTCCCATGTATATTAAACCATCAGGGGAACACACTCTCCTCACTTATACTGTTCACCTGGTAACATGTCCCGTGTGTATTAAACAATCAGGGGAACACACTCTCCGCACTTATACTGTTGACATGGTAACATCTCCCGTGTGTATTAAACAATCAGGGGAACACACTCTCCTCACTTATACTGTTCACCTGGTAACATGTCCCGTGTGTATTAAGCCATCAGGGGAACACACTCTCCTCACTTATACTGTTCACCTGGTAACATGTCCCATGTATATTAAACCATCAGGGGAACAAAGTCTCCTCACTTATACTGTTCACCTGGTAACATGTCCCGTGTGTATTAAACAGTCAGGGGAACACACTCTCCTCACTTATACTGTTCACCTGGTAACATGTCCCATGTATATTAAACCATCAGGGGAACACACTCTCCTCAATTATACTGTTCACCTGGTAACATGTCCCGTGTGTATAAAACAATCAGGGGAACACACTCTCCTCACTTATACTGTTCACCTGGTAACATGTCCCGCGTATATTAAACCATCAGGGGAACACACTCTCCTCACTTCTACTCTTCACCTGGTGACAAATCCCGTCAGTATTAAACAATCATTGGATCACACTCTCCTCACTTATACTGTTCACCTGGTAACATGTCCCGGGTGTATTAAAGCATCAGGGGAAAACAGTCTCCTCACTTATACTGTTCACCTGGTAACATGTCCCGTGAGTATTAAACAATCAGGGGAACACACTCTCCTCACTTATACTGTTCACCTGGTAACATGTCCTGTGTATATTAAACCATCAGGGGAACACACTCTCCTCACTTATACTGTTCACCTGGTAACATGTCCTGTGTATATTAAACAATCAGGGGAACACTCTCTCCTCACTTATACTGTTCACCTGGTAACATGTCCCGTGCGTGTTAAACCATCAGGGGAACACACTTTCCTCACTTATACTGTTCACCTGGCAACATGTCCCGTGTGCATTAAAACATCAATGGAACACTCTCTCCTCACTTATACTGTTCACCTGGTAACATGTCCCATGCGTGTTAAACCATCAGGGGAACACTCTCTCGTCACTTATACTGTTCACCTGGTAACATGTCCCATGCGTATTAAACCATCAGGGGAACACACTCTCCTCACTTATGCTGTTTACCTTGTAACATGTCCTGTGTGCATTAAACAATCAGGGGAACTCACTCTCCTCATTTATACTGTTCCTCTGGTGACATGTCCCGTCAGTATTAAACCATAAGGGGAAGACACTCTCCTCACTTATACTGTTCACCTGGTAACATGACCCGTGCGTATTAAACAATCAGGAGAACACACTCTCCTCACTTATACTGTTCACCTGTTGACATGTCCTGTTTGTATTAAACCATCAGGGGAACACACTCTCCTCACTTATCCTGTTCACCTGGTAACATGTCCCGTGCGTATTAAACAATCAGGGGAACACACTCTCCTCACTTATACTGTTCACCTGGTAACATGTCCCGTGTGTATTAAACAAACAGGGGAACACACTCTCCTCACATATACTGTTCAACTGGTAACATGTCCCGTGCGTATTAAACAAACAGGGGAACACACTCTCCTCACATATACTGTTCAACTGGTAACATGTCCCGTGTGTATTAAACAATCAGGGGAACACACTCTCCTCACTATTCTGTTCACCTGGTAACATGTCCCGTGTGTATTAAACAATCAGGGGAACACACTCTCCTCACTTATACTGTTCACCTGGTAACATGTCCCATGTATATTAAACCATCAGGGGAACAAAGTCTCCTCACTTATACTGTTCACCTGGTAACATGTCCCGTGTGTATTAAACCATCAGGGGAACACACTCTCCTCACTTCTACTCTTCACCTGGTGACAAATCCCGTCAGTATTAAACAATCATTGGATCACACTCTCCTCACTTATACTGTTCACCTGGTAACATGTCCCGGGTGTATTAAAGCATCAGGGGAAAACAGTCTCCTCACTTATACTGTTCACCTGGTAACATGTCCCGTGAGTATTAAACAATCAGGGGAACACACTCTCCTCACTTATACTGTTCACCTGGTAACATGTCCTGTGTATATTAAACCATCAGGGGAACACATTCTCCTCACTTATACTGTTCACCTGCTAACATGTCCCGTGTATATTAAACCATCAGGGGAATACAGTCTCCTCGCTTATACTGTTCACCTGGTAACATGTCCCGTGTATATTAAACCATCAGGGGAACACACTATCCTCACTTATACTGTTCACCTGGTAACATGTCCCGTGCGTGTTAAACCATCAGGGGAACACACTCTCCTCACTTATACTGTTCACCAGGTGACATGTCCCGTGTGTAATAAACAATCAGGGGAACACACTCTCCTCACTTATACTGTTCACCTGGTAACATGTCCCGTGCATGTTAAACCATCAGGGGAAAACACTCTCCTCACTTATACTGTTCACCTGGTTACATGTCCTGTGTGCATTAAATTATCAGGGGAACACACTCTCCTCACTTATACAGTTCACTTGGTGAAATGTCCCGTGCGTATTAAACCATCAGGTGAACACACTCTCCTCACTTATACTGTTCAGCTGGTAACATGTCCCGTGCATATTAAACCATCAGGGGAACACGCTCTCCTCACTTATACTGTTCACCTGGTGACATGTCCCGTGTGTATTAAACAATCAGGGGAATTCACTCCCCTCACTTATACTGTTCACCTGGTATCATGTCGTGTGTATATTAAACCATCAGGGGAACACATTCTCCTCACTTATCCTGTTCACCTGGTAACATGTCCCGTGCGTGTTAAACCATCAGGGGAACACACTCTCCTCACTTATACTGTTCACTTGGTTACATGTCCCGTGTATATTAAACCATCAGGGGAACACACTCTCCTCACTTATCCTGTTCACCTGGTAACATGTCCCGTGCGTGTTAAACCATCAGGGGAACACACTCTCCTCACTTATACTGTTCACTTGGTTACATGTCCCGTGTGTATTAAACAATCAGGGGAACTCACTCTCCTCACTTATACTGTTCACCTGGTAACATGTCCCGTGTGTATTAAACCATCAGGGGAACACACTCTCCTCACTTCTCCTGTTCGCCTGGTAACGTGTCCCGTGTATATTTAACTATCAGGGGAACACACTCTGCTCACTTATACTGTTCACCTGGTAACATGTCCCGTGTATATTAAACCATCAGGGGAACACATAATCCTCACTTATACTGTTCACCTGCTAACATGTCCCGTGTATATTAAACCATCAGGGGAATACAGTCTCCTCACTTATACTGTTCACCTGGTAACATGCCCCGTGTATATTAAACCATCAGCGGAACACACTCTCCTCACTTATACTGATCACCTGATGACATGTCCCGGGTATATTAAAAAATCAGGGGAACACACTCTCCTCTCTTATACTGTTCACCTGGTATCATGTCCTGTGCATATTAAACCAACAGGGGAACACACTCTCCTCACTTATACTGTTCACCTGGTAACATGTCCCGTGCGTGTTAAACAATCAGGAGAATACACTCTCCTCACTTATACTGTTCACCTGGTGACATGTCCCGTGCGTATTAAACCATCAGGGTAACAATCTCTCCTCACTTATACTGTTCACCTGGCAACATGTCACGTGTATACTAAACGATCAGGGGAACACAATCTCCTCACTTATACTGTTCACCTGGGAACATGTCCCGTGTATATTAAACCATCAGGGGAACACACTCTGCTCACTTATACTGTTCACCTGGTAACAAGTCCCGTGTATATTAAACCATCAGGGGAAAACATAATCCTCACTTATACTGTTCACCTGCTAACATGTCCCGTGTATATTAAACCATCAGGGGAACACACTCTCCTCACTTATACTGTTCACCTGGTGACATCTCCCGTGTGTATAAAACAATCTGGGGAACACACTCTCCTCACTTATACTGTTCACCTGGTGACATCTCCCGTGTGTATAAAACAATCTGGGGAACACACTCTCCTCACTTATAGAGTTCACCTGGTGACATCTCCCGTGTGTATAAAACAATCTGGGGAACACACTCTCCTCACTTATAGAGTTCACCTGGTGACGTGACCCGTGTGCATTAAACAATCAGGGGAACACACTCTCCTCACTTATACTGTTCACCTGGTGACATGTCCCGTGTATATTAAACCATCAGGGGAACACACTCTCCTCACTTATACTGTTCACCTGGTAACATGTCCCGTGTGTATTAAACAATCAGGGGAACACACTCTCCTCACTTATACTGTTCACCTGGTGACATGTCCCGTGTATATTAAACCATCAGGGGAACACACTCTCCTCACTTATACTGTTCACCTGGTGACATGTCCCGTGTGCATTAAACCATCAGGGTAACACACTCTCCTCACTTATACTGTTCACCTGGGAACATGTCCCGTGCGCATTAAACAATCAGGGGAACACACTCTCCTCACTTATACTGTTCATCTGGTAACATGTCCCGTGTGTATTAAACCATCAGGGGAACACACTCTCCTCACTTCTGCTGTTCAAGTGGTAACATGTCCCGTGTGCATTAAAAAATCAGGGGAACACACTCTCTTCACTTATACTTTTCACCTAGTGACATGTCCCGTGTGTATTAAACCATCAGGGGAACACACTCTCCTCACTTATACTCTTCACCAGGTAACATGTCCTGTGAATATTAAACCATCAGGGGAACACACTCTCCTCACTTATACTGTTCACCTGGTGACATGTCCCGTGTATATTAAACCATCAGGGGAACACACTCTGCTCACTTATACTGTTCACCTGGTGACATGCCCCGCGTATATTAAACCATCAGGGGAACACACTCTCCTCACTTATACTGTTCACCTGGTGACATGTCCCGTGTATATTAAACCATCAGGGGAACACACTCTGCTCACTTATACTGTTCACCTGGTGACATGCCCCGTGTATATTAAACCATCAGGGGAACACACTCTCCTCACTTATACTGTTCACCTGGTAACATGTCCCGTGTGCATTAAACAATCAGGGGAACACACTCTCCTCACTTATACTGTTCATCTGGTAACATGTCCCGTGTGTATTAAACCATCAGGGGAACACACTCTCCTCACTTATACTGTTCACCTGGTAACATTTCCTGTGTATATTAAACCATCAGGGGAACACACTCTCCTCACGTATACTGTTCACCTGGTAACATGTCCCGTGCGTATTAAACAATCAGGGGAACACACTCTCCTCACTTATACTGTTCACCTGGTGACATGTCCCGTGCGTATTAAACAATCAGGGGAATACACTCTCCTCACTTACACTGTTCACCTGGAAACATGTCCCGTGTATATTAAATAATCAGGGGAACACACTCTCCTCACTTCTACTGTTCACCTGGTGACATGTCCCGTAATATTAAACAATCAGGGGAACACACTCTCCTCACATAGACTGTTCACCTGGTAACATGTCCCGTGTATATTAAATAATCAGGGGAACACACTCTCCTCACTTATACTGTTCACCTGGTAACATGTCCTGTGTATATTAAACCATCAGGGGAACACATTCTCCTCACTTATACTGTTCACCTGGTAACATGCCCCGTGTGCATTAAACAATCAGGGGAAAACACTCTCCTCACTTATACTGTTCACCTGGTAACATGTCCCGTGCGTATTAAACAATCACGGGAACACACTCTCCTCACTTATACTGTTCACCTGGTGACGTGTCCCGTGTGCATTAAACAATCAGGGGAAAACACTCTCCTCACTTATACTGTTCATCTGGTAACATAACCCGTGCGTATTAAACAATCAGGGGAACACACTCTCCTCACTTATACTGTTCATCTGGTAACATGTCTTGTGTATATTAAACAATCAGGGGAACACACTCTCCTCACTTATACTGTTCACCAGGTAACATGTCCCGTGAATATTAAACAATCACGGGAACACACTCTCCTCACTTATACTGTTCACCTGGTGACGTGTCCCGTGTGCATTAAACAATCAGAGGAAAACACTCTCCTCACTTATACTGTTCATCTGGTAACATAACCCGTGCATATTAAGCCATCTGGGGAACACACTCTCTTCAATTATACTTTTCACCTAGTGACATGTCCTGTGCATATTAAACCATCAGTGGAACACACTCTCCTCACTTATACTCTTCACCAGGTAACATGTCCTGTGAATATTAAACCATCAGGGGAACACACTCTCCTCACTTATACTGTTCACCTGGTGACATGTCCCGTCTATATTAAACCATCATGGGAACACACTATCCTCACTTATACTGTTCACCTTATGACATGTCCCACATATATAAAACCATCAGTGGAACACCCTCTCCTCACTTATACTGTTCACCTGGGAACATGTCCCGTCTAAGTTAAACCATCAGGGGAACACACTCTCCTCACTTATACTGTTCACCTGGTAACATGTCCCGTGAATATTAAACAATCAGGGGAACACACTCTCCTCTCTTATACTGTTCACCTGGCAACATGTCCCATGTATATTAAACCATCAGGGCAACACACTCTCCTCACTTACACTGTTCAATTGGTAACATGTCCCGTGTGTATTAAACCATCAGGGGAACACACTCTCCTCACTTATACTGTTCACCTGGTGACACGTCCTGTGTGTATTAAACAATGAGGGGAACACACTCTCCTCACTTATACTGTTCACCTGGTAACATGTCCAGTGTGTATTAAACCATCAGGGGAACACACTCTCCTCACTTATACTGTTCACCTGGTAACATGTCCCGTGTGTATTAAACGAACAGGGGAACACACTCTCCTCACTTATACTGTTCACCTGGTAACATGTCCAGTGTGTATTAAACCATCAGGGGAACACACTCTCCTCACTTATACTGTTCACCTGGTAACATGTCCCGTGTGTATTAAACCATCAGGGAAACACACTCTCCTCACTTATACTGTTCACCTGGTAACATGTCCTGTGTATATTAAACAATCTGGGGAACACTCTCTCCTCACTTAGAGAGTTCACCAGGTAACATGTCCCGTGAATATTAAACAATCAGGGGAACACACTCTCCTCACTTATACTGTTCACCTGCGAACAAGTCCCGTGTGTATTAAACCATCAGGGGAACACACTCTCCTCACTTATACTGTTCACCTGGTAACATGTCCCGTGTGTATTAAACCATCAGGGGAACACACTCTCCTCACTTATACTGTTCACCTGGTAACATGTCCCGTGTGTATTAAACCATCAGGGGAACACACTCTCCTCACTTAGAGAGTTCACCAGGTAACATGTTAAACCATCAGGGGAACACAGTTTCCTCACTTATACTGTTCACCTGTCAACATGTCCCTTGAGTATTAAACCATCAGGGAAACACGCTCTCCGCACTTATACTGTTCACCTGGTGACATGTCCCGTGTATATTAAACCATCAGGGGAACACACTCTCCTCACTTATACTATTCACCAGGTGACATGTCCCGTGCGTGTTAAACCATCAGGGGAACGCACTCTCCTCACTTATACTGTTCACCTGGTAACATGTCCCGTGTGCATTAAACCATCAGTGGAACACTCTCTCCTCACTTATACAGTTCACTTGGTGAAATGTCCCGTGCATATTAAACCATCAGGGGAACACACTCTCCTCACTTATACTGTTCACCTGGTAACATGTCCCGTGAATATTAAACCATCAGGGGAACACACTCTCCTCACTTATACTGTTCACCTGGTAACATGTCCCGTGAGTATTAAACAATCAGGGGAACACACTATCCTCACTTATACTGTTCACCTGGTAACATGTCCCGTGCGTGTTAAACCATCAGGGGAACACACTCTCCTCACTTATACTGTTCACCAGGTGACATGTCCCGTGTGTAATAAACAATCAGGGGAACACACTCTCCTCACTTATACTGTTCACCTGGTAACATGTCCCGTGCATGTTAAACCATCAGGGGAAAACACTCTCCTCACTTATACTGTTCACCTGGTTACATGTCCTGTGTGCATTAAATTATCAGGGGAACACACTCTCCTCACTTATACAGTTCACTTGGTGAAATGTCCCGTGCGTATTAAACCATCAGGTGAACACACTCTCCTCACTTATACTGTTCAGCTGGTAACATGTCCCGTGCATATTAAACCATCAGGGGAACACGCTCTCCTCACTTATACTGTTCACCTGGTGACATGTCCCGTGTGTATTAAACAATCAGGGGAATTCACTCCCCTCACTTATACTGTTCACCTGGTATCATGTCGTGTGTATATTAAACCATCAGGGGAACACATTCTCCTCACTTATCCTGTTCACCTGGTAACATGTCCCGTGCGTGTTAAACCATCAGGGGAACACACTCTCCTCACTTATACTGTTCACTTGGTTACATGTCCCGTGTATATTAAACCATCAGGGGAACACACTCTCCTCACTTATCCTGTTCACCTGGTAACATGTCCCGTGCGTGTTAAACCATCAGGGGAACACACTCTCCTCACTTATACTGTTCACTTGGTTACATGTCCCGTGTGTATTAAACAATCAGGGGAACTCACTCTCCTCACTTATACTGTTCACCTGGTAACATGTCCCGTGTGTATTAAACCATCAGGGGAACACACTCTCCTCACTTCTCCTGTTCGCCTGGTAACGTGTCCCGTGTATATTTAACAATCAGGGGAACACACTCTGCTCACTTATACTGTTCACCTGGTAACATGTCCCGTGTATATTAAACCATCAGGGGAACACATAATCCTCACTTATACTGTTCACCTGCTAACATGTCCCGTGTATATTAAACCATCAGGGGAATACAGTCTCCTCACTTATACTGTTCACCTGGTAACATGTCCCGTGTATATTAAACCATCAGCGGAACACACTCTCCTCACTTATACTGATCACCTGATGACATGTCCCGGGTATATTAAAAAATCAGGGGAACACACTCTCCTCTCTTATACTGTTCACCTGGTATCATGTCCTGTGCATATTAAACCAACAGGGGAACACACTCTCCTCACTTATACTGTTCACCTGGTAACATGTCCCGTGCGTGTTAAACAATCAGGAGAATACACTCTCCTCACTTATACTGTTCACCTGGTGACATGTCCCGTGCGTATTAAACCATCAGGGTAACAATCTCTCCTCACTTATACTGTTCACCTGGCAACATGTCACGTGTATACTAAACGATCAGGGGAACACAATCTCCTCACTTATACTGTTCACCTGGGAACATGTCCCGTGTATATTAAACCATCAGGGGAACACACTCTGCTCACTTATACTGTTCACCTGGTAACAAGTCCCGTGTATATTAAACCATCAGGGGAAAACATAATCCTCACTTATACTGTTCACCTGCTAACATGTCCCGTGTATATTAAACCATCAGGGGAACACACTCTCCTCACTTATACTGTTCACCTGGTGACATCTCCCGTGTGTATAAAACAATCTGGGGAACACACTCTCCTCACTTATACTGTTCACCTGGTGACATCTCCCGTGTGTATAAAACAATCTGGGGAACACACTCTCCTCACTTATAGAGTTCACCTGGTGACATCTCCCGTGTGTATAAAACAATCTGGGGAACACACTCTCCTCACTTATAGAGTTCACCTGGTGACGTGACCCGTGTGCATTAAACAATCAGGGGAACACACTCTCCTCACTTATACTGTTCACCTGGTGACATGTCCCGTGTATATTAAACCATCAGGGGAACACACTCTCCTCACTTATACTGTTCACCTGGTAACATGTCCCGTGTGTATTAAACAATCAGGGGAACACACTCTCCTCACTTATACTGTTCACCTGGTGACATGTCCCGTGTATATTAAACCATCAGGGGAACACACTCTCCTCACTTATACTGTTCACCTGGTGACATGTCCCGTGTGCATTAAACCATCAGGGTAACACACTCTCCTCACTTATACTGTTCACCTGGGAACATGTCCCGTGCGCATTAAACAATCAGGGGAACACACTCTCCTCACTTATACTGTTCATCTGGTAACATGTCCCGTGTGTATTAAACCATCAGGGGAACACACTCTCCTCACTTCTGCTGTTCAAGTGGTAACATGTCCCGTGTGCATTAAAAAATCAGGGGAACACACTCTCTTCACTTATACTTTTCACCTAGTGACATGTCCCGTGTGTATTAAACCATCAGGGGAACACACTCTCCTCACTTATACTCTTCACCAGGTAACATGTCCTGTGAATATTAAACCATCAGGGGAACACACTCTCCTCACTTATACTGTTCACCTGGTGACATGTCCCGTGTATATTAAACCATCAGGGGAACACACTCTGCTCACTTATACTGTTCACCTGGTGACATGCCCCGCGTATATTAAACCATCAGGGGAACACACTCTCCTCACTTATACTGTTCACCTGGTGACATGTCCCGTGTATATTAAACCATCAGGGGAACACACTCTGCTCACTTATACTGTTCACCTGGTGACATGCCCCGTGTATATTAAACCATCAGGGGAACACACTCTCCTCACTTATACTGTTCACCTGGTAACATGTCCCGTGTGCATTAAACAATCAGGGGAACACACTCTCCTCACTTATACTGTTCATCTGGTAACATGTCCCGTGTGTATTAAACCATCAGGGGAACACACTCTCCTCACTTATACTGTTCACCTGGTAACATTTCCTGTGTATATTAAACCATCAGGGGAACACACTCTCCTCACGTATACTGTTCACCTGGTAACATGTCCCGTGCGTATTAAACAATCAGGGGAACACACTCTCCTCACTTATACTGTTCACCTGGTGACATGTCCCGTGCGTATTAAACAATCAGGGGAATACACTCTCCTCACTTACACTGTTCACCTGGAAACATGTCCCGTGTATATTAAATAATCAGGGGAACACACTCTCCTCACTTCTACTGTTCACCTGGTGACATGTCCCGTAATATTAAACAATCAGGGGAACACACTCTCCTCACATAGACTGTTCACCTGGTAACATGTCCCGTGTATATTAAATAATCAGGGGAACACACTCTCCTCACTTATACTGTTCACCTGGTAACATGTCCTGTGTATATTAAACCATCAGGGGAACACATTCTCCTCACTTATACTGTTCACCTGGTAACATGCCCCGTGTGCATTAAACAATCAGGGGAAAACACTCTCCTCACTTATACTGTTCACCTGGTAACATGTCCCGTGCGTATTAAACAATCACGGGAACACACTCTCCTCACTTATACTGTTCACCTGGTGACGTGTCCCGTGTGCATTAAACAATCAGGGGAAAACACTCTCCTCACTTATACTGTTCATCTGGTAACATAACCCGTGCGTATTAAACAATCAGGGGAACACACTCTCCTCACTTATACTGTTCATCTGGTAACATGTCTTGTGTATATTAAACAATCAGGGGAACACACTCTCCTCACTTATACTGTTCACCAGGTAACATGTCCCGTGAATATTAAACAATCACGGGAACACACTCTCCTCACTTATACTGTTCACCTGGTGACGTGTCCCGTGTGCATTAAACAATCAGAGGAAAACACTCTCCTCACTTATACTGTTCATCTGGTAACATAACCCGTGCATATTAAGCCATCTGGGGAACACACTCTCTTCAATTATACTTTTCACCTAGTGACATGTCCTGTGCATATTAAACCATCAGTGGAACACACTCTCCTCACTTATACTCTTCACCAGGTAACATGTCCTGTGAATATTAAACCATCAGGGGAACACACTCTCCTCACTTATACTGTTCACCTGGTGACATGTCCCGTCTATATTAAACCATCATGGGAACACACTATCCTCACTTATACTGTTCACCTTATGACATGTCCCACATATATTAAACCATCAGTGGAACACCCTCTCCTCACTTATACTGTTCACCTGGGAACATGTCCCGTCTAAGTTAAACCATCAGGGGAACACACTCTCCTCACTTATACTGTTCACCTGGTAACATGTCCCGTGAATATTAAACAATCAGGGGAACACACTCTCCTCTCTTATACTGTTCACCTGGCAACATGTCCCATGTATATTAAACCATCAGGGCAACACACTCTCCTCACTTACACTGTTCAATTGGTAACATGTCCCGTGTGTATTAAACCATCAGGGGAACACACTCTCCTCACTTATACTGTTCACCTGGTGACACGTCCTGTGTGTATTAAACAATGAGGGGAACACACTCTCCTCACTTATACTGTTCACCTGGTAACATGTCCAGTGTGTATTAAACCATCAGGGGAACACACTCTCCTCACTTATACTGTTCACCTGGTAACATGTCCCGTGTGTATTAAACGAACAGGGGAACACACTCTCCTCACTTATACTGTTCACCTGGTAACATGTCCAGTGTGTATTAAACCATCAGGGGAACACACTCTCCTCACTTATACTGTTCACCTGGTAACATGTCCCGTGTGTATTAAACCATCAGGGAAACACACTCTCCTCACTTATACTGTTCACCTGGTAACATGTCCTGTGTATATTAAACAATCTGGGGAACACTCTCTCCTCACTTAGAGAGTTCACCAGGTAACATGTCCCGTGAATATTAAACAATCAGGGGAACACACTCTCCTCACTTATACTGTTCACCTGCGAACAAGTCCCGTGTGTATTAAACCATCAGGGGAACACACTCTCCTCACTTATACTGTTCACCTGGTAACATGTCCCGTGTGTATTAAACCATCAGGGGAACACACTCTCCTCACTTATACTGTTCACCTGGTAACATGTCCCGTTTGTATTAAACCATCAGGGGAACACACTCTCCTCACTTAGAGAGTTCACCAGGTAACATGTTAAACCATCAGGGGAACACAGTTTCCTCACTTATACTGTTCACCTGTCAACATGTCCCTTGAGTATTAAACCATCAGGGAAACACGCTCTCCGCACTTATACTGTTCACCTGGTGACATGTCCCGTGTATATTAAACCATCAGGGGAACACACTCTCCTCACTTATACTATTCACCAGGTGACATGTCCCGTGCGTGTTAAACCATCAGGGGAACGCACTCTCCTCACTTATACTGTTCACCTGGTAACATGTCCCGTGAATATTAAACCATCAGGGGAAAGCACTCTCCTCACTTATACTGTTCACCTGGTAACATGTCCCGTGTGCATTAAACCATCAGTGGAACACTCTCTCCTCACTTATACAGTTCACTTGGTGAAATGTCCCGTGCATATTAAACCATCAGGGGAACACACTCTCCTCACTTATACTGTTCACCTGGTAACATGTCCCGTGAATATTAAACCATCAGGGGAACACACTCTCCTCACTTATACTGTTCACCTGGTAACATGTCCCGTGAGAATTAAACAATCAGGGGAACACACTCTCCTCACTTATACTGTTCACCTGGTAACATGTCCTGTGTATATTAAACCATCAGGGGAACACATTCTCCTCACTTATACTGTTCACATGCTAACATGTCCCGTGTATATTAAACCATCAGGGGAATACAGTCTCCTCACTTATACTGTTCACCTGGTAACATGTCCCGTATGTATTAAACAATCAGGGGAACACACTCTCCTCACTTATACTGTTCACCTGGTAACATGTCCCGTGTGTATTAAACAGTCAGGGGAACACACTCTCCTCACTTATACTGTTCACCTGGTAACATGACCCGTGCGTATTAAACAATCAGGGGAACACACGCTCCTCACTTATACTGTTCACCTGGTAACATGTCCCGTGTGTATTAAACAGTCAGGGGAACACACTCTCCTCACTTATACTGTTCTCCTGGTAACATGTCCTGTGTGTATTAAACAATCAGGGGAACACTCTCTCTTCACTTATACTGTTCAAATGGTAACATGTCCCATGTATATTAAACCATCAGGGGAACACACTCTCCTCACTTATACTGTTCACCTGGTAACATGTCCCATGTATATTAAACCATCAGGGGAACACACTCTCCTCACTTATACTGTTCACCTGGTAACATGTCCCGTGTGTATAAAACAATCAGGGGAACACACTCTCTTCACTTATGCTGTTCACCTGGTAACATGTCCCGCGTATATTAAACCATCAGGGAACACACTCTCCTCACTTCTACTCTTCACCTGGTGACACATCCCGTCAGTATGAAACAATCATTGGATCACACTCTCCTCACTTATACTGTTCACCAGGTAACATGTCCTGTGTATATTAAACCATCAGGGGAACACATTCTCCTCACTTATACTGTTCACCTGGTAACATGTCCTGTGTATATTAAACCATCAGGGGAACACATTCTCCTCACTTATACTGTTCACCTGCTAACATGTCCCGTGAGTATTAAAAAATCAGGGGAACACACTCTCCTCACTTATACTGTTCACCTGGTAACATGTCCCGTGTGTATTAAACCATCAGGGGAACACACTCTCCTCACTTATACTGTTCACCTGGTAACATGTCCCGTGTATATTTAACAATCAGGGGAACACACTCTGCTCACTTATACTGTTCACCTGGTAACATGTCCCGTGTATATTAAACCATCAGGGGAACACACTCTCCGCACTTATACTGTTCGCCTGGTAACGTGTCCAGTGTATATCAAACCATCAGGGGAACACACTCTCCTCACTTATACTGTTCACCTGGTAACATGTCCCGTGTATATTAAACCATCAGGGGAACACATAATCCTCACTTATACTGTTCACCTGCTAACATGTCCCGTGTATATCAAACCATCAGGGGAACACACTCTCCTCACTTATACTGTTCGCCTGGTAACGTGTCCCGTGTATATTAAACCATCAGGGGAACACATAATCCTCACTTATACTGTTCACCTGCTAAACATGTCCCGTGTATATTTAACAATCAGGGGAACACACTCTGCTCACTTACACTGTTCACCTGGTAACATGTCCCGTGTATATTAAACCATCAGGGGAACACATAATCCTCACTTATACTGTTCACCTGCTAAACATGTCCCGTGTATATTAAACCATCAGGGGAATACCGTCTCCTCACTTATACTGTTCACCTGGTAACATGTCCCGTGTATATTAAACCATCAGCGGAACACACTCTCCTCACTTATACTGTTCACCTGGTAACATGTCCCGTGTATATTAAACCATCAGGGGAAAGCACTCTCCTCACTTATACTGTTCACCTGGTAACATGTCCCGTGTATATTAAACCATCAGGGGAACAGACTCTCCTCACTTATACTGTTCACCTGGTAACATGTCCCGGGTATATTAAACCATCAGGGGAACACACTCTCCTCACTTATACTGATCACCTGGTGACATGTCCCGTGTGTATTAAACCATCAGGGAAACACACTCTCCTCACTTATACTGTTTACGTGGTAACATGTCCCTTGCGTGTTAATCAATCAGGGGAACACACTCTCCTCACTTATACTGTTCAATTGGTGACATGTCACGTGTGTATTAAACAATCAGGGGAACACACTCTCCTCACTTATACTGTTCACCTGGTATCATGTCCCGTGTGTATTAAACAATCAGGGAAAGACACTCTCCTCACTTATACTGTTCACTTGCTTACATGTCCCGTGTGTATTAAACCATCAGGGGAACACAGTCTTCTCACTTATACTGTTCACCTGGTGACATGTCCCGTGAATATTAAACCATCAGGGGAACACACTCTCCTCACTTATACTGTTCACTTGCTTACATGTCCCGTGTATATTAAACCATCAGGGGAACACACTCTCCTCACTTAAACTGTTCACCTGGTAACATGTCCCGTGAGTATTAAACAATCAGGGGAACACACTCTTCTCACTTATACTGTTCACCTGGTAACATGTCCCGTGTGTATTAAACCATCAGGGGAACACACTCTCCTCACTTATACTGTTCACCTGGTAACATGTCCCGTGTGTATTAAACCATCAGGGGAACACACTCTCCTCACTTAAACTGTTCAGCTGGTAACATGTCCCGTGTGTATTGAACAATCAGGGGAACACACTCTCCTCACTTATACTGTTCACCTGGTAACATGTCCCGTGTATATTAAACCATCAGGGGAACACACTCTCATCACTTATACTGTTCACCTGGTGACATGTCCCGTGATTATTAAACAATCAGGGGAACACACTCTCCTCACTTATACTGTTCACCTGGTGACATGTCCCGTGTGTATTAAACAATCAGGGGAACACACTCTCTTCACTTATACTGTTCACCTGGTGACATGTCCCGTGTGTATTAAACCATCAGGGGAACACACTCTCCTCACTTATACTGTTCACCTGGTGACATGTCCCGTGTGTACTAAACAATCAGGGGAACACACTCTGCTAACTTAAACTGTTCAGCTGGTAACATGTCCCGTGAGTATTAAACCATCAGGGGAAAACACTCTCCTCACTTATACTGTTCAGCTGGTAACATGTCCCGTGAGTATTAAACCATCAGGGGAACACACTCTCCTCACTTATACTGTTCACCTGGTGACATGTCCCGTGTGTACTAAACAATCAGGGGAACACACTCTGCTAACTTAAACTGTTCAGCTGGTAACATGTCCCGTGAGTATTAAACCATCAGGGGAACACACTCTCCTCACTTATACTGTTCACCTGGTGACATGTCCCGTGAGTATTAAACCATCAGGGGAACACACTCTCCTCACTTATACTGTTCATCTGGTAACATGTCCCGTGAGTATTAAACCATCAGGGGAACACACTCTCCTCACTTATACTGTTCACCTGGTGACATGTCCCGTGTGTATTAAACAATCAGGGGAACACACTCTCTTCACTTATACTGTTCACCTGGTAACATGTCCCGTGTGTATTAAACAATCAGGGGAACACTCTCTCCTCACTTATACTGTTCACCTGGTAACATGTCCTGTGTGGATTAAACAATCAGGGGAACACACTCTCCTCACTTATACTGTTCACCTGGTAACATGTCCCGTGTATATTAAACCATCAGGGGAACACACTCTCCTCACTTATACTGTTCACCTGGTAACATGTCCCGTGATTATTAAACAATCAGGGAAACACACTCTCCTCACTTATACTGTTCACCTGGTAACATGTCCTGTGTATATTAAACCATCAGGGGAACACATTCTCCTCACTTATACTGTTCACATGCTAACATGTCCCGTGTATATTAAACCATCAGGGGAATACAGTCTCCTCACTTATACTGTTCACCTGGTAACATGTCCCGTGTGTATTAAACAATCAGGGGATCACACTCTCCTCACTTATACTGTTCACCTGGTAACATGACCTGTGCGTATTAAACAATCAGGGGAACACACGCTCCTCACTTATACTGTTCACCTGGTAACATGTCCCGTGTGTATTAAACAGTCAGGGGAACACACTCTCCTCACTTATACTGTTCTCCTGGTAACATGTCCTGTGTGTATTAAACCATCAGGGGAACACTCTCTCTTCACTTATACTGTTCACCTGGTAACATGTCCCATGTATATTAAACCATCAGGGGAACACACTCTCCTCACTTATACTGCTCACCTGTTAACATGTCCCATGTATATTAAACCATCAGGGGAACACACTCTCCTCACTTATACTGCTCACCTGGTAACATGTCCCATGTATATTAAACCATCAGGGGAACACACTCTCCTCACATATACTGTTCACCTGGTAACATGTCCCATGTATATTAAACCATCAGGGGAACACACTCTCCTCACTTATACTGTTCACCTGGTAACATGTCCCGTGTGTATAAAACCATCAGGGGAACACACTCTCTTCACTTATGCTGTTCACCTGGTAACATGTCCCGCGTATATTAAACCATCAGGGGAACACACTCTCCTCACTTCTACTCTTCACCTGGTGACACATCCCGTCAGTATGAAACAATCATTGGATCACACTCTCCTCACTTATACTGTTCACCTGGTAACATGTCCCGGGTGTATTCAAGCATCAGGGGAACACAGTCTCCTCACTTATACTGTTCACCTGGTAACATGTCCCGTGAGTATTAAACAATCAGGGGAATACACTCTCCTCACTTATACTGTTCACCTGGTAACATGTCCTGTGTATATTAAACCATCAGGGGAACACATTCTCCTCACTTATACTGTTCAACTGCTAACATGTCCCGTGTATATTAAACCATCAGGGGAATACAGTCTCCTCACTTATACTGTTCACCTGGTAACATGTCCTGTGTATATTAAACCATCAGGGGTACACATTCTCCTCACTTATACTGTTCACCTGCTAACATGTCCCGTGAGTATTAAACAATCAGGGGAACACACTCTCCTCACTTATACTGTTCACCTGGTAACATGTCCCTTGTATATTAAACCATCAGGGGAACACACTCT
Organism: Heterodontus francisci; assembly: GCF_036365525.1. Classification (NCBI taxonomy): domain Eukaryota; kingdom Metazoa; phylum Chordata; class Chondrichthyes; order Heterodontiformes; family Heterodontidae; genus Heterodontus; species Heterodontus francisci. Next base: position 246,021 of record NW_027141695.1, read on the forward strand.
CCTCACTTATACTGTTCACCTGGTAACATGTCCCGTGTGTATTAAACCATCATGGGAACACACTCTCCTCACTTATACTGTTCACCTGGTAACATGTCCCGTGTATATTTAACAATCAGGGGAACACACTCTGCTCACTTATACTGTTCACCTGGTAACATGTCCCGTGTATATTAAACCATCAGGGGAACACACTCTCCGCACTTATACTGTTCGCCTGGTAACGTGTCCAGTGTATATTTAACAATCAGGGGAACACACTCTGCTCACTTATACTGTTCACCTGGTAACATGTCCTGTGTATATTAAACCATCAGGGGAACACACTCTACTCACTTATACTGTTCACCTGGTAACATGTCCCGTGTATATTAAACCATCAGGGGAACACATAATCCTCACTTATACTGTTCACCTGCTAACATGTCCCGTGTATATTAAACCATCAGTGGAACACACTCTCCTCACTTATACTGTTCGCCTGGTAACGTGTCCCTTGTATATTTAACAATCAGGGGAACACACTCTGCTCACTTATACTGTTCACCTGGTAACATGTCCCGTGTATATTAAACCATCAGGGGAACACATAATCCTCACTTATACTGTTCACCTGCTAACATGTCCCGTGTATATTAAACCATCAGGGGAACACACTCTCCTCACTTATACTGTTCGCCTGGTAACGTGTCCCTTGTATATTTAACAATCAGGGGAACACACTCTGCTCACTTATACTGTTCACCTGGTAACATGTCCCGTGTATATTAAACCATCAGGGTAACAATCTCTCCTCACTTATACTGTTCACCTGGCAACATGTCCCGTGTATACTAAACGATCAGGGGAACACACTCTCCTAATTTATATTGTTCACCTGGAAACATGTCCCGTGTATATTAAACCATCAGGGGAAAGCACTCTCCTCACTTATACTGTTCACCTGGGAACATGTCCCGTGTATATTAAACCATCAGGGGAACACACTCTCCTCACTTATACTGTTCACCTGGTAACAAGTCCCATGTATATTAAACCATCAGGGGAACACACTCTCCTCACTTATACTGTTCACCTGGAATCATGTCCCGTGTGTATTAAACAATCAGGGGAACACACTCTCCTCACTTATACTGTTCACCTGGTAACATGTCCCGTGTATATTAAACCATCAGGGGAACACACTCTCCTCACTTATACTGTTCACTTGCTTACATGTCCCGTGTGTATTAAACCATCAGGGGAACTCACTCTCTTCACTTTTACTGTTCACCTGTTGACATGTCGTGTGTTTTAAACCATCAGGGGAACACATTCTCCTCACTTATACTGTTCACCTGGTGACATGTCCCGTGAATATTAAACCATCAGGGGAACACACGCTCCTCACTTATACTGTTCACCTGGTGACATGTCCCATGTATATTAAACCATCAGGGGAACACACTCTCTTCACTTATACTGTTCAGCTGGTAACATGTCCCGTGTATATTAAACCATCAGGGGAACACACTCTCCTCACTTATACTGTTCACCTGGTAACATGTCCCGTGTATATTAAACCATCAGTGGAACACAGTCTCCTCACTTATACTGTTCAGCTGGTAACATGTCCCGTGCTTATTAAACAATCAGGGGAACACACTCTCCTCACTTATACTGTTCACCTGGAAACATGTCCCGTGTGTATTAAACCATCAGGGGAACACACTCTCCTCACTTATACTGTTCACCTGGTAACATGTCCCGTGTATATTAAACCGTCAGGGGAACACAATCTCCTCACTTATACTGTTCACCTGGTAACATGTCCCGTGTATATTAAACCGTCAGGGGAACACACTCTCCTCACTTATATTGTTCACCTGGTAACATGCCCTGTGTATATTAAACCATCAGGGGAACACACTCTCTTCACTTATACTGTTCACCTGGTAACATGTCCCGTGTATATTAAACCGTCAGGGGAACACAATCTCCTCACTTATACTGTTCACCTGGTAACATGTCCCGTGTATATTAAACCGTCAGGGGAACACACTCTCCTCACTTATATTGTTCACCTGGTAACATGCCCTGTGTATATTAAACAATCAGGGGAACACACTCTCCTCACTTATAGAGTTCACCTGGTAACATGTCCCGTGTATATTAAACCATCAGTGGAACACAGTCTCCTCACTTATACTGTTCACCTGGTAACATGTCCCGTGTATATTAAACCATCAGTGGAACACAGTCTCCTCACTTATACTGTTCACCTGGTAACATGTCCCGTGTATATTAAACCATCAGGGGAACACACACTCCTCACTTATACTGTTCAGCTGGTAACATGTCCCGTGCTTATTAAACAATCAGGGGAACACACTCTCCTCACTTATACTGTTCACCTGGAAACATGTCCCGTGTGTATTAAACCATCAGGGGAACACACTCTCCTCACTTATACTGTTCACCTGGTAACATGTCCCGTGTATATTAAACCATCAGGGGAACACACTCTCTTCACTTATACTGTTCACCTGGTAACATGTCCCGTGCTTATTAAACCATCAGGGGAACACACTCTCCTCACTTATACTGTTCATCTGGTAACATGTCCCGTGCTTATTAAACCATCAGGGGAACACACTCTCCTCACTTATACTGTTCATCTGGTAACATGTCCCGTGCTTATTAAACAATCAGGGGAACACACTCTCCTCACTTATACTGTTCACCTGGTAACATGTCCCGTGCTTATTAAACCATCAGGGGAACACACTCTCCTCACTTATACTGTTCATCTGGTAACATGTCCCGTGCTTATTAAACCATCAGGGGAACACACTCTCCTCACTTATACTGTTCATCTGGTAACATGTCCCGTGCTTATTAAACAATCAGGGGAACACACTCTCCTCACTTATACTGTTCATCTGGTAACATGTCCCGTGCTTATTAAACCATCAGGGGAACACACTCTCCTCACTTATACTGTTCATCTGGTAACATGTCCCGTGCTTATTAAACCATCAGGGGAACACACTCTCCTCACTTATACTGTTCATCTGGTAACATGTCCCGTGCTTATTAAACAATCAGGGGAACACACTCTCCTCACTTATACTGTTCATCTGGTAACATGTCCCGTGCTTATTAAACCATCAGGGGAACACACTCTCCTCACTTATACTGTTCATCTGGTAACATGTCCCGTGCTTATTAAACCATCAGGGGAACACACTCTCCTCACTTATACTGTTCACCTGGTAACATGTCCCGTGCTTATTAAACCATCAGGGGAACACACTCTCCTCACTTATACTGTTCATCTGGTAACATGTCCCGTGCTTATTAAACCATCAGGGGAACACACTCTCCTCACTTATACTGTTCATCTGGTAACATGTCCCGTGCTTATTAAACCATCAGGGGAACACACTCTCCTCACTTATACTGTTCATCTGGTAACATGTCCCGTGCTTATTAAACAATCAGGGGAACACACTCTCCTCACTTATACTGTTCACCTGGTAACATGTCCCGTGTGTATTAAACAATCAGGGGAACACACTCTCCTCACTTATACTGTTCATCTGGTAACATGTCCCGTGCTTATTAAACAATCAGGGGAACACACTCTCCTCACTTATACTGTTCATCTGGTAACATGTCCCGTGTATATTAAACAATCAGGGGAACACACTCTCCTCACTTATACTGTTCACCTGGTAACATGTCCCGTGCTTATTAAACAATCAGGGGAACACACTCTCCTCACTTATACTGTTCACCTGGTAACATGTCCCGTGTGTTTTAAACCATCAGGGGAACACTCTCTCCTCACTTATACTGTTCACCTGGAAACATGTCCCGTGTGTTTTAAACCATCAGGGGAACACTCTCTCCTCACTTATACTGTTCACCTGGTAACATGTCCCGTGTATATTAAACCGTCAGGGGAACACACTCTCCTCACTTATATTGTTCACCTGGTAACATGTCCCGTGTGTATTAAACCATCAGGGGAACACACTCTCTTCACTTATACTGTTCAGCTGGTAACATGTCCCGTGCTTATTAAACAATCAGGGGAACACACTCTCCTCACTTATACTGTTCACCTGGAAACATGTCCCGTGTGTATTAAACCATCAGGGGAACACACTCTCTTCACTTATACTGTTCAGCTGGTAACATGTCCCGTGCTTATTAAACAATCAGGGGAACACACTCTCCTCACTTATACTGTTCACCTGGTAACATGTCCCGTGTGTATTAAACCATCAGGGGAACACACTCTCTTCACTTATACTGTTCAGCTGGTAACATGTCCCGTGCTTATTAAACAATCAGGGGAACACACTCTCCTCACTTATACTGTTCACCTGGAAACATGTCCCGTGTATATTAAACCATCAGAGGAACACACTCTCCTCACTTATACTGTTCACCTGGTAACATGTCCCGTGTATATTAAACCATCAGGGGAACACAATCTCCTCACTTATACTGTTCACCTGGTAACATGTCCCGTGTATATTAAACCGTCAGGGGAACACACTCTCCTCACTTATATTGTTCACCTGGTAACATGCCCTGTGTATATTAAACCATCAGGGGAACACACTCTCCTCACTTATAGAGTTCACCTGGTAACATGTCCCGTGTGTATTAAACAATCAGAGGAACCCACTCTCCTCACTAATTCTGTTCACCTGGAAACATGTCCCGTGTATATTAAACAATCAGAGGAACCCACTCTCCTCACTTATACTGTTCACCTGGTAACATGTCCCGTGTATATTAAACAATCAGGGGAACACACTCTCCTCACTTATACTGTTCACCTGGTAACATGTCCCGTGTATATTAAACCATCAGGGGAACACACTCTCTTCACTTATACTGTTCATCTGGTAACATGTCCTGTGTATATTAAACCATCAGAGGAACACACTCTTCTCACTTATACTGTTCACCTGGTAACATGTCCCGTGCTTATTAAACAATCAGAGGAACACACTCTTCTCACTTATACTGTTCACCTGGTAACATGTCCCGTGTGTATTAAACAATCAGGGGAACACACTCTCCTCACTTATACTGTTCACCTGGTAACATGTCCCGTGTATATTAAACCATCAGGGGAACACAATTTCCTCACTTATACTGTTCATCTGGTAACATCTCCCGTGTATATTAAACCATCAGGGGAATACAGTCTCCTCACTTATACTGTTCACCTGGTAACATGTCCCGTGTATATTAAACCATCAGGGGAACACACTCTCCTCACTTATACTGTTCACCTGGTAACATGTCCCATGTGTATTAAACCATCAGGGGAACACACTCTCCTCACTTATACTGTTCGCCTGGTAACGTGTCCCGTGTATATTTAACAATCAGGGGAACACACTCTCCTCACTTATACTGATCACCTGGTGACATGTCCCGTGTGTATTAAACCATCAGGGAAACACACTCTCCTCACTTATACTGTTTACGTGGTAACATGTCCCTTGCGTGTTAATCAATCAGGGGAACACACTCTCATCAGTTATACTCTTCACCTGGTAACATGTCCCGTGCGTGTTAAACCATCAGGGGAACACACTCTCCTCACTTATACTGTTCACCTGGTAACATGTCCCGTGCGTACTAAACAGTCAGGGTAACAATCTCTCCTCACTTATACTGTTCACCTGGCAACATGTCCCGTGTATACTAAACGATCAGGGGAACACACTCTCCTAATTTATATTGTTCACCTGGAAACATGTCCCGTGTATATTAAACCATCAGGGGAACACACTCTCCTCACTTATACTGTTCACCAGGTAACATGTCCTGTGTATATTAAACCATCAGGGGAAAGCACTCTCCTCACTTGTACTGTTCACCTGGTAACATGTCCTGTGTGTATTAAACAATCAGGGGAACACACTCTCCTCACTTATACTGTTCACCTGGTAACATGTCCCGTGTATATTAAACCATCAGGGGAACACCCTCTCTTCACTTATACTGTTCACCTGGTAACATGTCCCGTGCTTATTAAACAATCAGGGAAACACACTCTTCTCACTTATACTGTTCACCTCGTGACATGTCCCGTGTGTATAAAACAATCAGGGGAACACACTCTCCTCACTTATACTGTTCACCTGGTAACATGTCCCGTGTGTATTAAACAATCAGGGGAACACACTCTCCTCAATTATACTGTTCACCTGGTAACATGTCCCGTGTATATTAAACCATCAGGGGAACACAATTTCCTCACTTATACTGTTCATCTGGTAACATCTCCCGTGTATATTAAACCATCAGGGGAATACAGTCTCCTCACTTATACTGTTCACCTGGTAACATGTCCCGTGTATATTAAACCGTCAGGGGAACACACTCTCCTCACTTATACTGTTCACCTGGTAACATGTCCCGTGTGTATTAAACCATCAGGGGAACACACTCTCCTCACTTATACTGTTCACCAGGTAACATGTCCCGTGTATATTAAACCATCAGGGGAACACACTCTCCTCACTTATACTGTTCACCTGGTAACATGTCCCGTGTATATTAAACCATCAGGGGAACACACTCTCCTCACTTATACTGTTCACCTGGTAACATGTCCCGTGTATATTAAACCATCAGGGTAACAATCTCTCCTCACTTATACTGTTCACCTGGCAACATGTCCCGTGTATACTAAACGATCAGGGGAACACACTCTCCTAATTTATATTGTTCACCTGGAAACATGTCCCGTCTATATTAAACCATCAGGGGAAAGCACTCTCCTCACTTATACTGTTCACCTGGGAACATGTCCCGTGTATATTAAACCATCAGGGGAACACACTCTCCTCACTTATACTGTTCACCTGGTAACAAGTCCCATGTATATTAAACCATCAGGGGAACACACTCTCCTCACTTATACTGTTCACCTGGAATCATGTCCCGTGTGTATTAAACAATCAGGGGAACACACTCTCCTCACTTATACTGTTCACTTGCTTACATGTCCCGTGTGTATTAAACCATCAGGGGAACTCACTCTCTTCACTTTTACTGTTCACCTGTTGACATGTCGTGTGTTTTAAACCATCAGGGGAACACATTCTCCTCACTTATACTGTTCACCTGGAATCATGTCCCATGTATATTAAACCATCAGGGGAACACACTCTCCTCACTTATACTGTTCACCTGGAATCATGTCCCGTGTGTATTAAACAATCAGGGGAACACACTCTCCTCACTTATACTGTTCACCTGGTGACATGTCCCGTGAATATTAAACCATCAAGGGAACACATTCTCCTCACTTATACTGTTCACCTGGTGACATGCCCCGTGTATATTAAACCATCAGGGGAACACATTCTCCTCACTTATACTGTTCAACTGGTGACATGTCCCGTTTGCATGAAACAATCAGGGGAACACACTCTCCTCACTTATACTGTTCACCTGGTGACATGTCCCGTGAATATTAAACCATCAAGGGAACACATTCTCCTCACTTATACTGTTCACCTGGTGACATGTCCCGTGGATATTAAACCATCAGGGGATCACACTCTCCTCACTTATACTGTTCACCTGGTAACATGTCCCATGTATATTAAACCATCAGTGGAACACAGTCTCCTCACTTATACTGTTCACCTGGTAACATGTCCCGTGTGTATTAAACAATCAGGGGAACACACTCTCTTCACTTATACTGTTCACCTGGTAACATGTCCCGTGGATATTAAACCATCAGGGGATCACACTCTCCTCACTTATACTGTTCACCTGGTAACATGTCCCATGTATATTAAACCATCAGTGGAACACAGTCTCCTCACTTATACTGTTCAGCTGGTAACATGTCCCGTGTATATTAAACCATCAGGGGAACACACTCTCCTCACTTATACTGTTCACCTGGTAACATGTCCCGTGCTTATTAAACAATCAGGGGAACACACTCTCCTCACTTATACTGTTCACCTGGTAACATGTCCCGTGTGTATTAAACAATCAGGGGAACACACTCTCTTCACTTATACTGTTCACCTGGAAACATGTCCCGTGTGTATTAAACCATCAGGGGAACACTCTCTCCTCACTTATACTGTTCACCTGGTAACATGTCCCGTGTATATTAAACCATCAGGGGAACACAATCTCCTCACTTATACTGTTCACCTGGTAACATGTCCCGTGTATATTAAACCGTCAGGGGAACACACTCTCCTCACTTATATTGTTCACCTGGTAACATGCCCTGTGTATATTAAACCATCAGGGGAACACACTCTCCTCACTTATAGAGTTCACCTGGTAACATGTCCCGTGTGTATTAAACAATCAGAGGAACCCACTCTCCTCACTAATTCTGTTCACCTGGTAACATGTCCCGTGTATATTAAACCGTCAGGGGAACACACTCTCCTCACTTATACTGTTCACCTGGTAACATGTCCCGTGTGTATTAAACAATCAGGGGAACACACTCTCTTCACTTATACTGTTCACCTGGTAACATGTCCCGTGTATATTAAACCATCAGGGGAACACAATTTCCTCACTTATACTGTTCATCTGGTAACATCTCCCGTGTATATTAAACCATCAGGGGAATACAGTCTCCTCACTTATACTGTTCACCTGGTAACATGTCCCGTGTATATTAAACCATCAGGGGAACACACTCTCCTCACTTATACTGTTCACCTGGTAACATGTCCCGTGTATATTAAACCATCTGGGGAACACACTCTCCTCACTTATACTGTTCACCTGGTAACATGTCCCGTGTATATTAAACCATCAGGGGAACACACTCTCCTCACTTATACTGTTCACCTGGTAACATGTCCCATGTGTATTAAACCATCAGGGGAACACACTCTCCTCACTTATAATGTTCGCCTGGTAACGTGTCCCGTGTATATTTAACAATCAGGGGAACACACTCTCCTCACTTATACTGATCACCTGGTGACATGTCCCGTGTGTATTAAACCATCAGGGAAACACACTCTCCTCACTTATACTGTTTACGTGGTAACATGTCCCTTGCGTGTTAATCAATCAGGGGAACACACTCTCATCAGTTATACTCTTCACCTGGTAACATGTCCCGTGCGTGTTAAACCATCAGGGGAACACACTCTCCTCACTTATACTGTTCACCTGGTGACATGTCCCGTGCGTACTAAACAGTCAGGGTAACAATCTCTCCTCACTTATACTGTTCACCTGGCAACATGTCCCGTGTATATTAAACCATCAGGGGAACACACTCTCCTCACTTATACTGTTCACCTGGCAACATGTCCCGTGTATATTAAACCATCAGGGGAACACACTCTCCTCACTTATACTGTTCACCTGGAAACATGTCCCGTGTATATTAAACCATCAGGGGAACACACTCTCCTCACTTATACTGTTCACCAGGTAACATGTCCTGTGTATATTAAACCATCAGGGGAAAGCACTCTCCTCACTTGTAATGTTCACCTGGTAACATGTCCCGTGTATATTAAACAATCAGGGGAACACACTCTCCTCACTTATACTGTTCACCTGTTGACATGTCCTGTTTGTTTTAAACCATCAGGGGATCTCACTCTCCTCACTTATACTGTTCTCCTGGTAACATGTCCTGTGTGTATTAAACAATCAGGGGAACACTCTCTCTTCACTTATACTGTTCACCTGGTAACATGTCCCATGTATATTAAACCATCAGGGGAACACACTCTCCTCACTTATACTGTTCACCTGGTAACATGTCCCGTGTGTATTAAACAATCAGGGGAACACACTCTCCTCACTTATACTGTTCACCTGGTAACATGTCCCATGTATATTAAACCATCAGGGGAACACACTCTCCTCACTTATACTGTTCACCTGGTAACATGTCCCGTGTGTATAAAACAATCAGGGGAACACACTCTCTTCACTTATGCTGTTCACCTGGTAACATGTCCCGCGTATATTAAACCATCAGGGGAACACACTCTCCTCACTTCTACTCTTCACCTGGTGACACATCCCGTCAGTATGAAACAATCATTGGATCACACTCTCCTCACTTATACTGTTCACCTGGTAACATGTCCCGTGTGTATTAAACAATCAGGGGAACACAGTCTCCTCACTTATACTGTTCACCTGCTAACATGTCCCGTGAGTATTAAACAATCAGGGGAACACACTCTCCTCACTTATACTGTTCACCTGGTAACATGTCCCGTGTATATTAAACCATCAGGGGAACACACTCTCCTCACTTATACTGTTCACCTGGTAACATGTCCCGTGTGTATTAAACCATCAGGGGAACACACTCTCCTCACTTATACTGTTCGCCTGGTAACGTGTCCCGTGTATATTTAACAATCAGCGGAACACACTCTGCTCACTTATACTGTTCACCTGGTAACATGTCCCGTGTATATTAAACCATCAGGGGAACACATAATCCTCACTTATACTGTTCACCTGCTAACATGTCCCGTGTATATTAAACCATCAGGGGAATACCGTCTCCTCACTTATACTGTTCACCTGGTAACATGTCCCGTGTGCATTAAACCATCAGCGGAACACACTCTCCTCACTTATACTGTTCACCTGGTAACATGTCCCGTGTATATTAAACCATCAGGGGAAAGCACTCTCCTCACTTATACTGTTCACCTGGTAACATGTCCCGTGTATATTAAACCATCATGGGAACACACTCTCCTCACTTATACTGATCACCTGGTGACATGTCCCGTGTGTATTAAACCATCAGGGAAACACACTCTCCTCACTTATACTGTTTACGTGGTAACATGTCCCTTGCGTGTTAATCAATCAGGGGAACACACTCTCATCACTTATACTGTTCACCTGGTAACATGTGTCGTGCGTGTTAAACCATCAGGGGAACACACTCTCCTCACTTATACTGTTCACCTGGTGACATGTCCCGTGCGTACTAAACCATCAGGGGAACACAATCTCCTCAGTTATACTGTTCACCTGGTAACATGTCCCGTGTATATTAAACCGTCAGGGGAACACACTCTCCTCACTTATATTGTTCACCTGGTAACATGCCCTGTGTATATTAAACCATCAGGGGAACACACTCTCCTCACTTATAGAGTTCACCTGGTAACATGTCCCGTGTGTATTAAACAATCAGAGGAACCCACTCTCCTCACTAATTCTGTTCACCTGGTAACATGTCCCGTGTATATTAAACCGTCAGGGGAACACACTCTCCTCACTTATACTGTTCACCTGGTAACATGTCCCGTGTATATTAAACCATCAGGGGAACACACTCTCTTCACTTATACTGTTCATCTGGTAACATGTCCCGTGCTTATTAAACAATCAGGGAAACACACTCTTCTCACTTATACTGTTCACCTCGTGACATGTCCCGTGTGTATAAAACAATCAGGGGAACACACTATCCTCACTTATACTGTTCACCTGGTAACATGTCCCGTGTGTATTAAACAATCAGGGGAACACACTCTCCTCACTTATACTGTTCACCTGGTAACATGTCCCGTGTATATTAAACCATCAGGGGAACACAATTTCCTCACTTATACTGTTCATCTGGTAACATCTCCCGTGTATATTAAACCATCAGGGGAATACAGTCTCCTCACTTATACTGTTCACCTGGTAACATGTCCCGTGTATATTAAACCATCAGGGGAACACACTCTCCTCACTTATACTGTTCACCTGGTAACATGTCCCGTGTGTATTAAACCATCAGGGGAACACACTCTCCTCACTTATACTGTTCGCCTGGTAACGTGTCCCGTGTATATTTAACAATCAGGGGAACACACTCTCCTCACTTATACTGATCACCTGGTGACATGTCCCGTGTGTATTAAACCATCAGGGAAACAGACTCTCCTCACTTATACTGTTTACGTGGTAACATGTCCCTTGCGTGTTAATCAATCAGGGGAACACACTCTCATCAGTTATACTGTTCACCTGGTAACATGTCCCGTGCGTGTTAAACCATCAGGGGAACACACTCTCCTCACTTATACTGTTCACCTGGTGACATGTCCCGTGCGTACTAAACAGTCAGGGTAACAATCTCTCCTCACTTATACTGTTCACCTGGTAACATGTCCCGTGTATACTAAACGATCAGGGGAACACACTCTCCTAATTTATATTGTTCACCTGGAAACATGTCCCGTGTATATTAAACCATCAGGGGAAAGCACTCTCCTCACTTGTACTGTTCACCTGGTAACATGTCCTGTGTGTATTAAACAATCAGGGGAACACTCTCTCTTCACTTATACTGTTCACCTGGTAACATGTCCCATGTATATTAAACCATCAGGGGAACACACTCTCCTCACTGATACTGTTCACCTGGTAACATGTCCTGTGTGTATTAAACAATCAGGGGAACACACTCTCCTCACTTATACTGTTCACCTGGTAACATGTCCTGTGTGTATGAAACAATCAGGGGAACCCTCTCTCTTCACTTATACTGTTCACCTGGTAACATGTCCCATGTATATTAAACCATCAGGGGAACACACTCTCCTCACTTATACTGTTCACCTGGTAACATGTCCTGTGTGTATTAAACAATCAGGGGAACCCTCTCTCTTCACTTATACTGTTCACCTGGTAACATGTCCCATGTATATTAAACCATCAGGGGAACACACTCTCCTCACTTATACTGTTCACCTGGTAACATGTCCCGTGTGTATTAAACAATCAGGGGAACACACTCTCCTCACTTATACTGTTCACCTGGTAACATGTCCCATGTATATTAAACCATCAGGGGAACACACTCTCCTCACTTATACTGTTCACCTGGTAACATGTCCCGTGTGTATAAAACAATCAGGGGAACACACTCTCTTCACTTATGCTGTTCACCTGGTAACATGTTCCGCGTATATTAGACCATCAGGGGAACACACTCTCCTCACTTCTACTCTTCACCTGGTGACACATCCCGTCAGTATGAAACAATCATTGGATCACACTCTCCTCACTTATACTGTTCACCTGGTAACATGTCCCGGGTGTATTGAAGCATCAGGGGAACACAGTCTCCTCACTTATACTGTTCACCTGCTAACATGTCCCGTGAGTATTAAACAATCAGGGGAACACACTCTCCTCACTTATACTGTTCACCTGGTAACATGTCCCGTGTATATTAAACCATCAGGGGAACACACTCTCCTCACTTATACTGTTCACCTGGTAACATGTCCCGTGTGTATTAAACCATCAGGGGAACACACTCTCCTCACTTATACTGTTCGCCTGGTAACGTGTCCCGTGTATATTTAACAATCAGGGGAACACACTCTGCTCACTTATACTGTTCACCTGGTAACATGTCCCGTGTATATTAAACCATTAGGGGAACACATAATCCTCACTTATACTGTTCACCTGCTAACATGTCCCGTGTATATTAAACCATCAGGGGAATACCGTCTCCTCACTTATACTGTTCACCTGGTAACATGTCCCGTGTATATTAAACCATCAGCGGAACACACTCTCCTCACTTAAACTGTTCACCTGGTAACATGTCCCGTGTATATTAAACCATCAGGGGAAAGCACTCTCCTCACTTATACTGTTCACCTGGTAACATGTCCCGTGTATATTAAACCATCAGGGGAACACACTCTCCTCACTTATACTGTTCACCTGGTAACATGTCCCGTGTGTATAAAACAATCAGGGGAACACACTCTCTTCACTTATGCTGTTCACCTGGTAACATGTCCCGCGTATATTAAACCATCAGGGGAACACACTCTCCTCACTTCTACTCTTCACCTGGTGACACATCCCGTCAGTATGAAACAATCATTGGATCACACTCTCCTCACTTATACTGTTCACCTGGTAACATGTCCCGTGTGTATTAAACAATCAGGGGAACACAGTCTCCTCACTTATACTGTTCACCTGCTAACATGTCCCGTGAGTATTAAACAATCAGGGGAACACACTCTCCTCACTTATACTGTTCACCTGGTAACATGTCCCGTGTATATTAAACCATCAGGGGAACACACTCTCCTCACTTATACTGTTCACCTGGTAACATGTCCCGTGTGTATTAAACCATCAGGGGAACACACTCTCCTCACTTATACTGTTCGCCTGGTAACGTGTCCCGTGTATATTTAACAATCAGGGGAACACACTCTGCTCACTTATACTGTTCACCTGGTAACATGTCCCGTGTATATTAAACCATCAGGGGAACACATAATCCTCACTTATACTGTTCACCTGCTAACATGTCCCGTGTATATTAAACCATCAGGGGAATACCGTCTCCTCACTTATACTGTTCACCTGGTAACATGTCCCGTGTGCATTAAACCATCAGCGGAACACACTCTCCTCACTTATACTGTTCACCTGGTAACATGTCCCGTGTATATTAAACCATCAGGGGAAAGCACTCTCCTCACTTATACTGTTCACCTGGTAACATGTCCCGTGTATATTAAACCATCATGGGAACACACTCTCCTCACTTATACTGATCACCTGGTGACATGTCCCGTGTGTATTAAACCATCAGGGAAACACACTCTCCTCACTTATACTGTTTACGTGGTAACATGTCCCTTGCGTGTTAATCAATCAGGGGAACACACTCTCATCACTTATACTGTTCACCTGGTAACATGTGTCGTGCGTGTTAAACCATCAGGGGAACACACTCTCCTCACTTATACTGTTCACCTGGTGACATGTCCCGTGCGTACTAAACCATCAGGGGAACACAATCTCCTCAGTTATACTGTTCACCTGGTAACATGTCCCGTGTATATTAAACCGTCAGGGGAACACACTCTCCTCACTTATATTGTTCACCTGGTAACATGCCCTGTGTATATTAAACCATCAGGGGAACACACTCTCCTCACTTATAGAGTTCACCTGGTAACATGTCCCGTGTGTATTAAACAATCAGAGGAACCCACTCTCCTCACTAATTCTGTTCACCTGGTAACATGTCCCGTGTATATTAAACCGTCAGGGGAACACACTCTCCTCACTTATACTGTTCACCTGGTAACATGTCCCGTGTATATTAAACCATCAGGGGAACACACTCTCTTCACTTATACTGTTCATCTGGTAACATGTCCCGTGCTTATTAAACAATCAGGGAAACACACTCTTCTCACTTATACTGTTCACCTCGTGACATGTCCCGTGTGTATAAAACAATCAGGGGAACACACTATCCTCACTTATACTGTTCACCTGGTAACATGTCCCGTGTGTATTAAACAATCAGGGGAACACACTCTCCTCACTTATACTGTTCACCTGGTAACATGTCCCGTGTATATTAAACCATCAGGGGAACACAATTTCCTCACTTATACTGTTCATCTGGTAACATCTCCCGTGTATATTAAACCATCAGGGGAATACAGTCTCCTCACTTATACTGTTCACCTGGTAACATGTCCCGTGTATATTAAACCATCAGGGGAACACACTCTCCTCACTTATACTGTTCACCTGGTAACATGTCCCGTGTGTATTAAACCATCAGGGGAACACACTCTCCTCACTTATACTGTTCGCCTGGTAACGTGTCCCGTGTATATTTAACAATCAGGGGAACACACTCTCCTCACTTATACTGATCACCTGGTGACATGTCCCGTGTGTATTAAACCATCAGGGAAACAGACTCTCCTCACTTATACTGTTTACGTGGTAACATGTCCCTTGCGTGTTAATCAATCAGGGGAACACACTCTCATCAGTTATACTGTTCACCTGGTAACATGTCCCGTGCGTGTTAAACCATCAGGGGAACACACTCTCCTCACTTATACTGTTCACCTGGTGACATGTCCCGTGCGTACTAAACAGTCAGGGTAACAATCTCTCCTCACTTATACTGTTCACCTGGTAACATGTCCCGTGTATACTAAACGATCAGGGGAACACACTCTCCTAATTTATATTGTTCACCTGGAAACATGTCCCGTGTATATTAAACCATCAGGGGAAAGCACTCTCCTCACTTGTACTGTTCACCTGGTAACATGTCCTGTGTGTATTAAACAATCAGGGGAACACTCTCTCTTCACTTATACTGTTCACCTGGTAACATGTCCCATGTATATTAAACCATCAGGGGAACACACTCTCCTCACTGATACTGTTCACCTGGTAACATGTCCTGTGTGTATTAAACAATCAGGGGAACACACTCTCCTCA
Organism: Heterodontus francisci; assembly: GCF_036365525.1. Lineage (NCBI taxonomy): Eukaryota > Metazoa > Chordata > Chondrichthyes > Heterodontiformes > Heterodontidae > Heterodontus > Heterodontus francisci. The sequence continues at coordinate 262,324 of NW_027141695.1, forward strand.
CTTATACTGTTCACCTGGTAACATGTCCTGTGTGTATGAAACAATCAGGGGAACCCTCTCTCTTCACTTATACTGTTCACCTGGTAACATGTCCCATGTATATTAAACCATCAGGGGAACACACTCTCCTCACTTATACTGTTCACCTGGTAACATGTCCTGTGTGTATTAAACAATCAGGGGAACCCTCTCTCTTCACTTATACTGTTCACCTGGTAACATGTCCCATGTATATTAAACCATCAGGGGAACACACTCTCCTCACTTATACTGTTCACCTGGTAACATGTCCCGTGTGTATTAAACAATCAGGGGAACACACTCTCCTCACTTATACTGTTCACCTGGTAACATGTCCCATGTATATTAAACCATCAGGGGAACACACTCTCCTCACTTATACTGTTCACCTGGTAACATGTCCCGTGTGTATAAAACAATCAGGGGAACACACTCTCTTCACTTATGCTGTTCACCTGGTAACATGTTCCGCGTATATTAGACCATCAGGGGAACACACTCTCCTCACTTCTACTCTTCACCTGGTGACACATCCCGTCAGTATGAAACAATCATTGGATCACACTCTCCTCACTTATACTGTTCACCTGGTAACATGTCCCGGGTGTATTGAAGCATCAGGGGAACACAGTCTCCTCACTTATACTGTTCACCTGCTAACATGTCCCGTGAGTATTAAACAATCAGGGGAACACACTCTCCTCACTTATACTGTTCACCTGGTAACATGTCCCGTGTATATTAAACCATCAGGGGAACACACTCTCCTCACTTATACTGTTCACCTGGTAACATGTCCCGTGTGTATTAAACCATCAGGGGAACACACTCTCCTCACTTATACTGTTCGCCTGGTAACGTGTCCCGTGTATATTTAACAATCAGGGGAACACACTCTGCTCACTTATACTGTTCACCTGGTAACATGTCCCGTGTATATTAAACCATTAGGGGAACACATAATCCTCACTTATACTGTTCACCTGCTAACATGTCCCGTGTATATTAAACCATCAGGGGAATACCGTCTCCTCACTTATACTGTTCACCTGGTAACATGTCCCGTGTATATTAAACCATCAGCGGAACACACTCTCCTCACTTAAACTGTTCACCTGGTAACATGTCCCGTGTATATTAAACCATCAGGGGAAAGCACTCTCCTCACTTATACTGTTCACCTGGTAACATGTCCCGTGTATATTAAACCATCATGGGAACACATTCTCCTCACTTATACTGATCACCTGGTGACATGTCCCGTGTGTATTAAACCATCAGGGGAACACACTCTCCTCACTTATACTGTTTACCTGGTGACATGTCCCGTGTGTATTAAACAATCAGGGGAACACACTCTCCTCACTTATACTGTTCACCTGGTAACATGTCCCGTGTGTATTAAACAATCAGGGGAACACACTCTCTTCACTTATACTGTTCATCTGGTAACATCTCCCGTGTATATTAAACCATCAGGGGAACACAATCTCCTCACTTATACTGTTCACCTGGTAACATGTCCCGTGTGTATTAAACAATCAGGGGAACACACTCTCTTCACTTATACTGTTCATCTGGTAACATCTCCCGTGTATATTAAACCATCAGGGGAACACAATCTCCTCACTTATACTGTTCATCTGGTAACATCTCCCGTGTATATTAAACCATCAGGGGAACACAATCTCCTCACTTATACTGTTCATCTGGTAACATCTCCCGTGTATATTAAACCATCAGGGGAACACACTCTCCTCACTTATATTGTTCACCTGGTGACATGTCCCGTGTTTATTAAACAATAAGGGGAACACACTCTCCTCACTTATAGAGTTCACCTGGTAACATGTCCCGTGTGCATTAAACAGTCAGGGGAACACACTCTCTTCACTTATACTGTTCACCTGGTGACGTGACCCGTGAGTATTAAACAATCAGGGGAACACACTCTCCTCACTTATACTGTTCACCTGGTAACATGTCCTGTGTATATTAAACCATCAGGGGAACACATTCTCCTCACTTATAGAGTTCACCTGGTGACGTGACCCGTGAGTATTAAACAATCAGGGGAACACACTCTCCTCACTTATACTGTTCACCTGGTAACATGTCCTGTGTATATTAAACCATCAGGGGAACACATTCTCCTCACTTATACTGTTCACCTGCTAACATGTCCCGTGTATATTAAACCATCAGGGGCACACACTATCCTCACTTATACTGTTCACCTGGTAACATGTCCCGTGCGTGTTAAACCATCAGGGGAACAAACTCTCCTCACTTATACTGTTCACCAGGTGACATGTCCCGTGTATATTAAACCATCAGGGGAACACAATCTCCTCACTTATCCTGTTCATCTGGTAACATGTCCCATGTGTATTAAACCATCAGGGGAACACACTCTCCTCACTTATACTGTTCACCTGGTAACATGTCCCATGTGTATAAAACAATCAGGGGAACACACTCTCCTCACTTATACTGTTCACCTGGTAACTTGTCCCATGTGTATAAAACAATCAGGGGAACACACTCTCCTCACTTATACTGTTCACCTGGTAACATGTCCCATGTGTATAAAACAATCAGGGGAACACAATCTCCTCACTTATACTGTTCATCTGGTAACATGTCCCGTGTATATTAAACAATCAGGGGAACACACTCTCCTCACTTATACTCTTCACCTGGTAACATGTCCCATGTGTATAAAACAATCAGGGGAACACAATCTCCTCACTTATACTGTTCATCTGGTAACATGTCCCGTGTATATTAAACAATCAGGGGAACACACTCTCCTCACTTATACTGTTCACCTGGTAACATGTCCCATGTGTATAAAACAATCAGGGGAACACAATCTCCTCACTTATACTGTTCATCTGGTAACATGTCCCGTGTATATTAAACAATCAGGGGAACACACTCTCCTCACTTATACTGTTCACATGGTAACATGTCCCGGGTGTATTAAAGCATCAGGGGCACACACTATCCTCACTTATACTGTTCACCTGGTAACATGTCCCGTGCGTGTTAAACCATCAGGGGAACAAACTCTCCTCACCTATACTGTTCATTTGGTAACATGTCCCGTGCATATTAAACCATCAGGGGAACACGCTCTCCTCACTTAGACTGTTCATCTGGTAACATGTCCAGTGAATATTTAACCATCAGGGGAACACATTCTCCTCACTTATCCTGTTCACCAGGTGACATGTCCCGTGTGTATTAAACAATCAGGGGAATTCACTCCCCTCACTTATACTGTTCACCTGGTATCATGTCGTGTGTATATTAAACCATAAGGGGAACACACTCTCCTCACTTATACTGTTCACCTGGTAACATGTCCCGTTCGTGTTAAATCATCAGAGGAACACACTCTCCTCACTTATACTGTTCACTTGGTTGCATGTCCCGTGCATATTAAACCATCAGGGGAACACACTCTCCTCACTTATACTGTTCACCTGCGGAAATGTCCCATCAGTATTAAACCATCAGGGGAACACAATCTCCTCACTTATACTGTTCACCTGGTAACATGTCCCGTGTGTATTAAACAATCAAGGGAACACACTCTCCTCACTTATACTGTTCAGCTGCAAACATGTCCCGTGTGTATTAAACAATCAGGGGAACACACTCTCCTCACTTATACTGTTCACCTGGTAACATGTCCCGTGTGTATTAAACAATGAAGGGAACACACTCTCCTCACTTATACTGTTCACCTGGTAACATGTCCCGTGTGTATTAAACAATCAGGGGAACACACTCTCCTCACTTATACTGTTCACCTGGTAACATGTCCCGTGTGTATTAAACAATCAGGGGAACACACTCTCCTCACTTATACTGTTCACCTGGTAACATGTCCCGTGTGTATTAAACAATCAGGGGAACACACTCTCCTCACTTATACTGTTCACCTGGTAACATGTCCCGTGTGTATTAAACAATCAGGGGAACACACTCTCCTCACTTATACTGTTCACCTGGTAACATGTCCCGTGAGTATTAAACAATCAGGGGAACACACTCTCCTCACTTATACTGTTCACCTGGTAACATGTCCCGAGTGTATTAAACAATCAAGGGAACACACTCTCCTCACTTATACTGTTCACCTGGTAACATGTCCCGTGTATATTAAACCATCAGGGGAACACACTATCCTCACTTATATTGTTCACCTGGTAACATGTCCCGTGTATATTAAACCATCAGGGGAATACAGTCTCCTCACTTATACTGTTCACCTGGTAACATGTCCCGTGTATATTAAACCATCAGGGGAACACACTATCCTCACTTATACTGTTCACCTGGTAACATGTCCCGTGCGTGTTAAACCATCAGGGGAACAAGCTCTCCTCACTTATACTGTTCACGAGTGACATGTCCCGTCAGTATTAAACCATCAGGGGAACACAGTCTCCTCACTTATACTGTTCACCTGGTAACATGTCCCGTGTATATTAAACCATCAGGGGAACACACTATCCTCACTTATACTGTTCACCTGGCAACATGTCCCGTGAGTATTAAACAATCAGGGGAACACACTCTCCTCACTTTCCCTGTTCAGCTGGTAACATGTCCCGTGCATATTAAACCATCAGGGGAACACGCTCTCCTCACTTAGACTGTTCATCTGGTAACATGTCCAGTGAATATTAAACCATCAGGGGAACACATTGTCCTCACTTATCCTGTTCACCTGGTGACGTGTCCCGTGTGTATTAAACAACCAGGGGAATTCACTCTCCTCACTTATACTGTTCACCTGGTATCATGTCCCGTGTCTATTAAACCATCAGGGGAACACACTCTCCTCACTATTCTGTTCACCTGGTAACATGTCCTGTGTGTATTAAACAATCAGGGGAACACACTCTCCTCACTTATACTGTTCACCTGGTAACATGTCCCGTGTGTATTAAACAATCAGGGGAACACACTCTCCTCACTTATACTGTTCACCTGGTGACATGTCCCTTGTGTATTAAACCATCAGGGGAACACTCTCTCCTCACTTATACTGTTCAGCTGGTAACATGTCCGGTGTATATTAAACAATCAGGGGAACACACTCTCCTCACTTATACTGTTCACCTTGTCACATGTCCCGTGTGCATTAAACAATCAGGGAAACACTCTCTCCTCACATATACTGTTCACCTGGTAACATGTCCCGTGTGTATTAAACAATCAGGGGAACACCCTCTCCTCACTTATAGTGTTCACCTGGTAACATGTCCTGTCTACATTAAACCATCAGGGGAACACACTCTCCTCACTTATTCTGTTCACCTGGTAACATGTCCCGTGCGTATTAAACAATCAGGGGAAAACACTCTCCTCACTATTCTGTTCACCTGGTAACATGTCCCGTGTGAATTAAACAATCAGGGGAACACAATCTCCTCACTTATACTGTTCACCTGGTAACATGTCCCATGTATATGAAACCATCAGGGGAACACACTCTCCTCACTTATAATGTTCATCTGGTAAAATGTCCCGTGTGTATTAAACCATCAGGGGAACACACTCTCTTCACTTATACTGTTCACCTGGTAACATGTCCCGTGTATATGAAACCATCAGGGGAACACACTCTCCTCACTTATAATGTTCATCTGGTAAAATGTCCCGTGTATATTAAACCATCAGGGGAACACACTCTCCTCACTTATACTGTTCACCTGGTAACATGTCCCGTGTATATTAAACCATCAGGGGAACACACTCTCTTAACTTATACTGTTCACTTGGAAACATGTCCCGTGTATATGAAACCATCAGGGGAACACACTCTCCTCACTTATACTGTTCACCTGGTAACATGTCCCGTGCGTATTAAACAATCAGGGGAACACACTCTCCTCACTTATATTGTTCACCTGGTAACATGTGCTGTGTATATTAAACCATCAGGGGAACACATTCTCCTCATTTATACTGTTCACCTGGTAACATGTCCCGTGTGTATTAAACAATCAGGGGAATTCACTCCCCTCACTTATACTGTTCACCTGGTATCATGTCGTGTGTATATTAAACCATCAGGGGAACACACTCTCCTCACTTAGCTTGTTCACCTGGTAACATGTCCCGTGCGTGTTAAATCATCAGAGGAACACACTCTCCTCACTTATACTGTTCACCTGCGGAAATGTCCCATCAGTGTTAAACCATCAGGGGAACACACTCTCTTCACTTATACTGTTCATCTGGTAACATGTCTCGTCAGTATTAAACCATAAGGGGAAGACGCTCCCCTCACTTATACTGTTCACCTGGTAACATGTCCCGTGTGTATTAAACAATCAGGGGAACACACTCTCCTCACTTATACTGTTCACCTGGTAACATGTCCCGTGCGTATTAAACAATCAGGGGAACACATTCTCATCACTTATATTGTTCACCTGGTAACATGTCCTGTGTATATTAAACCATCAGGGGAACACACTCTCCTCACTTATACTGTTCACCTGGTGACATGTCCCGTGTATATTAAACCATCAGAGGTACACACTCTCCGCACTTATACTGTTCACCTGGTAACATGTCCCGTGCGTATTAAACAATCAGGGGAACACATTCTCCTCACTTATACTGTTCACCTGGTAACATGTCCCGTGTATATTAAACCATCAGAGGTACACACTCTCCGCACTTATACTGTTCACCTGGTGACATGTCCCGTGTATATTAAACCATCAGGGGAACACACTCTCCTCACTTAGACTGTTCATCTGGTAACATGTCCCGTGTGTATTAAACAATCAGGGGAATTCACTCCCTCACTTATACTGTTCACCTGGTATCATGTCGTGTGTATATTAAACCATCAGGGGAACACACTCTCCTCACTTATACTGTTCACCTGGTGACATGTCCCGTGTCTATTAAACCATCAGGGGAACACACTCTCCTCACTTTCCCTGTTCAGCTGGTAACATGTCCCGTGCATATTAAACCATCAGGGGAACACACTCTCCTCACTTAGACTGTTCATCTGGTAACATGTCCCGTGTATATTAAACAATCAGGGGAACACACTCTCCTCACTTATACTGTTCACCTGGTGACATGTCCCGTGTCTATTAAACCATCAGGGGAACACACTCTCCTCACTTTCCCTGTTCAGCTGGTAACATGTCCCGTGCATATTAAACCATCAGGGGAACACACTCTCCTCACTATTCTGTTCACCTGGTAACATGTCCTGTGTGTATTAAACAATCAGGGGAACACACTCTCCTCACTTATACTGTTCACCTGGTGACATGTCCCGTGTCTATTAAACCATCAGGGGAACACACTCTCCTCACTTATACTGTTCACCTGTTAACATGTCCTGTGCATATTAAACCATCATGGGAAAACACTCTCCTCACTATTCTGTTCACCTGGTAACATGTCCCGTGCGTATTAAACAATCAGGGGAACACACTCTCCTCACTTATACTTTTCACCTGGTGACATGTCCCGTGTCTATTAAACCATCAGGGGAACACACTCTCCTCACTTATACTGTTCACCTGGTAACATGTCCGGTGTATATTAAACAATCAGGGGAACACACTCTCCTCACTTATACTGTTCACCTTGTCACATGTCCCGTGTGCATTAAACAATCAGGGAAACACTCTCTCCTCACATATACTGTTCACCTGGTGACATGTCCCGTGCGTATTAAACAATCAGGGGAACACACTCTCCTCACTTATACTGTTCACCTGGTAACATGTCCCGTGTGTATTAAACAATCAGGGGAACACCCTCTCCTCACTTATACTGTTCACCTGGTAACATGTCCTGTGTGTATTAAACCATCATGGGAACACACTCTCTTCACTTATACTGTTCACCTGGTAGCATGTCCCGTGTATATGAAACCATCAGGGGAACACACTCTCCTCACTTATAATGTTCATCTGGTAAAATGTCCCGTGTATATTAAACCATCAGGGGAACACACTCTCCTCACTTATACTGTTCACTTGGAAACATGTCCCGTGTATATGAAACCATCAGGGGAACACACTCTCCTCACTTATATTGTTCACCTGGTAACATGTCCTGTGTATATTAAACCATCAGGGGAACACATTCTCCTCACTTATACTGTTCACCTGGTAACATGTCCCGTGTGTATTAAACAATCAGGGGAATTCACTCCCCTCACTTATACTGTTCACCTGGTATCATGTCGTGTGTATATTAAACCATCAGGGGAACACACTCTCCTCACTTATACTGTTCACCTGGTAACATGTCCCGTGCGTGTTAAATCATCAGAGGAACACACTCTCCTCACTTATACTGTTCACTTGGTGACATGTCCCGTGCATATTAAACCATCAGGGGAACACAATCTCCTCAGTTATACTGTTCACCTGGTAACATGTCCCGTTTGTATTAAACAATCAGGGGAACTCACTCTCCTCACTTATACTGTTCAACTGGTAACATGTCCCGTGTGTATTAAACCATCAGGGGAACACACTCTCCTCACTGAGACTGTTCACCTGGTAACATGTCCCGTGCGTATAAAACAATCAGGGGAACACACTCTCCTCACTTATACTGTTCACCTGGCAACATGTCCCGTGAGTATTAAACAATCAGGGGAACACACTCTCCTTACTTATACTGTTCACCTGGTGACATGTCCCGTGTGTATTAAACAATCAGGGGAACACACTCTCCGCACTTATACTGTTCACCTGGTGACATGTCCCGTGTATATTAAACCATCAGAGGAACACACTCTCCTCACTTATACTGTTCACCAGGTGACATGTCCCGTGCGTGTTAAACCATCAGGGGAACACACTCTCCTCACTTATACTGTTCACCTGGTAACATGTCCCGTGAATATTAAACAATCAGGGGAAAGCACTCTCCTCACTTATACTGTTCACCTGGTAACATGTCCCGTGTGCATTAAACCATCAGTGGAACACTCTCTCCTCACTTATACTGTTCACCTGGTAACATGTCCCGTGTGCATTATACCATCAGTGGAAAACTCTCTCCTCACTTATACTGTTCACCTGGTAACATGTCCTGTGTGCATTAAATCATCAGGGGAACACACTCTCCTCACTTATACTGTTCACCTGGTAACATGTCCTGTCTACATTAAACCATCAGGGGAACACACTCTCCTCACTTCTACTGTTCACCTGGTAACATGTCCCATGTGAATTAAACAATCAGGGGAACACAATCTCCTCACTTATACTGTTCACCTGGTAACATGTCTTGTGTGTATTAAACCAGCAGGGGAACACACTCTCTTCACTTATACTGTTCACCTGGTAACATGTCCCGTGTATGTGAAACCATCAGGGGAACACACTCTCCTCACTTATAATGTTCATCTGGTAAAATGTCCCGTGTATATTAAACCATCAGGGGAACACACTCTCCTCACTTATACTGTTCACCTGGTAACATGTCCTGTGTGCATTAAACAATCAGGGGAACACACTCTCCTCACTTATACTGTTCACCTGGTAACATGTCCTGTGTATATTAAACCATCAGGGGAACACACTCTCTTCACTTATACTGTTCACCTGGTAACATGTCCTGTGTATATTAAACAATCAGGGGAACACACTCTCCTCACTTATACTGTTCACTTGGAAACATGTCCCGTGTATATGAAACCATCAGGGGACAACATTCTCCTCACTTATACTGTTCACCTGGTAACATGTCCCGTGCGTGTTAAATCATCAGAGGAACACACTCTCTTCACTTATACTGTTCACCTGGTAACATGTCCCGTGCGTGTTAAATCATCAGAGGAACACACTCTCTTCACTTATACTGTTCACCTGGTAACATGTCCCGTGTATATGAAACCATCAGGGGAACACACTCTCCTCACTTATAATGTTCATCTGGTAAAATGTCCCGTGTATATTAAACCATCAGGGGAACACACTCTCCTCACTTATACTGTTCACCTGGTAACATGTCCTGTGTATATTAAACCATCAGGGGAACACACTCTCTTCACTTATACTGTTCACTTGGAAACATGTCCCGTGTATATGAAACCATCAGGGGAACACACTCTCCTCACTTATACTGTTCACCTGGTAACATGTCCCGTGCGTAATAAACAATCAGGGGAACACACTCTCCTCACTTATATTGTTCACCTGGTAACATGTCCTGTGTATATTAAACCATCAGGGGAATACAGTCTCCTCACTGATACTGTTCACCTGGTATCATGTCGTGTGTATATTAAACCATCAGGGGAACACTCTCTCCTCACTTATACTGTTCACCTGGCAACATGTCCCGTGAGTATTAAACAATCAGGGGAACACACTCTCCTTACTTATACTGTTCACCTGGTGACATGTCCCGTGTGTATTAAACAATCAGGGGAACACACTCTCCGCACTTATACTGTTCACCTGGTGACATGTCCCGTGTATATTAAACCATCAGAGGAACACACTCTCCTCACTTATACTGTTCACCAGGTGACATGTCCCGTGCGTGTTAAACCATCAGGGGAACACACTCTCCTCACTTATACTGTTCACCTGGTAACATGTCCCGTGAATATTAAAGCATCAGGGGAAAGCACTCTCCTCACTTATACTGTTCACCTGGTAACATGTCCCGTGTGCATTAAACCATCAGTGGAACACTCTCTCCTCACTTATACTGTTCACCTGGTAACATGTCCCGTGTGCATTAAACCATCAGTGGAACACTCTCTCCTCACTTACACTGTTCACCTGGTAACATGTCCTGTGTGCATTAAATCATCAGGGGAACACACTCTCCTCACTTATCCTGTTCACCTGGTGACATGTCCCGTTTGTATTAAACCATCAGGGGAACACACTCTCCTCACTTATACTGTTCACCTGGTATCATGTCGTGTGTATATTAAACCATCGGGGGAACACACTCTCCTCACTGATACTGTTCACCTGTTGACATGTCCCGTCTGCATTAAACCATCATGGGAAAACACTCTCCTCACTATTCTGTTCACCTGGTAACATGTCCTGTGTGTATTAAACAATCAGGGGAACACTCTCTCCTCACTTATACTGTACACCTGTTAACATGTCCTGTGCATATTAAACCATCATGGGAAAACACTCTCCTCACTATTCTGTTCACCTGGTAACATGTCCTGTGTGTATTAAACAATCAGGGGAACACACTCTCCTCACTTACACTGTTCACCTGGTGACATGTCCCGTGTCTATTAAACCATCAGGGGAACACACTCTCCTCACTTATACTGTTCACCTGGTAACATGTCCTGTGCGTATTAAACAATCAGGGGAACACACTCTCCTCACTTACACTGTTCACCTGGTGACATGTCCCGTGTCTATTAAACCATCAGGGGAACACACTCTCCTCACTTATACTGTTCACCTGGTAACATGTCCTGTGTATATTAAACAATCAGGGGAACACATTCTCCTCACTTATACTGTTCACCTTGTCACATGTCCCGTGTGCATTAAACAATCAGGGAAACACTCTCTCCTCACATATACTGTTCACCCGGTGACATGTCCCGTGCGTATTAAACAATCAGGGGAACACACTCTCCTCACTTATACTGTTCACCTGGTAACATGTCCTGTGTGTATTAAACAATCAGGGGAACACTCTCTCCTCACTTATACTGTTCACCTGTTAACATGTCCTGTGCGTATTAAACAATCAGGGGAACACACTCTCCTCACTTACACTGTTCACCTGGTGACATGTCCTGTGTCTATTAAACCATCAGGGGAACACACTCTCCTCACTTATACTGTTCACCTGGTAACAAGTCCTGTGTGTATTAAACAATCAGGGGAACACACTCTCCTCACTTCTACTGTTCACCTGGTTACATGTCCCAGCGTATTAAACAATCAGGGGAAAATACTCTCCTCACTATTCTGCTCAGCTGGTAACATGTCCCGTGTGAATTATACAATCAGGGGAACACACTCTCCTCACTTATACTGTTCACCTGGTAACATGTCCTGTGTGTATTAAACCATCAGGGGAACACACTCTCTTCACTCATACTGTTCTCCTGGTAACATGTCCCGTGTATATGAAACCATCAGGGGAACACACTCTCCTCACTTATACTGTTAATCTGGTAAAATGTCCCGTGTATATTAAACCATCAGGGGAACACACTCTCCTCACTTATACTGTTCACCTGGTAACATGTCCCGTGTATATTAAACCATCAGGGGAACACACTCTCCTCACTTATACTGTTCACCTGGTAACATGTCCCGTGTGTATTAAACCATCAGGGGAACACACTCTCCTCACTTATACTGTTCACCTGGTTACATATCCCGTGTGCATTAAAAAATCAGGGGAACACACTCTCCTCACTTCTTCTCCTCAACTGGTAACATGTCCCGTGTGTATTAAACAATCAGGGGGACACACTCTCCTCACTTATACTGTTCACCTGGTAAAATGTCGCGTGTATATTAAACCATCAGGGGAACACACTCTCCTCACTTATTCTGTTCACCTGGTGACATGTCCCCTGTGTATTAAACAATCAGGGGAACACACTCTCCTCACTTCTACTATTCATCTGGTAACATGTCCCGTGTGTATTAAACAATCAGGGGAACACACTCTCCTCACTTCTACTATTCATCTGGTAACATGTCCCGTGTGCATTAAACAATCAGGGGAACACACTCTCCTCACTTATACTGTTCACCTGTTAACATGTCCCTTGCGCATTAAACCATCAGGGGAACACACTCTCCTCACTATTCTGTTCACCTGGTAACATGGCCCGTGTGTATTAAACAATCAGGGGAACACACTCTCCTCACTTCTACTGTTCACCTGCTAACATGTCCTGTGTATATTAAACAATCAAGGGAACACACTCTCCTCACTTACACTGTTCAACTGGTAACATGTCCCGTGTGTTTTAAACCATCAGGGGAACACACTCTCCTCACTTATACTGTTCACCTGGTGACATGTCCCGTTTATATTACACCATCAGGGGAACACACTCTCCTCACATATAATGTTCACCTTGTAACATGTCGCGCGTATAGTAAACAATCAGGGGAACACAGTCTCCTCACTTATACTGTTCACCTGGTAACATGTCCCGTGTATATTAAACCATCAGGGGAACACAGTCTCCTCACATATACTGTTCACCTGGTGACATGTCCCGTGTATATTACACCATCAGGGGAACACACTCTCTTCACTTATAATGTTCACCTTGTAACATGTCGCGTATATAGTAAACAATCAGGGGAACACAGTCTCCTCACTTATACTGTTCACCTGGTGACATGTCCCGTGTGTATTAAACAATCAGGGGAACACACTCTCCTCACTTATACTGTTCACCTGGTGACATGTCCCGTGTGTATTAAACAATCAGGGGAACACACTCTCCTCACTTATACTATTCACCTGGTAACATGTCCCGTGTATATTAAACCATCAGGGGAACACACTCTCCTCACTTATACTGTTCACCTGGTGACATGTCCCGTGTGTATTAAACAATCAGGGGAACACACTCTCCTCACTTATACTGTTCACCTGGTAACATGTCCCGTGTATATTAAACCATCAGGGGAACACACTCTCCTCACTTATACTGTTCACCTGGTGACATGTCCCGTGCGTATTAAACAATCAGGGGAACACACTCTCCTCACTTAGACTGTTCACGTGGTGACATGTCCGGTGTATATTAAACCATCAGGGGAACACACTCTCCTCACTTATAATGTTCACCTTGTCACATGTCCCGTGTGCATTTAACAATCAGGGGAACACACTCTCCTCACTATTCTTTTCACCTGGTAACATGTCCCGTGTGTATTAAACAATCAGGGGAACACCCTCTCCTCACTTATACTGTTCACCTGGTAACATGTCCTGTGTATATTAAACCATCAGGGGAACACACTCTCTTCACTTATACTGTTCACCTGGTAACATGTCCCATGTATATGAAACCATAATGGTAACACACTCTCCTCACTTCTACTGTTCACCTGGTAACATGTCCCGTGTGCATTAAAAAATCAGGGGAACACACTCTCCTCTCTTATACTGTTCATCTGGTAACATGTCCCATGTATATTAAACCATCAGGGGAACACACTCTCCTCACTTATACTGTTCACCTGGTAACATGTCCCGTGTGTATTAAACAATCAGGGGAACACACTCTCCTCACTTATACTGTTCACCTGGTAACATGTCCCGTGTGTATTAAACAATCTGGGGAACACACTCTCCTCACTTATACTGTTCACCTGGTAACATGTCCCGTGTATATTAAACCATCAGGGGAACACACTCTCCTCACTTATACTGTTCACCTGGTGACGTGTCCCGTGTGCATTAAACAATCAGGGGAACACACTCTCCTCACTTATACTGTTCACCTGGTGACATGTCCCGTGTGTATTAAACAATCAGGGGAACACACTCTCCTCACTTCTACTATTCATTTGGTAACATGTCCCGTGTGCATTAAACAATCAGGGGAACACACTCTCCTCACTTATACTGTTCACCTGGTGACATGTCCCGTGTGTATTAAACAATCAGGGGAACACACTCTCCTCACTTCTACTATTCATTTGGTAACATGTCCCGTGTGCATTAAACAATCAGGGTAACACACTCTCCTCACTTATACTGTTCACCTCGTAACATGTCGCGTCTGTATTAAACAATCAGGGGAACAGACTCCCCTCACTTATACTGTTCACCTGGCAACATGTCCCGTGAGTATTAAACAATCAGGGGAACACACTCTCCTTACTTATACTGTTCACCTGGTGACATGTCCCGTGTGTATTAAACAATCAGGGGAACACACTCTCCGCACTTATACTGTTCACCTGGTGACATGTCCCGTGTATATTAAACCATCAGAGGAACACACTCTCCTCACTTATACTGTTCACCAGGTGACATGTCCCGTGCGTGTTAAACCATCAGGGGAACACACTCTCCTCACTTATACTGTTCACCTGGTAACATGTCCCGTGAATATTAAACAATCAGGGGAAAGCACTCTCCTCACTTATACTGTTCACCTGGTAACATGTCCCGTGTGCATTAAACCATCAGTGGAACACTCTCTCCTCACTTATACTGTTCACCTGGTAACATGTCCCGTGTGCATTATACCATCAGTGGAAAACTCTCTCCTCACTTATACTGTTCACCTGGTAACATGTCCTGTGTGCATTAAATCATCAGGGGAACACACTCTCCTCACTTATACTGTTCACCTGGTAACATGTCCTGTCTACATTAAACCATCAGGGGAACACACTCTCCTCACTTCTACTGTTCACCTGGTAACATGTCCCATGTGAATTAAACAATCAGGGGAACACAATCTCCTCACTTATACTGTTCACCTGGTAACATGTCTTGTGTGTATTAAACCAGCAGGGGAACACACTCTCTTCACTTATACTGTTCACCTGGTAACATGTCCCGTGTATGTGAAACCATCAGGGGAACACACTCTCCTCACTTATAATGTTCATCTGGTAAAATGTCCCGTGTATATTAAACCATCAGGGGAACACACTCTCCTCACTTATACTGTTCACCTGGTAACATGTCCTGTGTGCATTAAACAATCAGGGGAACACACTCTCCTCACTTATACTGTTCACCTGGTAACATGTCCTGTGTATATTAAACCATCAGGGGAACACACTCTCTTCACTTATACTGTTCACCTGGTAACATGTCCTGTGTATATTAAACAATCAGGGGAACACACTCTCCTCACTTATACTGTTCACTTGGAAACATGTCCCGTGTATATGAAACCATCAGGGGACAACATTCTCCTCACTTATACTGTTCACCTGGTAACATGTCCCGTGCGTGTTAAATCATCAGAGGAACACACTCTCTTCACTTATACTGTTCACCTGGTAACATGTCCCGTGCGTGTTAAATCATCAGAGGAACACACTCTCTTCACTTATACTGTTCACCTGGTAACATGTCCCGTGTATATGAAACCATCAGGGGAACACACTCTCCTCACTTATAATGTTCATCTGGTAAAATGTCCCGTGTATATTAAACCATCAGGGGAACACACTCTCCTCACTTATACTGTTCACCTGGTAACATGTCCTGTGTATATTAAACCATCAGGGGAACACACTCTCTTCACTTATACTGTTCACTTGGAAACATGTCCCGTGTATATGAAACCATCAGGGGAACACACTCTCCTCACTTATACTGTTCACCTGGTAACATGTCCCGTGCGTAATAAACAATCAGGGGAACACACTCTCCTCACTTATATTGTTCACCTGGTAACATGTCCTGTGTATATTAAACCATCAGGGGAATACAGTCTCCTCACTGATACTGTTCACCTGGTATCATGTCGTGTGTATATTAAACCATCAGGGGAACACTCTCTCCTCACTTATACTGTTCACCTGGCAACATGTCCCGTGAGTATTAAACAATCAGGGGAACACACTCTCCTTACTTATACTGTTCACCTGGTGACATGTCCCGTGTGTATTAAACAATCAGGGGAACACACTCTCCGCACTTATACTGTTCACCTGGTGACATGTCCCGTGTATATTAAACCATCAGAGGAACACACTCTCCTCACTTATACTGTTCACCAGGTGACATGTCCCGTGCGTGTTAAACCATCAGGGGAACACACTCTCCTCACTTATACTGTTCACCTGGTAACATGTCCCGTGAATATTAAAGCATCAGGGGAAAGCACTCTCCTCACTTATACTGTTCACCTGGTAACATGTCCCGTGTGCATTAAACCATCAGTGGAACACTCTCTCCTCACTTATACTGTTCACCTGGTAACATGTCCCGTGTGCATTAAACCATCAGTGGAACACTCTCTCCTCACTTACACTGTTCACCTGGTAACATGTCCTGTGTGCATTAAATCATCAGGGGAACACACTCTCCTCACTTATCCTGTTCACCTGGTGACATGTCCCGTTTGTATTAAACCATCAGGGGAACACACTCTCCTCACTTATACTGTTCACCTGGTATCATGTCGTGTGTATATTAAACCATCGGGGGAACACACTCTCCTCACTGATACTGTTCACCTGTTGACATGTCCCGTCTGCATTAAACCATCATGGGAAAACACTCTCCTCACTATTCTGTTCACCTGGTAACATGTCCTGTGTGTATTAAACAATCAGGGGAACACTCTCTCCTCACTTATACTGTACACCTGTTAACATGTCCTGTGCATATTAAACCATCATGGGAAAACACTCTCCTCACTATTCTGTTCACCTGGTAACATGTCCTGTGTGTATTAAACAATCAGGGGAACACACTCTCCTCACTTACACTGTTCACCTGGTGACATGTCCCGTGTCTATTAAACCATCAGGGGAACACACTCTCCTCACTTATACTGTTCACCTGGTAACATGTCCTGTGCGTATTAAACAATCAGGGGAACACACTCTCCTCACTTACACTGTTCACCTGGTGACATGTCCCGTGTCTATTAAACCATCAGGGGAACACACTCTCCTCACTTATACTGTTCACCTGGTAACATGTCCTGTGTATATTAAACAATCAGGGGAACACATTCTCCTCACTTATACTGTTCACCTTGTCACATGTCCCGTGTGCATTAAACAATCAGGGAAACACTCTCTCCTCACATATACTGTTCACCCGGTGACATGTCCCGTGCGTATTAAACAATCAGGGGAACACACTCTCCTCACTTATACTGTTCACCTGGTAACATGTCCTGTGTGTATTAAACAATCAGGGGAACACTCTCTCCTCACTTATACTGTTCACCTGTTAACATGTCCTGTGCGTATTAAACAATCAGGGGAACACACTCTCCTCACTTACACTGTTCACCTGGTGACATGTCCTGTGTCTATTAAACCATCAGGGGAACACACTCTCCTCACTTATACTGTTCACCTGGTAACAAGTCCTGTGTGTATTAAACAATCAGGGGAACACACTCTCCTCACTTCTACTGTTCACCTGGTTACATGTCCCAGCGTATTAAACAATCAGGGGAAAATACTCTCCTCACTATTCTGCTCAGCTGGTAACATGTCCCGTGTGAATTATACAATCAGGGGAACACACTCTCCTCACTTATACTGTTCACCTGGTAACATGTCCTGTGTGTATTAAACCATCAGGGGAACACACTCTCTTCACTCATACTGTTCTCCTGGTAACATGTCCCGTGTATATGAAACCATCAGGGGAACACACTCTCCTCACTTATACTGTTAATCTGGTAAAATGTCCCGTGTATATTAAACCATCAGGGGAACACACTCTCCTCACTTATACTGTTCACCTGGTAACATGTCCCGTGTATATTAAACCATCAGGGGAACACACTCTCCTCACTTATACTGTTCACCTGGTAACATGTCCCGTGTGTATTAAACCATCAGGGGAACACACTCTCCTCACTTATACTGTTCACCTGGTTACATATCCCGTGTGCATTAAAAAATCAGGGGAACACACTCTCCTCACTTCTTCTCCTCAACTGGTAACATGTCCCGTGTGTATTAAACAATCAGGGGGACACACTCTCCTCACTTATACTGTTCACCTGGTAAAATGTCGCGTGTATATTAAACCATCAGGGGAACACACTCTCCTCACTTATTCTGTTCACCTGGTGACATGTCCCCTGTGTATTAAACAATCAGGGGAACACACTCTCCTCACTTCTACTATTCATCTGGTAACATGTCCCGTGTGTATTAAACAATCAGGGGAACACACTCTCCTCACTTCTACTATTCATCTGGTAACATGTCCCGTGTGCATTAAACAATCAGGGGAACACACTCTCCTCACTTATACTGTTCACCTGTTAACATGTCCCTTGCGCATTAAACCATCAGGGGAACACACTCTCCTCACTATTCTGTTCACCTGGTAACATGGCCCGTGTGTATTAAACAATCAGGGGAACACACTCTCCTCACTTCTACTGTTCACCTGCTAACATGTCCTGTGTATATTAAACAATCAAGGGAACACACTCTCCTCACTTACACTGTTCAACTGGTAACATGTCCCGTGTGTTTTAAACCATCAGGGGAACACACTCTCCTCACTTATACTGTTCACCTGGTGACATGTCCCGTTTATATTACACCATCAGGGGAACACACTCTCCTCACATATAATGTTCACCTTGTAACATGTCGCGCGTATAGTAAACAATCAGGGGAACACAGTCTCCTCACTTATACTGTTCACCTGGTAACATGTCCCGTGTATATTAAACCATCAGGGGAACACAGTCTCCTCACATATACTGTTCACCTGGTGACATGTCCCGTGTATATTACACCATCAGGGGAACACACTCTCTTCACTTATAATGTTCACCTTGTAACATGTCGCGTATATAGTAAACAATCAGGGGAACACAGTCTCCTCACTTATACTGTTCACCTGGTGACATGTCCCGTGTGTATTAAACAATCAGGGGAACACACTCTCCTCACTTATACTGTTCACCTGGTGACATGTCCCGTGTGTATTAAACAATCAGGGGAACACACTCTCCTCACTTATACTATTCACCTGGTAACATGTCCCGTGTATATTAAACCATCAGGGGAACACACTCTCCTCACTTATACTGTTCACCTGGTGACATGTCCCGTGTGTATTAAACAATCAGGGGAACACACTCTCCTCACTTATACTGTTCACCTGGTAACATGTCCCGTGTATATTAAACCATCAGGGGAACACACTCTCCTCACTTATACTGTTCACCTGGTGACATGTCCCGTGCGTATTAAACAATCAGGGGAACACACTCTCCTCACTTAGACTGTTCACGTGGTGACATGTCCGGTGTATATTAAACCATCAGGGGAACACACTCTCCTCACTTATAATGTTCACCTTGTCACATGTCCCGTGTGCATTTAACAATCAGGGGAACACACTCTCCTCACTATTCTTTTCACCTGGTAACATGTCCCGTGTGTATTAAACAATCAGGGGAACACCCTCTCCTCACTTATACTGTTCACCTGGTAACATGTCCTGTGTATATTAAACCATCAGGGGAACACACTCTCTTCACTTATACTGTTCACCTGGTAACATGTCCCATGTATATGAAACCATAATGGTAACACACTCTCCTCACTTCTACTGTTCACCTGGTAACATGTCCCGTGTGCATTAAAAAATCAGGGGAACACACTCTCCTCTCTTATACTGTTCATCTGGTAACATGTCCCATGTATATTAAACCATCAGGGGAACACACTCTCCTCACTTATACTGTTCACCTGGTAACATGTCCCGTGTGTATTAAACAATCAGGGGAACACACTCTCCTCACTTATACTGTTCACCTGGTAACATGTCCCGTGTGTATTAAACAATCTGGGGAACACACTCTCCTCACTTATACTGTTCACCTGGTAACATGTCCCGTGTATATTAAACCATCAGGGGAACACACTCTCCTCACTTATACTGTTCACCTGGTGACGTGTCCCGTGTGCATTAAACAATCAGGGGAACACACTCTCCTCACTTATACTGTTCACCTGGTGACATGTCCCGTGTGTATTAAACAATCAGGGGAACACACTCTCCTCACTTCTACTATTCATTTGGTAACATGTCCCGTGTGCATTAAACAATCAGGGGAACACACTCTCCTCACTTATACTGTTCACCTGGTGACATGTCCCGTGTGTATTAAACAATCAGGGGAACACACTCTCCTCACTTCTACTATTCATTTGGTAACATGTCCCGTGTGCATTAAACAATCAGGGTAACACACTCTCCTCACTTATACTGTTCACCTCGTAACATGTCGCGTCTGTATTAAACAATCAGGGGAACAGACTCCCCTCACTTATACTGTTCACCTGGTAACATGTCCCGTGTATATTAAACCATCAGGGGAACACACTCTCCTCACTTACACTCTTCTCCTGGTGACATGTCCCGTGTATATTAAACCATCAGGGGAACACACTCTCCTCACTTATTCTGTTCACCTGGTGACATGTCCCGTGTATATTAAACCATCAGGGGAACACAGTCTCCTCACTTACTCTGTTCTCCTGGTAACATGTCGCGTGTGTATTAAACCATCAGGGGAACACACTCTCCTCACTTATACTGTTCATGTGGTGACATGTCCGGTGTATATTAAGCCATCAGGGGAACACACTCTCCTCACATACACTGTTCACCTGTTGACATGTCCCTTGTGTATTAAACAATCAGGGGAACACACTCTCCTCACTTATACTGTTCATCTGGTAACGTGTCCCGTGTATATTAAACCATCAGGGGAACACACTCTCCTCACTTATACTGTTCACCTGGTAACATGTCCAGTGTATATTAATCCATCAGGGGAACTCACTCTCCTCACTTATACTGTTCATTTGGTAACATGTCCCGTGTATATTAAACCATCAGGGGAACACACTCTCCTCACTTATACTGTTCACCTGGTAACATGTCCAGTGTATATTAATCCATCAGGGGAACTCACTCTCCTCACTTATACTGTTCATTTGGTAACATGTCCCGTGTATATTAAACCATCAGGGGAACACATTCTCCTCACTTATACTGTTCACCTGGTAACATGTCCTGTGTATATTAAACAATCAGGGGAACACTCTCTCCTCACTTATACTGTTCACCTGGTAACATGTCCCATGTATATGAAACCATCAGGGGAACACACTCTCCTCACTTATACTGTTCACCTGGTAACATGTCCCATGTATATGAAACCATCAGGGGAACACACTCTCCTCACTTATACTGTTCATTTGGTAACATGTCCCGTGTATATTAAACCATCATGGGAACACACTCTCCTCACTTATACTGTTCACCTGGTAACATGTCCCGTGTGAATTAAACAATCAGGGGAACACAATCTCCTCACTACTACTGTTCACCTGGTAACATGTCCCGTGTGCATTAAAAAATCAGGGGAACACACTCTCCACACTTACACTGTTCACCTGGTAACATGTCCCATGTATATTAAACCATCAGGGGAACACACTCTCCTCACTTATACTGTTCACCTGGTAACATGTCCCGTGTGAATTAAACAATCAGGGGAACACAATCTCCTCACTACTACTGTTCACCTGGTAACATGTCCCGTGTGCATTAAAAAATCAGGGGAACACACTCTCCACACTTACACTGTTCACCTGGTAACATGTCCTGTGTATATTAAACCATCAGGGGAACACTCTCTCTTCACTTATACTGTTCACCTGGTAACATGTCCCGTGTATATGAAACCATCAGGGGAACACACTCTCCTCACTTATACTGTTCATCTGGTAAAATGTCCCGTGTATATTAAACCATCAGGGGAACACACTCTCCTCACTTATACTGTTCATCTGGTAACATATCCCGTTTGCATTAAAAAATCAGGGGAACACACTCTCCTCACTTATACTGTTCACCTGGTAACTTGTCCCGTGTGTATTAAACAATCAGGGGAACACACTCTCCTCACTTCTACTATTCATCTGGTAACATGTCCCGTGTGTATTAAACAATCAGGGGGACACACTCTCCTCACTTATACTGTTCACCTGGTAACATGTCCCGTGTGCATTAAACAATCAGGGGAACACACTCTCCTCACTTATACTGTTCACCTGTTCACATGTCCCATGCGCATTAAACCATCAGGGGAAAACTCTCTCCTCACTATTCTGTTCACCTGGTAACATGGCCCGTGTGTATTAAACAATCAGGGGAACACACTTTCCTCACTTATGCTGTTCACCTGGTGACATGTCCCGTGTGTATTAAACAATCAGGGGAACACACTCTCCTCACTTATACTGTTCACCTGGTGACGTGTCCCGTGTGCATTAAACAATCAGGGTAACACTCTCTCTTCACTTATACTGTTCACCTCGTAACATGTCGCGTCTGTATTAAACAATCAGGGGAACAGACTCTCCTCACTTATACTGTTCACCTGGTAACATGTCCCGTGTATATTAAACCATCAGGGGAACACACTCTCCTCACTTACACTGTTCTCCTGGTGACATGTCCCGTGTATATTAAACCATCAGGGGAACACACTCTCCTCACTTATTCTGTTCACCTGGTGACATGTCCCGTGTATATTGAACAATCAGGGGAACACACTCTCCTCACTTACTCTGTTCTCCTGGTAACATGTCGCGTGTGTATTAAACCATCAGGGGAACACAGTCTCCTCACTTATACTGTTCACGTGGTGACATGTCCGGTGTATATTAAGCCATCAGGGGAACACACTCTCCTCACATACACTGTTCACCTGTTGACATGTCCCTTGTGTATTAAACAATCAGGGGAACACACTCTCCTCACTTTTTCTGTTCATCTGGTAACGTGTCCCGTGTATATTAAACCATCAGGGGAACACACTCTCCTCACTTATACTGTTCACCTGGTAACATGTCCAGTGTATATTAATCCATCAGGGGAACACACTCTCCTCACTTATACTGTTCATTTGGTAACATGTCCCGTGTATATTAAACCATCAGGGGAACACACTCTCCTCACTTATACTGTTCACCTGGTGACATGTCCCGTGTTTATTAAACAATCAGGGGAATACACTCTCCTCACTTATACTGTTCACCTGGTAACATGTCCTGTGTATATTAAACAATCAGGGGAACACTCTCTCCTCACTTATACTGTTCACCTCGCAACATGTCGCGTGTGTATTAAACCATCAGGGGAACACACTCTCCTCACTTATACTGATCACCTGGTAACATATCCCGTGTATATTAAACCATTAGGGGAACACACTCTCCACACTTACACTGTTCACCTGGTAACATGTCCCATGTATATTAAACCATCAGGGGAACACACTCTCCTCACTACTACTGTTCACCTGGTAACATGTCCCGTGTGCATTAAAAAATCAGGGGAACACACTCTCCTCACTTATACTGTTCACCTGGTGACGTGACCCGTGTGCATTAAACAATCAGGGGAACACACTCTCCTCACTTATACTGTTCACCTGGTAACATGTCCCATGTATATGAAACAATCAGGGGAACACAATCTCCTCACTTACACTGTTCACCTGGTGAGATGTCCCGAGTGTATTAAACAATCAGGGGAACACACTCTCCTCACTTCCGCTCTTCACCTGGTAACATGTCCCGTGTATATTAAATCATCAGGGCAACACACTCTCCTCACATATACTGTTGACCTGGTAACATGTCTCGTGTATAATAAACCATCAGGGGAACTCACTCTCCTCACTTAGACTGTTCACCTGGTAACATGTCCCGTGCATATTAAGCCATCTGGGGAACACACTCTGCTCACTTATACTGTTCACCTGGTTACATGTACTGTGTATATTAAACCATCAGGGGAACACACGCTCCTCACTTATACTGTTCACCAGGTAACATGTCCTGTGTATATTAAACCTTCAGGGGAACACACTCTCCTCACTTATACTGTTCCCCTGGTGACATGTCCCGTGTATATTAAACCATCAGGGGAACACACTCTGCTCACTTATACTGTTCTCCTGGTGACATGTCCCGCGTATATTAAACCATCATGGGAACATACTCTCCTCACTTATACTGTTCACCTGGTAACATGTCCCGTGCGTATTAAACCATCAGTGGAACACACTCTCCTCACTTATACTGTTCACCTGGTGACATGTCCCGCGTATATTAAACCATCATGGGAACATACTCTCCTCACTTATACTGTTCACCTGGTAACATGTCCCGTGTATATTAAATCATCAGGGGAACACACTCTGCTCACTTATACTGTTCACCTGGTGACATGTCCCGCGTATATTAAACCATCATGGGAACATACTCTCCTCACTTATACTGCTCACCTGGTAACATGTCCCGTGCGTATTAAACCATCAGTGGAACACACTCTCCTCACTTATTCTGTTCACCTGGTAACATGTCCCGTGTGCATTAAACCATCATGGGAAAACACTCTCCTCACTATTCTGTTCATCTAGTAACATGTCCCGTGTGTATTAAACAATCAGGGGAACACACTCTCCTCACTTATACTGTTCACCTGGTAACATGTCCCATATATATGAAACCATCAGGGGAACACACTCTCCTCACTTCTACTGTTCACCTGGTAACATGTCCCGTGCGTATTAAACAATCATGGGAACACACTCTCCTCACTTATACTGTTCACCTGGTAACATGTCCTGTGTATATTAAACCATCAGGGGAACACACTCTCCTCACTTATACTGTTCACCTGGTAACATGTCCTGTGTATATTAAACCATCAGGGGAACACACTCTCCTCACTTATACTGTTCACCTGGTAACATGTCCCGTGTGCATTAAACCATCATGGGAAAACACTCTCCTCACTATTCTGTTCATCTAGTAACATGTCCCGTGTGTATTAAACAATCAGGGGAACACACTCTCCTCACTTATACTGTTCACCTGGTAACATGTCCTGTGTACATGAAACCATCATGGGAACACACTCTCCTCACTTATACTGTTCATCTGGTAACGTGTCCCGTGTATATTAAACCATCAGGGGAACACACTCTCCTCACTTATACTGTTCACCTGGTAACATGTCCTGTGTATATTAAACCATCAGGGGAACACACTCTCCTCACTTATACTGTTCACCTGGTAACATGTCCCCTGTGTATTCAACCATCAGGGGAACAGACTCTCCTCACTTATACTGCTCACCTGGTGACATGTCCCCTGTGTATTAATCAATCAGGGGAACACACTCTCCTCACTTATACTGTTCACTTGGGAACATGTCCTGTGTATATTAAACCATCAGGGGAACACACTCTCCTCACTTATACTGTTCACCTGGTAACATTTCCCGTGTGTATTAAACAATCAGTGGAACAAACTCTGCTCACTTATACTGTTCACCTGGTAACATGTCCTGTATAGATTAAACCATCAGGGGAACACACTCTGCTCACTTATACTGTTCACCTGGTAACATGTCCTGTGTATATTAAACCATCAGCGGAACACAGTCTCCTCACTTATACTGTTCACCTGGTAACATGTCCTGTGTGCATTAATCCATCAGGGGAACACTGTCTCCTCACTTGTACTGTTCACCTGGTGACATGTCCTGTGTATATTAAACAATCAGGGGAACACCCTCTCCTCACTTACACTGTTCACCTGGTAACATGTCCCGTGTGTATTAAACAATCAGGGGAACACACTCTCCTCACTTATGCTGTTCACCTGGTAACATGTCCCGTGTATATTAAACCATCAGGGGAACAGAATCTGCTCAGTTATAGAGTTCACCTGCTAACATGTCCCATGTATATTAAACCATCAGGGGAACACACTCTCCTCACTTATACTGTTCACCTGGTAACATGCCCTGTGTATATTAAACCATCAGGGGAACACACTCTCCTCACTTATACTGTTTACCTGGTAACATGTCCCGTGTATATTAAACCATCAGGGGAACACACTCTCCTCACTTATACTGTTCACCTGGTGACATGTCCCGTGTGTATTAAACCATCAGGGGAACACACTGTCCGGACTTATACTTTTCACCTGGTAACATGTCCTGTGTATATTAAATAATCAGGGGAACACACTCTCCTCACTTATACTGATCACCTGGTAACATGTCCTGTGTATATTAAACCATCAGTTGAACACACTCTCCTCACTTATACTGTTCACCTGGAAACATGTCCTGTGTATATTAAACCATCAGGGGAACACACTCTCCTCACTTATACTGAACACCTGGTAACATGCCCTGTGTATATTAAACCATCAGGGGAACACACTCTCCTCACTTATACTGTTCACCTGGTGACATGTCCCGTGTGCATTAAACCAACAGGGGAACACACTCTCCTCACTTATACTGTTCACCTGGTAACATGTCCTGTGTATATTTCACAATCAGGGGAACACACTCTCCTCACTTATACTGTTCACCTGGTGACATGTCCCGTGTGCATTAAACCAACAGGGGAACACACTCTCCTCACTTATACTGTTCACCTGGTGACATGTCCTGTGTGTATTGAACCATCAGGGGAACACACTCTCCTCACTTATACTGTTCACCTGGTAACATGTCCCGTGTATATTAAACCATCAGGGGAACACAGTCTCCTCACTTATACTGTTCACCTGGTAACATGTCCTGTGTATATTAAACAATCAGGAGAACACACTCTCCTCACTTATACTGTTCACCTGGTAACATGTCCTGTTTATATTAAACAATCAGGGGAACACACTCTCCTCACTTATACTGTTCACCGAGTGACATGTCCTGTGTATATTAAACCATCAGGGGAAATCATTCTCCTCAATTATACTGTTCACCTGGTGACATGTCCCGTGTGCATTAAACAATCATTGGAACACATTCTCCTCACTTATACTATTCACCTGGTAACATGTCCTGTGTATATTAAACAATCAGGGGAACACACTCTCCTCACTTATACTGTTCACCTGGTAACATGTCCCGTGTATATTAAACCATCAGGGGAACACACTCTCCTCACTTATACTGTTCACCTGGTAACATGTCCTGTGTATATTAAACAATCAGGGGAACACACTCTCCTCACTTATACTGCTCATCTGGTAACATGTCCCGTGTGCATTAAACAATCATTGGAACACACTCTCCTCACTTATACTATTCACCTGGTAACATGTCCTGTGTATATTAAACCATCAGGGGAACACACTCTCCTCACTTATACTGTTCACCTGGTAACATGGCCTGTGTGTATTAAACCATCAGGGGAACACACTCTCCTCACTTATACTGTTCACCTGGTAACATGTCCCGTGTACATTAAACCATCAGGGTAACACACTCTCCTCAGTTATGCTGTTCACCTGGTTACATGTCCCGTGCGCATTAAACCATCAGGGGAACACAGTCTACTCACTTATACTGTTCCCCTGGTAACATGTCCCGTGAATATTAAACCATCAGGGGAACACACCCTCCTCACTTATCGAGTTCACCTGGTAAAATGTCCCGTGTGTATTAAAACATCAGGGGAACACACTCTGCTCACTTATAATGTTCACCTGTTAACATGTCCTGTGTACATTAAACCATCAGGGTAACACACTCTCCTCACTTATGCTGTTCACCTGGTGACATGTCCTGTGTATATTAAACAATCAGGGGAACACACTCTCCTCACTTATACTGTTCACCTTGTAACATGTCCTGTGTGCATTAAACCATCAGGGGAACACAATCTGCTCACTTATACTGTTCACCTGGTAACATGTCCCGTGAATATTAAACCATCAGGGGAACACACTCTCCTCACTTATACTGTTCACCAGGTAACATGTCCTGTCTATATTAAACCATCAGGGGAAAACATTCTCCTCACTTATACTGTTCACCTGGTGACATGTCCCGTGTGTATTAAACCGTCAGGGGAACACAATCTGCTCACTGATACTGTTCACCTGGTGACATGTCCCGTGTATATTAAAACACCAGGGGAACACACTCTCCTCACTTATACTGTTCACCAGGTAACATGTCCTGTCTATATTAAACCATCAGGGGAAAACATTCTCCTCACTTATACTGTTCACCTGGTGACATGTCCTGTTTATATTAAACAATCAGGGGAACACACTCTCCTCACTTACACTGTTCACCTGGTGACATGTCCCGTGTGTATTAAACCGTCAGGGGAACACAATCTGCTCACTGATACTGTTCACGTGGTAACATGTCCCGTGTATATTAAAACACCAGCGGAACACACTCTCCTCACTTATACTGTTCACCAGGTAACAAGTCCCGTCTATATTAAACCATCAGGGGAAAACATTCTCCTCAATTATGCTGTTCACCTGGTAACATGTCCCGTGTATATTAAACCACCAGGGGAAAACATTCTCCTCACTGATACTGTTCACCTGGTGACATGTCCCGTCTATATTAAACCATCAGGGGAAAACATTCTCCTCACTTATACTGTTCAACTGGTGACATGTCCTGTGTATATTAAACCATCAGCGGAAAACATTCTCCTCAATTATACTGTTCACCTGGTGACGTGTCCCCTGTGTATTCAACCATCAGGGGAACAGACTCTCCTCTCGTATGCAGTTCAACTGGTGACATGTCCCCTGTGTATTAAACAATCAGGGGAACACACTCTCCTCACTTATACTGTTCACTTGGGAACATGTCCTGTGTATATTAAACCATCAGGGGAACACACTCTCCTCACTTATAGTGTTCACCTGGTAACATTTCCTGTGTGTATTAAACCATCAGGGGAACACACTCTCCTCACTTCTACTGTTCACCTGGTAACATTTCCCGTGTGTATTAAACAATCAGTGGAACAAACTCTGCTCACTTACACTGTTCACCTGGTAACATGTCCCGAGTATATTGAACCATCAGGGAAACACACTCTGCTCACTTATACTGTTCACCTGGTAACATGTCCTGTATAGATTAAACCATCGGGGGAACACACTCTCCTCACTTATAGAGTTCACCTGGTAACATGTCCCGTGTGTATTAAACCATCAGCGGAACACAGTCTCCTCACTTATACTGTTCACCTGGTAACATGTCCTGTGTGCATTAAACCATCAGGGGAACACTGTCTCCTGACTTGTACTGTTCACCTGGTGACATGTCCCGTGTATATTAAACAATCAGGGGAACACACTCTCCTCACATATACTGTTGACCTGGTGACATGTCCCGTGCGTATTAAACCTTCAGGGGAACACACTCTCCTCACTTACACTGTTCACCTGGTGACATGTCCCGTATGTATTAAACCATCAGGGGAACTCACTCCCCTCACTTATGCTGTTCACCTGGTAACATGTCCCGTGTATATTAAACCACCAGGAGAACACACTCTCCTCACTTATACTGTTCACCTGGTAACATGGCCTGTGCGTATTAAACCAATAGGGGAACACACTCTCCTCACTTATACTGTTCACCAGGTAACATTTCCCGTGTGTATTAAACAATCAGGGGAACAAACTCTGCTCACTTACACTGTTCACCTGGTAACATGTCCCGAGTATATTGAACCATCAGGGAAACACACTCTGCTCACTTATACTGTTCACCTGGTAACATGTCCTGTATAGATTAAACCATCAGGGGAACACACCCTCCTCACTTATCGAGGTCACCTGGAAACATGTCCCGTGTGTATTAAACCATCAGGGGAACACACTCTGCTCACTTATGCTGTTCACCTGGTAACATGTCCTGTGTACATTAAACCATCAGGGGAACACAGTCTCCTCACTTATGCTGTTCACCTGGTAACATGTCCTGTGTGCATTAAACCATCAGGGGAACACACTCTCCTCACTTATACTGTTCACCTGATGACATGTCCCGTGCGTATTAAACAATCAGGGGAACACTCTCTCCTCACTTCTACTCTAGATCTGGTAACATGTCCCGTGTATATTAAACCATCAGGGGAACAGAATCTGCTCAGTTATAGAGTTCACCTGCTAACATGTCCCATGTATATTAAACCATCAGGGGAACACACTCTGCTCACTTATACAGTTCATCTGGTAACATGTCCTGTGTATATTAAACAATCAGGGGAACACACTCTCCTCACTTATACTGTCCACCTGGTGACATGTCCCGTGTGTATTAAACAATCAGGGGAACACACTCTCCTCACTTATACTGTTCACCTGGTGAAATGTCCCGTGTGTATTAAACAATCAGGGGAACACACTCTCCTCACTTATGCTGTTCACCTGGTAACATGTCCTGTGTATATTAAACCATCAGGGGAACACACTCTCCTCACTTATACTGTTCACCTGGTAACATGTCCCGTTCGTATTAAACCATCAGGGGAACACAATCTGCTCACTTATACTGTTCACCTGGTAAAATGTCCTGTTTATATTAAACAATCAGGGGAACACACTCTCCTCATTTATACTGTTCACCGAGTGACATGTCCTGTGTATATTAAACCATCAGGGGAACACACTCTCCTCACTTACACTGTTCACCTGGTGACATGTCCCGTGTGTATTCAACCATCAGGGGAACACAATCTGCTCACTTATACTGTTCACGTGGTAACATGTCCCGTGTATATTAAAACACCAGGGGAACACACTCTCCTCACTTATACTGTTCACCTGGTGACGTGTCCCGTGTATATTAAACCATGAGGGGAACACACTCTCCTCACTTATGCTGTTCACCTGGTGACATGTCCCCTGTGTATTCAACCATCAGGGGAACACACTCTCCTCACTTATACTGTTCACTTGGGAACATGTCCTGTGTATATTAAACCATCAGGGGAACACACTCTCCTCACTTATACTGTTTACCTGGTAACATGTCCTGTGTGTATTAAACCATCAGGGGAACACACTCACCTCACTTATACTGTTCACCTGGTAACATGTCCTGTATAGAATAAACCATCAGGGGAACACACCCTCCTCACTTATAGAGTTCACCTGGTAACATGTCCCGTATGTATTAAACCATCAGGGGAACTCACTCTCCTCACTTATGCTGTTCACCTGGTAACATGTCTCGTGTATATTAAACCACCAGGGGAACACACTCTCCTCACTTATACTGCTCATCTGGTAACATGTCCCGTGTGCATTAAACAATCAGGGGAATACATTCTCCTCACTTATACTATTCACCTGGTAACATGTCCCGTTCGTATTAAACCATCAGGGGAACACATTCCCCTCACTTCTACTGCTCATCTGGTAACATGTCCTGTGTATATTAAACCATCAGGGGAACACACTCTCCTCACTTATACTGTTCACCTGGTAACATGGCCTGTGTGTATTAAACCATCAGGGGAACACACTCTCCTCACTTATACTGTTCACCTGGTAACATGTCCCGTGTGTATTAAACAATCAGGGGAACAAACTCTGCTCACTTATACTGTTCACCTGGTAACATGACCCGAGTATATTGAACCATCAGGGGAACACACTCTGCTCACTTATACTGTTCACCTGGTAACATGTCCTGTATAGAATAAACCATCAGGGGAACACACCCTCCTCACTTATCGAGTTCACCTGGTAAAATGTCCCGTGTGTATTAAACCATCTGGGGAACACAATCTGCTCACTTATACTGTTCACCTGGTGACATGTCCCGTGTATATTAAAACACCAGGGGAACACACTCTCCTCACTTATACTGTTCACCAGGTAACATGTCCTGTCTATATTAAACCATCAGGGGAACACACTCTCCTCACTTATACTGTTCACCTTGTAACATGTCCTGTGTGCATTAAACCATCAGGGGAACACAATCTGCTCACTTATACTGTTCACCTTGTAACATGTCCTGTGTGCATTAAACCATCAGGGGAACACAATCTGCTCACTTATACTGTTCACCTGGTGACATGTCCCGTGTATATTAAACCATCAGGGGAACACACTCTCCTCACTTATACTGTTCACCTGGTGACATGTCCTGTTTATATTAAACAATCAGGGGAACACACTCTCCTCACTTACACTGTTCACCTGGTGACATGTCCCGTGTGTATTAAACCGTCAGGGGAACACAATCTGCTCACTGATGCTGTTCACGTGGTAACATGTCCCGTGTATATTAAAACACCAGCGGAACACACTCTCCTCACTTATACTGTTCACCAGGTAACAAGTCCCGTCTATATTAAACCATCAGGGGAAAACATTCTCCTCAATTATGCTGTTCACCTGGTAACATGTCCCGTGTATATTAAACAATCAGGGGAACACACTCTCCTCACTTATGCTGTTCACCTGGTAACATGTCCCGTGTATATTAAACCACCAGGGGAACACACTCTCCTCACTTATACTGCTCATCTGGTAATATGTCCCGTGTGTATTAAACAATCAGGGGAACACACTCTCCTCACTTATGCTGTTCACCTGGTAACATGTCCCGTGTGTATTAAACAATCAGGGGAACACACTCTCCTCACTTATACTGTTCACCTGGTAACATGTCCAGTGTATATTAAACCATCAGGGGAAAACATTCTCCTCACTTATACTGTTCAACTGGTGACATGTCCCGTCTATATTAAACCATCAGCGGAAAACATTCTCCTCAATTATACTGTTCACCTGGTGACATGTCCCAAGTGTATTAAACCATCAGGGGAACACACTCTCCTCACTTATACTGTTCACCTGGTGACGTGTCCCGTGTATATTAAACCATGAGGGGAACAGACTCTCCTCTCGTATGCTGTTCACCTGGTGACATGTCCCCTGTGTATTAAACAATCAGGGGAACACACTCTCCTCACTTATACTGTTCACTTGGGAACATGTCCTGTATATATTAAACCATCAGGGGAACACACTCTCCTCACTTATACTGTTCACCTGGTAACATTTCCTGTGTGTATTAAACCATCAGGGGAACACACTCTCCTCACTTACACTGTTCACCTGGTAACATGTCCCGAGTATATTGAACCATCAGGGAAACACACTCTGCTCACTTATACTGTTCACCTGGTAACATGTCCTGTATAGATTAAACCATCGGGGGAACACACTCTCCTCACTTATAGAGTTCACCTGGTAACATGTCCCGTGTGTATTAAACCATCAGGGGAACACACTCTGCTCACTTATACTGTTCACCTGGTAACATGTCCTGTGTATATTAAACCATCAGCGGCACACAGTCTCCTCACTTATACTGTTCACCTGGTAACATGTCCTGTGTGCATTAAACCATCAGGGGAACACTGTCTCCTGACTTGTACTGTTCACCTGGTGACATGTCCCGTGTATATTAAACAATCAGGGGAACACACTCTCCTCACATATACTGTTGACCTGGTGACATGTCCCGTGCGTATTAAACCTTCAGGGGAACACACTCTCCTCACTTACACTGTTCACCTGGTGACATGTCCCGTATGTATTAAACCATCAGGGGAACTCACTCCCGTCACTTATGATGTTCACCTGGTAACATGTCCTGTGTATATTAAACCACCAGGGGAACACACTCTCCTCACTTATACTGTTCACCTGGTAACATGGCCTGTGCATATTAAACCATCAGGGGAACACACTCTCCTCACTTATACTGTTCACCAGGTAACATTTCCCGTGTGTATTAAACAATCAGGGGAACAAACTCTGCTCACTTACACTGTTCACCTGGGAACATGTCCCGAGTATATTGAACCATCAGGGAAACACACTCTGCTCACTTATACTGTTCACCTGGTAACATGTCCTGTATAGATTAAACCATCAGGGGAACACACCCTCCTCACTTATCGAGGTCACCTGGAAACATGTCCCGTGTGTATTAAACCATCAGGGGAACACACTCTGCTCACTTATGCTGTTCACCTGGTAACATGTCCTGTGTACATTAAACCATCAGGGGAACACAGTCTCCTCACTTATGCTGTTCACCTGGTAACATGTCCTGTGTGCATTAAACCATCAGGGGAACACACTCTCCTCACTTATACTGTTCACCTGATGACATGTCCCGTGCGTATTAAACAATCAGGGGAACACTCTCTCCTCACTTCTACTCTAGATCTGGTAACATGTCCCGTGTATATTAACCCATCAGGGGAACAGAATCTGCTCAGTTATAGAGTTCACCTGCTAACATGTCCCATGTATATTAAACCATCAGGGGAACACACTCTGCTCACTTATACAGTTCATCTGGTAACATGTCCCGTGTGTATTAAACAATCAGGGGAACACACTCTCCTCACTTATGCTGTTCACCTGGTAACATGTCCCGTGTATATTAAACCATCAGGGGAACACACTCTCCTCACTTATACTGTTCACCTGGTAACATGTCCCGTTCGTATTAAACCATCAGGGGAACACAATCTGCTCACTTATACTGTTCACCTGGTAAAATGTCCTGTTTATATTAAACAATCAGGGGAACACACTCTCCTCACTTATACTGTTCACCGAGTGACATGTCCTGTGTATATTAAACCATCAGGGGAACACACTCTCCTCACTTACACTGTTCACCTGGTGACATGTCCCGTGTGTATTCAACCATCAGGGGAACACACTCTCCTC
This sequence comes from Heterodontus francisci, assembly GCF_036365525.1. Lineage (NCBI taxonomy): Eukaryota > Metazoa > Chordata > Chondrichthyes > Heterodontiformes > Heterodontidae > Heterodontus > Heterodontus francisci. The sequence continues at coordinate 297,678 of NW_027141695.1, forward strand.
ACTTATACTGTTCACCAGGTAACATGTCCCGTCTATATTAAACCATCAGGGGAAAACATTCTCCTCACTTATACTGTTCACCTGGTGACATGTCCCGTCTATATTAAACCATCAGGGGAAAACATTCTCCTCACTTATACTGTTCAACTGGTGACATGTCCCAAGTGTATTAAACCATCAGGGGAACACACTCTCCTCACTTATGCTGTTCACCTGGTGACATGTCCCCTGTGTATTAAACAATCAGGGGAAGACACTCTCCTCACTTATACTGTTTACCTGGTAACATTTCCTGTGTGTATTAAACCATCAGGGGAAGACACCCTCCTCACTTATAGAGTTCACCTGGTAACATGTCCCGTGTGTATTAAACCATCAGGGGAACACACTCTCCTCACTTATCCTGTTCACGTGGTAACATGTCCTGTGTATAAACTAAACAGTCAGGAGAACACAGTCTCCTCACTTGCACTGTTCACCTGGTGACATGTCCCGTGTGTATTAAACCATCAGGGGAACACACCCTCCTCACTTATAGAGTTCACCTGGTAACATGTCCCGTGTGTATTAAACCATCAGGGGAACACACTCTCCTCACTTATCCTGTTCACGTGGTAACATGTCCTGTGTATAAACTAAACAGTCAGGAGAACACAGTCTCCTCACTTGCACTGTTCACCTGGTGACATGTCCTGTGTATATTAAACCATCAGGGGAACACACTCTCCTGACTTATACTGTTGACCTGATGACATGTCCCGTGCGTTTTAAACAGTCAGGGGAACTCACTCTCCTCACTTATACTGTTCACCTGGTGACATGTCCCGTGTGCATTAAACAATCAGGGGAACACACTCTCCTCACTTACACTGTTCACCTGGTGACATGTCCTGTGTGCATTAAACAATCAGGGGAACACACTCTCCTCACTTATACTGTTCACCTGGTAACATGTCCCGTGTGTATTAAACCATCAGGGGAACACACTCTCCTCACTTATACTGTTCACCTGGTGACATGTCCCGCGCGTATTAAACAATCAGGGGAACACACTCTCCTCACTTATGCTGTTCACCTGGTAACATGTCCCGTGTACATTAAACCACAAGGGGAACACACTCTCCTCACTTATACTGTTCACCTGGTGACATGTCCCGCGCGTATTAAACAATCAGGGGAACTCACTCTCCTCACTTATGCTGTTCACCTGGTAACATGTCCCGTGTACATTAAACCACAAGGTGAACACATTCCCCTCACTTATACTGTTCACCTGGTGACATGTCCCGTGTATATTAAACCATCAGGGGAACTCACTCTCCTCACTTATACTGATCACCTGGTAACTTGTCCCGTGTATATTAAACCATCATGGGAACACACTCTCCTCACTTGTACTGTTCACCTGATAACATGACCCGTTCGTATTAAACAATCAGGGGAGCACACTCTCCTCACTTATAATGTTCACCTGGTGAAATGTCCCGTTCGTATTTCACAATCAGGGGAACACACTCTCCTCACTTACACTGTTCACCTGGTGACTTGTCCCGTGTGTATTAAACCACCAGGTGAACACACTCTCCTCACTTCTACTGTTCATCTGGTAACATGTCCCGTGCGTATTACACCATCAGGGGAACACACTCTCCTCACTTATAGAGTTCACCTGATAACATGTCCTGTGTGTATTAAACCATCAGGGGAACACAGTCCCCTCACTTATACTGTTCACCATGTAACATGTCCCGTGCGTATTAAACAATCAGGGGAGCATACACACTCTCCTCACTTCTACTCTAGAGCTGGTAACATGTCCAGTGTATATTAAACAATCAGGGGAACACACTCTCCTGACTACTACTCTAGAGCTGGTAACATGTCCCGTGTATATTAAACCATCAGGGGAACAGAATCTGCTCAGTTATAGAGTTCACCTGGTAAAATGTCCTGTGTATATTAAACAATCAGGTGAACACACTCTCCTCACTTATAATGTTCACCTGGTAACATGTCCCGTGCGTATAAAACCATCAGGGGAACACACTCCCCTCACTTACACTGTTCACCTGGTGACATGTCCCGTGTGTATTAAAGCATCAGGGGAACACACTCTCCTCACTTATACTGTTCACCTGGTAACATGTCCCGTCGATATTAAACCACCAGGGGAACACACTCTCCTCACTTATACTGTTCACCTGGTAACATGTCCCGTGTATATTAAACCATCAGGGGAACACACTCTCCTCACTTATACTGTTCACCTGGTAACATGTCCCGTGTTTATTAAACAATCAGGGGAACACACTCTCCTCACTTATACTGTTCACCTGGTAACATGTCCCGTTCGTATTAAACCATCAGGGGAACACATTCCCCTCACATATACAGTTCACCTGGTTACATGTCCTGTGTATATTAAACCATCAGGGGAACACACTCTCCTTACTTATATTGTTCACCTGGTAACATGTCCCGTGCGTATTACAACATCAGGGGAACACACTCTCCTCACTTATAATGTTCACCTGGTAACATGTCCCGTGTATATTAAACAATCAGGAGAACACACTCTCCTCACTTATACTGTTCACCTGGTAACATGTCCTGTGTATATTAAACCATCAGGGGAACACACTCTCCTCACTTATACTGTTCACCTGGCAACATGTACCGTATCGATTAAACCATCAGGGGAACACACTCTCATCACTTATACTGTTCACCTGGTAACATGTCCCGTGTGTATTAAACCATCAGGGGAACACACTCTCCTTACTTATATTGTTCACCTGGTAACATGTCCCGTGTGTATTAAACCATCAGGGGAACACACTCTCCTTACTTATATTGTTCACCTGGTAACATGTCCCGTGCGTATTAAACAATCAGGGGAACACACTCTGCTCACTTATACTGTTCACCCGGTAACATGTCCCGTGCGTATTAAACCATCAGTGGAAAACACTCTCCTCACTATTCTGTTCACCTGGTAACATGTCCCGTGTGTATTAAAGTGAGGAGAATGTGTTCCCCTGATGGTTTCATATACACGGGACATGTTACCAGGTGAACAGTATAAGTGAGGAGAGCGTGTTCCCCTGATTGTTTAATAAACACGGGGCATGTCACCAGGTGAACAGTATAAGTGAGGAGATTGTTTTCCCCTGATGGTTTAATATACACGGGACATGTCACCAGGTGAACAGTATAAGTGAGGAGAGTGTTTTCCCCTGATGGTTTAATATACGCAGGACATGTTACCAGATGAACAGTATAAGTGAGGAGAGTGTGTTCCCCTGATTTTTTAATGCACACGGGACATGTTACCTGGTGAACAGTAGAAGTGGGGAGAGTGTGTTCCCCTGATGGTTTAATATACCTTGGACATGTTACCAGCTGAACAGTATAAGTGAGGAGATTGTGTTCGGCTGATTGTTTAATATACATGGGACATGTTACCAGGTGAACAGTATAAGTGAGGAGAGTGTGTTCCCCTGATGGTTTAATATACACGGGACATGTTACCAGGTGAACAGTAGAAGTGAGGAGAGTGTGTTCTCCTGATTGTTTAATATACACGGGACATGTTACCAGGTGAACAGTATAAGTGAGGAGAGTGTGTTCCCCTGATGGTTTAATATACCTTGGACATGTTACCAGATGAACAGTCTAAGTGATGAGATTGTGTTCCCCTGATTGTTTAATATACATGGGACATGTTACCAGGGGAACAGTAGAAGTGAGGAGAGTGTGTTCCCCTGATGGTTTAATATACAGGGGACATGTTACCAGGTGAACAGTATAAGTGAGGAGAGTGTGTTCCCCTGACGGTTTAATATACCTTGGACATGTTACCAGGTGAACAGTATAAGTGAGGAGAGTGTGTTCCCCTGACGGTTTAATATACCTTGGACATGTTACCAGGTGAACTGTATAAGTGAGGAGAGTGTGTTCCCCTGACGGTTTAATATACCTTGGACATGTTACCAGATGAACAGTATAAGTGAGGAGATTGTGTTCCCCTGATTGTTTAATATACACGAGACACGGGAAATGTTACCAGGGGAACAGTAGAAGTGAGGAGAGTGTGTTCCCCTGACGGTTTAATATACCTTGGACATGTTACCAGGTGAACAGTAGAAGTGAGGAGAGTGTGTTCCCCTGATGGTTTAATATACACGGGACATGTTACCAGGTGAACAGTAGAAGTGAGGAGAGTGTGTTCCCCTGATGGTTTAATATACCTTGGACATGTTACCAGGTGAACAGTATAAGTGAGGAGAGTGTGTTCCCCTGACGGTTTAATATACCTTGGACATGTTACCAGATGAACAGCATAAGTGAGGAGAGTGTGTTCTCCTGATTGTTTAATACACACGGGACATGTTACCAGGTGAACAGAATAGTGAGGAGAGTGTTTTCCCCTGATGGTTTCATATACATGGGACATGTTACCAGATGAACAGTTTCAGTGAGGAGACTGTGTTCCCCTGTTGGTTTAATATACACGGGACACGTTACCAGATGAACAGTATAAGTGAGGAGAGTGTGTTCCCCTGATTTTTTAATGCACACGGGGCATGTTACCAGGTGAACAGTAGACGTGAGGAGAGCGTGTTCCCCTGATGCTTCAACATACACAGGACATGTTACCAGATGAACAGTATAAGTGATGAGAGTGTGTTCCCCTGATTGTTTAATGCACACGGGACAGGTCACCAGTGGAACAGTCTATGTGAGGAGAGTGTGTTCCCCTGATGGTTTAATATACATGGGACACGTTACCAGATGAACAGTATAAGTGAGGAGAGTGTGTTCCCCTGATTTTTTCATGCGCACGGGACATGTCACCAGGTGAACTGTAGAAGTGAGGAGAGCGTGTTCCCCTGATGCTTCAACATACACAGGACATGTTACCAGATGAACAGTATAAGTGATGAGAGTGTGTTCCCCTGATTGTTTAATGCACACGGGACAGGTCACCAGTGGAACAGTCTATGTGAGGAGAGTGTGTTCATCTGATGGTTTATTAGACACGGGACATGTTACCAGATGAAAAGTATAAGTGAGGAGAGTGTGTTCCCCTGATTGTTTAATACACACGGGACATGTTACCAGGTGAACAGTATAAGTGAGGAGAGTGTGTTCCCCTGATTGTTTAATACACACGGGACATGTCACCAGGTAAACAGTATAAGAGAGGAGAGTGAGTTCCCCTGATTGTTTAATATGCACGGGACATGTTACCAGATGAACAGTATAAGTGAGGAGAGTGTGTTCCCCTGATTGTTTAATACACACGGGACATGTCACCAGGTAAACAGTATAAGTGAGGAGAGTGTGTTCCCCTGATTGTTTAATACACACGGGACATGTCACCAGGTAAACAGTATAAGAGAGGAGAGTGTGTTCCCCTGATTGTTTAATATGCACGGGACATGTTACCAGGTGAACAGTATAAGTGAGGAGAGTGTGTTCCCCTGATTGTTTAATACACACGGGACATGTCACCAGGTAAACAGTATAAGAGAGGAGAGTGTGTTCCCCTGATTGTTTAATACACACGGGACATGTTACCAGGTGAACAGTATAAGTGAGGAGAGTGTGTTCCCCTGATTGTTTAATACACACGGGACATGTCACCAGGTAAACAGTATAAGAGAGGAGAGTGTGTTCCCCTGATTGTTTAATATGCACGGGACATGTTACCAGATGAACAGTATAAGTGAGGAGAGTGTGTTCCCCTGATTGTTTAATACACACGGGACATGTCACCAGGTAAACAGTATAAGAGAGGAGAGTGTGTTCCCCTGATTGTTTAATACACACGGGTCACGTCACCAGGTGAACAGTATAAGTGAGGAGAGTGTGTTCACCTGATGGTTTAATACACACGGGACATGTCACCAGGTGAACAGTATAAGTGAGGAGAGTGTGTTCCCCTGATTGTTTAATACTCACGGGTCACGTCACCAGGTGAAGTTTATAAGTGAGGAGAGTGTGTTCATCTGATGGTTTATTATACACGGGACATGTTACCAGATGAAAAGTATAAGTGAGGAGAGTGTGTTCCCCTGATTGTTTAATACACACGGAACATGTTACCAGGTGAACAGTATAAGTGAGGAGAGTTTGTTCCCCTGATTGTTTAATATGCACGGGACATGTTACCAGGTGAACAGTATAAGAGAGGAGAGTGTGTTCCCCTGATTGTTTAATACACACGGGTCACGTCACCAGGTGAACAGTATAAGTGAGGAGAGTGTGTTCCCCTGATTGTTTCATACACACGGGACATTTCACCAGGTGAACAGTATAAGTGAGGAGAGTGAGTTCCCCTGATTGTTTAATACTGACGGGACATGTTACCAGGTGAACAGTAGAAGTGAGGAGAGTGTGTTCCCCTGATTGTTTAATACACACGGGTCACGTCACCAGGTGAACAGTATAAGTGAGGAGAGTGAGTTCCCCTGATTGTTTAATACTGACGGGACATGTTACCAGGTGAACAGTAGAAGTGAGGAGAGTGTGTTCCCCTGATGGTTTCATATACATGGGACATTATACCAGGTGAACAGTAGATGTGAAGAGAGTGTGTTCCCCTGATTGTTTAATACGCACGGGACATGTTACCAGGTGAACAGAATAAATGAGGAGAGTGTGTTCCCCTGATTGTTTAATGCACACGGGACATGTCACCAGGTGAACAGTAAAAGTGAGGAGAGTGTATTCCCCTTATTGTTTAATACGCACAGGACATGTTACCAGGTGAACAGAATAAATGAGGAGAGTGTGTTCCCCTGATTGTTTAATGCACACGAGACATGTTACCAGGTGAACAGTAGAAGTGAGGAGAGTGTGTTCCCCTGATGGTTTCATATACATGGGACAGGTTTCCAGGTGAACAGTATAAGTGAAGAGAGTGTGTTCCCCTGAATGTTTAATTCACACGGGACATGTAACCAGGTGAACAGAATAGTGAGGAGAGTGTTTTCCCATGATGGTTTAATATACATGGGACATGTTACCAGGTGAAAAGTAGAAGTGAGGAGAGTGTGTTCCCCTGATTGTTTAATACACACAGGACAAGTTACCAGGTAAACAGCATAAGTGAGGAGAGTGTGTTCCCCTGATTGTTTAATGCACACGGGACATGTTACTAGATGAACAGTATAAGTGAGGAGAGAGTGTTCCCCTGATTGTTTAATGCACACGGGACATGTTACCAGGTGAACAGTATAAGTGAGGAGAGTGTGTTCCAATGATTGTTTAATACACACGGGACATGTTACTTGATGAACAGTATAAGTGAGGAGAGAGTGTTCCACTGATTGTTTAATGCACACGGGACATGTTACCAGGTGAACAGTATAAGTGAGGAGAGTGTGTTCCCCTGATTGTTTAATGCACACGGGACATGTTACTTGATGAACAGTATAAGTGAGGAGAGAGTGTTCCACTGATTGTTTAATACACATGGGACATGTTAACAGGTGAACAGAATAGTGAGGAGAGTGTGTTCCCCTGATTGTTTAATACGCACGAGACATGTTACCAGGTGAACAGTATAAGTGAGGAGAGTGTGTTCCCCTGATGGTTTAATACACACGGGACATGTTACCAGGTGAACAGAATAAGTGAGGAGAGTGTGTTCCCCTGATGGTTTAATATACATGGGACATGTCACCAGGTGAACAGTATAAGTGAGGAGAGTGTGTTCCCCTGATTGTTTAATGCACACGGGACATGTTACCAGGTGAACAGTATAAGTGAGGAGAGTGTGTTCCAATGATTGTTTAATACACATGGGACATGTTAACAGGTGAACAGAATAGTGAGGAGAGTGTTTTCCCCTCATTGTTTAATACGCACGAGACATGTTACCAGGTGAACAGTATAAGTGAGGAGAGTGTGTTCCCCTGATGGTTTAATATACATGGGACATGTCACCAGGTGAACAGTATAAGTGAGGAGAGTGTGTTCCCCTGATTTTTTAATGCTCACGGGACTTGTTACCAGGTGAACAGTGTAAGTGAGGAGAGTGTGTTCCCCTGATGGTTTCATATACATGGGACATGTTACCAGGTGAACAGTATAAGTGAGGAGAGTGTGTTCACCTGATTGTTTAATACACACGGGACATGTTACCAGGTGAACAGAATAGTGAGGAGAGTTTTTTCCCCTGATGGTTTAACGTGCACGGGACATGTCACCAGGTGAACAGTATAAGTGAGGAGAGTTTGTTCCCCTGATTGTTTAATACACACGGGACATGTCACCAGGTGAACAGAATAAGTGAGGAGAGTGTGTTCCCCTGATTGTATAATGCAGACGGGACATGTTACCAGGTGAAATCTATAAGTGAGGAGAGTGAGTTCCCATGATGGTTTAACGTACACGGGACATGTTACCAGGTGAACAGTATAAGTGAGGAGAGTGTGTTCTCCTGATTGTTTAATACTGACGGGACATGTTGCCAGGAGAACAGTATAAGTGAGGAGAGTGTCTTCCCCTGATTGTTTAATGCACACAGGACATGTTACAAGGTGAATAGTATAAGTGAGGAGAGTGTGTTCCCCTGATGGTTCAATATACACGGGACATGTTACCAGGTGAACAATATAATTGAGGAGAGTGTGTTCCCCTGATTTTTTAATGCACACGGGACAGGTCACCAGGTGAACAGTATAAGTGAGGAGACTGTGTTCCCCTGATGGTTTCATATACATGGGACATGTTACAAGGTGAACAGTATAAGTGAAGAGAGTGTGTTCCCCTGATGTTTTAATATACACAGGACATGTTACCAGGTGAACAGTATAAGTGAGGAGAGTGTGTTCCCCTGATGGTTTAAAGCCCACGGGACATGTTACCAGGTGAACAGTATAAGTGAGGAGAGAGTGTTCCCCTGAATGTTTAATTCACACGGGACATGATACCTGGTGAACAGAATAGTGAGGAGAGTGTTTTCCCATGATGGTTTAAAGCCCACGGGACATGTTACCAGGTGAACAGTAGAAGTGAAGAGAGTGTGTTCCCCTGATTGTTTAACACACACGGGACATGTCACCAGGTGAACAGAATAAGTGAGGAGAGTGTGTTCCCCTGATGGTTTAATACACACGGGACATGTCACCAGGTGAACAGTATAAGTGAGGAGAGTGTGTTCCCCTGATGGTTTAATACACACGGGACATGTTACCAGGTGAACAGTATAAGTGAGGAGTGTGTGTTCCCCTGATTGTTTAATACACATGGGACATGTTACCAGGTGAACAGTATTAGAGAGGAGAGTGTGTTCCCCTGATTGTTTAATTTTCACGGGACATGTTACCAGGTGAACACTATAATTGAGGAGAGTGTGTTCCCCTGATTTTTTAATGCACACGGGACAGGTCACCAGGTGAACAGTATAAGTGAGGAGAGTGTGTTCCCTTGATTGTTTAATTTTCACGGGACATGTTACCAGGTGAACAGTATAAGTGAGGAGAGTGTGTTCCCCTGATTGTTTAATTTTCACGGGACATGTTACCAGGTGAACACTATAATTGAGGAGAGTGTGTTCCCCTGATTTTTTAATGCACACGGGACAGGTCACCAGGTGAACAGTATAAGTGAGGAGAGTGTGTTCCCTTGATTGTTTAATACACACGGGACATGTTTACCAGGTGAACAGTATAAGTGAGGAGAGTGTGTTCCCCTAATGGTTTAATACACACAGGACATGTTACCAGGTGAACAGTATAAGTGAGGAGAGTGTGTTCCCCTGATTGTTTAATACACACGGGACATGTCACCAGGTGAAAAGTATAAGCGAGGAGAGTGTGTTCCCCTGATTGTTTAATACACACGGGACATGTTATGAGGTGAACAGTATAAGTGAGGAGATTGTGTTCCCCTGATGGTTTAATACACACAGGACATGTTACCAGGTGAACAGTATAAGTGAGGAGAGTGTGTTCCCCTGATTGTTTAACACACACAGGACATGTTACCAGGTGAACAGAATAAGTGAGGAGAGTGTGTTCCCCTGATTGTTTAATGCACACGGGACATGTTACCAGGTGAACAGTATAAGTGAGGAGAGTGTGTTCCCCTGATTGTTTAATACACACAGGACATGTTACCAGGTGAACAGAATAAGTGAGGAGAGTGTGTTCCCCTGATTGTTTAATACACACGGGACATGTTACCAGGTGAAATCTCTTACTGAGGAGAGTGAGTTCCCATGATGGTTTAACTTACACGGGACATGTTACCAGGTGAACAGTATATGTGAGGAGAGTGTGTTGCCCTGATGATTTAATATACACGGGACATGTTACCAGGTGAAGAGCAGAAGTGAGGAGAGTGTGTTCCCCTGATTGTTTAATAAACTCGGGACATTTCACCAGGTGAACAGTATAATTGAGGAGAGTGTGTTCCCCTGATGGTTTAATATACACAGGACATGATACCAGGTGAACAGTATAAGTGAGGAGAGTGTGTTCCCCTGATTGTTTAATTCACACGGGACATTTTACCAGGTGAACAGAATAGTGAGGAGAGTGTTTTCCCATGATGGTTTAATGCACACGGGACATGTTACCAGGTGAACAGTATAAGTGAGGAGAGTGTGTTCCCTGATGATTTAATGCACACGGGACATGTTACCAGATGAACAGTATAAGTGAGGAGATTGTGTTCCCCTGATTTTGTAATGCACACGGGACATGTTACCAGGTGAACAGTAGAAGTGAGGAGAGTGTGTTCCCCAGATGGTTTAATATACACAGGACATGTTACCTGGTGAAGAGTATATGTGAGGAGAATGTGTTCCCCTGATTGTTTAATACACACAGGACATGTTACCAGGTGAAAAGTATAAGTGAGGAGAGTGTGTTCCCCAGATGGCTTAATATGCACGGGACATGTTACCAGGTGAAAAGTATAAGTGAGGAGAGTGAGTTCCCCTGATGGTTTAATATACACGGGACATGTCACCAGGTGAACAGAATAAGTGAGGAGAGTGTGTTCCCCTGATTGTTTAATGCACACGGGACATGATACCAGGTGAACTCTGTAAGTGAGGAGAGTGAGTTCCCATGATGGTTTAACTCACACGGGACATGTTACCAGGTGAACAGTATAAGTGAGGAGAGAGTGTTCCCCTGATGGTTTAATATACGTGGGACATGTCACCAGGTGAACAGTATAAGTGAGGAGAGTGTGTTCCCCTGATGGTTTAATATTCACAGGACATGTTACCTGGTGAAGAGTATATGTGAGGAGAATGTGTTCCCCTGATTGTTTAATACACACAGGACATGTTACCAGGTGAAAAGTATAAGTGAGGAGAGTGTGTTCCCCAGATGGCTTAATATGCACGGGACATGTTACCAGGTGAAAAGTATAAGTGAGGAGAGTGAGTTCCCCTGATGGTTTAATATACACGAGACATGTTACCAGGTGAACAGTATATGCGAGGAGAGTGTGTTGCCCTGATGATTTGATATAAACGGGACTTGTTACCAGGTGAACAGTATAAGTGAGGAGAGTGTGTTTCCCTGATTGTTTAATACACTCGGGACATGTCACCAGGTGAACAGTATAAGTGAGGAGAGTGTGTTCCCCTGATTGTTTAATACAGACGGGACATGTTACCAGGTGAACCGTATAAGTGAGGAGAGTGTGTTCCCCTGATTGTTTAATACACACGGGACATGTTACCAGGTGAACAGTATAAGTGAGGAGAGTGTGTTTCCCTGATTGTTTAATACACTCGGGACATGTCACCAGGTGAACAGTATAAGTGAGGAGAGTGTGTTCCCCTGATTGTTTAATACAGACGGGACATGTTACCAGGTGAACCGTATAAGTGAGGAGAGTGTGTTCCCCTGATTGTTTAATACACACGGGACATGTTACCAGGTGAACAGTATAAGTGAGGAGAGTGTGTTCCCCTGATTGTTTAATACACACAGGACATGTTACCAGGTGAACAGAATAAGTGAGGAGAGTGTGTTCCCCTGATGGTTTAACTTACACGGGACATGTTACCAGGTGAACAGTATAAGTGAGGAGAGTGTGTTCCCCTGATGGTTTAATATTCACAGGACATGTTACCTGGTGAAGAGTATAAGTGAGGTGAGTGTGTTCCCCTGATTGTTTAATATACACAGGACATGTTACCAGGTGAACAGTATCAGTGAGGAGAGTGTGTTCCCCTGATGGTTTAATATTCACAGGACATGTTACCTGGTGAAGAGTATCAGTGAGGAGAGTGTGTTCCCCTGATGGTTTAATATTCACAGGACATGTTACCTGGTGAAGAGTATAAGTGAGGTGAGTGTGTTCCCCTGATGGTTTAATATACACAGGACATGTCACTAGGTGAAAATTATAAGTGAGGAGAGTGTGTTCCCCAGATGGCTTAATATGCACGGGACATGTTACCAGGTGAACAGTCTAAGTGAGGAGATTGAGTTCCCCTGATGGTTTAATATAAACGAGACATGTTACCAGGTGAACAGTTTATGTGAGGAGAGTGTGTTGCCCTGATGATTTAATATACACGGGACATGTTACCAGGTGAAGAGCAGAAGTGAGGAGAGTGTGTTCCCCTGATTGTTTAATAAACTCGGGACATTTCACCAGGTGAACAGTATAATTGAGGAGAGTGTGATCCCCTGATGATTCAATATACACGGGACATGTTACCAGGTGAACAGTAGAAGTGAGGAGAGTGTTTTCCCCAGATGGTTTAATATACACAGGACATGTTACCAGGTGAACAGTAGAAGTGAGGAGAGTGTTTTCCCCAGATGGTTTAATATACACGGGACATGTCACCAGGTGAACAGAATAAGTGAGGAGAGTCTGTTCCCCTGATTGTTTAATGCACACGGGACATGTTACCAGGTGAACAGTATAAGTGAGGAGAGAGTGTTCCACTGATGGTTTAATATACGTGGGACATGTCACCAGGTGAACAGTATAAGTGAGGAAAGTGTGTTCCCCTGATGGTTTAACACGCACGGGACATGTTACCAGGTGAACAGTATAAGTGAGGAGAGTGTGTTCCCCTGATTGTTTAATGCACACGGGACATGTTACCAGGTGAACAGTATAAGTGAGGAGAGTGTGTTCCCCTGATGGTTTAATATGCACGGGACATGTTACCTGGTGAAGAGTATATGTGAGGAGAATGTGTTCCCCTGCTGGTTTAATGTACACAGGACATGTTACCAGGTGAAAAGTATAAGTGAGGAGAGTGTGTTCCCCTGATTGTTTAATGCACACGGGACATGATACCAGGTGAACAGTATAAGTGAGGAGAGTGTGTTCCCCAGATGGCTTAATATGCACGGGACATGTTACCAGGTGAACAGTATAAGTGAGGAGAGTGAGTTCCCCTGATGGTTTAATATACACGAGACATGTTACCAGGTGAACAGAATAAGTGAGGAGAGTGTGTTCCCCTGATTGTTTAATACACACGGGACATGTCACCAGGTGAACAGAATAAGTGAGGAGAGCGTGTTCCCCAGATGGTTTAATACACATGGGACATGTCACCAGGTGAACAGAATAAGTGAGGAGAGTGTGTTCCCCTGATGGTTTAACATACACGGGACATTTTACCAGGTGAACAGTGTAAGTGAGGAGATTGTGTCCCCCTGATGGTTTAATACACACAGGACATGTTCCCAGGTGAACAGTATAAGTGAGGAGATTGAGTTCCCCTGATGGTTTAATATACACGGGACATGTTACCAGGTGAACAGTAGAAGTGAGGAGAGAGTGTTCCCCTGATTGTTTATTACGCACGGGACATGTCACCAGGTGAACAGTATAAGTGAGGAGAGTGTGTTCCCCTGATGGTTTAATATACACGGGACATGTTACCAGGTGAACAGTATAAGTGAGGAGAGTGTGTTCCCCTGATTGTTTAATACGCAAGGGACATGTTACCAGGTGAACAGTATAAGTGAGGAGAGTGTGTTCCCCTGATGGTTTAATATACACAGGACATGTTACCAGGTGAACAGTATAAGTGAGCAGATTGTGTTCCCCTGATGGTTTAATGTACACGGGACCTGTCACCAGGTGAACAGTAGAAGTGAGGAGAGTGTGTTCCCCTGATGGTTTAATATACACGGGACATGTTACCAGTTGAACAGAACAGTGAGGAGAGTGTTTTCCCCTGATGGTTTAATGCGCACGGGACATGTTACCAGGTGAACAGCAAAAGTGAGGAGAGTGTGTACCCCTGATTGTTTAATGCAAACGGGACATGTTACCAGGTGAACAGTATAAGTGAGGAGAGTGTGTTCCCCTGATTGTTTAATGCAGACGGGACATGTCACCAGGTGAACAGTATAAGTGAAGAGTGTGTTCCCCTGATGGTTTAACTTACAAGGGACATGTTACCAGGTGAACAGTATAAGTGAAGAGAGGGTGTTCCACTGATGGTTTAATATACACGGGACATGTCACCAGGTGAACAGCATAAGTGAAGAGAGTGTGTTCCCCTGATGGTTCTATATACACGGGACATGTTACCAGGTGAACAGTATAAGTGAGGAGAGAGTGTTCCCCTGATGGTTTAATATACACGGGACACGTTACCTGATGAAGAGTATAAGTGAGGAGAGAGTGTTCCCCTGATTGTTTAATGCACACGGGACATGTTACCAGGTGAACAGTATAAGTGAGGAGAGTGTATTCCCCTGATGGTTTTATGCGCACGGGACATGTCACCAGGTGAACAGTATAAGTGAGGAGAGTGTATTCCCCTGATGGTTTTATGCGCACGGGACATGTCACCAGGTGAAGTGTATAAGTGAGGAGAGGGAGTTCCCCTGATGGTTTAATAAAAACAGGACATGTTACCAGGTGAACAGTATAAGTGAGGAGAATGTATTCCCCTGATGGTTTAATATACACGGGACATGTTACCAGGTGAACCGTATAAGTGAGGAGATTGTGTTGCCCTGATGGTTTAATATACACGGGACATGTTACCAGGTGAACAGAACAGTGAGGAGAGTGTTTTCCCCTGATGGATTAATGCGCACGGGACATGTTACCAGGTGAACAGCTTTCGTGAGGAGAGTGTGTTCCCCTGATGGTTTAATATACACGGGACATGTTACCAGGTGAACAGTATAAGTGAGGACAGTGTGTTCCCCTGATTGTTTAATGCAGACGGGACACGTCACCAGGTGAACAGTATAAGTGAGGAGAGTGTGTTCCCCTGATTGTTTAATGCACACGGGACATGTTACCAGGTGAAATCTATAATTGAGGAGATTGAGTTCCCATGATGGTTTAACTTACACGGGACATGTTACCAGGTGAACAGTATAAGTGAGGAGAGGGTGTTCCACTGATGGTTTAATATACGTGGGACATGTTACCAGGTGAACAGTATAAGTGAAGAGAGTGTGTTCCCCTGATGGTTCTATATACACGGGACATGTTACCAGGTGAACAGTATAAGTGAGGAGAGTGTGTTCCCCTGATGGTTTAATATACACGAGACATGTTACCAGGTGAACAGTATAAGTGAGGAGAGTGTGTTCCCCTGATGGCTTAATATGCACGGCACATGTTACCAGGTGAACAGTATAAGTGAGGAGAGTGTGTTCCCCTGATGGTTTAATATACACGAGACATGTTACCAGGTGAACAGTATATGTGAGGAGAGTGTGTTGCCCTGATGATTTAATATACACGGGACAAGTTACCAGGTGAAGAGCAGAAGTGAGGAGAGTGTGTTCCCCTGATGGTTTAATATACACGGGACACGTTACCTGATGAAGAGTGTAAGTGAAGAGAGTGTGTTCCCCTGATGGTTTAATATACACAGGACATGTTACCAGGTGAACAGTAAATGTGAGGAGAGTGTGTTCCCCTGATTGTTTAATACACACGGGACATGTTACCAGGTGAACAGTATAAGTGAGGAGAGTGTGTTCCCCTGATTGTTTAATGCACACGGGACATGTTACCAGGTGAACTCTATAAGTGAGGAGAGTGTGTTCCCCTGATGGTTTAACTCACACGGGACATGTTTCCAGATGAACAGTATAAGTGAGGAGAGTGTGTTCCCCTGATGGTTTAACTCACACGGGACATGTTACCAGATGAACAGTATAAGTGAGGAGAGTGTGTTCCCCTGATGGTTTAACTCACACGGGACATGTTACCAGATGAACAGTATAAGTGAGGAGAGTGTTTTCCCCTGATGGTTTAATATACACGGGACATGTTACCAGGTGAACTCTGTAAGTGAGGAGAGTGAGTTCCCAAGATGGTTTAACTCACACGGGACATGTTACCAGGTGAACAGTATAAGAGAGGAGAGTGTGTTCCCCTGATGGTTTAATATTCACAGGACATGTTACCTGGTGAACAGTATATGTGAGGAGAGTGTGTTGCCCTGATGATTTAATATAAACGGGACATGTTACCAGGTGAAGAGCAGAAGTGGGGAGAGTGTGTTCCCCTGATTGTTTAATACACTCGGGACTTGTCACCAGGTGAACAGTATAAGTGAGGAGAGTGTATTCCCCTGATGGTTTCATACACACGGGACATGTTACCAGGTGAACAGTATAAGTGAGGAGAGTGTTTTCCCCTGATGGTTTAATATTCACAGGACATGTCACCAGGTGAACTCTATAAGTGAGGAGAGTGAGTTCCCATGATGGTTTAACTCACACGGGACATGTTACCAGGTGAAAAGTATAAGAGAGGAGAGTGTGTTCCCCTGATGGTTTAATATTCACAGGACATGTTACCAGGTGAACAGTATAAGTGAGGAGAGTGTGTTCCACTGATGGTTTAATATTCACAGGACATGTTACCAGGTGAACAGAATAAGTGAGGAGAGTGTTTTCCCCTGATGGTTTAATATTCACAGGACATGTTACCAGGTGAACTCTGTAAGTGAGGAGAGTGAGTTCCCAAGATGGTTTAACTCACACGGGACATGTTACCAGGTGAACAGTATAAGAGAGGAGAGTGTGTTCCCATGATGGTTTAATATTCACAGGACATGTTACCTGGTGAACAGTATATGTGAGGAGAGTGTGTTGCCCTGATGATTTAATATAAACGGGACATGTTACCAGGTGAAGAGCAGAAGTGGGGAGAGTGTGTTCCCCTGATTGTTTAATACACTCGGGACTTGTCACCAGGTGAACAGTATAAGTGAGGAGAGTGTATTCCCCTGATGGTTTAACATGCACGGGACATTTTACCAGGTGAACAGTATAAGTGAGGAGAGTGTGTTCCCCTGATGGTTTCATACACACGGGACATGTTACCAGGTGAACAGTATAAGTGAGGAGATTGCGTCCCCCTGATGGTTTAATATACACGGGACATGTCACCAGGTGAACAGTAGAAGTGAGGAGAGTGTGTTCCCCTGATTGTTTCATACACACGGGAGATGTTACCAGGTGAACAGTATAAGTGAGGAGAGTGTGTTCCCCTGATGGTTTAATATACACAGGACATGTTACCAGGTGAACAGTATAAGTGAGGAGAGTGTGTTCCCCAGATTTTGTAATGCACACGGGACATGTTACCAGGTGAACAGTAGAAGTGAGGAGAGTGTGTTCCCCTGATGGATTCTTATACATGGGACATGTTACCAGGTGAACAGTATGAGTGAAGAGAGTGTGTTCCCCTGATGGTTTAATATACACAGGACATGTTACCAGGTGAACAGTGTAAGTGAGGAGAGTGTGTTCCCCTGATGGTTTCTTATACATGGGACATGTTACCAGGTGAACAGTATGAGTGAAGAGAGTGTGTTCCCCTGATGGTTTAATATACACAGGACATGTTACCAGGTGAACAGTAAAAGTGAGGAGAGTGTGTTCCCCTGATTGTTTAATGCACACGGGACATGTTACCAGGTGAACTCTATAAGTGAGGAGAGTGTGTTCCCCTGATGGTTTAATATACGTGGGACATGTCACCAGGTGAACAGTATAAGTGAGGAGAGTTTGTTCCCCTGATGGTTTCATATACACAGGACATGTTACTTGGTGAAAAGTATAAGTGAGGAGAGTGTGTTCCCCAGATGGCTTAATATGCACGGGACATGTTACCAGGTGAACAGTATAAGTGAGGAGAGTGAGTTCCCCTGATGGTTTAATATACACGAGACATGTTACCAGGTGAACAGTATAAGTGAGGAGAGTGTGTTTCCCTGATTGATTAATACACTCGGGACATGTTACCAGGTGAACAGTATAAGTGAGGAGAGTATATTCCCCTGATGGTTTTATGCGCACGGGACATGTCACCAGGTGAAGAGTATAAGTGAGGAGAGTGTGTTCCCCTGATGGTTTAATATACACGGGACATGTCACCAGGTGAACAGTAGAAGTGAGGAGAGTGTGTTCCCCTGATTGTTTAATACGCACGGGACATGTTAACAGGTGAACAGTATAAGTGAGGAGACTGTGTTCCCCTGATGGTTTAACATACACGGGACATGTTACCAGGTGAACAGTATAAGTGAGGAGAATGTGTTCCCCTGATTGTTTATTATGCACGGGACATGTTAACAGGTGAACAGTATAAGTGAGGAGAGTGTGTTCCCCTGATTGTTTAATACACACGGGACATGTCACCAGGTGAACAGAACAGTGAGGAGAGTGTTTTCCCCTGATTGTTTAATGCACACAGGACATGTTGCCAGTTGAACAGGATATGTGAAGAGAGTGTGTTCCCCTGATGGTTTAATATACACAGGACATGTTACCAGGTGAACAGTATAAGTGAGGAGACTGTGTTCCCCTGATGGTTTAATACACACAGGACATGTTGCCAGTTGAACAGGACATGTGAAGAGAGTGTGTTCCCCTGATGGTTTAATATACACAGGACATGTTACCAGGTGAACAGTATAAGTGAGGAGAGTGTGTTCCCCTGATGGTTTAATATACACGCGACATGTTAGGAGGTGAACAGTATAAGGGAGCAGAGTGTGTTCCCCTGATGGTTTAATATACACGGGACATGTCACCAGGTGAACAGTAGAAGTGAGGAGAGTGTGTTCCCCTGATGGTTTAATATACACGGGACATGTTACCAGGTGAACAGTATAAGTGAGGAGAGTGTGTTCCCCTGATGATTTAATATACACGGGACATGTTACCAGGTGAACAGAACAGTGAGGAGAGTGTGTTCCCCTGATTGTTTAATGCACACGGGACACGTCACCAAGTGAACAGTATAAGTGAGGACAGTGTGTTCCCCTGATGGTTTAATATACACGGGACATGTTACCAGGTGAACAGTATAAGTGAGGAGAGTGTGTTCCCCTGATGGCTTAATATGCACGGGACATGTTACCAGGTGAACAGTATAAGTGAGGAGAGTGTGTTGCCCTGATGATTTAATATACACGGGACAAGTTACCAGGTGAAGAGCAGAATTGAGGAGAGTGTGTTCCCCTGAAGGTTTAATATACACGGGACACGTTACCTGATGAAGAGTATAAGTGAGGAGATTGTGTTCCCCTGATTGTTTAATGCACACGGGACATGTCACCAGGTGAACAGTATAAGTGAGGAGAGAGTGTTCCCCTGATGGTTTAATATACACGGGACACGTTACCTGATGAAGAGTATAAGTGAGGAGAGTGTGTTGCCCTGATTGTTTAATGCACACGGGATATGTCACCAGGTGAACAGTATAAGTGAGCAGAGTGTGTTCCCCTGATTGTTTAATATACACGGGACATGTCACAAGGTAAACAGTATAAGTGAGGAGAATGTATTCCCTTGATGGTTTAATATACACGGGACATGTTACCAGGTGAACAGATCAGTGAGGAGAGTGTTTTCCCCTGATGGTTTAATACACACGGTACATGTTACCAGGTGAACAGTATAAGTGAGGAGAGTGTGTTGCCCTGATTGTTTAATACACACAGGACATGTTACCAGGTGAACAGTATAAGTGAGGAGAGTGTTTTCCCCTGATTGTTTAATGCACACGGCACACGTCACCAGGTGAAATCTATAATTGAGGAGATTGAGTTCCCATGATGGTTTAACTTACACGGGACATGTTACCAGGTGAACAGTATAAGTGAGGAGAGGGTGTTCCACTGATGGTTTAATAGACGTGGGACATGTCACCAGGTGAACAGTATAAGTGAAGAGAGTGTGTTCCCCTGATGGTTCTATATACACGGGACATGTTATCAGGTGAACAGTATAAGTGAGGAGAGTGTGTTCCCCTGATGGTTTAATATACACGGGACATGTTATCAGGTGAACAGAATAGTGAGGAGAGTGTTTTCCCCTGATGGTTTAATACACACGGTACATGTTACCAGGTGAACAGAATAGTGAGGAGAGTGTTTTCCCCTGATGGTTTAATATACATGGGACATGTTACCAGGTGAACAGTATAAGTGAGCAGAGTGTGTTCCCCTGATGGTTTAATATACACGGGACATGTTATCAGGTGAACAGTATAAGTGAAGAGAGTGTGTTCCCCTGATGGTTCTATATACACGGGACATGTTATCAGGTGAACAGTATAAGTGAGGAGAGTGTGTTCCCCTGATGGTTTAATACACACGGTACATGTCACCAGGTGAACAGTAGAAGTGAGGAGAGTGTGTTCCCCTGATGGTTTAATACACACGGTACATGTTACCAGGTGAACAGAATAGTGAGGAGAGTGTTTTCCCCTGATGGTTTAATATACATGGGACATGTTACCAGGTGAACAGTATAAGTGAGCAGAGTGTGTTCCCCTGATGGTTTAATATACACGGGACATGTTATCAGGTGAACAGTATAAGTGAAGAGAGTGTGTTCCCCTGATGGTTCTATATACACGGGACATGTTATCAGGTGAACAGTATAAGTGAAGAGAGTGTGTTCCCCTGATGGTTCTATACACACGGTACATGTTACCAGGTGAACAGAATAGTGAGGAGAGTGTTTTCCCCTGATGGTTTAATATACATGGGACATGTTACCAGGTGAACAGTATAAGTGAGCAGAGTGTGTTCCCCTGATGGTTTAATATACACGGGACATGTTATCAGGTGAACAGTATAAGTGAAGAGAGTGTGTTCCCCTGATGGTTCTATGTACACGGGACATGTTATCAGGTGAACAGTATAAGTGAGGAGAGTGTGTTCCCCTGATGGTTTAATACACACGGTACATGTCACCAGGTGAACAGTAGAAGTGAGGAGAGTGTGTTCCCCTGATTGTTTATTACGCACGGGACATGTTACCAGGTGAACAGTATAAGTGAGGAGAGTGTGTTCCCCTGATGGTTTAATATACACGGGACATGTTACCAGGTAAACAGTATAAGTGAGGAGAGAGTGTTCCCCTGATGGTTTAATATACACGGGACACGTTACCTGATGAAGAGTATAAGTGAGGAGAGTGTGTTCCCCTGATTGTTTAATATACAAGTGACATGTCACCAGGTGAACAGTAGAAGTGAGGAGAGTGGGTTCCCCTGATTGTTTATTACGCACGGGACATGTCACCAGGTGAACAGTATAAGTGAGGAGAGTGTGTTCCCCTGATGGTTTAATATACACGGGACATGTTACCAGGTAAACAGTATAAGTAAGGAGAGTGTGTTCCACTGATGGTTTAATATACACGGGAAATGTTACCAGGTGAACAGTATAAGTGAGGAGAGTGTGTTCCCCTGATTGTTTGATACGCACGGGACATGTTACCAGGTGAACAGTGTAAGTGAGGAGAGTGTGTTCCCCTGATTGTTTGATACGCACGGGACATGTTACCAGGTGAACAGTGTAAGTGAGGAGAGTGTGTTCCCCTGATGGTTTAATGCACACGGGACATGTTACCAGGTGAACAGTATAAGTGAGGAGAGTGTGTTCCCCTGATTGTTTGATACGCACGGGACATGTTACCAGGTGAACAGTGTAAGTGAGGAGAATGTGTTCCCTGATTGTTTAATGCACACGGGACATGTTACCAGATTAACCATATAAGTGAGGAGAGTGTGTTCCCTGATTGTTTAAAACGCACGGGACATGTTGCCAGATGAGCAGTATAAGTGAGGAGAGTGTGTTCCCCTGATTTTGTAATGCACACGGGACATGTTACCAGGTGAACAGTAGAAGTGAGGAGAGTGTGTTCCCCTGATGGTTTCTTATACATGGGACATGTTACCAGGTGAACAGTATGAGTGAAGAGAGTGTGTTCCCCTGATGGTTTAATATACACAGGACATGTTACCAGGTGAACAGTGTAAGTGAGGAGAGTGTGTTCCCCTGATTGTTTAATACACACGGGACATCTCACCAGGTGAACAGAATAAGTGAGGAGAGTGTGTTCCCCTGATTGTTTAATGCACACGGGACATGTTACCTGGTGAACAGTATAAGTGAGGAGAGTGTGTTCCCCTGATTGTTTAATGCACACGGGACATGTTACCTGGTGAACAGTATAAGTGAGGAGAGTGTGTTCCCCTGATGGTTTAACTCACACGGGACATGTTACCAGGTGAACAGTATAAGTGAGGAGAGTGTGTTCCCCTGATTGTTTAATACACACGGGACATGTTACCAGGTGAACAGTATAAGAGAGGAGAGAGTGTTCCCCTTATGGTTTAATATTCACAAGACATGTTACCTGGTGAAGATTATAAGTGAGGAGAGTGTGTTCCACTGATGGTTTAATATACGTGGGACATCTCACCAGGTGAACAGTATAAGTGAGGAGAGTGTGTTCCCCTGATGTTTTAATATTCACAAGACATGTTACCTGGTGAAGAGTATAAGTGAGGAGAGTGTGTTCCCCTGATGGTTTAATATATACAGGACATGTTACTTGGTGAAAAGTATAAGTGAGGAGAGTGTGTTCCCCAGCTGGCTTAATATGCATGGGACATGTCACAAGGTGAACAGTATAAGTGAGGAGAGTGTGTTCCCCTGATGGTTTAATATACACGGGACATGTCACCAGGTGAACAGTATAAGTGAGGAGAGTGAGTTCCCCTGATGGTTTAATATACACGAGACATGTTACCAGGTGAACAGTATAAGTGAGGAGAGTGAGTTCCCCTGATGGTTTAATATACACGAGACATTTTACCAGGTGAACAATATATGTGAAGAGAGTGTGTTGCCCTTATGATTTAATATCAACGGGACATGTTACCAGGTGAAGAGCAGAAGTGAGGAGAGTGTGTTTCCCTGATTGTTTAATACATTCGGGACATGTCACCAGGTGAACAGTATAAGTGAGGAGAGTGTTTTCCCCTGATGGTTTAATATACACGGGACACGTTACCTGATGAAGAGTATAAGTGAGGAGAGTGTGTTCCCCTGATTGTTTTATGCGCACGGGACATGTCACCAGGTGAAGAGTATAAGTGAGGAGATTGTGTCCCCTGATGGTTTAATATACACGGGACATGTTACCAGGTGAACAGTATATGTGAGGAGAGTGTGTTGCCCTGATGGTTTAATATACACGGGACATGTTACCAGGTGAACAGAACAGTGAGGAGAGTGTGTTCCCCTGATGGTTTAATGCACACGGGACACGTCACCAGGTGAACAGTATAAGTGAGGAGAGTGTGTTCCCCTGATTGTTTAATGCACACGGGACACGTCACCAAATGAACAGTATAAGTGAGGACAGTGTGTTCCCCTGATGGTTTAATATACACGGGACATGTTACCTGGTGAACAGTATAAGTGAGGAGAGTCTGTTCCACTGATGGTTTAATATACGTGGGAAATGTCACCAGGTGAACAGTATAAGTGAGGAGAGTGTGTTCCCCTGATGGTCTAACATACACAGGACATGTTACTTGGTGAAAAGTATAAGTGAGGAGAGTGTGTTCCCCAGATGGCTTAATATGCACGGGACATGTCAACAGGTGAACAGTATAAGTGAGGAGAGTGAGTTCCCCTGATGGTTTAATATACACGGGACATGTTACCAGGTGAACAGTATATGCGAGGAGAGTGTGTTGCCCTGATGATTTAATATAAACGGGACATGTTACCAGGTGACGAGCAGAAGTGAGGAGAGTGTGTTCCCCTGATTGTTTAATATACACGGGACATGTCACCAGGTGAACAGTATAAGTGAGGAGAGTGAGTTCCCCTGATGGTTTAATATACACGAGACATGTTACCAGGTGAACAGTATAAGTGAGGAGAGTGTATTCCCCTGATGGTTTAATATACACAGGACATGTTGCCAGGTGAACAGTATAAGTGAGGAGAGTGAGTTCCCCTGATGGTTTAATATACACGGGACATGTCACCAGGTGAACAGTATAAGTGAGGAGAGTGAGTTCCCCTGATGGTTTAATATACACGAGACATGTTACCAGGTGAACAGTATAAGTGAGGAGAGTGTATTCCCCTGATGGTTTAATATACACGGGACATGTTACCAGGTGAACTGTATAAGTGAGGAGAGTGTATTCCCCTGATGGTTTAATATACACAGGACATGTTGCCAGGTGAACAGTATAAGTGAGGAGAGTGAGTTCCCCTGATGGTTTAATATACACGGGACATGTCACCAGGTGAACAGTATAAGTGAGGAGAGTGAGTTCCCCTGATGGTTTAATATACACGAGACATGTTACCAGGTGAACAGTATAAGTGAGGAGAGTGTATTCCCCTGATGGTTTAATATACACGGGACATGTTGCCAGGTGAACAGTATAAGTGAGGAGAGTGAGTTCCCCTGATGGTTTAATATACACGAGACATGTTACCAGGTGAACAGTATAAGTGAGGAGAGTGTATTCCCCTGATGGTTTAATATACACAGGACATGTTGCCAGGTGAACAATATATGTGAAGAGAGTGTGTTGCCCTGATGATTTAATATCAACGGGACATGTTACCAGGTGAAGAGCAGAAGTGAGGAGAGTGTGTTTCCCTGATTGTTTAATACATTCGGGACATGTCACCAGGTGAACAGTATAAGTGAGGAGAATGTTTTCCCCTGATGGTTTAATATACACGAGACATGTTACCAGGTGAACAATATATGTGAAGAGAGTGTGTTGCCCTGATGATTTAATATCAACGGGACATGTTACCAGGTGAAGAGCAGAAGTGAGGAGAGTGTGTTTCCCTGATTGTTTAATACATTCGGGACATGTCACCAGGTGAACAGTATAAGTGAGGAGAATGTTTTCCCCTGATGGTTTAATATACACGGGACACGTTACCTGATGAAGAGTATAAGTGAGGAGAGTGTGTTCCCCTGATTGTTTTATGCGCACGGGACATGTCACCAGGTGAAGAGTATAAGTGAGGAGATTGTGTCCCCTGATGGTTAAATATACACGGGACATGTTACCAGGTGAACAGTAGAAGTGAGGAGAGTGTGTTTCCCTGATGGTTTAATATACACGGGACATGTTACCAGGTGAACAGTATAAGTGAGGAGAGTGTGTTGCCCTGATGGTTTAATGCACACGGGACACGTCACCAGGTGAACAGTATAAGTGAGGAGAGTGTGTTCCCCTGATTGTTTAATGCACACGGGACACGTCACCAAATGAACAGTATAAGTGAGGACAGTGTGTTCCCCTGATGGTTTAATATACACGGGACATGTTACCAGGTGAACAGTATAAGTGAGGAGAGTGTGTTCCCCTGATTGTTTAATGCGCACCGGACATGTTACCAGATGAACAGTATAAGTGAGGAGAGTGTGTTCCCCTGATGGTTTAATATACACGGGACATGTTACCAGGTGAACAGTATAAGTGAGGAGAGTGTGTTCCCCTGATGGTTTAATGCACACGGGACATGTCATCAGGTGAAATCTATAAGTGAGGAGAGTGTGTTCCCCTGATGGTTTAATATACACAGGACATGTCACTAGGTGAAAAGTATAAGTGAAGAGAGTGAGTTCCCCTGATGGTTTAATATACACGAGACATGTTACCAGGTGAACTGTATATGTGAGGAGAGTGTTTTGCCCTGATGATTTAATATACATGGGACATGTTACCAGGTGAACAGTATAAGTGAGGAGAGTGTGTACCCCTGATTGTTTAATACACACGGGTAATGTTACCAGGTGAACAGAATAGTGAGGAGAGTGTTTTCCCCTGATGGTTTATTGCGCACGGGACATGTTACCAGGTGAACAGAATAGTGAGGAGTGTGTTTTCCCCTGATTGTTTAATGCGCACGGGACATGTTTCCAGATGAACAGTATAAGTGAGGAGAGTTTGTTCCCCTGATGGTTTCATATACATGGGACATGTTACCAGGTGAACAGCATAAGTGAAGAGAATGTGTTCCCCTGATGGTTTAATATACACAGGACATGTTACCAGGTGAACAGTATAAGTGAGGAGAGTGTGTTCCCCTGATTGTTTAATGCGCACGGGACATGTTACCAGGTGAACAGAATAGTGAGGAGTGTGTTTTCCCCTGATTGTTTAATGCGCACGGGACATGTTACCAGGTGAACAGTATAATTGAAGAGAGTGTGTTCCCCTGATTGTTTAATACACACGGGACATGTTACCAGGTGAACAGAATAGTGAGGAGTGTGTTTTCCCCTGATTGTTTAATACACACGGGACATCTCACCAGGTGAACAGAATAAGTGAGGAGAGTGTGTTCCCCTGATTGTTTAATGCACACGGGACATGTTACCAGGAGAACTCTATAAGTGAGGAGAGTGAGTTCCCATGATGGTTTAATATACACGGGACATGTTCCCAGGTGAACAGTATAAGTGAGGAGAGGGTGTTCCACTGATGGTTTAATATACGTGGGAAATGTCACCAGGTGAACAGTATAAGTGAGGAGAGTGTTTTCCCCTGATGGTTTAATATTCACAGGACATGTTACCTGGTGAAGAGTATAAGTGAGGAGAGTGTTTTCCCCAGATGGCTTAATATGCACGGGACATGTTACCAGGTGAACAGTATAAGTGAGGAGAGTGAGTTCCCCTGATGGTTTAATATACACGAGACATGTTAACAGGTGAACAGTATATGTGAGGAGAGTGTTTTCCCCTGATGGTTTAATATTCACAGGACATGTTACCTGGTGAAGAGTATAAGTGAGGAGAGTGTTTTCCCCAGATGGCTTAATATGCACGGGACATGTTACCAGGTGAACAGTATAAGTGAGGAGAGTGTTTTCCCCTGATGGTTTAATATTCACAGGACATGTTACCTGGTGAAGAGTATAAGTGAGGAGAGTGTTTTCCCCAGATGGCTTAATATGCACGGGACATGTTACCAGGTGAACAGAATAAGTGAGGAGAGTGTGTTCCCCTGATTGTTTAATGCGCACGGGACATGTTACCAGGTGAACAGTATCAGTGAGGAGAGGGTGTTCCACTGATGGTTTAATATACACGGGACATGTCACTAGGTGAAAAGTATAAGTGAAGAGAGTGTGTTCCCCTGATGGTTTAATATACAAGGGACATGTTACCAGGTGAACAGTATAAGTGAGGAGAGTGTGTTCCCATGATGGTTTAATATACGAGGGACATGTCACCAGGTGAAGAGTAGAAGTGAGGAGAGTGTGTTCCCCTGATGGTTTAATATACACAGGACATGTCACTAGGTGAAAAGTATAAGTGAAGAGAGTGTGTTCCCGAGATGGCTTAATATACAAGGGACATGTTACCAGGTGAACAGTATAAGTGAAGAGAGTGTGTTCCCCTGATGGTTTAATATACAAGGGACATGTTACCAGGTGAACAGTATAAGTGAGGAGAGTGTGTTCCCATGATGGTTTAATATACGAGGGACATGTCACCAGGTGAAGAGTAGAAGTGAGGAGAGTGTGTTCCCCTGATGGTTTAATATACACAGGACATGTCACTAGGTGAAAAGTATAAGTGAAGAGAGTGTGTTCCCCAGATGGCTTAATATGCAAGGGACATATTACCTGGTGAAGAGTATAAGTGAGGAGAGTGTGTTCCCCTGATTGTTTAATATGCACGGGACATTTTACAAGGTGAACAGTATAAGTGAGGAGAGTGTGTTCCCCTGATGGTTTAATATACACGGGACATGTTACCAGGTGAACTGTATAGGTGAGGAGAGTGTGTTACCCTGATTGTTTAATATGCACGGGACATTTTACCAGGTGAACAGATTAAGTGAGGAGAGTGTGTTCCCCTGATGGTTTAATATACACGGGACATGTTACCAGGTGAACAGTATAAGTGAGGAGAGTGTGTTCCCCTGATGGTTTAATATACACGGGACATGTTACCAGGTGAACAGTATAAGTGAGGAGAGTGTGTTCCCCTGATTGTTTAATACACACGGGACATGTTACCAGGTGAACAGTATAAGTGAGGAGACTGTGTTCCCCTGATTGTTTAATGCACACGGGACATGTTACCATGTGAAATCTATAAGTGAGGAGAGTGTGTTCCCCTGATGGTTTAATATACACGGGACATGTTACCAGGTGAACAGTATAAGTGAGGAGAGTGTGTTCCCCTGATGGTTTAACTTACACGGGACATGTTACCAGGTGAACAGTATAA
Organism: Heterodontus francisci; assembly: GCF_036365525.1. Lineage (NCBI taxonomy): Eukaryota > Metazoa > Chordata > Chondrichthyes > Heterodontiformes > Heterodontidae > Heterodontus > Heterodontus francisci. The sequence continues at coordinate 326,219 of NW_027141695.1, forward strand.
GTGAGGAGAGGGTGTTCCACTGATGGTTTAATATACATGGGACATGTCACCAGGTGAATAGTATAAGTGAGGAGAGTGTGTTCCCCTGATTGTTTAATATGCACGGGACATGTTACCAGGTGAACAGTATAAGTGAGGAGAGGGTGTTCCACTGATGGTTTAATATACATGGGACATGTCACCAGGTGAACAGTATAAGTGAGGAGAGTGTGTTCCCCTGATGGTTTAACATACACGGGACATGTTACCAGGTGAACAGTATAAATGAGGAGAGTGTGTTCCCCTGATGTTTTAATATACACGGGACATGTTACCAGGTGAACAGTATAAGTGAGGAGAGTGTGTTCCCCTGATGTTTTAATATACACGGGACATGTTTCCAGGTGAACAGTATAAGTGAGGAGAGTGTGTTCCCCTGATTGTTTAATACGCACGGGACATGTTAACAGATGAACAGTATAAGTGAGGAGAGTGTGTTCCCCTGATTGTTTAATACATACGGGACATGTCACCAGGTGAACAGTATAAGTGAGCAGAGTGTGTTCCCCTGATGGTTTAATATACATGGGACATGTCACCAGGTGAACAGCATAAGTGAGGAGAGTGTGTTCCCCTGATGGTTTAATATTCACAGGACATGTTACCTGGTGAAGAGTATAAGTGAGGAGAGTGTGTTCCCCAGATGGCTGAATATGCAAGGGACATGTTACCAGGTGAACAGTATAAGTGAGGAGAGTAAGTTCCCCTGATGGTTTAATATACACGAGACATGTTACCAGGTGAACTGTATATGTGAGGAGGGTGTCTTGCCCTGATGATTTAATATACATGGGACATGTTACCAGGTGAACAGTATAAGTGAGGAGAGTCTGTTCCCCTGATTGTTTAATACACACGGGACATGTTGCCAGGTGAACAGAATAGTGAGGAGAGTGTTTTTCCCTGATGGTTTATTGCGCACGGGACATGTTACCAGGTGAACAGTATAAGTGAGGAGAGTGTGTTCCCCTGATGGTTTAATATACACGGGACATGTTACCAGGTGAAGAGTAGAAATGAGGAGAGTGTGTTCCCCTAATGGTTTAATACACACGGGTCACATCACCAGATGAACAGTATAAGTAAGGAGAGTGTGTTCCCATGATGTTTTCATATACATGGGACATGTAACCAGGTGAACAGTATAAGTGAAGAGAGTGTGTTCCCATGATGGTTTAATATACACAGGACATGTTACCAGGTGAACAGTATAAGTGAGGGGAGTGTGTTCCCCTGATTGTTTAATACACACGGGACATGTTACCAGGTGAACAGAATAGTGAGGAGACTGTGTTCCCCTGATGGTTTAATGCGCACGGGACATGTTACCAGGTGAACAGTATAAGTGAGGAGAGGTTGTTCCACTGATGGTTTAATATACGCGGGACATGTCACCAGGTGAACAGTATAAGTGAGCAGAGTGTGTTCCCCTGATGGTTTAATATACACGGGACATGTCACCAGGTGAACAGTATAAGTGAGCAGAGTGTGTTCCCCTGATGGTTTAATATACACGGGGCATGTCACCAGGTGAACAGTATAAGTGAGGAGAGTGTGTTCCCCTGATGTTTTAATATACACGGGACATGTTACCAGGTGAACAGTATAAGTGAGGAGAGTGTGTTCCCCTGATGTTTTAATATACACGGGACATGTTACCAGGTGAACAGTATAAGTGAAGAGAGTGTGTTCCCCTGATGGTTTAATATACACAGGACATGTTACCAGGTGAACAGTATAAGTGAGGCGAGTGTGTTCCCCTGATTGTTTAATACACACGGGACATGTTACCAGGTGAACAGAATAGTGAGGAGAGTGTTTTCCCCTGATGGTTTATTGCGCACGGGACATTTTACCAGGTGAACAGTATAAGTGAGGAGAGTGTGTTCCCCTGATGGTTTCATAAACACAGGACATGTTACCAGGTGAACAGTATAAGTGAGGAGAGTGTGTTCCCCTGATGTTTTAATACACACGGGACATGTTACCAGGTGAACAGTATAAGTGAGGAGAGTGTGTTCCCCTGCTGTTTTAATATACACGGGACATGTTACCAGGTGAACAGTATAAGTGAAGAGAGTGTGTTCCCCTGATGGTTTAATATACACAGGACATGTTACCAGGTGAACAGTATAAGTGAGGCGAGTGTGTTCCCCTGATTGTTTAATACACACGGGACATGTTACCAGGTGAACAGAATAGTGAGGAGAGTGTTTTCCCCTGATGGTTTAATGCGCACGGGACATGTTACCAGGTGAAGAGGAGAAGTGAGGAGAGTGTGTTCCCCTAATGGTTTAATACACACGGGTCACATCACCAGATGAACAGTATAAGTGAGGAGAGTGTATTCCCCTGATTTTTTAATGCACACGGGACATGTTACCAGGTGAACAGTAGAAGTGAGGAGAGTGTGTTCCCCTGATGGTTTCACATATATGGGACATGTTACCAGGTGAACAGTATAAGTGAAGAGAGTGTGTTCCCCTGATGGTTTAATATACACGGGACATGTTACCAGGTGAACAGTATAAGTGAAGAGAGTGTGTTCCCCTGATGGTTTAATATACACGGGACATGTTACCAGGTGAACAGTGTAAGTGAGGAGAGTGTGTTCCCCTGATTGTTTAATACACACGGGACATGTTACCAGGTGAACAGAATAGTGAGGAGAGTGTTTTCCCCTGATGGTTTAATGCGCACGGGACATGTTACCAGGTGAACAGTATAAGTGAGGAGAGTGTGTTCCCCTGATTGTTTAATACACACGGGACATGTTACCAGGTGAACAGTATAAGTGAGGAGAGGGTGTTCCCCTGATTGTTTAATACACACGGGACATGTTACCAGGTGAACAGTATAAGTGAGGAGAGGGTGTTCCCCTGATTGTTTAATGCACACAGGACATGTTACCAGGTGAACAGTATAAGAGAGGAGAGTGTGTTCCCCTGATGGTTTAATATACACAGGACATGTTACCAGGTGAACAGTATAAGTGAGGAGAGTGTGTTCCCCTGATTGTTTAATGCGCACGGGACATGTTACCAGGTGAACAGTATAAGTGAGGAGAGGGTGTTCCACTGATGGTTTAATATACATGGGACATGTCACCAGGTGAACAGTATAAGTGAGGAGAGTGTGTTCCCCTGATGGTTTAATATACACGGGACATGTCACCAGGTGAACAGTGTAAGTGAGCAGAGTGTGTTCGCCTGATGGTTTAATATACACGGGACATGTCACCAGGTGAACAGTGTAAGTGAGGAGAGTGTGTTCCCCTGATGGTTTAATATACACAGGACATGTCACTAGGTGAATAGTATAAGTGAAGAGAGTGTGTTCCCCAGATGGCTTAATATGCACGGGACATGTTACCAGGTGAACAGTATAAGTGAGGAGAGTGAGTTCCCCTGATTGTTTAATACATACGGGACATGTTACCAGGTGAACAGAATAGTGAGGAGAGTGTTTTCCCCCGTTGGTTTGACATGCACAGGACATGTCACCAGGTGAACAGTATAAGTGAGGAGAGTGTGTTCCCCTGATGGTTTAATATACACGGGACATGTTACCAGGTGAACAGTATAAGTGTGGAGAGTGTGTTGCCCTGATGGTTTAATACACACGGGACATGTTACCAGGTGAACAGTATAAGTGAGGAGAGTGTGTTCCCCTGATGGTTTAATAAACACAGGACATGTTACCAGGTGAAGAGTAGAAGAGAGGAGAGTGTGTTCCCCTAATGGTTTAATACGCACGGGTCACATCACCAGATGAACAGTATAAGTGAGGAGAGTGTGTTCCCCTGATTTTATAATGCACACGGGACATGTTACCAGGTGAACAGTATAAGTGAGGAGAGTGTGTTCCCCTGATTGTTTAATACACACGGGACATGTTACCAGGTGAACAGAATAGTGAGGAGAGTGTGTTCCCCTGATGGTTTAATGCGCACGGGACATGTCACCAGGTGAAAAGTATAAGTGAGGAGAGTGTGTTCCCCTGATTGTTTAATATACACGGGACATGTTACCAGATGAACAGTAGAAGTGAGGAGAGTGTGTTCCCCTGATGGTTTCACAGATATGGGACATGTTACCAGGTGAACAGAATAAGTGAAGAGAGTGTGTTCCCCTGATGGTTTAATATACACGGGACATGTTACCAGGTGAACAGTATAAGTGAAGAGAGTGTGTTCCCCTGATGGTTTAATATACACGGGACATGTTACCAGGTGAACAGTATAAGTGAGGAGAGTGTGTTCCCCTGATTGTTTAATACACACGGGACATGTTACCAGGTGAACAGAATAGTGAGGAGAGTGTTTTCCCCTGATGGTTTAATATACACGGGACATGTTACCAGGTGAACAGTATAAGTGAAGAGAGTGTGTTCCCCTGATGGTTTAATATACACGGGACATGTTACCAGGTGAACAGTATAAGTGAGGAGAGTGTGTTCCCCTGATTGTTTAATACACACGGGACATGTTACCAGGTGAACAGAATAGTGAGGAGAGTGTTTTCCCCTGATGGTTTAATATACACGGGACATGTTACCAGGTGAACAGAATAGTGAGGAGAGTGTTTTCCCCTGATGGTTTAATATACACGGGACATGTTACCAGGTGAACAGTATAAGTGAGGAGAGTGTTTTCCCCTGATGGTTTAATACAGACGGGACATGTTACCAGGTGAACAGTATAAGTGAGGAGTGTGTGTTCCCCTGATTGTTTAATGCGCACGGGACATGTTACCAGATGAACAATATAAGTGAGGAGAATGTGTTCCCCTGTTTGTTTAATACACACGGGACATGTTACCAGGTGAACAGTATAAGTGAGGAGAGTGTGTTCCCCTGATGGTTTAATATACGCGGGACATGTCACCAGGTGAACAGTTTTCGTGAGGAGAGTGTGTTCCCATGATGGTTTAATGCACACGGGACATGTTACCAGGTGAAATCTATAAGTGAGGAGAGTGTGTTCCCCTGATTGTTTAATACACACGGGACATGTCACCAGGTGAACAGTATAAGTGAGCAGAGTGTGTTCCCCTGATGGTTTAATATACACGGGACATGTCACCAGGTGAACAGTATAAGTGAGGAGAGTGTGTTCCCCTGATTGTTTAATGCGCACGGGACATGTTACCAGATGAACAGTATAAGTGAGGAGAGTGTGTTCCCCTGATGGTTTAATATTCACAGGACATGTTACCTGGTGAAGAGTATAAGTGAAGAGAGTGTGTTCCCCAGATGGCTTAATATGCACGGGACATGTTACCAGGTGAACAGGACAAGTGAGGAGAGTGAGTTCCCCTGATTGTTTAATACATACGGGACATGTTACCAGGTGAACAGTATAAGTGAGGAGACTGTGTTGCCCGGATGGTTTAATAAACACGGGACATGTTACCAGGTGAACAGTTGAAGTGAGGAGAGTGTGTTCCCCTGATGGTTTAATATACACGGGACATGTTACCAGGTGAACAGTAGAAGTGAGGAGAGTGTGTTGCCCTGATGGTTTAATATACACAGGACATGTTACCAGGTGAAGAGTAGAAGAGAGGACAGTGTTTTCCCCTAATGGTTTAATACACACGGGACATGTTACCAGATGAACAGTATAAGTGAGGAGACTGTGTTCCCCTGATTTTTTAATGCACACGGGACATGTTACCAGGTGAACAGTAGAAGTGAGGAGAGTGTGTTCCCCTGATGGTTTAATATACACGGGACATGTTACCAGGTGAAGAGTAGAAATGAGGAGAGTGTGTTCCCCTAATGGTTTAATACACACGGGTCACATCACCAGATGAACAGTATAAGTAAGGAGAGTGTGTTCCCATGATGTTTTCATATACATGGGACATGTAACCAGGTGAACAGTATAAGTGAAGAGAGTGTGTTCCCATGATGGTTTAATATACACAGGACATGTTACCAGGTGAACAGTATAAGTGAGGGGAGTGTGTTCCCCTGATTGTTTAATACACACGGGACATGTTACCAGGTGAACAGAATAGTGAGGAGACTGTGTTCCCCTGATGGTTTAATGCGCACGGGACATGTTACCAGGTGAACAGTATAAGTGAGGAGAGGTTGTTCCACTGATGGTTTAATATACGCGGGACATGTCACCAGGTGAACAGTATAAGTGAGCAGAGTGTGTTCCCCTGATGGTTTAATATACACGGGACATGTCACCAGGTGAACAGTATAAGTGAGCAGAGTGTGTTCCCCTGATGGTTTAATATACACGGGGCATGTCACCAGGTGAACAGTATAAGTGAGGAGAGTGTGTTCCCCTGATGTTTTAATATACACGGGACATGTTACCAGGTGAACAGTATAAATGAGGAGAGTGTGTTCCCCTGATGTTTTAATATACACGGGACATGTTACCAGGTGAACAGTATAAGTGAAGAGAGTGTGTTCCCCTGATGGTTTAATATACACAGGACATGTTACCAGGTGAACAGTATAAGTGAGGCGAGTGTGTTCCCCTGATTGTTTAATACACACGGGACATGTTACCAGGTGAACAGAATAGTGAGGAGAGTGTTTTCCCCTGATGGTTTATTGCGCACGGGACATTTTACCAGGTGAACAGTATAAGTGAGGAGAGTGTGTTCCCCTGATGGTTTCATAAACACAGGACATGTTACCAGGTGAACAGTATAAGTGAGGAGAGTGTGTTCCCCTGATGTTTTAATATACACGGGACATGTTACCAGGTGAACAGTATAAGTGAGGAGAGTGTGTTCCCCTGATGTTTTAATATACACGGGACATGTTACCAGGTGAACAGTATAAGTGAAGAGAGTGTGTTCCCCTGATGGTTTAATATACACAGGACATGTTACCAGGTGAACAGTATAAGTGAGGCGAGTGTGTTCCCCTGATTGTTTAATACACACGGGACATGTTACCAGGTGAACAGAATAGTGAGGAGAGTGTTTTCCCCTGATGGTTTAATGCGCACGGGACATGTTACCAGGTGAAGAGGAGAAGTGAGGAGAGTGTGTTCCCCTAATGGTTTAATACACACGGGTCACATCACCAGATGAACAGTATAAGTGAGGAGAGTGTATTCCCCTGATTTTTTAATGCACACGGGACATGTTACCAGGTGAACAGTAGAAGTGAGGAGAGTGTGTTCCCCTGATGGTTTCACATATATGGGACATGTTACCAGGTGAACAGTATAAGTGAAGAGAGTGTGTTCCCCTGATGGTTTAATATACACGGGACATGTTACCAGGTGAAAAGTATAAGTGAAGAGAGTGTGTTCCCCTGATGGTTTAATATACACGGGACATGTTACCAGGTGAACAGTGTAAGTGAGGAGAGTGTGTTCCCCTGATTGTTTAATACACACGGGACATGTTACCAGGTGAACAGAATAGTGAGGAGAGTGTTTTCCCCTGATGGTTTAATGCGCACGGGACATGTTACCAGGTGAACAGTATAAGTGAGGAGAGTGTGTTCCCCTGATTGTTTAATACACACGGGACATGTTACCAGGTGAACAGTATAAGTGAGGAGAGGGTGTTCCCCTGATTGTTTAATACACACGGGACATGTTACCAGGTGAACAGTATAAGTGAGGAGAGGGTGTTCCCCTGATTGTTTAATGCACACAGGACATGTTACCAGGTGAACAGTATAAGAGAGGAGAGTGTGTTCCCCTGATGGTTTAATATACACAGGACATGTTACCAGGTGAACAGTATAAGTGAGGAGAGTGTGTTCCCCTGATTGTTTAATGCGCACGGGACATGTTACCAGGTGAACAGTATAAGTGAGGAGAGGGTGTTCCACTGATGGTTTAATATACATGGGACATGTCACCAGGTGAACAGTATAAGTGAGGAGAGTGTGTTCCCCTGATGGTTTAATATACACGGGACATGTCACCAGGTGAACAGTGTAAGTGAGCAGAGTGTGTTCGCCTGATGGTTTAATATACACGGGACATGTCACCAGGTGAACAGTGTAAGTGAGGAGAGTGTGTTCCCCTGATGGTTTAATATACACAGGACATGTCACTAGGTGAATAGTATAAGTGAAGAGAGTGTGTTCCCCAGATGGCTTAATATGCACGGGACATGTTACCAGGTGAACAGTATAAGTGAGGAGAGTGAGTTCCCCTGATTGTTTAATACATACGGGACATGTTACCAGGTGAACAGAATAGTGAGGAGAGTGTTTTCCCCCGTTGGTTTGACATGCACAGGACATGTCACCAGGTGAACAGTATAAGTGAGGAGAGTGTGTTCCCCTGATGGTTTAATATACACGGGACATGTTACCAGGTGAACAGTATAAGTGTGGAGAGTGTGTTGCCCTGATGGTTTAATACACACGGGACATGTTACCAGGTGAACAGTATAAGTGAGGAGAGTGTGTTCCCCTGATGGTTTAATAAACACAGGACATGTTACCAGGTGAAGAGTAGAAGAGAGGAGAGTGTGTTCCCCTAATGGTTTAATACGCACGGGTCACATCACCAGATGAACAGTATAAGTGAGGAGAGTGTGTTCCCCTGATTTTATAATGCACACGGGACATGTTACCAGGTGAACAGTATAAGTGAGGAGAGTGTGTTCCCCTGATTGTTTAATACACACGGGACATGTTACCAGGTGAACAGAATAGTGAGGAGAGTGTGTTCCCCTGATGGTTTAATGCGCACGGGACATGTCACCAGGTGAAAAGTATAAGTGAGGAGAGTGTGTTCCCCTGATTGTTTAATATACACGGGACATGTTACCAGATGAACAGTAGAAGTGAGGAGAGTGTGTTCCCCTGATGGTTTCACAGATATGGGACATGTTACCAGGTGAACAGAATAAGTGAAGAGAGTGTGTTCCCCTGATGGTTTAATATACACGGGACATGTTACCAGGTGAACAGTATAAGTGAAGAGAGTGTGTTCCCCTGATGGTTTAATATACACGGGACATGTTACCAGGTGAACAGTATAAGTGAGGAGAGTGTGTTCCCCTGATTGTTTAATACACACGGGACATGTTACCAGGTGAACAGAATAGTGAGGAGAGTGTTTTCCCCTGATGGTTTAATATACACGGGACATGTTACCAGGTGAACAGTATAAGTGAAGAGAGTGTGTTCCCCTGATGGTTTAATATACACGGGACATGTTACCAGGTGAACAGTATAAGTGAGGAGAGTGTGTTCCCCTGATTGTTTAATACACACGGGACATGTTACCAGGTGAACAGAATAGTGAGGAGAGTGTTTTCCCCTGATGGTTTAATATACACGGGACATGTTACCAGGTGAACAGAATAGTGAGGAGAGTGTTTTCCCCTGATGGTTTAATATACACGGGACATGTTACCAGGTGAACAGTATAAGTGAGGAGAGTGTTTTCCCCTGATGGTTTAATACAGACGGGACATGTTACCAGGTGAACAGTATAAGTGAGGAGTGTGTGTTCCCCTGATTGTTTAATGCGCACGGGACATGTTACCAGATGAACAATATAAGTGAGGAGAATGTGTTCCCCTGTTTGTTTAATACACACGGGACATGTTACCAGGTGAACAGTATAAGTGAGGAGAGTGTGTTCCCCTGATGGTTTAATATACGCGGGACATGTCACCAGGTGAACAGTTTTCGTGAGGAGAGTGTGTTCCCATGATGGTTTAATGCACACGGGACATGTTACCAGGTGAAATCTATAAGTGAGGAGAGTGTGTTCCCCTGATTGTTTAATACACACGGGACATGTCACCAGGTGAACAGTATAAGTGAGCAGAGTGTGTTCCCCTGATGGTTTAATATACACGGGACATGTCACCAGGTGAACAGTATAAGTGAGGAGAGTGTGTTCCCCTGATTGTTTAATGCGCACGGGACATGTTACCAGATGAACAGTATAAGTGAGGAGAGTGTGTTCCCCTGATGGTTTAATATTCACAGGACATGTTACCTGGTGAAGAGTATAAGTGAAGAGAGTGTGTTCCCCAGATGGCTTAATATGCACGGGACATGTTACCAGGTGAACAGGACAAGTGAGGAGAGTGAGTTCCCCTGATTGTTTAATACATACGGGACATGTTACCAGGTGAACAGTATAAGTGAGGAGACTGTGTTGCCCGGATGGTTTAATAAACACGGGACATGTTACCAGGTGAACAGTTGAAGTGAGGAGAGTGTGTTCCCCTGATGGTTTAATATACACGGGACATGTTACCAGGTGAACAGTAGAAGTGAGGAGAGTGTGTTGCCCTGATGGTTTAATATACACAGGACATGTTACCAGGTGAAGAGTAGAAGAGAGGACAGTGTTTTCCCCTAATGGTTTAATACACACGGGACATGTTACCAGATGAACAGTATAAGTGAGGAGACTGTGTTCCCCTGATTTTTTAATGCACACGGGACATGTTACCAGGTGAACAGTAGAAGTGAGGAGAGTGTGTTCCCCTGATGGTTTCATATACATGGGACATGTTACCAGGTGAACAGTATAAGTGAAGCGAGTGTGTTCCCCTGATGGTTTAATATACACAGGACATGTTACCAGGTGAACAGTATAAGTGAGGAGAGTGTGTTCCCCTGATTGTTTAATACACACGGGACATGTTACCAGGTGAACAGAATAGTGAGCAGAGTGTTTTCCCCTGATGGTTTAATGCGCACGGGACATGTTACCAGGTGAAGAGTATAAGTGAGGAGATTGTGTTCCCCTGATTGTTTTTTACGCACGGGACATGTCACCAGGTGAACAGTATAAGTGAGGAGAGTGTGTTCCCCTGATTGTTTAATACGCACGGGACATGTTACCAGATGAACAGTATAAGTGAGGAGAGTGTGTTCCCCTGATTGTTTAATACACACGGGACACGTCAACAGATGAACAGAATAAGTGAGGAGAGTGTGTTCCCCTGATTGTTTAATGCACATGGGACATGTTACCAGATGAACAGTATAAGTGAGGAGAGTGTGTTCCCCTGATTGTTTAATACACACGGGACATGTCAACAGATGAACAGAATAAGTGAGGAGAGTGTGTTCCCCTGATTGTTTAATACGCACGGGACATGTTACCAGATGAACAGTATAAGTGAGGAGAGTGTGTTCCCCTGATTGTTTAATACACACGGGACATGTCAACAGATGAACAGAATAAGTGAGGAGAGTGTGTTCCCCTGATTGTTTAATACGCACGGGACATGTTACCAGGTGAAATCTATAAGTGAGGAGAGTGAATTCCCATGATGGTTTAACTTACACGGGACATGTTACCAGGTGAACAGTATAAGTGAGGAGAGGGTGTTCCACTGATGGTTTAATATACGTGGGACATGTCACCAGGTGAACAGTATAAGAGAGGAGAGTGCGTTCCCCTGATGGTTTAATATACGCGGGACATGTTACCAGATGAACAGTATAAGAGAGGAGAGTGCGTTCCCCTGATGGTTTAATATACGTGGGACATGTTACCAGGTGAACAGTATAAGTGAGGAGAGTGTGTTCCCCTGATGGTTGAATATTCACAGGACATGTTACCTGGGTAAGAGTATAAGTGAGGAGAGTGTGTTCCCCTGATGGTTTAATATTCACAGGACATGTTACTTGGTGAAAAGTATAAGTGAGGAGAGTGTGTTCCCCAGATGGCTTAATATGCACGGGACATGTTACCAGGTGAACAGAATAAGTGAGGAGAGTGAGTTCCCCTGATGGTTTAATATACACGAGACATGTTACCAGGTGAACAGTATATATGAGGAGAGTGTGTTGCCCTGATGATTTAATATACACGGGACATGTTACCAGGTGAAGAGCAGAAGTGAGGAGAGTGTGTTCCCCTCATTCTTTAATATACTCGGGACATGTCACCATGTGAACAGTATAAGTGAGGAGAGTGTGTTCCCCTGATGGTTTAATATACACGGGACACGTTACCTGATGAAGAGTATAAGTGAGGAGAGTGTGTTCCCCTGATGGTTTAATGCACACGGGACATGTCACCAGGTGAAGAGTATAAGTGAGGAGAGTGTGTTCCCCTGATGGTTTAATATACACGGGACATGTCACCAGGTGAACAGTATAAGTGAGGAGAGTGTGTTCCCCTGATGGTTTAATATACACGGGACATGTCACCAGGTGAACAGAAAATGTGAGGAGAGTGTGTTCCCCTGATGGTTTAATATACACGGGACATGTCACCAGGTGAACAGTATAAGTGAGGAGAGTGTGTTCCCCTGATGGTTTAATATACACGGGACATGTTACCAGGTGAACAGTATAAGTGAGGAGAGTGTGTTCCCCTGATTGTTTAATATACGCAGGACATGTTACCAGGTGAACAGTATAAGTGAGGAGAGTGTGTTCCCCTGATGGTTTAATACGCACGGGACATGTCACCAGATGAACAGTATAAGTGAGGAGAGTGTGTTCCCCTGATGGTTTAATATAAACAGGACATGTTACCAGGTGAACAGAATAGTGAGGAGAGTGTTTTCCCATGATGGTTTAATGCACACGGGACATGTCACCAGGTGAACAGTATAAGTGAGGAGAGTGTGTTCCCCTGATGGTTTAATATACACAGGACATGGTACCAGGTGAAAAGTATAAGTGAAGAGAGTGTGTTCCCCAGATGGCTTAATATGCACGGGACATGTTACCAGGTGAACAGTATAAGTGAGGAGAGTGAGTTCCCCTGATGGTTGAATATACCCGGGACATGTTACCAGGTGAACAGTATAAGTGAGGAGAGTGAGTTCCCCTGATGGTTTAATATACACGGGACATGTTACCAGCTGAACAGTATATGTGAGGAGAGTGTGTTGCCCTGATGATTTAATATACACGGGACATGTTACCAGGTGAAGAGCAGAAGTGAGGAGAGTGTGTTCCCCTGATTGTTTAATACACACGGGACATGTCACCAGGTGAACAGTATAAGTGAGGAGAGTGTGTTCCCCTGATGGTTTAACATACACGGGACATGTTACCTGGTGAACAGTATAAGTGAGGAGAGTGTGTTCCCCTGATGGTTTAACATACACGGGACATGTTACCAGGTGAACAGTATAAGTGAGAAGAGTGTGTTGCCCTGATGGTTTAATACACACGGGACATGTTACCAGGTGAACAGTATAAGTGAGGAGAGTGAGTTCCCCTGATGGTTTAATATACACGGGACATGTTACCAGGTGAACAGTATAAGTGAGGAGAGTGTGTTGCACTGATTGTTTAATGCACACGGGACATGTTACCAGGTGAACAGTATAAGTGAGGAGAGTGTGTTCCCCTGATGATTTAATACACACGGGACATGTTACCAGGTGAACAGTATAAGTGAGGAGAGTGTGTTCCCCTGATTTTTTAATGCACACGGGACATGTTACCAGGTGAACAGTAGAAGTGAGGAGACTGTGTTCCCCTGATGGTTTCATATACATGGGACATGTTACCAGGTGAACAGTATAAGTGAAGAGAGTGTGTTCCCCTGATGGTTTAATATGCACAGGACATGTTACCAGGTGAACAGTAGAAGTGAGGAGACTGTGTTCCCCTGATGGTTTCATATACACGGGACATGTTACCAGGTGAACAGTATAAGTGAGGAGAGTGTGTTCCCATGATGGTTTAATATACACGGGACATGTCACCAGGTGAACAGTATAGGTGAGCAGAGTGTGTTCCCCTGATGGTTTAATGCACACGGGACATGTTTCCAGGTGAACAGTATAAGTGAGGAGAGTGTGTTCCCCTGATGGTTTAATATACACGGGACATGTTACCAGGTGAACAGTATAAGTGAGGAGAGTGTGTTCCCCTGATTGTTTAATACACACGGGACATGTCACCAGGTGAACAGTATAAGTGAGAAGAGTGTGTTCCCCTGATGGTTTAATATTCACAGGACATGTTACCTGGTGAAGAGTATAAGTGAAGAGAGTGTGTTCCCCAGATGGCTTAATATGCACGGGACATGTTACCAGGTGAACAGGATAAGTGAGGAGAGTGAGTTCCCCTGATTGTTTAATACATACGGGACATGTTACCAGGTGAACAGTATAAGTGAGGAGAATGTGTTGCCCGGATGGTTTAATACACACGGGACATGTTACCAGGTGAACAGTTGAAGTGAGGAGAGTGTGTTCCCCTGATGATTTAATACACACGGGACATGTTACCAGGTGAACAGTATAAGTGAGGATAGTGTGTTCCCCTGATGGTTTAATATACACGGGACATGTTACCAGGTGAACAGTATAAGTGAGGAGAGTGTGTTGCCCTGATTGTTTAATGCACACGGGACATGTTACCAGGTGAACAGTATAAGTGAGGAGAGTGTGTTCCCCTGATGATTTAATACACACGGGACATGTTACCAGGTGAACAGTATAAGTGAGGATAGTGTGTTCCCCTGATGGTTTAATATACACGGGACATGTTACCAGGTGAACAGTATAAGTGAGGAGAGTGTGTTCCCCTGATTGTTTAATGCACACGGGACATGTTACCAGGTGAACAGTATAAGTGAGGAGAGTGTGTTCCCCTGATGATTTAATACACACGGGACATGTTACCAGGTGAACAGTATAAGTGAGGAGAGTGTGTTCCCCTGATTGTTTAATGCACACGGGACATGTTACCAGGTGAACAGTAGAAGTGAGGAGAGTGTGTTCCCCTGATGGTTTCATATACACGGGACATGTTACCAGGTGAACAGTATAAGTGAAGAGAGTGTGTTCCCCTGATGGTTTAATATGCACAGGACATGTTACCAGGTGAACAGTATAAGTGAGGAGAGTGTGTTCCCCTGATGGTTTAATATTCACAGGACATGTTACCTGGTGAAGAGTATAAGTGAAGAGAGTGTGTTCCCCAGATGGCTTAATATGCACGGGACATGTTACCCGGTGAACAGTATAAGTGAGGAGAGGGTGTTCCACTGATGGTTTAATAAACGTGGGACATGTCACCAGGTGAACAGTATAAGAGAGGAGAGTGTGTTCCCCTGATGGTTTAATATACACGGGACATGTTACCAGGTGAAAAGTATAAGTGAGGAGAGTGTGTTCCCCTGATGGTTTAATGCACACGGGACATGTCACCAGGTGAACAGTATAAGTGAGGAGAGTGTGTTCCCCTGATGGTTTAATGCACACGGGACATGTCACCAGGTGAACAGTATAAGTGAGGAGAGTGCGTTCCCCTGATGGTTTAATATACGCGGGACATGTCACCAGGTGAACAGTATAAGTGAGGAGAGTGTGTTCCCCTGATGGTTTAATATTCACAGGACATGTTATCTGGGGAAGAGTAAAGGTGAGGAGAGTGTGTTCCCCTGATGGTTTAATATACACGAGACATGTTACCAGGTGAACAGTATAATGAGGAGAGTGTGTTCCCCTGATTGTTTAAGATACACGAGACATGTTACCAGGTAAACAGTATATGTGAGGAGAGTGTGTTGCCATGATGGTTTAATGTACACGAGACATGTTACCAGGTGAACAGTGTAAGTGAGGAGAGTGTGTTCCCCTGATTGTTTAATACGCACGGGACATGTTACCAGGTGAACAGTAGAAGTGAGGAGAGTGTGTTCCCCTGATTGTTTAATACGCACGGGACATGTTACCAGGTGAACAGTATAAGTGAGGAGAGTGTGTTCCACTGATGGTTTAATATACGTGGGACATGTTACCAGGTGAACAGTATAAGTGATGAGAGTGTGTTCCCCTGATGGTTTAAGATACACGGGACACGTTACCTGATGAAGAGTATAAGTGAGGAGAGTGTGTTCCCCTGATGGTTTAATATACACGGGACATGTCACCAGGTGAACAGTATAAGTGAGGAGAGTGTATTCCCCTGATGGTTTTATGCGCACGGGACATGTCACCAGGTGAACAGTACAAGAGAGGAGAGTGTGTTCCCCTGATGGCTTAACATGCACGGGACATTTTACCAGGTGAACAGTATAAGTGAGGAGAGTGTGTTCCCCTGATGGTTTAATATACACGAGACATGTTACCAGGTGAACAGTATATGTGAGGAGACTGTATTCCCCTGATGGTTTAATATACACGCGACATGTTACGAGGTGAACAGTATAAGTGAGGAGAGTGTGTTCCCCTGATGGTTTAATATACACGAGACATGTTACCAGGTGAACAGTATAAGTGAGGAGAGTGTTTTCCAATGATGGTTTAATGCACACGGGACATGTCACCAGGTGAACAGTATATGTGAGGAGAGTGTGTTCCCCTGATGGTTTAATATACACGAGACATGTTACCTGGTGAAGAGTATAAGTGAGGAGAGTGTGTTCCCCAGATGGCTGAATATGTACAGGACATGTTACCAGGTGAACAGTATAAGTGAGGAGAGTGCTTTCCCCTGATGGTTTAATATACACAGGACATGTCACTAGGTGAAAAGTATAAGTGATTAGAGTGTGTTCCCCTGATGGTTTAATATACACGGGACATGTTACCAGATGAACAGAATAGTGAGGAGAATGTTTTCCCCTGATGGTTTAATGCGCACGGGACATGTTACCAGGTGAACAGTATAAGTGAGGAGAGTGTGTTCCCCTGATTGTTTAATACGCACCGGACATGTTACCAGGTGAACAGCATAAGTGAGGAGAGTGTGTTCCCCTGATTGTTTAATACGCACGGGACATGTCACCAGGTGAACTGTATAAGTGAGGTGAGAGTGTTCCCCTGATGGTTTAATATACACGGGACATGTTACCAGGTGAACAGTATAAGTGAGGAGAGTGTGTTCCCCTGATGGTTTAATATACACGGGACATGTTACCAGATGAACAGAATAGTGAGGAGAATGTTTTCCCCTGATGGTTTAATGCGCACGGGACAAGTTACCAGGTGAACAGTATAAGTGAGGAGAGTGTGTTCCCCTGATTGTTTAATACTCACCGGACATGTTACCAGGTGAACAGCATAAGTGAGGTGAGTGTGTTCCCCTGATGGTTTAATATACACGGGACATGTTACCAGGTGAACATTATCAGTGAAGAGAGTGTGTTCCCCTGATTGTTTAATACACACGGGACATGTTACCTGGTGAACAGTATAAGTGAGGAGAGTGAGTTCCCCTGATGGTTTAATATACACAGGACATGTTACCTGGTGAATAGTATAAGTGAGGAGAGTGTGTTCCCCTGATTGTTTAACACACACGGGACATGTTACCTGGTGAACAGTATAAGTGAGGAGAGTGTGATCACCTGATGGTTTAATACACACGGGACATGTCACCAGGTGAACAGTATAAGTGAGGAGAGTGTGTTCCCCTGATTGTTTAATACACACGGGACATGTTACCAGGTGAACAGTATAAGTGAGGAGAGTGTGTTCCCCTGATTGTTTAACACACACGGGACATGTTACCTGGTGAATAGTATAAGTGAGGAGAGTGTGTTCCCCTGATTGTTTAACACACACGGGACATGTTACCTGGTGAACAGTATAAGTGAGGAGAGTGTGTTCCCCTGATTGTTTAATACACACGGGACATGTCACCAGGTGAACAGTATAAGTGAGGAGAGTGTGTTCCCCTGATTGTTTAATACACACGGGACATGTCACCAGGTGAACAGAATAAGTGAGGAGAGTGTGTTCCCCTGATTGTTTAATACACACGGGACATGTCACCAGGTGAACAGTATAAGTGAGGAGAGTGTGTTCCCCTGATTGTTTAATACACACGGGACATGTTACCAGGTGAACAGTATAAGTGAGGAGAGTGTGTTCCCCTGATTGTTTAACACACACGGGACATGTTACCTGGTGAATAGTATAAGTGAGGAGAGTGTGTTCCCCTGATTGTTTAACACACACGGGACATGTTACCTGGTGAACAGTATAAGTGAGGAGAGTGTGTTCCCCTGATTGTTTAATACACACGGGACATGTGACCAGGTGAACAGTATAAGTGAGGAGAGTGTGTTCCCCTGATTGTTTAATACACACGGGACATGTCACCAGGTGAACAGTATAAGTGAGGAGAGTGTGTTCCCCTGATTGTTTAATACACACGGGACATGTTACCAGGTGAACAGTATAAGTGAGGAGAGTGTGTTCCCCTGATTGTTTAACACACACGGGACATGTTACCTGGTGAATAGTATAAGTGAGGAGAGTGTGTTCCCCTGATTGTTTAACACACACGGGACATGTTACCTGGTGAACAGTATAAGTGAGGAGAGTGTGTTCCCCTGATTGTTTAATACACACGGGACATGTCACCAGGTGAACAGTATAAGTGAGGAGAGTGTGTTCCCCTGATTGTTTAATACACACGGGACATGTCACCAGGTGAACAGTATAAGTGAGGAGAGTGTGTTCCCCTGATTGTTTAACACACACGGGACATGTCACCAGGTGAACAGAATAAGTGAGGAGAGTGTGTTCCTCTGATGGTTTAATATACACAGGACATGTTACCAGGTGAACAGTATAAGTGAGGAGAGTGTGTTCCCCTGATTGTTAAATGCACACGGGACATGTTACCAGGTGAAATCTATAAGAGAGGAGAGTGAGTTCCCATGATGGTTTAACTCACACGGGACATGTTACCAGGTGAACAGTATAAGTGAGGAGAGAGTGTTACACTGATGGTTTAATATACGTGGGACATGTCACCAGGTGAACAGAATAAATGAGGAGAGTGTGTTCCCCTGATGGTTTAATATTCACAGGACATGTTAACTGGTGAAGAGTATAAGTGAGGAGAGTGTGTTCCCCTGATGGTTTAATATACACGGGACATGTTACCAGGTGAACAGTATAAGTGAGGAGAGTGAGTTCCCCTGATGGTTTAATATACACGAGACATGTTACCAGGTGAACAGTATATGTGAGGAGAGTGTGTTGACCTGATGGTTTAATATTCACAGGACATGTTAACTGGTGAAGAGTATAAGTGAGGAGAGTGTGTTCCCCTGATTGTTTAATGCACACGGGATATGTCACCAGGTGAAGAGTATAAGTGAGGAGAGTGTGTTCCCCTGATGGTTTAACATACACGGGACATGTTACCAGGTGAACAGTAAAAGTGAGGAGATTGTGTTCCCCTGATTGTTTAACATACACGGGACATGTTACCAGGTGAACAGTATAAGTGAGGAGAGTGTGTTCCCCTGATGGTTTAATATACACGGGACATGTCACCAGGTGAACAGTAGAAGTAAGGAGAGTGTGTTCCCCTGATGGTTTAATATACACGCGACATGTTACCAGGTGAACAGTCTATGTGAGGAGAGTGTGTTGCCCTGATGGTTTAATATACAAGCGACATGTTACCAGGTGAACAGTATAAGTGAGGAGAGTGTGTTCCCCTGATGGTTTAATATACAAGAGACATGTTAAAAGGTGAACAGTATATGTGAGGAGAGTGTGTTGCACTGATGGTTTAATATACACGAGACATGTTACCAGGTGAAAAGTATAAGTGAGGAGAGTGTTTTCCCCAGATGGCTTAATATGCACGGGACATGTTACCATTTGAACAGTATATGTGAGGAGAGTGTGTTGCACTGATGGTTTAATATACACGAGACATGTTACCAGGTGAGCAGTATAAGTGAGGAGAGTGAGTTCCCCTGATTGTTTAATACACACGGGAAATGTCACCAGGTGAAGAGTATAAGTGAGGAGAGTGTGTTCCCCTGATGGTTTAACATGCACGGGACATTTTACCAGGTGAACAGTATAAGTGAGGAGAGTGTGTTCCCCTAATGGTTTAATACACACGGGACATGTTACCAGGTGAAGAGTATAAGTGAGGAGAGTGTGTGCCCCTGATGGTTTAACATACACAGGATATGTTACCAGGTAAACAGTATAAGTGAGGAGAGTGTGTTCCCCTGATGGTTTAATATACACAGGACATGTTACCAGGTGAACAGTATAAGTGAGGAGAGTGTGTTCCCCTGATTGTTTAATTCACACGGGACATGTTACCAGGTGAACAGAATAGTGAGGAGAGTGTTTTCCAATGATGGTTTAATGCACACGGGACATGTCACCAGGTGAACAGTATATGTGAGGAGAGTGTGTTCCCCTGATGGTTTAATATTCACAGGACATGTTACCTGGTGAAGAGTATAAGTGAGGAGAGTGTGTTCCCCAAATGGCTGAATATGCACAGGACATGTTACCAGGTGAACAGTATAAGTGAGGAGAGTGTGTTGCCCTGATGGTTTAATATACACAGGACATGTCACGAGGTGAAAAGTATAAGTGAGGAGAGTGTGTTCCCCTGATTGTTTAATACACACGGGACATGTCACCAGGTGAACAGTATAAGTGAGGTGAGTGTGTTCCCCTGATGGTTTAATATACACGGGACATGTTACCAGGTGAACAGTAAAAGTGAGGAGAGTGTGTTCCCCTGATGGTTTAATATACACGGGACATGTTACCAGATGAACAGTAGAGGTGAGGAGAGTGTGTTCCCCTGATGGTTTAATATGCACGGGACATGTTACCAGGTGAACAGTATAAGTGAGGAGAATGTGTTCTCCTGATTGTTTAATACGCACGGGACATGTCACCAGGTGAACAGTATAAGTGAGGAGAGTGTGTTCCCCTGATGTTTTAATATACACGGGACATGTTACCAGGTGAACAGTATAAGTGAGGAGAGTGTGTTCCCCTCATGGTTTAATACACACGGGACATGTTACCAGGTGAAGAGTATAAGTGAGGAGAGTGTGTGCCCCTGATGGTTTAACATACACAGGATATGTTACCAGGTGAACAGTAGAAGTGAGGAGAGTGTGTTCCCCTGATTGTTTAATACGCACGGGTCATGTCACCAGGTGAACAGTATAAGTGAGGAGAGTGTGTTCCCCTGATGGTTTAATATACACGGGACATGTTACCAGGTGAACAGTATAAGTGAGGAGAGTGTGTTCCCCTCATGGTTTAATACACACGGGACATGTTACCAGGTGAAAAGTATAAGTGAGGAGAGTGTGTGCCCCTGATGGTTTAACATACACAGGATATGTTACCAGGTAAACAGTATAAGTGAGGAGAGTGTGTTCCCCTGATGGTTTAATAGACCCAGGACATGTTACCAGGTGAACAGTATAAGTGAGGAGAGTGTGTTCCCCGATTGTTTAATTCACACGGGACATGTTACCAGGTGAACAGTATATGTGAGGAGAGTGTGTTCCCCTGATGGTTTAATATTCACAGGACATGTTACCTGGTGAAGAGTATAAGTGAGGAGAGTGTGTTCCCCAGATGGCTGAATATGCACAGGACATGTTACCAGGTGAACAGAATAGTGAGGAGAGTGTGTTCCCTTGATTGTTTAATACACACGGGACATGTTACCAGGTGAACAGTATAAGTGAGGAGAGTGTGTTCCCCTGATTGTTTAATGCACACGGTTTTTGTCACCAGCTGAACAGTATAAGTGAGGAGAGTGTGTTCCCCTGATTGTTTAATACACACGGGACATGTTACCTGGTGAACAGTATAAGTGAGGAGACTGTATTCCCCTGATGGTTTAATATACACGGGACATGTTAGCATGTGAACAGTATAAGTGAGGAGAAAGTGTTCCCCTGATTGTTAAATGCACACGGGACATGTTACCAGGTGAAATCTATAAGTGAGGAGACTGTGTTCTCCTGATGGTTTAACTCACACGGGACATGTTACCAGGTGAACTGTATAAGTGAGGAGAGTGTGTTCCCCTGATGGTTTAATATACACAGGACATGTTACTAGGTGAAAAGTATAAGTGAGGAGAGTGTGTTCCCCACATGGCTTAATATGCACGGGACATGTTACCAGGTGAACAGTATAAGTGAGGAGAGTGAGTTCCCCTGATGGTTTAATATACACGAGACATGTTACCAGGTGAACAGTACATGTGAGGAGAGTGTGTTGACCTGATGATTTAATATAAACTGGACATGTTACCAGGTGAAGAGCATGAGTGAGGAGAGTGTGTTCCCCTGATGGTTTAATATACACGGGACACGTTACCTGATGAAGAGTATAAGTGAGGAGAGTGTGTTCCCCTGATGGTTTAACATACACGGGACATTTTACCAGGTGAACAGTAAAAGTGAGGAGATTGTGTTCCCCTGATTGTTTAACATACACGGGACATGTTACCAGGTGAACAGTATAAGTGAGGAGAGTGTGTTCCCCTGATGGTTTAATATACACGGGACATGTCACCAGGTGAACAGTAGAAGTAAGGAGAGTGTGTTCCCCTGATGGTTTAATATACACGGGACAAGTTACCAGGTGAACAGTATAAGTGAGGAGAGTTTGTTGCCCTGATGGTTTAATATACACGGGACATGTTACCAGGTGAACAGAATAGTGAGGAGAGTGTTTTCCCCTGATGGTTTAATGCGCACGGGACATGTTACCAGGTGAAAAGTATAAGTGAGGAGAGTGTGTTCCCCTGATTGTTTAATGCAAACGGGACACGTCACCAGGTGAACAGTATAAGTGAGGAGAGTGTGTTCCCCTGATTGTTTAATAAACACGGGACATGTTACCAGGTGAACAGTATAAGTGAGGAGAGTGTGTTCCCCTGATTTTTTAATACACACGGGACATGTTACCAGGTGAACAGTATAAGTGAGGAGAGTGTGTTCCCCTGATGGTTTAATATACACGGGACATGTTACCAGGTGAACAGTAGAAGTGAGGAGAGTGTGTTCCCCTGATTGTTTAATACGCACGGGACATGTTACCAGATGAACAGTATAAGTGAGGAGAGTGTGTTCCCCTGATTGTTTAATACACATGGGACATGTCACCAGGTGAACAGAATAAGTGAGGAGAGTGTGTTCCCCTGATTGTTTAATGCACACGGGACATGTTACCAGTTGAAATCTATAAGTGAGGAGAGTGAGTTCCCATGATGGTTTAACTCACACGGGACATGTTACCAGGTAAACAGTATAAGTGAGGAGAGGGTGTTCCACTGATGGTTTAATATACGCGGGACATGTTGCCAGGTGAACAGTATAAGTGAGGAGAGGGTGTTCCACTGATGGTTTAATATACGCGGGACATGTCACCAGGTGAACAGTATAAGTGAGGAGAGTGTTTTCCCCTGATGGTTTAATAATTCACAGGACATGTTACCTGGTGAAAAGTATAAGTGAAGAGAGTGTGTTCCCCAGATGGCTTAATATGCACGGGACATGTTACCAGGTGAACAGTAGAAGTGAGGAGAGTGAGTTCCCCTGATGATTTAATATAAACGGGACATGTTACCAGGTGAAGAGCAGTAGTGAGGAGAGTGTGTTCCCCTGATTGATTAATATACACAGGACATGTTACCAGGTGAACAGTATAAATGAGGAGATTGTGTTCCCCTGATTGTTTAATACACACGGGACATGTTACCAGGTGAACAGAATAGTGAGGAGAGTGTTTTCCCCTGTTGGTTTAATGCGCACGGGACATGTTACCAGGTGAACAGTATAAGTGAGGAGAGTGTGTTGCCCTGATGGTTTAATACGCAAGGGACATGTTACCAGGTGAACAGTATAAGTGAGGAGAGTGTGTTGCCCTGATGGTTTAATACGCAAGGGACATGTCACCAGGTGAACAGTATAAGTGAGGAGAGTGTGTTCCCCTGATGGTTTAATATACACGGGACATGTTACCAGGTGAACAGTATAAGTGAGGAGAGTTTGTTGCCCTGATTATTTAATATACACGGGACATGTTACCAGGTGAACAGTATAAGTGAGGAGAGTGTGTTCCCCTGATGGTTTAATATTCACAGGACATGTTACCTGGTGAAGAGTATAAGTGAGGAGAGTGTGTTCCCCAGATGGCTGAATATGCACAGGACATGTTACCAGGTGAACAGTATAAGTGAGGAGAGTGTGTTCCCCTGATGGTTTAATATACACGGGACATGTTACCAGATGAACAGTATAAGTGAGGAGAGTGTGTTCCCCTGATGATTTAATATACACGGGACATGTTACCAGAGGAACAGTATAAGTGAGGAGAGTGTGTTCCCCTGATTTTTTAATGCACACGGGACATGTCACTAGGTGAAAAGTACAAGTGAGGAGAGTGTGTTCCCCTGATTGTTTAATACGCACGGGACATGTCACCAGGTGAACAGTATAAGTGAGGTGAGTGTGTTCCCCTGATGATTTAATATGCACAGGACATGTTACCAGATGAACAGTATAAGTGAGGAGAGTGTGTTCCTCTGATTTTTTAATGCACACGCGACATGTTACCAGGTGAACAGTAGAAGTGAGGAGAGTGTGTTCCCCTGATGGTTTCATATACATGGGACATGTTACCAGGTGAACAGTATAAGTGAGGAGAGTGTGTTCCCCTGATTGTTTAATACACACGGGACATGTTACCAGGTGAACAGAATAGTGAGGAGAATGTTTTCCCCTGATGGATTAATACACACGGGACATGTTACCAGGTGAACAGTATAAGTGAGGTGAGTGTGTTCCCCTGATGGTTTAATATACACAGGACATGTTACCAGGTGAACATTATAGGTGAGGAGAGTGTGTTCCCCTGATTGTTTAATATAAACGGGACATGTTACCAGGTGAAATCTATAAGAGAGGAGAGTGTGTTCCCCTGATTGTTTAATGCAAACGGGACACGTCACCAGGTGAACAGTATAAGTGAGGGGAGTGTGTTCCCCTGATTGTTTAATATACACGGGACATGTTACCAGATGAACAGTATAAGTGAGGAGAGTGTGTTCCCCTGATGGTTTAATACACACGGGACATGACACCAGGTGAAAAGTATAAGTGAGGAGAGTGTGTTCCCCTGATGGTTTAATACACACGGGACATGTTACCAGGTGAACAGTATAAGTGAGGAGACTGTGTTCCCCTGATGGTTTAATATACACGGGACATGTTACCAGGTGAACAGTATAAGTGAGGAGAGGGTGTTCCCCTGATTGTTTAATACACATGGGACATGTTACCAGGTGAACAGTATAAGTGAGGAGAGGGTGTTCCCCTGATTGTTTAATACACACGGGACATGTCACCAGGCGAAGAGTATAAGTGAGCAGAGTGTGTTCTCCTGATGGTTTAATAATTCACAGGACATGTTACCTCGTGAAAAGTATAAGTGAAGAGAGTGTGTTCCCCAGATGGCTTAATATGCACGGGACATGTTACCAGGTGAACAGTATAAGTGAGGAGAGTGAGTTCCCCTGATGATTTAATATACACAGGACATGTTACCAGGTGAACAGTATAAGTGAGGAGAGTGAGTTCCCCTGATGATTTAATATACACAGGACATGTCACCTGGTGAACAGTATAAGTGAGGAGAGTGTGTTCCCCTGATTGTTTAATGCACACAGGACATGTTACCAGGTGAACAGTATAAGTGAGGAGAGTGAGTTCCCCTGAAGGTTTAATATACACGAGACATGTTACCAGGTGAACAGTATAAGTGAGGAGAGTGAGTTCCCCTGAAGGTTTAATATACACGAGACATGTTACCAGGTGAACAGTATAAGTGAGGAGAGTGTGTTCCCCTGAAGGTTTAATACACACGAGACATGTTACCAGGTGAACAGTATAAGTGAGGAGAGTGAGTTCCCCTGATGGTTTAATATACACGGGACATGTCACCAGGTGAAAAGTATAAGTGAAGAGAGTGGGTTCCCCAGATGGCTTAATATGCACGGGACATGTTACCAGGTGAACAGTATAAGTGAGGAGATTGTGTTCCCCTGATTGTTTAATACACACGGGACATGTTACCAGGTGAACAGAATAGTGAGGAGAGTGTTTTCCCCTGATGGTTTAATATATACGGGACATGTTACCAGGTGAACAGTATAAGTGAGGAGAGTGTGTTCCCCTGATGGTTTAATATACAAGGGACATGTTACCAGGTGAACAGTATAAGAGAGGAGAGTGTGTTCCCCTGATGGTTTCATATACAAGGGACATGTTACCAGGTGAACAGTATAAGAGAGGAGAGTGTGTTCCCCTGATGGTTTAATATACAAGGGACATGTTACCAGGTGAACAGTATAAGAGAGGAGAGTGTGTTCCCCTGATGGTTTAATATACAAGGGACATGTTACCAGGTGAACAGTATAAGAGAGGAGAGTGTGTTCCCCTGATGGTTTAATATATACGGGACATGTTACCAGGTGAACAGTATAAGTGAGGAGAGTGTGTTCCCCTGATGGTTTAATATACAAGGGACATGTTACCAGGTGAACAGTATAAGAGAGGAGAGTGTGTTCCCCTGATGGTTTAATATACACGGGACATGTTACCAGGTGAACAGTATAAGTGAGGAGAGTGTGTTGCCCTGATGGTTTAATATACACAGGACATGTTACCATTTGAAGAGGAGAAGTGAGGAGAGTGTGTTCCCCTGATGGTTTAATATACACGGGACATGTTACCAGGTGAACAGTATAAGTGAGGAGATTGTGTTGCCCTGATGGTTTAATATACACAGGACATGTTACCAGGTGAACAGTATAAGTGAGCAGAGTTTGTTCCCCTGATGGTTTAATATACACAGGACATGTTACCATTTGAAGAGTAGAAGTGAGGAGTGTGTGTTCCCCTGATGGTTTAATACACACGGGATATGTTACCATATGAACAGTATAAGTGAGGAGAGTGTGTTCCCCAAATGGTTTAATGCACACAGGACATGTTACCGTGTGAACAGTATAAGTGAGGAGAGTGTGTTCCCCTGATGGTTTAATATACACAGGACATGTTACCAGGTAAACAGTAAAGTGAGGAGAGTGTGTTCCCCTGATGGTTTAATATACAGGGGACATGTTACCAGGTGAACAGTATAAGTGAGCAGAGTTTGTTCCCCTGATGGTTTAATATACACAGGACATGTTACCAGGTAAACAGTATAAGTGAGGAGAGTGTGTTCCCCTGATGGTTTAATACACACAGGACATGTTACCAGGTAAACAGTATAAGTGAGGAGAGTGTGTTCCCCTGATGGTTTAATATACACAAGACATGTTACCAGGTGAACAGTATAAGTGAAGAGAGTATGTTCCCCTGATGGTTTAATATACACAGGACATGTTACCAGGTGAACAGTATAAGTGAGGAGAGTGTGTTCCCCTGATTGTTTAATGCACACGGGACATGTTACCAGGTAAACAGTATAAGTGAGGAGAGTGTGTTCCCCTGATGGTTTAATATACACAAGACATGTTACCAGGTGAACAGTATAAGTGAAGAGAGTATGTTCCCCTGATGGTTTAATATACACAGGACATGTCACCTGGTGAACAGTATAAGTGAGGAGATTGTGTTCCCCGGATGGTTTAATATACACACGGGACATGTTACCAGGTGAACAGTATAAGTGAGGAGATTGTGTTCCCCTGATTGTTTAATACGCAGGGGAGATGTTACCAGGTGAACAGTATAAGTGAGGAGAGTGTGTTCCCTGATTGTTTTATGCACACGGGACATGTTACCAGATGAACAGTAAAAGTGAGGAGAGTGTGTTCCCCTGATTGTTTAATACACACGGGACATGTTACCAGGTGAACAGTATAAGTGAGGAGAGTGTGTTCCCCTGATGGTTAAATATACACGGGACATGTTACCAGGTGAACAGTAGAAGTGAGGAGAGTGTGTTCCCCTGATTGTTTAATACGCACGGGACATGTTACCAGATGAACAGTATAAGTGAGGAGAGTGTGTTCCCCTGATTGTTTAATACACACGGGACATGTTACCAGGTGAACAGTATAAGTGAGGAGAGTGTGTTCCCCTGATTGTTTAATACACACGGGACATGTTACCAGGTGAACAGTATAAGTGAGGAGAGGGTGTTCCACTGATGGTTTAATATACGCGGGACATGTCACCAGGCGAAGAGTATAAGTGAGCAGAGTGTGTTCCCCTGATTGTTTAATATACATGGGACATGTTACCTGGTGAAAAGCATAAGTGAAGAGAGTGTGTTCCCCAGATGGCTTAATATGCACGGGACATGTTACCAGGTGAACAGTATAAGTGAGGAGAGGGTGTTCCACTGATGGTTTAATATACGCGGGACATGTCACCAGGCGAAGAGTATAAGTGAGCAGAGTGTTTTCCCCTGATGGTTTAATAATTCACAGGACATGTTACCTGGTGAAAAGCATAAGTGAAGAGAGTGTGTTCCCCAGATGGCTTAATATGCACGGGACATGTTACCAGGTGAACAGTATAAGTGAGGAGAGTGTTTTCCCCTGATGGTTTAATAATTCACAGGACATGTTACCTGGTGAAAAGTATAAGTGAAGAGAGTGTGTTCCCCAGATGGCTTAATATGCACGGGACATGTTACCAGGTGAACAGTATAAGTGAGGAGAGTGAGTTCCCCTGATGATTTAATATAAACGGGACATGTTACCAGGTGAACAGTATAAGTGAGGAGATTGTGTTCCCCTGGTTGTTTAATACACACGGGACATGTTACCAGGTGAACAGAATAGTGAGGAGAGTGTTTTCCCCTGATGGTTTAATGCGCACGGGACATGTTACCAGGTGAACAGAATAGTGAGGAGAGTGTTTTCCCCTGATGGTTTAATGCGCACGGGACATGTTACCAGGTGAACAGAATAAGTGAGGAGAGTGTGTTCCCCTGATGGTTTAAAAATTCACAGGACATGTTACCTGGTGAAAAGTATTAGTGAAGAGAGTGTGTTCCCCAGATGGCTTAATATGCACGGGACATGTTACCAGGTGAACAGTATAAGTGAGGAGAGTGAGTTCCCCTGATGATTTAATATAAACGGGACATGTTACCAGGTGAAGAGCAGAAGTGAGGAGAGTGTGTTCCCCTGATTGTTTAATATACACGGGACATGTTACCAGGTGATCAGTATAAGTGAGGAGAGTGTGTTCCCCTGATTGTTTAATACACACGGGACATGTTACCAGGTGAACAGAATAGTGAGGAGAGTGTTTTCCCCTGATGGTTTAATGCGCACGGGACATGTTACCAGGTGAACAGTATAAGTGAGGAGAGTGTGTTCCCCTGATTGTTTAATACACACGGGACATGTTACCAGGTGAACAGAATAGTGAGGAGAGTGTTTTCCCCTGATGGTTTAATGCGCACGGGACATGTTACCAGGTGAACAGTATAAGTGAGGAGAGTGTGTTGCCCTGATGGTTTAATACGCAAGGGACATGTCACCAGGTGAACAGTATAAGTGAGGAGAGTGTGTTCCCCTGATGGTTTATTATACACGGGACATGTTACCAGGTGAACAGTATAAGTGAGGAGAGTGTTTTCCCCTGATGGTTTAATATACAAAAGACATGTCACCAGGTGAACAGTATAAGTGAGGAGAGTGTGTTCCCCTGATGGCTGAATATGCACAGGACATGTTACCAGGTGAACAGTATAAGTGAGGAGAGTGTGTTCCCCTGATGGTTTAATATACACAGGACATGTCACTAGGTGAAAAGTACAAGTGAGGAGAGTGTGTTCCCCTGATGGTTTAATATACACAGGACATGTCACTAGGTGAAAAGTACAAGTGAGGAGAGTGTGTTCCCCTGATTGTTTAATACACACGGGACATGTTACCTGGTGAACAGTATAAGTGAGGAGACAGTGTTCCCCTGATTGTTTAATACACACGGGACATGTCACCAGGTGAACAGTATAAGTGAGGAGAGTGTGTTCCCCTGATGGTTTAATATACACAGGACATGTCACTAGGTGAAAAGTACAAGTGAGGAGAGTGTGTTCCCCTGATGGTTTAATATACACAGGACATGTCACTAGGTGAAAAGTACAAGTGAGGAGAGTGTGTTCCCCTGATTGTTTAATACACACAGGACATGTTACCAGGTGAACATTATAAGTGAGGAGAGTGTGTTCCCCTGATGGTTTAACTCACACGGGACATGTTACCAGGTGAACAGTATAAGTGAGGAGAGAGTGTTCCACTGATGGTTTAATATACGTGGGACATGTCACCAGGTGAACAGTATAAGTGAGGAGAGTGTGTTCCCCTGATGGTTTAATATTCACAGGACATGTTACCTGGTGAACAGTATAAGTGAGGAGAGTGTGTTCCCCTGATGGTTTAATATACACAGGACATGTTACTAGGTGAAAAGTATAAGTGAGGAGAGTGTGTTCCCCAGATGGCTTAATATGCACGGGACATGTTACCAGGTGAACAGTATAAGTGAGGAGAGTGAGTTCCCCTGATTGTTTAATACACACGGGACATGTTACCAGGTGAACAGTATAAGTGAAGAGAGCGGGTTCCCCTGATAGCTTAATATACTTTCGACATGTTACCAGGTGAACAGTATAAGGGAGGAGAGTTTGTTCCCCTCATTGTTTAATATACACGGGACATGTTAGCAGGTGAACAGTATCTGTGAGGAGAATGTGTTCCCCTGATGGTTTAATATACATTCGACATGTTACCAGGTGAACAGTATAAGTGAGGAGAGTGTGTTCCCCTGATTGTTAAATATACACGGGACATGATACCAGGTGAACAGTATAAGTGAGGAGAGTGTGTTCCCCTGATGGTTAAATATACACGGGACATGTTACAAGGTGAACAATATAAGTGAGGGGAGTGTGTTCCCCTGATGGTTTAAAATACACGGGACATGTTACCAGGTGAACATTATAAGTGAGGAGAGTGTGTTCCCCTGATGGTTTAACACGCACAGGACATGTTACCAGGTGAACAGTGTAAGTGAGGAGAGTGTGTTCCCCTGATGGTTCAATATACACGGGACATGTTATCTGGTGAACAGTATAAGTGAGGAGAGGGCTTTCCCCTGATGGTTTAATATACAAGGGACATGTTACCAGTTGAAAAGTATAAGTGAGGAGAATGTGTTCCCCTGATGGTTCAATATACACGGGACATGTTATCTGGTGAACAGTATAAGTGAGGAGAGGGCTTTCCCCTGATGGTTTAATATACACGGGACATGTCACCAGGTGAACACTATAAGTGAGGACAGTGAGTTCCCCTGATTGTTTAATACACACAGGACATGTTACCAGGTGAACAGTATAAGTGAGGAGAGTGTGTTCCCCTGATGGTTTAATACACACGGGACATGTTACCAGGTGAACAGAAAAGGGAGGAGAGTGTCTTCCCCTGATGGTTTAATACTGGCGGGACATGTTTCCAGGTGAACAGTATAAGTGAGGAGACTGTATTCCCCTGATGGTTCAATATACACGGGTCATGTTACCAGGTGACGAGTATAAGTGAGGAGAGTGTGTTCCCCTGATGGTTAAATATACACGGGACATGTTACCAGGTGAACAATATAAGTGAGGAGACTATTCCCCTGATGGTTCAATATACACGGGACATGTTACCAGGTGAACAGTATAAGTGAGGAGAGTGTGTTCCCCTGATGGTTTAATATACACGGGACATGTTACAACGTGAACAGTATAAGTGAGGAGAATGTGTTCCCCTGATGGTTTAATATACACGGGACATATTACCAAGTGAACAGTATAAGTGAGGAGAGGGCTTTCCCCTGATGGTTTAATATACACGGGACATGTTACAACGTGAACAGTATAAGTGAGGAGAATGTGTTCCCCTGATGGTTTAATATACACGGGACATATTACCAAGTGAACAGTATAAGTGAGGAGAGGGCTTTCCCCTGATGGTTTAATATACACGGGACATGTTACCAGGTGAACAGTAGAAGTGAGGACAGTGAGTTCCCCTGATGGATTAATACACACGGGACATGTTACCAGGTGAACAGAAAAGGGAGGAGAGTGTGTTCCCCTGATTGTTTAATATACACGGGACATGTTACCAGCTGAACAGTATAAGTGAGGAGAGTGTGTTCCCCTGATTGTTTAATATACATGGGACATGTTACCAGGTGAACAGTATAAGTGAGGAGAGTGTGTTCCCCTGATTGTTTAATATACATGGGACATGTTACCAGGTGAACAGTATAAGTGAGGAGAGTGTGTTCCCCTGATTGTTTAATATACACAGGTCATGTTACCAGGTGAACAGTATAAGTGAGGAGAGTGTGTTCCCCTGATTGTTTAATATACATGGGACATGTTACCAGGTGAACAGTATAAGTGAGGAGAGTGTGTTCCCCTGATTGTTTAATATACATGGGACATGTTACCAGGTGAACAGTATAAGTGAGGAGAATGTGTTCCCCTGATTGTTTAATACACACGGGACATGTTACCAGGTGAACAGTATAAGTGAGGAGAGTGTGTTCCCCTGATCGTTAAATATACTCAGGACATGTTACCAGGTGAACAGTATAAGTGAGGAGAGTGTGTTCCCCTGATGGTTTAATATACACGGGACATATTACCAGGTGAACAGTATAAGTGAGGAGAGGGCTTTCCCCTGATGGTTTAATATACACGGGACATGTTACCAGGTGAACAGCTGAAGTGAGGACAGTGAGTTCCCCTGATGGTTTAATACACACGGGACATGTTACCAGGTGAACAGAAAAGGGTGGAGAGTGTCTTGCCCTGATGGTTTAATAGTGACGGGACATGTTACCAGGTGATCAGTATAAGTGAGGAGAGTGTGTTCCCCTGATGGTTTAACACGCACAGGACATGTTACCAGGTGAACAGTATAAGTGAGGAGAGTAATTTCCCCTGATTGGTTAAGACACACGGGACATGTCACCAGGTGAACAGTATAAGAGAGGAGAGTGTGTTCCCCTGATGGTTTAATACTGACGGGACATTTCCCCACGTGAACAGTATAAGTGAGGAGAGTGTGTTCCCCTGATGGTTTAACACGCACAGGACATGTTACCAGGTGAACAGTATAAGTGAGGAGAGTGTGTTCCCCTGATGGTTTAACACGCACAGGACATGTTACCAGGTGAACAGTATAAGTGAGGAGAGTGTGTTCCCCTGATGGTTTAATATACACGGGACATGTTACCAGCTGAACAGTATAAGTGAGGAGAGGGCTTTCCCCTGATGGTTCAATATGCAAGGGACATGTTACCAGGTGAACAGTATAAGTGAGGAGAGTGTGTTCCCCTGATGGTTTAACACGCACTGGACATGTTACCAGGTGAACACTATATGTGAGGAGAGTGTGTTCCCCTGATGGTTTAACACGCACAGGACATGCCACCAGGTGAACAGTATGAGTGAGGAGAGTGCTTTCCCCGGATGTTTTAAGATACATGGGACATGTTACCAGCTGAACAGTATAAGTGAGGAGAGTGTGTTCCCCTGATGGTTTAACACGCACAGGACATGTTATCTGGTGAACAGTATAAGTGAGGAGAATGTGTTCCCCTGATGTTTTAATATACACTGGACATGTTACCAGTTGAACAGTATAAGTGAGGACAGTGTGTTCCCCTGACGGTACAATATACACGGGACATGTTACCAGCTGAACAGTATAAGTGAGGAGAGGGCTTTCCCCTGATGGTTTAATATACAAGGGACATGTTACCAGGTGAACTGTGTAAGTGAGGAGAATGTGTTCCACTGATGGTTTAATATACACGGGACATGTTAGCTGGTGAACAGTATAAGTGAGGAGAATGTATTCCCTTGATGGTTTAAAAGACACGGGACATGTTACCAGCTGAACAGTATAAGTGAGGCGAGAGTGTTCCCCTGATGGTTCAACACGCACAGGACATGTTACCAGGTGAACAGTATAAGTGAGGAG
This sequence comes from Heterodontus francisci, assembly GCF_036365525.1. NCBI lineage: Eukaryota > Metazoa > Chordata > Chondrichthyes > Heterodontiformes > Heterodontidae > Heterodontus > Heterodontus francisci. The sequence goes on from NW_027141695.1 coordinate 359,984, forward strand.
AGTGTGTTCCCCTGATGGTTTAATATACACAGGACATGATAGCAGGTGAACAGTAGAAGTGAGGAGAGTGTGTTCCCCTGATGTTTTAATATACACGAGACATGTTACCAGGTGAACAGTATAAGTGAGGAGAGTGTGTTCCCCTGATGTTTTAATATACACGGGACATGTTACCAGGTGAACAGTTTTAGTGAGGAGAATGTATTCCCCTGATGTTTTAATATACACGGGACATGTTACCAGGTGAACAATATAAGTGAGGACAGTGTGTTCCCCTGATGGTATAATATACACGGGACATGTTACCAGGTGAACAATATAAGTGAGGACAGTGTGTTCCCCTGATGGTATAATATACACGGGACATGTGACCAGGTGAACAGTATAAGTGAGGATACTGCATTCCCCTGATGGTTCAATATACACGGGACATGTTACCAGGTGAACAATATAAGTGAGGACAGTGTGCTCCCCTGATGGTATAATATACACGGGACATGTTACCAGGTGAACAGTATAAGTGAGGACAGTGTGTTCCCCTGATGGTTTAATATACACGGGACATGTTACCAGGTGAACAGTATAAGTGAGGAGAATGTATTCCCCTGATGTTTTAATATACACGGGACATGTTACCAGGTGAACAGTATAAGTGAGGACAGTGTGTTCCCCTGATGGTATAATATACACGGGACATGTTACCAGGTGAACAGTATAAGTGAGGACAGTGCTTTCCCCTGATGTTTTAATATACACGGGACATGTTACCAGGTGAACAGTATAAGTAAGGACAGTGCTTTCCCCTGATGTTTTAATATACACGGGACATGTTACCAGGTGAACAGTATAAGTGAGGACAGTGCTTTCCCCTGATGTTTTAATATACACGGAACATGTTACCAGCTGAACAGTATAAGTGAGGAGAGTGTGTTCCCCTGATGGATTAATATACACGGGACATGTTACCAGGTGAACAGAAAAGGGAGGAGAGTGTCTTCCCCTGATGGTTTAATACACACAGGTCATGTTACCAGGTGAACAGTAGAAGTGAGGAGAGTGAGTTCCCCTGATGGTTTAATATACACGGGACATGTTACCAGGTGAACATTATAAGTGAGGAGAGTGTGTTCCCCTGATTGTTTAATATACACGGGAGATGTTACCAGGTGAACAGTCTAAGTGAGGACAGTGTGTTCCCCTGATGGTATAATGTTTTTGGGACATGTTACCAGGTGAACAGTATAAGTGAGGAGAGTGTGTTCCCCTGATGGTATAATATACACGGGACATGTTACCAGGTGAACAGTATAAGTGAGGAGAATGTGTTCCCCTGATGGTATAATGTTTTTGGGACATGTTACCAGGTGAACAGTATAAGTGAGGAGAGTGTGTTCCCCTGATGGTTTAATATACACGGGACATGTTACCAGGTGAACAGGATAAGTGAGGAGAGTGTGTTCCCCTGATGGTTTAATATACACTGGACATGTTACCAGGTGAACAGTAAAAGTGAGGAGAATGTGTTCCCCTGAAGGTTTAATATACACAGGACATGTTACCAGGTGAACAGTATAAGTGAGGAGAATGTGTTCCCCTGATGGTTTAATATACACGGGACATGTTTCCAGGTGAACAGTATAAGTGAGGAGAGTGTGTTCCCCTGATGGTTTAATATACACGGGACATGTTACCAGGTGAACAGTACAAGTGAGGAGAGTGTGTTCCCCTGATGGTTTAATATACACGGGACATGTTACCAGGTGAACAGTATAAGTGAGGAGAATGTGTTCCCCTGATGGTTTAATATACACAGGACATGTTACCAGGTGAACAGTATAAGGGAGGAGAATGTGTTCCACTGATGGTTTAATATACACGGGACATGTTACCAGGTGAACAGTATAAGTGAGGATACTGTATTCCCCTGATGATTCAATATACACGGGACATGTAACCAGGTGAACAGTATAAGTGAGGAGAGTGTTTTCCCCTGATGGTTTAATATACATGGGACATGTTGCCAGGTGAACAGTATAAGTGAGGAGAAGGCTTTCCTCTGATGGTTTAATATACACGGGACATGTCACCAGGTGAACAATATAAGTGAGGAGAGTGTGTTCCCCTGATGGTTTAATATACACGGGACATGTTAGCAGGTGAACAGTATAAGTGAGGAGAGTGTGTTCCACTGATGGTTTAATATACATGGGACATGTTACCAGGTGAACAGTATAAGTGAGGAGAGTGTGTTCCCCTGATGGTTTAATATACACGGGACATGTTAGCAGGTGAACAGTATAAGTGAGGAGAGTGTGTTCCACTGATGGTTTAATATACATGGGACATGTTACCAGGTGACGAGTATAAGTGAGGAGAGTGTGTTCCCCTGATGGTTAAATATACACGGGACATGTTACCAGGTGAACAATATAAGTGAGGAGACTATTCCCCTGATGGTTCAATATACACGGGACATGTTACCAGGTGAACAGTATATGTGAGGAGAGTGTGTTCCCCTGATGGTTTAATCTACACGGGACATGTTACCAGGTGAAAAGTATAAGTGAGGAGAGTGTGTTCCCCTGATGGTTTAATATACACGGGACATGTTACAACGTGAACAGTATAAGTGAGGAGAATGTGTTCCCCTGATGGTTTAATATACACGGGACATATTACCAAGTGAACAGTATAAGTGAGGAGAGGGCTTTCCCCTGATGGTTTAATATACACGGGACATGTTACCAGGTGAACAGTAGAAGTGAGGACAGTGAGTTCCCCTGATGGTTTAATACACACGGGACATGTTACCAGGTGAACAGAAAAGGGAGGAGAGTGTGTTCCCCTGATTGTTTAATATACACGGGACATGTTACCAGCTGAACAGTATAAGTGAGGAGAGTGTGTTCCCCTGATTGTTTAATATACATGGGACATGTTACCAGGTGAACAGTATAAGTGAGCAGAGTGTGTTCCCCTGATGGTTTAATATACATGGGACATGATGCCAGGTGAACAGTATAAGTGAGGAGAGTGAGTTCCCCTGATTGTTTAATATACATGGGACATGTTACCAGGTGAACAGTATAAGTGAGCAGAGTGTGTTCCCCTGATGGTTTAATATACATGGGACATGTTGCCAGGTGAACAGTATAAGTGAGGAGAGTGTGTTCCCCTGATGGTTTAATATACACGGGACATATTACCAGGTGAACAGTATAAGTGAGGAGAGGGCTTTCCCCTGATGGTTTAATATACACGGGACATGTTACCAGGTGAACAGCTGAAGTGAGGACAGTGAGTTCCCCTGATGGTTTAATACACACGGGACATGTTACCAGGTGAACAGAAAAGGGTGGAGAGTGTCTTGCCCTGATGGTTTAATACTGACGGGACATGGCACCAGGTGAACAGTATAAGTGAGGAGAGAGTGTTCCCCTGATGGTTTAACACGCACAGGACATGTTACCAGGTGAACAGTATAAGTGAGGAGAGTGATTTCCCCTGATTGGTTAAGACACACGGGACATGTCACCAGGTGAACAGTATAAGTGAGGAGAGTGTGTTCCCCTGATGGTTTAATACTGACGGGACATTTCCCCACGTGAACAGTATAAGTGAGGAGAGTGTGTTCCCCTGATGGTTGAACACGCACAGGACATGTTACCAGGTGAACAGTATAAGTGAGGAGAGTGTGTTCCCCTGATGGTTTAACACGCACAGGACATGTTACCAGGTGAACAGGATAAGTGAGGAGAGTGTGTTCCCCTGATGGTTTAATATACACGGGACATGTTACCAGGTGAACAGTAAAAGTGAGGAGAATGTGTTCCCCTGAAGGTTTAATATACACAGGACATGTTACCAGGTGAACAGTATATGTGAGGAGAATGTGTTCCCCTGATGGTTTAATATACACGGGACATGTTTCCAGGTGAACAGTATAAGTGAGGAGAGTGTGTTCCCCTGATGGTTTAATATACACGGGACATGTTACCAGGTGAACAGTACAAGTGAGGAGAGTGTGTTCCCCTGATGGTTTAATATACACGGGACATGTTACCAGGTGAACAGTATAAGTGAGGAGAATGTGTTCCCCTGATGGTTTAATATACACAGGACATGTTACCAGGTGAACAGTATAAGGGAGGAGAATGTGTTCCACTGATGGTTTAATATACACGGGACATGTTACCAGGTGAACAGTATAAGTGAGGAGAGTGTTTTCCCCTGATGGTTTAATATACACGGGACATGTTAGCAGGTGAACAGTATAAGTGAGGAGAGTGTGTTCCACTGATGGTTTAATATACATGGGACATGTTACCAGGTGACGAGTATAAGTGAGGAGAGTGTGTTCCCCTGATGGTTAAATATACACGGGACATGTTACCAGGTGAACAATATAAGTGAGGAGACTATTCCCCTGATGGTTCAATATACACGGGACATGTTACCAGGTGAACAGTATATGTGAGGAGAGTGTGTTCCCCTGATGGTTTAATCTACACGGGACATGTTACCAGGTGAAAAGTATAAGTGAGGAGAGTGTGTTCCCCTGATGGTTTAATATACACGGGACATGTTACAACGTGAACAGTATAAGTGAGGAGAATGTGTTCCCCTGATGGTTTAATATACACGGGACATATTACCAAGTGAACAGTATAAGTGAGGAGAGGGCTTTCCCCTGATGGTTTAATATACACGGGACATGTTACCAGGTGAACAGTAGAAGTGAGGACAGTGAGTTCCCCTGATGGTTTAATACACACGGGACATGTTACCAGGTGAACAGAAAAGGGAGGAGAGTGTGTTCCCCTGATTGTTTAATATACACGGGACATGTTACCAGCTGAACAGTATAAGTGAGGAGAGTGTGTTCCCCTGATTGTTTAATATACATGGGACATGTTACCAGGTGAACAGTATAAGTGAGCAGAGTGTGTTCCCCTGATGGTTTAATATACATGGGACATGATGCCAGGTGAACAGTATAAGTGAGGAGAGTGAGTTCCCCTGATTGTTTAATATACATGGGACATGTTACCAGGTGAACAGTATAAGTGAGCAGAGTGTGTTCCCCTGATGGTTTAATATATATGGGACATGTTGCCAGGTGAACAGTATAAGTGAGGAGAGTGTGTTCCCCTGATGGTTTAATATACACGGGACATATTACCAGGTGAACAGTATAAGTGAGGAGAGGGCTTTCCCCTGATGGTTTAATATACACGGGACATGTTACCAGGTGAACAGCTGAAGTGAGGACAGTGAGTTCCCCTGATGGTTTAATACACACGGGACATGTTACCAGGTGAACAGAAAAGGGTGGAGAGTGTCTTGCCCTGATGGTTTAATACTGACGGGACATGGCACCAGGTGAACAGTATAAGTGAGGAGAGAGTGTTCCCCTGATGGTTTAACACGCACAGGACATGTTACCAGGTGAACAGTATAAGTGAGGAGAGTGATTTCCCCTGATTGGTTAAGACACACGGGACATGTCACCAGGTGAACAGTATAAGTGAGGAGAGTGTGTTCCCCTGATGGTTTAATACTGACGGGACATTTCCCCACGTGAACAGTATAAGTGAGGAGAGTGTGTTCCCCTGATGGTTGAACACGCACAGGACATGTTACCAGGTGAACAGTATAAGTGAGGAGAGTGTGTTCCCCTGATGGTTTAACACGCACAGGACATGTTACCAGGTGAACAGTATAAGTGAGGAGAGTGTGTTCCCCTGATGGTTTAATATACACGGGACATGTTACCAGCTGAACAGTATAAGTGAGGAGAGGGCTTTCCCCTGATGGTTTAACACGCACTGGACATGTTACCAGGTGAACACTATATGTGAGGAGAGTGTGTTCCCCTGATGGTTTAACACGCACAGGACATGCCACCAGGTGAACAGTATGAGTGAGGAGAGTGCTTTCCTCTGATGGTTTAATATACAAGGGACATGTTACCAGGTGAACAGTATATGTGAGGAGAGTGTGTTCCCCTGATGGTTTAACACGCACAGGACATGTTATCTGGTGAACAGTATAAGTGAGGAGAATGTATTCCCCTGATGTTTTAATATACACGGGACATGTTACCAGGTGAACAGTATAAGTGAGGACAGTGTGTTCCCCTGATGGTTTAACACGCACAGGACATGTTATCTGGTGAACAGTATAAGTGAGGAGAATGTATTCCCCTGATGTTTTAATATACACGGGACATGTTACCAGCTGAACAGTATAAGTGAGGAGAGGGCTTTCCCCTGATGGTTTAATATACAAGGGACATGTTACCAGGTGAACAGTATAAGTGAGGAGAGTGTGTTCCACTGATGGTTTAATATACACGGGACATGTTAGCTGGTGAACAGTATAAGTGAGGAGAATGTATTCCCTTGATGGTTTAAAAGACACGGGACATGTTACCAGGTGAACAGTATAAGTGAGGACAGTGAGTTCCCCTGATGGTTTAATACACACGGGACATGTTACCAGCTGAACAGAAAAGGGAGGAGAGTGTCTTCCCCTGATGGTTTAATGCTGGCGGGACATGTTACCAGCTGAACAGTATAAGTGAGGCGAGAGTGTTCCCCTGATGGTTCAACACGCACAGGACATGTTACCAGGTGAACAGTATAAGTGAGGAGAGTGTGTTCCCCTGATGGTTTAATATACACAGGACATGATAGCAGGTGAACAGTAGAAGTGAGGAGAGTGTGTTCCCCTGATGTTTTAATATACACGAGACATGTTACCAGGTGAACAGTATAAGTGAGGACAGTGTGTTCCCCTGATGGTTTAATATACACGGGACATGTTACCAGGTGAACAGTTTAAGTGAGGAGAATGTATTCCCCTGATGTTTTAATATACACGGGACATGTTACCAGGTGAACAATATAAGTGAGGACAGTGTGTTCCCCTGATGGTATAATATACACGGGACATGTTGCCAGGTGAACAGTATAAGTGAGGACAGTGTGTTCCCCTGATGGTATAATATACACGGGACATGTGACCAGGTGAACAGTATAAGTGAGGATACTGCATTCCCCTGATGGTTCAATATACACGGGACATGTTACCAGGTGAACAATATAAGTGAGGACAGTGTGCTCCCCTGATGGTATAATATACACGGGACATGTTACCAGGTGAACAGTATAAGTGAGGACAGTGTGTTCCCCTGATGGTTTAATATACACGGGACATGTTACCAGGTGAACAGTATAAGTGAGGAGAATGTATTCCCCTGATGTTTTAATATACACGGGACATGTTACCAGGTGAACAGTATAAGTGAGGACAGTGTGTTCCCCTGATGGTATAATATACACGGGACATGTTACCAGGTGAACAGTATAAGTGAGGACAGTGTGTTCCCCTGATGGTTTAATATACACGGGACATGTTACCAGGTGAACAGTATAAGTGAGGAGAGTGTGTTCCCCTGATGGTTTAATATACACGGGACATGTCACCAAGTGAACTGTATAAGTGAGGAGAGTGTGTTCCCCTGATGGTTTAATATACACAGGACATGTTACCAGGTGAACAGTATAAGTGAGGACAGTGTGTTCCCCTGATGGGTTAATATACACGGGACATGTTACCAGGTGAACAGTATAAGTGAGGAGAATGTATTCCCCTGATGTTTTAATATACACGGGACATGTTACCAGGTGAACAGTATAAGTGAGGACAGTGTGTTCCCCTGATGGTATAATATACACGGGACATGTTACCAGGTGAACAGTATAAGTGAGGACAGTGTGTTCCCCTGATGATATAATATACACGGGACATGTTACCAGGTGAACAGTATAAGTGAGGACAGTGCTTTCCCCTGATGTTTTAATATACACGGGACATGTTACCAGGTGAACAGTATAAGTGAGGACAGTGCTTTCCCCTGATGTTTTTATATACACGGGACATGTTACCAGGTGAACAGTATAAGTGAGGACAGTGCTTTCCCCTGATGTTTTAATATACACGGAACATGTTACCAGCTGAACAGTATAAGTGAGGAGAGTGTGTTCCCCTGATGTTTTAATATACACGGAACATGTTACCAGGTGAACAGTATAAGTGAGGACAGTGTGTTCCCCTGATGGTTTAATATACACGGGACATGTTACCAGGTGAACAGTATAAGTGAGGAGAATGTATTCCCCTGATGTTTTAATATACACGGGACATGTTACCAGGTGAACAGTATAAGTGAGGACAGTGTGTTCCCCTGATGGTATAATATACACGGGACATGTTACCAGGTGAACAGTATAAGTGAGGACAGTGTGTTCCCCTGATGGTTTAATATACACGGGACATGTTACCAGGTGAACAGTATAAGTGAGGAGAATGTATTCCCCTGATGTTTTAATATACACGGGACATGTTACCAGGTGAACAGTATAAGTGAGGACAGTGTGTTCCCCTGATGATATAATATACACGGGACATGTTACCAGGTGAACAGTATAAGTGAGGACAGTGCTTTCCCCTGATGTTTTAATATACACGGGACATGTTACCAGGTGAACAGTATAAGTGAGGACAGTGCTTTCCCCTGATGTTTTTATATACACGGGACATGTTACCAGGTGAACAGTATAAGTGAGGACAGTGCTTTCCCCTGATGTTTTAATATACACGGAACATGTTACCAGCTGAACAGTATAAGTGAGGAGAGTGTGTTCCCCTGATGTTTTAATATACACGGAACATGTTACCAGGTGAACAGTAGAAGTGAGGAGAGTGAGTTCCCCTGATGGTTTAATATACACGGGACATGTTACCAGGTGAACATTATAAGTGAGGAGAGTGTGTTCCCCTGATTGTTTAATATACACGGGAGATGTTACCAGGTGAACAGTCTAAGTGAGGACAGTGTGTTCCCCTGATGGTATAATGTTTTTGGGACATGTTACCAGGTGAACAGTATAAGTGAGGAGAAGGCTTTCCCCTGATGTTTTAATATACACGGGACATGTTACCAGGTGAACTGTAGAAGTGAGGAGAATGTGTTCCCCTGATGGTTTAATATACACGGGACATGTTACCAGGTGAACAGGATAAGTGAGGAGAGTGTGTTCCCCTGATGGTTTAATATACACGGGACATGTTACCAGGTGAACAGTAAAAGTGAGGAGAATGTGTTCCCCTGAAGGTTTAATATACACAGGACATGTTACCAGGTGAACAGTATAAGTGAGGAGAATGTGTTCCCCTGATGGTTTAATATACACGGGACATGTTTCCAGGTGAACAGTATAAGTGTGGAGAGTGTGTTCCCCTGATGGTTTAATATACACGGGACATGTTACCAGGTGAACAGTATAAGTGAGGAGAGTGTGTTCCCCTGATGGTTTAATATACACGGGACATGTTACCAGGTGAACAGTATAAGTGAGGAGAATGTGTTCCCCTGATGGTTTAATATACACAGGACATGTTACCAGGTGAACAGTATAAGGGAGGAGAATGTGTTCCACTGATGGTTTAATATACACGGGACATGTTACCAGGTGAACAGTATAAGTGAGGATACTGTATTCCCCTGATGGTTTAATATACATGGGACATGTTGCCAGGTGAACAGTATAAGTGAGGAGAGTGTTTTCCCCTGATGGTTTAAAATACACGGGACATGTTACCAGCTGAACAGCATAAGTGAGGAGAAGGCTTTCCTCTGATGGTTTAATATACACGGGACATGTTAGCAGGTGAACAGTATAAGTGAGGAGAATGTATTCCCCTGATGGTTTAATAGACATGGGACATGTTACCAGGTGAACAGAAAAGGGAGGAGAGTGTCTTCCCCTGATGGTTTAATACACACAGGACATGATACCAGGTGAACAGTAGAAGTGAGGAGAGTGAGTTCCCCTGATGGTTTAATATACACGGGACATGTTACCAGTTGAACAGTATAAGTGAGGAGAGTGCTTTCCCCTGATGTTTTAATATACACGGGACATGTTACCAGGTGAACAGTATAAGTGACGACAGTGTGTTCCCTACATGGTATAATGTACACGGGACATGTTACCAGCTGAACAGTATAAGTGAGGAGAGTGTGTTCCCCTGATGGATTGAAATACACGGTACATGTTACCAGGTGAACAGAAAAGGGAGGAGAGTGTCTTCCCCTGATGGTTTAATACACACAGGACATGATACCAGGTGAACAGTAGAAGTGAGGAGAGTGAGATCCCCTGATGGTTTAATATACACGGGACATGTTACCAGGTGAACAGTATAAGTGAGGAGAGTGTGTTCCCCTGATTGTTTAATATACACGGGACATGTTACCAGGTGAACAGTCTAAGTGAGGACAGTGTGTTCCCCTGATGGTATAATGTACATGGGACATGTTATCAGCTGAACAGTATAAGTGAGGAGAGGGCTTTGCCCTGATGGTTTAATATACACGGGACATGTTACCAGGTGAACAGTATAAGTGAGGAGATTGTGTTCCCCTGATGGTTTAACATACACGGGACATGTTACCAGGTGAACAGTATAAGTGAGGAGAGTGTGTTCCCCTGATGGTTTAATATACATGGGACATGTTGCCAGGTGAACAGTATAAGTGAGGAGAGTGTTTTCCCCTGATGGTTTAATATACACGGGACATGTTACCAGGTGAACAGGATAAGTGAGGAGAGTGTGTTCCCCTGATGGTTTAATATACATGGGACATGTTGCCAGGTGAACAGTATAAGTGAGGAGAGTGTTTTCCCCTGATGGTTTAATATACACGGGACGTGTTACCAGGTGAACAGTATAAGTGAGGAGAGTGTGTTCCCCTGATGGTTTAATATACACGGGACATGTTAGCAGGTGAACAGTATAAGTGAGGAGAATGTATTCCCCTGATGGTTTAATATACACGGGACATGTTACCAGGTGAACAGTATAAGTGAGGAGAGTGTCTTCCCCTGATGGTTTAATACACACGGGACATGTTACCAGGTGAACAGTAGAAGTGAGGAGAGTGTGTTCCCCTGATGGTTTAATATACACGGGACATGTTACCAGTTGAACAGTATAAGTGAGGAGAATGTATTCCCCTGATGTTTTAATATACACGGGACATGTTACCAGGTGAACAGTATAAGTGAGGACAGTGTGTTCCCCACATGGTATAATGTACACGGGACATGTTACCAGGTGAACAGTATAAGTGCGGAGAATGTGTTCCCCTGATGGTTTAATATACACAGGACATGTTACCAGGTGAACAGTATAAGTGAGGAGAATGTGTTCCCCTGATGGTTTAATATACACGGGACATGTTACCAGGTGAACAGTATAAGTGAGGAGAGTGTGTTCCCCTGATGGTTTAATATACACGGGACATGTTACCAGGTGAACAGTATAAGTGAGGAGAATGTGTTCCCCTGATGCTTTAATATACACAGGACATGTTACCAGGTGAACAGAATAAGTGAGGAGAATGTGTTCCACTGATGGTTTAATATACACGGGACATGTTACCAGGTGAACAGTATAAGTGAGGAGAGAGTTTTCCCCTGATGGTTTAATATACACGGGACATGTTACCAGGTGAACAGTATAAGTGAGGAGAGTGTTTTCCCCTGATGGTTTAATATACACGGGACATGTTACCAGGTGAACAGTATAAGTGAGGAGAGTGTTTTCCCCTGATGGTTTAATATACACGGGACATGTTACCAGCTGAACAGCATAAGTGAGGAGAAGGCTTTCCCCTGATGGTTTAATATACACGGGACATGTTACCAGGTGAACAGTATAAGTGAGGAGAAGGCTTTCCCCTGATGGTTTAATATACACGGGACATGTTACCAGGTGAACAGTATAAGTGAGGAGAGTGTGTTCCCCTGATGGTTTAATATACACGGGACATGTTAGCAGGTGAACAGTATAAGTGAGGAGAGTGTGTTCCCCTGATGGTTTAATATACACAGGACATGTTACCAGGTGAACAGTATAAGTGAGGAGAATCTGTTCCCCTGATGGTTTAATATACACAGGACATGTTACCAGGTGAACAGTATAAGTAAGGAGAGTGTGTTCCCCTGATGGTTTAATATACACAGGACATGTTACCAGGTGAACAGTATAAGTGAGGAGAATCTGTTCCCCTGATGGTTTAATATACACAGGACATGTTACCAGGTGAACAGTATAAGTGAGGAGAGTGTGTTCCCCTGATGGTTTAATATACACGGGACATGTTACCAGGTGAACGGTATAAGTGAGGAGAGTGTGTCCCCCTAATGGTTTAACATACACGGGACATGTTACCAGGTGAACGGTATAAGTGAGGAGAGTGTGTTCCCCTGATTGTTTAATACACACGGGACATGTCTCCAGGTGAACACTGTAAGTGAGGAAAGTGTGTTCCACTGATGGCTTAATATACACGGGACATGTTACCAGGTGAACAGTATAAGTGAGGAGAGTGTGTTCCCCTGATTGTTTAATACACACGGGACATGTCTCCAGGTGAACACTGTAAGTGAGGAAAGTGTGTTCCACTGATGGCTTAATATACACGGGACATGTTACCAGGTGAACGGTATAAGTGAGGAGAGTGTGTTCCCCTGATTGTTTAATACACACGGGACATGTCTCCAGGTGAACACTGTAAGTGAGGAAAGTGTGTTCCCCTGATGGTTTAATATACAAGGCACATGTTCCCAGGTGAACAGTATAAGTGAGGAGAATGTGTTCCCCTGATGGTTTAATATACACGGGACATGTTACCAGGTGAACAGTATAAGTGAGGAGAGTGTGTTCCCCTGATGGTTTAATGTACACGGGACATGTTACCAGGTGAACAGTATAAGTGAGGAGAGTGTGTTCCCCTGATTGTTTAATATACACGGGACATGTTACCAGGTGAACAGTATAAGTGAGGAGAATCTGTTCCCCTGATGGTTTAATATACACAGGACATGTTACCAGGTGAACAGTATAAGTGAGGAGAATCTGTTCCCCTGATGGTTTAATACACACAGGACATGTCACCAGGTGAACAGTATAAGTAAGGAGAGTGTGTTCCCTTGATGGTTTAACATACACGGGACATGTCACCAGGTGAACTCGATAAGTGAGGAGAGTGTGTTCCCCTGCTGATTTTATATACATGGGACATGTCACCAGGTGAACAGTATAAGTGAGGAGAGTGTGTTCCCCTGATTGTTTAATATACACGGGACATGTTACCAGGTGAACATAATAATTGTGGAGAGTGTGTTCCCCTGATGGTTTAATACAGACGGGACATGTTACAAGGTGAACATTATAAGTGTGGAGAGTGTGTTCCCCTGATGGTTTAATACAGACGGGACATGTTACCAGGTGAACATTATAAGTGTGGAGAGTGTGTTCCCCTGATGGTTTAATACAGACTGGACATGTTACAAGGTGAACATTATAAGTGTGGAGAGTGTGTTCCCCTGATGGTTTAATACAGACGGGACATGTAACCAGGTGAACATAATAATTGTGGAGAGTGTGTTCCCCTGATGGTTTAATACAGACGGGACATGTTACAAGGTGAACATTATAAGTGTGGAGAGTGTGTTCCCCTGATGGTTTAATACACACGGGACATGTTACCAGGTGAACAGAAAAGGGAGGAGAGTGTCTTCCCCTGATGGTTTAATATACACGGGACATGTTACCAGGTGAACAGAAAAGGGAGGAGAGTGTCTTCCCCTGATGGTTTAATATACACGGGACATGTTCCCAGGTGAACAGTATAAGTGAGGAGAATGTGTTCCCCTGATGGCTTAATACACACAGGACATGATACCAGGTGAACAGTAGAAGTGAGAAGAGTGAGTTCCCCTGATGGTTTAATATACACGGGACATGTTACCAGGTGAACAGTATAAGTGAGGAGAATGTGTTCCACTGATGGTTTAATATACACGGGACATGTTCCCAGGTGAACAGTATAAGTGAGGAGAATGTGTTCCCCTGATGGTTTAATACACACAGGACATGATACCAGGTGAACAGTAGAAGTGAGAAGAGTGAGTTCCCCTGATGGTTTAATATACACGGGACATGTTACCAGGTGATCAGTATAATTGAGGAGAGTGTGTTCCCCTGAGGGTTTTATATACATGGGACATGTCACCAGGTGAACAGTATAAGTGAGGAGAATGTGTTCCCCTGATGGTTTAATACACACGGGACATGTTACCAGGTGAACAGAAAAGGGAGGAGAGTGTCTTCCCCTGATGGTTTAATATACACGGGACATGTTCCCAGGTGAACAGTATAAGTGAGGAGAATGTGTTCCCCTGATGGTTTAATACACACAGGACATGATACCAGGTGAACAGTAGAAGTGAGAAGAGTGAGTTCCCCTGATGGTTTAATATACACGGGACATGTTACCAGGTGAACAGTATAAGTGAGGAGAATGTGTTCCACAGATGGTTTAATATACACGGGACATGTTACCAGGTGAACAGTATAAGTGAGGAGAGGGCTTTCCCCTGATGGTTTAATATACACGGGACATGTTCCCAGGTGAACAGTATAAGTGAGGATACTGTATTCCCCTGATGTTTCAATATACACGGGACATGTTACCAGGTGAACAGTATAAGTGAGGAGAGTGTTTTCCCCTGATGGTTTAATATACACGGGACATGTTACCAGGTGAACAGTATATGTGAGGAGAGTGTGTTACCCTGATGGTTTAGTACACACGGGACATGTTACCAGCTGAACAGCATAAGTGAGGAGAAGCCTTTCCCCTGATGGTTTAATATACACGGGACATGTTACCAGGTGAACAGTATAAGTGAGGAGAGTGTGTTCCCCTGATGGTATAATATACACGGGACATGTTACCAGCTGAAGAGCATAAGTGAGGAGAAGGCTTTCCCCTGATGGTTTAAAAAAAAACGGGACATGTTACCAGGTGAACAGTATAAGTGAGGAGAGTGTGTTCCCCTGATGGTTTAATATACACGGGACACGTTAGCAGGTGAACAGTATAAGTGAGGAGAATGTATTCCCCTGATGGTTTAATATACACGGGACATGTTACCAGGTGAAAAGTATAAGTGAGGAGAGTGTGTTCCCCTGATGGTTTAATATACACAGGACATGTTACCAGGTGAACAGTATAAGTGAGGAGAATGTGTTCCCCTGATGGTTTAATATACGCAGGACATGTTACCAGGAGAACAGTATAAGTAAGGAGAGTGTGTTCCCTTGATGGTTTAATATACACGGGACATGTTACCAGGAGAACAGTATAAGTAAGGAGAGTGTGTTCCCTTGATGATTCAATATACACGGGACATGTTACCAGGTGAACAGTATAAGTGAGGAGAGTGTTTTCCCCTGATGGTTTAATATACACGGGACATGTTGCCAGGTGAACAGTATAAGTGAGGAGAGTGTGTTCCCCTGATGGTTTAATATACACGGGACATGTTAGCAGGTGAACAGTATAAGTGAGGAGAATGTATTCCCCTGATGGTATAATATACACGGGACATGTTACCAGCTGAAGAGCATAAGTGAGGAGAAGGCTTTCCCCTGATGGTTTAAAAAACACGGGGCATGTTGCCAGGTGAACAGTATAAGTGAGGAGAGTGTGTTCCCCTGATGGTTTAATATACACGGGACATGTTAGCAGGTGAACAGTATAAGTGAGGAGAATGTATTCCCCTGATGGTTTAATATACACAGGACATGTTACCAGTTGAACAGTATAAGTGAGGACAGTATGTTCCCCACATGGTATAATGTACACGGGACATGTTACCAGCTGAACAGTATAAGTGAGGAGAGTGTATTCCCCTGATGGTTTAATACACACGGGACATGTTACCAGGTGAACAGAAAAGGGAGGAGAGTGTCTTCCCCTGATGGTTTAATACACACAGGACATGATACCAGGTGAACAGTAGAAGTGAGGAGAGTGAGATCCCCTGATGGTTTAATATACACGGGACATGTTACCAGGTGAACAGTCTAAGTGAGGACAGTGTGTTCCCCTGATGGTATAAGGTACATGGGACATGTTATCAGCTGAACAGTATAAGTGAGGAGAGGGCTTTGCCCTGATAGTTTAATATACAAGGGACATGTTCACAGGTGAACAGTATAAGTGAGGAGAATGTGTTCCCCTGATGGTTTAATATACACGGGACATGTTACCAGGTGAACAGTATAAGTGAGGAGAATGTGTTCCCCTGATGGTTTAATATACACAGGACATGTTACCAGGTGAACAGTATAAGTGAGGAGAATGTGTTCCCCCGATGGTTTAATATACACGGGACATGTTACCAGGTGAACAGTATAAGTGAGGAGAGTGTGTTCCCCTGATGGTTTAATATACACGGGACATGTTACCAGGTGAACAGTATAAGTGAGGAGAGTGTGTTCCCCTGATGGTTTAATATACACGGGACATGTTACCAGGTGAACAGTATAAGTGAGGAGAGTGTGTTCCCCTGATGGTTTAATATACACGGGACATGTTACCAGGTGAACAGAATAAGTGAGGAGAATGTGTTCCACTGATGGTTTAATATACACGGGACATGTTACCAGGTGAACAGTATAAGTGAGGATACTGTATTCCCCTGATGATTCAATATACACGGGACATGTTACCAGGTGAACAGTATAAGTGAGGAGACTGTGTTCCCCTGATGGTTTAATATACACGGGACATGTTACCAGGTGAACATTATAAGTGAGGAGAATGTGTTCCCCTGATGGTTTAATATACACAGGACATGTTACCAGGTGAACAGTATAAGTGAGGAGAATGTGTTCCCCCGATGGTTTAATATACACGGGACATGTTACCAGGTGAACAGTATAAGTGAGGAGAGTGTGTTCCCCTGATGGTTTAATATACACGGGACATGTTACCAGGTGAACAGTATAAGTGAGGAGAGTGTTTTCCCCTGATGGTTTAATATACACGGGACATGTTACCAGGTGAACAGCATAAGTGAGGAGAAGGCTTTCCCCTGATGGTTTAATATACACGGGACATGTTACCAGGTGAACAGTATAAGTGAGGAGAGTGTGTTCCCCTGATGGTATAATATACACGGGACATGTTACCAGCTGAAGAGCATAAGTGAGGAGAAGGCTTTCCCCTGATGGTTTAATATACACGGGACATGTTACCAGGTGAACAGTATAAGTGAGGAGAGTGTGTTCCCCTGATGGTTTAATATACACGGGACATGTTACCAGGTGAACAGTATAAGTGAGGAGAGTGTGTTCCCCTGATGGTTTAATATACACGGGACATGTTACCAGGTGAACAGTATAAGTGAGGAGAGTGTGTTCCCCTGATTGTTTAATACACAAGGGACATGTTACCAGGTGAACAGTATAAGTGAGGAAAGTGTGTTCCACTGATGGCTTAATATACACGGGACATGTTACCAGGTGAACATAATAAGTGTGGAGAGTGTGTTCCCCTGATGGTTTAATATACACGGGACATGTTACCAGGTGAACATTATAAGTGTGGAGAGTGTGTTCCCCTGATGGTTTAATACAGACGGGACATGTTACCAGGTGAACATTATACGTGTGGAGAGTGTGTTCCCCTGATGGTTTAATACAGACGGGACATGTTACCAGGTGATCAGTATAATTGAGGAGAGTGTGTTCCCCTGAGGGTTTTATATACATGGGACATGTCACCAGGTGAACAGTATAAGTGAGGAGAATGTGTTCCCCTGATGGTTTAATACACACGGGACATGTTACCAGGTGAACAGAAAAGGGAGGAGAGTGTCTTCCCCTGATGGTTTAATATACACGGGACATGTTTCCAGGTGAACAGTATAAGTGAGGAGAGTGTGTTCCACTGATGGTTTAATATACACGGGACATGTTACCAGGTGAACAGTATAAGTGAGGCGAGGGCTTTCCCCTGATGGTTTAATATACACGGGACATGTTCCCAGGTGAACAGTATAAGTGAGGAGAATGTGTTCCACTGATGGTTTAATATACACGGGACATGTTACCAGGTGAACAGTATAAGTGAGGAGAGGGCTTTCCCCTGATGGTTTAAGATACACGGGACATGTTCCCAGGTGAACAGTATAAGTGAGGAGAATGTGTTCCACTGATGGTTTAATATACACGGGACATGTTCCCAGGTGAACAGTATAAGTGAGGAGAATGTGTTCCCCTGATGGTTTAATATACAAGGGACATGTTCCCAGGTGAACAGTATAAGTGAGGAGAATGTGTTCCACTGATGGTTTAATATACACGGGACATGTTCCCAGGTGAACAGTATAAGTGACGAGAATGTGTTCCCCTGATGGTTTAATATACAAGGGACATGTTCCCAGGTGAACAGTATAAGTGAGGAGAATGTGTTCCACTGATGGTTTAATATACACGGGACATGTTCCCAGGTGAACAGTATAAGTGACGAGAATGTGTTCCCCTGATGGTTTAATATACAAGGGACATGTTACCAGGTGAACAGTATAAGTGAGGAGAGTGTATTCCCCTGATGGTTTAATATACACGGGACATGTTACCAGGTGAACAGTATAAGTGAGGATACTGTATTCCCCTGATGGTTCAATATACACGGGACATGTTACCAGGTGAACAGTATAAGTGAGGAGAGTGTTTTCCCCTGATGGTTTAATATACACGGGACATGTTACCAGGTGAACAGTATAAGTGAGGAGAATCTGTTCCCCTGATGGTTTAATATACACAGGACATGTTACCAGGTGAACAGTATAAGTGAGGAGAGTGTTTTCCCCTGATGGTTTAATATACATGGGACATGTTACCAGGTGAACAGTATAAGTGAGGAGAGTGTGTTCCCTTGATGGTTTAACATACACGGGACATGTTACCAGGTGAACAGTATAAGTGAGGAGAATGTGTCCCCCTGATGGTTTAACATACACGGGACATGTTACCAGGTGAACGGTATAAGTGAGGAGAGTGTGTTCCCCTGATTGTTTAATACACACGGGACATGTCACCAGGTGAACAGTATAAGTGAGGAGAATGTGTCCCCCTGATGGTTTAACATACACGGGACATGTTACCAGGTGAACAGTATAAGTGAGGAGAGTGTGTTCCACTGATGGCTTAATATACACGGGACATGTTACCAGGTGAACATAATAAGTGTGGAGAGTGTGTTCCCCTGATGGTTTAATACAGACGGGACATGTTACCAGGTGAACAGTATAAGTGAGGAGAGTGTGTTCCACTGATGGCTTAATATACACGGGACATGTTACCAGGTGAACATAATAAGTGTGGAGAGTGTGTTCCCCTGATGGTTTAATACAGACGGGACATGTTACCAGGTGAACATTATAAGTGTGGAGTGTGTGTTCCCCTGATGGTTTAATATACACGGGACATGTTACCAGGTGAACAGTATAAGTGAGGAGATTGTGTTCCCCTGATGGTTTAATACAGATGGGACATGTTACCAGGTGATCAGTATAATTGAGGAGAATGTGTTCCCCTGATGGTTTAATATACACGGGACATGTTACCAGGTGAACAGTATAAGTGAGGAGAATGTGTTCCCCTGATGGTTTAATACACACGGGACATGTTACCAGGTGAACAGAAAACGGAGGAGAGTGTCTTCCCCTGATGGTTTAATATACACGGGACATGTTCCCAGGTGAACAGTATAAGTGAGGAGAATGTGTTCCCCTGATGGTTTAATACAGACAGGACATGATACCAGGTGAACAGTAGAAGTGAGAAGAGTGAGTTCCCCTGATGGTTTAATATACACGGGACATGTTACCAGGTGAACAGTATAAGTGAGGAGAATGTGTTCCACTGATGGTTTAATATACACGGGACATGTTACCAGGTGAACAGTATAAGTGAGGAGAGGGCTTTCCCCTGATGGTTTAATATACACGGGACATGTTACCAGGTGAACAGTATAAGTGAGGATACTGTATTCCCCTGATGGTTCAATATACACGGGACATGTTACCAGGTGAACAGTATAAGTGAGGAGAGTGTTTTCCCCTGATGGTTTAATATACACGGGACATGTTACCAGGTGAACAGTATATGTGAGGAGAGTGTGTTCCCCTGATGGTTTAGTATACACGGGACATGTTACCAGCTGAACAGCATAAGTGAGGAGAAGGCTTTCGCCTGATGTTTTAATATACACGGGACATGTTACCAGGTGAACAGTATAAGTGAGGAGAGTGTGTTCCCCTGATGGTATAATTAACACGGGACATGTTACCAGCTGAAGAGCATAAGTGAGGAGAAGGCTTTCCCCTGATGGTTTAATATACACGGCACATGTTACCAGGTGAACAGTATAAGTGAGGAGAGTGTGTTCCCCTGATGGTTGAATATACACGGGACACGTTAGCAGGTGAACAGTATAAGTGAGGAGAATGTATTCCCCTGATGGTTTAACATACACGGGACATGTTACCAGGTGAAAAGTATAAGTGAGGAGAGTGTGTTCCCCTGATGGTTTAATATACACAGGACATGTTACCAGGTGAACAGTATAAGTGAGGAGAATGTGTTCCCCTGATGGTTTAATATACACAGGACATGTTACCAGGTGAACAGTATAAGTAAGGAGAGAGTGTTCCCTTGATGGTTTAATATACACGGGACATGTTACCAGGTGAACAGTATAAGTGAGGATACTGTATTCCCCTGATGATTCAATATACACGGGACATGTTACCAGGTGAACAGTGTAAGTGAGGAGAGTGTTTTCCCCTGATGGTTTAATATACACGGGACATGTTACCAGGTGAACAGTATATGTGAGGAGAGTGTGTTCCCCTGATGGTTTAGTATACACGGGACATGTTACCAGCTGAACAGCATAAGTGAGGAGAAGGCTTTCCCCTGATGGTTTAATATACACGGGACATGTTACCAGGTGAACAGTATAAGTGAGGAGAGTGTTTTCCCCTGATGGTTTAATATACACGGGACATGTTACCAGGTGAACAGTATAAGTGAGGAGAGTGTTTTCCCCTGATGGTTTAATATACACGGGACATGTTGCCAGGTGAACAGTATAAGTGAGGAGAGTGTTTTCCCCTGATGGTTTAATATACACGGGACATGTTACCAGCTGAACAGCATAAGTGAGGGGAAGGCTTTCCCCTGATGGTTTAATATACACGGGACATGTTACCAGGTGAACAGTATAAGTGAGGAGAGTGTGTTCCCCTGATGGTTTAATGTACACGGGACATGTTAGCAGGTGAACAGTATAAGTGAGGAGAATGTATTCCCCTGATGGTTTAATATACACGGGACATGTTTCCAGGTGAACAGTATAAGTGAGGAGAGTGTGTTCCCCTGATGGTTTAATATACACAGGACATGTTACCAGGTGAACAGTATAAGTGAGGAGAATCTGTTCCCCTGATGGTTTAATATACACAGGACATGTTACCAGGTGAACAGTATAAGTAAGGAGAGTGTGTTCCCTTGATGGTTTAACATACACGGGACATGTTACCAGGTGAACGGTATAAGTGAGGAGAGTGTGTTCCCCTGATTGTTTAATACACACGGGACATGTCTCCAGGTGAACAATATAAGTGAGGAGAGTGTGTTCCCCTGATTGTTTAATATACACGGGACATGTTACCAGGTGAACAGTATAAGTGAGGAGAGTGTGTTCCCCTGATTGTTTAATACACACGGGACATGTTACCAGGTGAACTCTGTAAGTGAGGAAAGTGTGTTCCACTGATGGCTTAATATACACGGGACATGTTACCAGGTGAACATAATAAGTGTGGAGAGTGTGTTCCCCTGATGGTTTAATACAGACGGGACATGTTACCAGGTGAACATTATAAGTGTGGAGAGTGTGTTCCCCTGATGGTTTAATACAGATGGGACATGTTACCAGGTGAACATTATAAGTGTGGAGAGTGTGTTCCCCTGATGGTTTAATACAGACGGGACATGTTACCAGGTGAACAGTATAAGTGAGGAGAATGTGTTCCCCTGATGGTTTAATACACACGGGACATGTTACCAGGTGAACAGAAAAGGGAGGAGAGTGTCTTCCCCTGATGGTTTAATATACACGGGAAATGTTCCCAGGTGAACAGTATAAGTGAGGAGAATGTGTTCCCCTGATGGTTTAATACACACAGGACATGATACCAGGTGAACAGTAGAAGTGAGAAGAGTGAGTTCCCCTGATGGTTTAATATACACGGGACATGTTACCAGGTGAACAGTATAAGTGAGGAGAATGTGTTCCACTGATGGTTTAATATACACGGGACATGTTACCAGGTGAACAGTATAAGTGAGGAGAGGGCTTTCCCCTGATGGTTTAATATACACGGGACATGTTCCCAGGTGAACAGTATAATTGAGGAGAATGTTTTCCACTGATGGTTTAATATACAAGGGACATGTTCCCAGGTGAACAGTATAAGTGGGGAGAATGTGTTCCACTGATGGTTTAATATACAGGGGACATGTTACCAGGTGAACAGTATAAGTGAGGATACTGTATTCCCCTGATGGTTCAATATACACGGGACATGTTACCAGGTGAACAGTATAAGTGAGGAGAGTGTTTTCCCCTGATGGTTTAATATTCACGGGACATGTTACCAGGTGAACAGTATATGTGAGGAGAGTGTGTTCCCCTGATGGTTTAGTATACACGGGACATGTTACCAGCTGAACAGCATAAGTGAGGAGAAGGCTTTCGCCTGATGGTTTAATATACACGGGACATGTTACCAGGTGAACAGTATAAGTGAGGAGAGTGTGTTCCCCTGATGGTATAATTAACACGGGACATGTTACCAGCTGAAGAGCATAAGTGAGGAGAAGGCTTTCCCCTGATGGTTTAATATACACGGGACATGTTACCAGGTGAAAAGTATAAGTGAGGAGAGTGTGTTCCCCTGATGGTTTAATATACACGGGACA
Source organism: Heterodontus francisci (assembly GCF_036365525.1). Classification (NCBI taxonomy): domain Eukaryota; kingdom Metazoa; phylum Chordata; class Chondrichthyes; order Heterodontiformes; family Heterodontidae; genus Heterodontus; species Heterodontus francisci. Next base: position 382,970 of record NW_027141695.1, read on the forward strand.
CGTTAGCAGGTGAACAGTATAAGTGAGGAGAATGTATTCCCCTGATGGTTTAACATACACGGGACATGTTACCAGGTGAAAAGTATAAGTGAGGAGAGTGTGTTCCCCTGATGGTTTAATATACACAGGACATGTTACCAGGTGAACAGTATTAGTGAGGAGAATGTGTTCCCCTGATGGTTTAATATACACAGGACATGTTACCAGGTGAACAGTATAAGTAAGGAGAGTGTGTTCCCTTGATGGTTTAATATACACGGGACATGTTACCAGGTGAACAGTAATAGTGAGGATACTGTTTTCCCCTGATGATTCAATATACACGGGACATGTTACCAGGTGAACAGTATAAGTGAGGAGAGTGTTTTCCTCGGATGGTTTAATATACACGGGACATGTTGCCAGGTGAACAGTATAAGTGAGGAGAGTGTTTTCCCCTGATGGTTTAAAATACACGGGACATGTTACCAGCTGAACAGCATAAGTGAGGAGAATGCTTTCCCCTGAAGGTTTAATATACACGGGACGTGTTACCAGGTGAACAGTATAAGTGAGGAGAGTGTGTTCCTCTGATGGTTTAATATACACGGGACATGTTAGCAGGTGAACAGTATAAGTGAGGAGAATGTATTCCCCTGATGGTTGAATATACACGGGACATGTTACCAGGTGAACAGAAAAGGGAGGAGAGTGTCTTCCCCTGATGGTTTAATACACACAGGACATGATACCAGGTGAACAGTAGAAGTGAGGAGAGTGAGTTCCCCTGATGGTTTAATATACACGGGACATGTTACCAGTTGAACAGTATAAGTGAGGAGAGTGCTTTCCCCTGATGTTTTAATATACACAGGACATGTTCCCAGGTGAACAGTATAAGTGAGGAGAATGTGTTCCCCTGATGGTTTAATATACACGGGACATGTTACCAGGTGAACAGTATAAGTGAGGAGAGTGTGTTCCCCTGATGGTTTCATGTACACGGGACATGTTACCAGGTGAACAGTATAAGTGAGGAGAATCTGTTCCCCTGATGGTTTAATATACACAGGACATGTTACCAGGTGAACAGTATAAGTGAGGAGAATGTGTTCCCCCGATGGTTTAATATACACGGGACATGTTACCAGGTGAACAGTATAAGTGAGGAGAATCTGTTCCCCTGATGGTTTAATATACACGGGACATGTTACCAGTTGAACAGTATAAGTGAGGAGAGTGCTTTCCCCTGATGTTTTAATATACACGGGACATGTTCCCAGGTGAACAGTATAAGTGAGGAGAATGTGTTCCCCTGATGGTTTAATATACACGGGACATGTTACCAGGTGAACAGTATAAGTGAGGAGAGTGTGTTCCCCTGATGGTTTAATGTACACGGGACATGTTACCAGGTGAACAGTATAAGTGAGGAGAATCTGTTCCCCTGATGGTTTAATATACACAGGACATGTTACCAGGTGAACAGTATAAGTGAGGAGAGTGTGTTCCCTTGATGGTTTAACATACACGGGAAATGTTACCAGGTGAACTCGATAAGTGAGGAGAGTGTGTCCCCCTGATGGTTTAACATACACGGGACATGTTACCAGGTGAACGGTATAAGTGAGGAGAGTGTGTTCCCCTGATTGTTTAATATACACGGGACATGTTACCAGGTGAACATAATAAGTGTGGAGAGTGGTTCCCCTGATGGTTTAATACAGACGGGACATGTTACAAGGTGAACATTATAAGTGAGGAGAATGTGTTCCCCTGATGGTTTAATACACACGGGACATGTTACCAGGTGAACACAAAAGGGAGGAGAGTGTCTTCCCCTGATGGTTTAATATACACAGGACATGATACCAGGTGAACAGTAGAAGTGAGAAGAGTGAGTTCCCCTGATGGTTTAATATACACGGGACATGTTACCAGGTGAACAGTATAAGTGAGGAGAATGTGTTCCACTGATGGTTTAATATACACGGGACATGTTACCAGGTGAACAGTATAAGTGAGGAGAGGGCTTTCCCCTGATGGTTTAATATACACGGGACATGTTCCCAGGTGAACAGTATAAGTGAGGAGAATGTGTTCCACTGATGGTTTAATATACAAGGGACATGTTCCCAGGTGAACAGTATAAGTGAGGAGAATGTGTTCCACTGATGGTTTAATATACACGGGACATGTTCCCAGGTGAACAGTATAAGTGAGGATACTGTATTCCCCTGATGGTTCAATATACACGGGACATGTTACCAGGTGAACAGTATAAGTGAGGAGAGTGTTTTCCCCTGATGGTTTAATATACACGGGACATGTTACCGGGTGAACAGTATATGTGAGGAGAGTGTGTTCCCCTGATGGTTTAGTATACACGGGACATGTTACCAGCTGAACAGCATAAGTGAGGAGAAGGCTTTCCCCTGATGGTTTAATATACACGGGACATGTTACCAGGTGAACAGTATAAGTGAGGAGAGTGTGTTCCCCTGATGGTATAATATACACGGGACATGTTACCAGCTGAAGAGCATAAGTGAGGAGAAGGCTTTCCCCTGATGGTTTAATATACACAGGACATGTTACCAGGTGAACAGAATAAGTGAGGAGAGTGTGTTCCAATGATGGTTTAAAAAACACGGGACATGTTACCAGGTGAACAGTATAAGTGAGGAGAGTGTGTTCCCCTGATGGTTTAATATACACGGGACACGTTAGCAGGTGAACAGTATAAGTGAGGAGAATGTATTCCCCTGATGGTTTAATATCCACGGGACATGTTACCAGGTGAAAAGTATAAGTGAGGAGAGTGTGTTCCCCTGATGGTTTAATATACACAGGACATGTTACCAGGTGAACAGTATAAGTGATGAGAATGTGTTCCCCTGATGGTTTAATATACACAGGACATGTTACCAGGAGAACAGTATAAGTGAGGAGAATGTGTTCCCTTGATGGTTTAATATACACGGGACATGTTACCAGGTGAACAGTATAAGTGAGGATGCTGTATTCCCCTGATGATTCAATATACACGGGACATGTTACCAGGTGAACAGTATAAGTGAGGAGAGTGTTTTCCCCTGATGGTTTAATATACACGGGACATGTTGCCTGGTGAACAGTATAAGTGAGGAGAGTGTGTTCCCCTGATGGTTTAATATACACGGGACATGTCACCAGGTGAACAGTATAAGTGAGGAGAATGTATTCCCCTGATGGTTTAATATACACGGGACATGTTACCAGGTGAACAGTATAAGTGAGGAGAGTGAGATCCCCTGATGGTTTAATATACACGGGACATGTTACCAGGTGAACAGTATAAGTGAGGAGAGTGTGTTCCCCACATGGTATAATGTACACGGGACATGTTACCAGGTGAACAGTATAAGTGAGGACATTGAGTTCCCCTGATGATTTAATACACACAGGACATGATACCAGGTGAACAGTATAAGTGAGGAGAGTGAGATCCCCTGATGGTTTAATATACACGGGACATGTTACCAGGTGAACATTATAAGTGAGGAGAGTGTTTTCCCCTGATTGTTTAATATTCACGGGAGATGTTACCAGGTGAACAGTCTAAGTGAGGACAGTGTGTTCCCCTGATGGTATAATGTACATGGGACATGTTATCAGCTGAACAGTATAAGTGAGGAGAATGTGTTCCCCTGATGGTTTAATATACACGGGACATGTTACCAGGTGAACAGTATAAGTGAGGAGAGTGTGTTCCCCTGATTGTTTAATATACACGGGACATGTTACCAGGTGAACAGTACAAGTGAGGAGAGTGTGTTCCCCTGATGGTTTAATATACACGGGACATGTTACCAGGTGAACATTATAAGTGAGGAGAATGTGTTCCCCTGATGGTTTAATATACACAGGACATGTTACCAGGTGAACAGTATAAGTGAGGAGAATGTGTTCCCCCGATGGTTTAATATACACGGGACATGTTACCAGGTGAACAGTATAAGTGAGGAGAGTGTGTTCCCCTGATGGTTTAATATACACGGGACATGTTACCAGGTGAACATTATAAGTGAGGAGAATGTGTTCCCCTGATGGTTTAATATACACAGGACATGTTACCAGGTGAACAGTATAAGTGAGGAGAATGTGTTCCCCCGATGGTTTAATATACACGGGACATGTTACCAGGTGAACAGTATAAGTGAGGAGAGTGTGTTCCCCTGATGGTTTAATATACACGGGACATGTTACCAGGTGAACAGTATAAGTGAGGAGTGTGTGTTTCCCTGATGGTTTAATATACACGGGACATGTTACCAGGTGAACAGTATAAGTGAGGAGAGTGTGTTCCCCTGATGGTTTAATATACACGGGACATGTTACCAGGTGAACAGTATAAGTGAGGAGAATGTGTTCCCCTGATGGTTTAATATACACAGGACATGTTACCAGGTGAACAGAATAAGTGAGGAGAATGTGTTCCACTGATGGTTTAATATACACGGGACATGTTACCAGGTGAACAGTATAAGTGAGGAGAGTGTTTTCCCCTGATGGTTTAATATACACGGGACATGTTACCAGGTGAACAGTATAAGTGAGGAGAATGTTTTCCCCTGATGGTTTAATATACACGGGACATGTTACCAGGTGAACAGTGCAAGTGAGGAGAGTGTGTTCCCCTGATGGTTTAATACAGACGGGACATGTTACAAGGTGAACATTATAAGTGTGGAGAGTGTGTTCCCCTGATGGTTTAATACAGACGGGACATGTTACCAGGTGAACAGTATAAGTGAGGAGAGTGTTTTCCCCTGATGGTTTAATATACACGGGACATGTTACCAGGTGAACAGTATAAGTGAGGAGAGTGTTTTCCCCTGATGGTTTAATATACACGGGACATGTTACCAGGTGAACAGTGCAAGTGAGGAGAGTGTGTTCCCCTGATGGTTTAATACAGACGGGACATGTTACAAGGTGAACATTATAAGTGTGGAGAGTGTGTTCCCCTGATGGTTTAATACAGACGGGACATGTTACCAGGTGAACATTATAAGTGTGGAGAGTGTGTTCCCCTGATGGTTTAATACAGACGGGACATGTTACCAGGTGATCAGTATAATTGAGGAGAGTGTGTTCCCCTGAGGGTTTTATATACATGGGACATGTCACCAGGTGAACAGTATAAGTGAGGAGATTGTGTTCCCCTGATGGTTTAATACACACGGGACATGTTACCAGGTGAACACAAAAGGGAGGAGAGTGTCTTCCCCTGATGGTTTAATATACACGGGACATGTTCCCAGGTGAACAGTATAAGTGAGGAGAATGTGTTCCCCTGATGGTTTAATACACACAGGACATGATACCAGGTGAACAGTAGAAGTGAGAAGAGTGAGTTCCCCTGATGGTTTAATATACACGGGACATGTTCCCAGGTGAACAGTATAAGTGAGGAGAATGTGTTCCACTGATGGTTTAATATACAAGGGACATGTTCCCAGGTGAACAGTATAAGTGAGGAGAATGTGTTCCACTGATGGTTTAATATACACGGGACATGTTACCAGGTGAACAGTATAAGTGAGGATACTGTATTCCCCTGATGGTTCAATATACACGGGACATGTTACCAGGTGAACAGTATAAGTGAGGAGAGTGTTTTCCCCTGATGGTTTAATATACACGGTACATGTTACCAGGTGAACAGTAGATGTGAGGAGAGTGTGTTCTTCTGATGGTTTAGTATACACGGGACATGTTACCAGCTGAACAGCATAAGTGAGGAGAAGGCTTTCCCCTGATGGTATAATATACACGGGACATGTTACCAGCTGAAGAGCATAAGTGAGGAGAAGGCTTTCCCCTGATGGTTTAAAAAACACGGGACATGTTACCAGGTGAACAGTATAAGTGAGGAGAATGTCTTCCCCTGATGGTTTAATATACACGGGACATGTCACCAGGTGAACAGTATAAGTGAGGAGAGTGTGTTCCCCTGATGGTTTAATATACACGGGACACGTTAGCAGGTGAACAGTATAAGTGAGGAGAATGTATTCCCCTGATGGTTTAATATACACGGGACATGTTACCAGGTGAAAAGTATAAGTGAGGAGAGTGTGTTCCCCTGATGGTTTAATATACACAGGACATGTTACCAGGTGAACAGTATAAGTGAGGAGAATGTGTTCCCTTGATGGTTTAATATACACGGGACATGTTACCAGGTGAACAGTATAAGTGAGGATACTGTATTCCCCTGATGATTCAATATACACGGGACATGTTACCAGGTGAACAGTATAAGTGAGGAGAGTGTTTTCCCCTGATGGTTTAATATACACGGGACATGTTACCAGGTGAACAGTATAAGTGAGGAGTGTGTGTTCCCCTGATGGTTTAATATACACGGGACATGTTAGCAGTTGAACAGTATAAGTGAGGAGAATGTATTCCCCTGATGGTTTAATATACACGGGACATGTTACCAGGTGAACAGAAAAGGGAGGAGAGTGTCTTCCCCTGATGGTTTAATGCACACAGGTCATGATACCAGGTAAACACTAGAAGTGAGGAGAGTGAGTTCCCCTGATGGTTTAATATACACGGGACATGTTACCAGTTGAACAGTATAAGTGAGGAGAGTGCTTTCCCCTGATGTTTTAATATACACGGGACATGTTACCAGGTGAACAGTATAAGTGAGGACAGTGTGTTCCCCACATGGTATAATGTACACGGGACATGTTACCAGCTGAACAGTATAAGTGAGGACAGTGTGTTCCCCACATGGTATAATGTACACGGGACATGTTACCAGCTGAACAGTATAAGTGAGGAGAGTGTGTTCCCCTGATGGTTTAATACACACGGGACATGTTACCAGGTGAACAGTATAAGTGAGGAGAGTGTGTTCCCCTGATGGTTTAATACACACGGGACATGATACCAGGTGAACAGTAGAAGTGAGGAGAGTGTGTTCCCCTGATTGTTTAATATACACGGGAGATGTTACCAGTTGAACAGTATAAGTGAGGAGAGTGTGTTCCCCTGATGGTATAATAAACACGGGACATGTTACCAGCTGAAGAGCATAAGTGAGGAGAAGGCTTTCCCATGATGGTTTAATATACACGGGACATGTTACCAGGTGAACAGTATAAGTGAGGAGAGTGTGTTCCCCTGATGGTTTAATATACACGGGACACGTTAGCAGGTGAACAGTATAAGTGAGGAGAATGTATTCCCCTGATGGTTTAATATACGCGGGACATGTTACCAGGTGAAAAGTATAAGTGATGAGAGTGTGTTCCCCTGATGGTTTAATATACACAGGACATGTTACCAGGTGAACAGTATAAGTGAGGAGAGTGTGTTCCCCTGATTGTTTAATATACACAGGACATGTTACCAGGTGAACAGTATAAGTGAGGAGAGTGTGTTCCCCTGATGGTTTAATACTGACGGGACATGTTACCAGGTGAACAGTATAAGTGATGAGAGTGTGTTCCCCTGATGGTTTAATATACACAGGACATGTTACCAGGTGAACAGTATAAGTGAGGAGAGTGTGTTCCCCTGATTGTTTAATATACATGGGACATGTTACCAGGTGAACAGTATAAGTGAGCAGAGTGTGTTCCCCTGATGGTTTAACATACACGGGACATGTCACCAGGTGAACTCTATAAGTGTGGAGAGTGTGTTCCCCTGATGGTTTAACATACACGGGACATGTTACCAGGTGAACGGTATAAGTGAGGAGAGTGTGTTCCCCTGATGGTTTAACATACACGGGACATGTTACCAGGTGAACGGTATAAGTGAGGAGAGTGTGTTCCCCTGATGGTTTAGCATACACGGGACATGTTACCAGGTGAACGGTATAAGTGAGGAGAGTGTGTTCCCCTGATGGTTTAATATACACGGGACATGTTACCAGGTGAACAGTATAAGTGAGGAGAGTGAGTTCCCCTGATGGTTTAATATACACGGGACATGTTACCTGGTGAACAGTATAAGTGAGGAGAGTGTGTTCCCCTGATGGTTTAATAAACACGGGACATGTCACCAGGTGAACAGTATAAGTGAGGAGAGTGTGTTCCCCTGATGGTTTAACATACACGGGACATGTTACCAGGTGAACGGTATAAGTGAGGAGAGTGTGTTCCCCTGATGGTTTAATATACACAGGGCATGTTACCAGGTGAACAGTATAAGTGAGGAGAGTGTGTTCTCCTGATGGTTTAACATACACGGGACATGTTACCAGGTGAACAGTATAAGTGAGGAGAGTGTGTTCTCCTGATGGTTTAACATACACGGGACATGTTACCAGGTCAACGGTATAAGTGAGGAGAGTGTGTTCCCCTGATGGTTTAACATACACGGGACATGTCACCAGGTGAACAGTATAAGTGAGGAGAGTGTGTTCTCCTGATGGTTTAACATACACGGGACATGTTACCAGGTGAACTCTATAAGTGTGGAGAGTGTGTTCCCCTGATGGTTTAACATACACGGGACATGTTACCAGGTGAACAGTATAAGTGAGGAGAGTGTGTTCTCCTGATGGTTTAACATACACGGGACATGTTACCAGGTGAACGGTATAAGTGAGGAGAGTGTGTTCCCCTGATGGTTTAACATACACGGGACATGTCACCAGGTGAACAGTATAAGTGAGGAGAGTGTGTTCCCCTGATGGTTTAACATGCACGGGACATGTTACCAGGTGAACGGTATAAGTGAGGAGAGTGTGTTCCCCTGATGGTTTAACATAAACGGGACATGTTATCAGGTGAACTCTATAAGTGAGGAGAATGTGTTCCCCTGATGGTTTAATATACACGGGACATGTTACCAGGTGAACAGTATAAGTGAGGAGAGTGTGTTCCCCTGATGGTTTAATATACACGGGACATGTTACCAGGTGAACTCTATAAGTGAGGAGAATGTGTTCCCCTGATGGTTTAATATACACGGGACATGTTACCAGGTGAACAGTATAAGTGAGGAGAGTGTGTCCCCCTGATGGTTTAACATACACGGGACATGTTACCAGGTGAACAGTATAAGTGAGGAGAGTGTGTTCTCCTGATGGTTTAATATACACGGGATATGTTACCAGGTGAACAGTATAAGTGAGGAGAGTGTGTTCCCCTGATGGTTTAATACACACGGGACATGTCACCAAGTGAACAGTATAAGTGAGGAGATTGTGTTCCCCTGATGGTTTAACACTAACGGGACATGTTACCAGATGAACAGTATAAGTGAGGAGAGTGTGTTCCCCTGATGATTTAATATACACGGGACATGTTACCAGGAGAAAAGTCTAAGTGAGGAGAGTGCTTTCCCCTGATGGTTTAATATACACTGGACATGCTATCAGGTGAACAGTATAAGTGAGGAGAGTGTGTTCCCCAGATTGTTTAATACTCACGGGACATGTTACCAGGTGAACAGTATAAGTGAGGAGAGTGTGTTCCCCTGATTGTTTAATACACACGGGACATGTTACCAGGAAAACAGTATATGTGAGGAGAGTGTGATCCCCTGATTGTTTAATACACACGGGACATGTTACCAGGTGAACAGTATAAGTGAGGAGAGTGTGTTCCCCTGATGGTTTAATACTCACGGGACATGTTACCAGATGAACAGTATAAGTGAGGAGAGTGTGTTCCCCTGATGGTTAAATACTCACGGGACATGTTACCAGGTGAACAGTATAAGTGAGGAGAGTGTGTTCCCCTGATGGTTTAATACTCACGGGACATGTTACCAGGTGAACAGTATAAGTGAGGAGAGTGTGTTCCCCTGATTGTTTAATATACACGGGACATGTTACCAGGTGAACAGTATAAGTGAGGAGAGTGTGTTCCCCTGATGGTTTAATACTCACGGGACATGTTACCAGATGAACAGTATAAGTGAGGAGAGTGTGTTCCCCTGATGGTTTAATACACACGGGACATGTTACCAGGTGAACAGTATAAGTGAGGAGAGTGTGTTCCCCTGATGGTTTAATACACACGGGACATGTCACCAGGTGAACAGTATAAGTGAGGAGAGTGTGTTCCCCTGATGGTTTAATACACACGGGACATGTCACCAGGTGAACAGTATAAGTGAGGAGAGTGTGTTCCCCTGATGGTTTAATACACACGGGACATGTTACCAGGAAAACAGTATAAGTGAGGAGAGTGTGATCCCCTGATTGTTTAATACGCACGGGACATGTTACCAAGTGAACAGAAAACGTGAGGATAATGTGTTCCCCTGATTGTTTAATACACACGGGACATGTTAAAAAGAGAAAAGTCTAAGTGAGCAGAGTGCTTTCCCCTGATGGTTTAATATTCACGTGACATGTTTCCAGGTGAACAGTATAAGTGAGGAGAATGTGTTCTCCTGATGGTTTAATACTGACGGGACACGTTACCAGATAAACAGTCTCAGTGAGGAGAGTGTGTTCCCCTGATGGTTGAATGCAAACAGGACATGTTACCAGGTGAACAGTATAAGTGAGGAGAGAGTGTTCCACTGATGGTTTAATACTGACGGGACATGTTACCAGATGAACAGTATAAGTGAGGAGAGTGTGTTCCCCTGATGGTTGAATGCAAACAGGACATGTTACCAGGTGAACAGTATAAGTGAGGAGAGAGTGTTCCCCTGATGGTTTAATACGCACGGGACATGTTACCAGGAGAAAAGTCTAAGTGAGGAGAGTGCTTTCCCCTGATGGTTTAATATTCACAGGACATGTTTCCAGGTGAACAGTATAAGTGAGGAGAGTGTGTTCCCCTGATTGTTTAATACTCACGGGACATGTTACCAGGTGAACAGTATAAGTGAGGAGAATGTGTTCCCCTGATGGTTTAATACACACGGCACATGTTACCAGGTGAACAGTATAAGTGAGGAGAGTGTGTTCCCCTGATGTTTTAATATACCCGGGACATGTCAGCAGGTGAACAGTGTAATTGAGGAGAGTGTGTTCCCCTGATGGTTTAATACTGACGGGACATGTTACCAGGTGAACAGTATAAGTGAGGAGAGTGTGTTCCCCTGATGGTTTAATACACACGGCACATGTTACCAGGTGAACAGTATAAGTGAGGAGAGTGTGTTCCCCTGATGGTTTAATACACACGGCACATGTCACCAGGTGAACAGTATAAGTGAGGAGAGTGTGTTCCCCTGATGTTTTAATATACCCGGGACATGTCACCAGGTGAACAGGATTAGTGAGGAGAGTGTGTTCCCCTGATGGTTTAATATACAGGGGACATGTTACCAGATGAACAGTATAAGTGAGGAGAGTGTTTTCCCCTGATGGTTTAATATACACGGGACATGGAACCAGCTGAAAAGTATAAGTGAGGAGAGTGTGCTCCCTTGATGGTTTAACACGCACGGGACATGTCACCAGGTGAACAGTATAAGTGAGGAGAGTGTGTTCCCCTGATTGTTTAATACTCACGGGACATGTTGCCAGGTGAACAGTATAAGTGAGGAGAGTGTGTTCCCCTGATGGTTTAATACGCACGGGACATGTCACCGGGTGAACTGTATAAGTGAGGAGAGTGTGTTCCCCTGATGGTTTAATATTCACGGGACATGTTACCAGATGAACAGCATAAGTGAGGCGAGTGTGTTCACCTGATGGGTTAATACAGACGGGACATGTCACCAGGTGAACAGTATAAGTGAGGAGAGTGTGTTCCCCTGATGGTTTAATATACATGGGACATGTTACCAGGTGAACAGTATAAGTGAGGAGAGTGTGTTCCCCTGATTGTTTAATATTCACAGGACATGTTTCCAGGTGAACAGTATAAGTGAGGAGAGTGTGTTCCCCTGATTGTTTAATACTCACGGGACATGTTACCAGGTGAACAGTATAAGTGAGGAGAATGTGTTCCCCTGATGGTTTAATACACACGGCACATGTTACCAGGTGAACAGTATAAGTGAGGAGAGTGTGTTCCCCTGATGTTTTAATATACCCGGGACATGTCAGCAGGTGAACAGTGTAATTGAGGAGAGTGTGTTCCCCTGATGGTTTAATACTGACGGGACATGTTACCAGGTGAACAGTATAAGTGAGGAGAGTGTGTTCCCCTGATGGTTTAATACACACGGCACATGTTACCAGGTGAACAGTATAAGTGAGGAGAGTGTGTTCCCCTGATGGTTTAATACACACGGCACATGTCACCAGGTGAACAGTATAAGTGAGGAGAGTGTGTTCCCCTGATGTTTTAATATACCCGGGACATGTCACCAGGTGAACAGGATTAGTGAGGAGAGTGTGTTCCCCTGATGGTTTAATATACAGGGGACATGTTACCAGATGAACAGTATAAGTGAGGAGAGTGTTTTCCCCTGATGGTTTAATATACACGGGACATGGAACCAGCTGAAAAGTATAAGTGAGGAGAGTGTTTTCCCCTGATGGTTTAATATACACGGGACATGGAACCAGCTGAAAAGTATAAGTGAGGAGAGTGTGCTCCCTTGATGGTTTAACACGCACGGGACATGTCACCAGGTGAACAGTATAAGTGAGGAGAGAGTGTTCCCCTGATTGTTTAATACTCACGGGACATGTTGCCAGGTGAACAGTATAAGTGAGGAGAGTGTGTTCCCCTGATGGTTTAATACGCACGGGACATGTCACCGGGTGAACTGTATAAGTGAGGAGAGTGTGTTCCCCTGATGGTTTAATATTCACGGGACATGTTACCAGATGAACATCATAAGTGAGGCGAGTGTGTTCACCTGATGGGTTAATACAGACGGGACATGTCACCAGGTGAACAGTATAAGTGAGGAGAGTGTGTTCCCCTGATGGTTTAATATACATGGGACATGTTACCAGGTGAACAGTATAAGTGAGGAGAGTGTGTTCCCCTGATTGTTTAATATTCACAGGACATGTTTCCAGGTGAACAGTATAAGTGAGGAGAGTGTGTTCCCCTGATTGTTTAATACTCACGGGACATGTTACCAGGTGAACAGTATAAGTGAGGAGAATGTGTTCCCCTGATGGTTTAATACACACGGCACATGTTACCAGGTGAACAGTATAAGTGAGGAGAGTGTGTTCCCCTGATGTTTTAATATACCCGGGACATGTCAGCAGGTGAACAGTGTAATTGAGGAGAGTGTGTTCCCCTGATGGTTTAATACTGACGGGACATGTTACCAGGTGAACAGTATAAGTGAGGAGAGTGTGTTCCCCTGATGGTTTAATACACACGGCACATGTTACCAGGTGAACAGTATAAGTGAGGAGAGTGTGTTCCCCTGATGGTTTAATACACACGGCACATGTCACCAGGTGAACAGTATAAGTGAGGAGAGTGTGTTCCCCTGATGTTTTAATATACCCGGGACATGTCACCAGGTGAACAGGATTAGTGAGGAGAGTGTGTTCCCCTGATGGTTTAATATACAGGGGACATGTTACCAGATGAACAGTATAAGTGAGGAGAGTGTTTTCCCCTGATGGTTTAATATACACGGGACATGGAACCAGCTGAAAAGTATAAGTGAGGAGAGTGTGCTCCCTTGATGGTTTAACACGCACGGGACATGTCACCAGGTGAACAGTATAAGTGAGGAGAGTGTGTTCCCCTGATTGTTTAATACTCACGGGACATGTTGCCAGGTGAACAGTATAAGTGAGGAGAGTGTGTTCCCCTGATGGTTTAATACGCACGGGACATGTCACCGGGTGAACTGTATAAGTGAGGAGAGTGTGTTCCCCTGATGGTTTAATATTCACGGGACATGTTACCAGATGAACAGCATAAGTGAGGCGAGTGTGTTCACCTGATGGGTTAATACAGACGGGACATGTCACCAGGTGAACAGTATAAGTGAGGAGAGTGTGTTCCCCTGATGGTTTAATATACATGGGACATGTTACCAGGTGAACAGTATAAGTGAGGAGAGTGTGTTCCCCTGATTGTTTAATATACACGGGACATGTTACCAGGTGAACAGTATAAGTGAGAAGAGTGTGTTCCCCAGATGTTTTAATATACCCGGGACATGTTACCAGGTGAACAGTATAAGTGAGGAGAGTGTGTTCCCCTGATGGTTTAATATACACGGGACATGTTACCAGGTGAACAGTATAAGTGAGGAGAGTGTGTTCCCCTGATTGTTTAATACACACGGGACATGTCACCATGTGAACAGTATAAGTGAGCAGAAAGTTTTCCCCTGATGGTTAAATATTCAAAGGACATGTTACCAGGTGAACAGTATAAGTGAGGAGAGTGTGTTCCCCTGATGGTTTAATACTGACGGGACATGTCACCAAGTGAACTGTATAAGTGAGGAGAGTTTGTTCCCCTGATGGTTTAATGCACACAGGACATTTTACCAGGTGAACTGAGTAAGTGACGAGAGTGTGTTCCCCTGATGGTTTTAAATACACGGGATATGTTACCAGGTGAACAGTATAAGTGAGGAGAGTGTGTTCCCCTGATGGTTTAATGCACACAGGACATTTTACCAGGTGAACTGTGTAAGTGAGGAGAGTGTGTTCCCCTGATGGTTTTATATACACGGGATATGTTACCAGGTGAACAGAATAAGTGAGGAGAGTGTGTTCCCCTGATGGTTTAATACGCACGGGACATGTTACCAAGTGAACAGGTTAAGTGAGGGGAATGTGTTCCCCTGATTGTTTAATACACACGGGACATGTTACCAGGTGAACAGTTTAAGTGAGGAGAATGTGTTCCCCTGTTTGTTTAATACGCACGGGACATGTTACCAGGTGAACAGTATAAGTGAGGGCAGTGTGTTCCCCTGATGGTTTAATATACACGGGACATGTTACCAGGTAAACAGTATAAGTGAGGAGATTGTGTTCCCCTGATGGTTTAATATACACAGGGCATGTTAGCAGTTGAACAGTATAAGTGAGGAGAGTGTGTTCCCCTGATGTTTTAATATGCACAGGACATGTTACCAGGTGAACAGTATAAGTGAGGAGAGTGTGTTCCCCTGATTGTTTAATACGCACGGGACATGTTACCAGATGAACAGTATAAGTGAGGAGAATGTGTTCTCCTGTTTTTTTAATACGCACGGGACATGTTACCAAGTGAACAGGATAAGTGAGGGGAATGTGTTCCCCTGATTGTTTAATACACACGGGACATGTTACCAGGTGAACAGTATAAGTGAGGAGAGTGTGATCCCCTGATTGTTTAATACACACGGGACATGTTACCAGGTGAACAGTATAAGTGAGGAGAGTGTATTCCCCTGATGGTTTAATATACACGGCACATGTTCCCAGGTGAACAGTACAAGTGAGGAGAGTGTGTTCCCCTGATGGTTTAATATACACGGGACATGTTACCAGGTGAACAGTATAAGTGAGGAGAGTGTGTTCCCCTGATTGTTTAATACACACGGGACATTTCACCGGGTGAACTGCATAAGTGAGGAGAGTGTGTTCCCCTGATTGTTTAATACACACGGCACATGTCCCCATGTGAACAGGATAAGTGAGCAGAATGTTTTCCCCTGATGGTTAAATATTCAAAGGACATGTTACCAGGTGAACAGTATAAGTGAGGAGAGTGTGTTTCCCTGATGGTTTAATATACACGGGACATGTTACCCGGTGAACAGTATAAGTGAGGAGAGTGTGTTCCCCTGATGGATTAATATACACGGCACATGTGACCAGGTGAACAGTATAAGTGAGATGAGTGTTTTCCCCTGATGGTTTAATATACACGGGACATGTTAACAGGTGAAAAGTGTAAGTGAGGAGAGTCTGTTCCCCTGATGTTTTAATATACACAGGACATGTTACCAGGTGAACAGAATAAGTGAGGACAGTGTGTTCCATTGATGGTTTAATATACACAGGACATGTTACCAGGTGAACAGGATTAGTGAGGACAGTGTGTACCCAGATTGTTTAATACGCTCGGGACATGTTACCAGGTGAACCGTGTAAGTGAGGAGAATGTGTTCCCCTGTTTGTTTAATACGCACGGGACATGTTACCAGGTCAACAGTATAAGTGAAGAGAATGTGTTCCCCTGTTTGTTTAATACGCACGGGATATGTTAAAAAGAGAAAAGTCTAAGTGAGCAGAGTGCTTTCCCCTGATGGTTTAATATTCACCTGACATGTTTCCAGGTGAACAGTATAAGTGAGGAGAATGTGTTCTCCTGATGGTTTAATACTGACGGGACATGTTACCAGATAAACAGTCTCAGTGAGGAGAGTGTGTGCCCCTGATGGTTTAATACACACAGGATATGTTACCAGCTGAACAGTATAAGTGAGGAGAGTGTGTTCCACTGATGGTTTAATACTGACTGGACATGTTACCAGATGAACAGTATAAGTGAGGAGAGTGTGTTCCCCTGATGGTTTAATACGCACGGGACATGTTACCAGGAGAAAAGTCTAAGTGAGGAGAGTGCTTTCCCCTGATGGTTTAATATTCACAGGACATGTTTCCAGATGAACAGTATAAGTGAGGAGAGTGTGTTCCCCTGATTGTTTAATACAAACGGGACATGTCACCAGGTGAACAGTATAAGTGAGGAGAGTGTGTTCCCCTGATGGTTTAATACTGACGGGACATGTTACCAGATGAACAGTATAAGTGAGGAGAGTGTGTTCCTCTGATGGTTTAATGCACACAGGACATGTTACCAGGTGAACAGTATAAGTGAGGAGAGTGTGTTCCCCTGATGGTTTAATATACACGGGACATGTCACCAGGTGAACAGTATAAGTGAGGAGAGTGTCTTCCCCAGATTGTTTAATGCTCACGGGACATGTTACCAGGTGAACAGGATAAGTGAGGAGAGTGTGTTCCCCTGATGTTTTAATATACCCGGGACATGTCAGCAGGTGAACAGTGTAATTGAGGAGAGTGTGATCCCCTGATTGTTTAATACACACGGGACATGTCACCAGGTGAACAGTATAAGTGAGGGGAGTGTGTTCCCCTGATGGTTTAATACACACGGGACATGTCACCAGGTGAACAGTATAAGTGAGGAGAGTGTGTTCCCTTGATGGTTTAACACGCACGGGACATGTTACCAGATGAACAGTATCATTGAGGGGAGTGTGTTCCCCTGATGGTTTAATACACACGGGACATGTCACCAGGTGAACAGTATAAGTGAGGAGAGTGTGTTCCCTTGATGGTTTAACACGCACGGGACATGTCACCAGGTGAACAGTATAAGTGAGGAGAGTGTGTTCCCCTGATGTTTTAATATACCCGGGACTTGTCACCAGGTGAACAGGGTTAGTGAGGAGAGTGTGTTCCCCTGATGGTTTAATATACACGGGACATGTTACCAGCTGAACAGTATAAGTGAGGAGAGTGTGTTCCCTTGATGGTTTAACACGCACGGGACATGTTACCAGATGAACAGTATCATTGAGGAGAGTGTGTTCCGCTGATGGTTTAATATACACAGGACATGTTACCAGGTGAACAGTATAAGTGAGGAGAGTGTGTTCCCCTGATTGTTTAATACACACGGGACATGTCACCATGTGAACAGTATAAGTGAGGGGAGTGTGTGCCCCAGATGGTTTTCTATACACGGGACATGTTACCAGGTGAACAGTATAAGTGAGGACAGTGTGTTCCATTGATGGTTTAATATACACAGGACATGTTACCAGGTGAACAGTATTAGTGAGGAGAGTGTGTTCCCCTGATTGTTTAATGCACACGGGACATGTTACCAGGTGAACAGTGTAAGTGAGGAGCGTGTGTTCCCCTGATTGTTTAATACGCACGGGACATGTTACCGGATGAACAGTATAAGTGAGGAGAATGTGTTCCCCTGTTTGTTCAATACGCACGGGACATGTTAAAAAGAGAAAAGGCTAAGTGAGGAGAGTGCTTTCCCCTGATGGTTTAATATTCACGGGACATGTTTCCAGGTGAAAAGTTTAAGTGAGGAGAGTGTGTTCCCCTGATGGTTTAATACTGACGGGACATGTTACCAGATGAACAGTCTCAGTGAGGAGAGTGTGTTCCCCTGATGGTTTAATACACACAGGATATGTTACCAGCTGAACAGTATATGTGAGGAGAGAGTGTTCCCCTTATGGTTTAATAAGCACTGGCATTTCACCAAGTGAAATGGATAAGTGAGTAGAGTGTGTTCCCCTGATGGCTTAATGCAAACAGGACATGTTACCAGGTGAACAGTATAAGTGAGGAGAGTGTGTTCCCCTGATGGTTTAATACTGACGGGACATGTTACCAGATGAACAGTATAAGTGAGGAGAGTGTGTTCCCCTGATGGTTTAATACGCACGGGACATGTTACCAGGAGAAAAGTCTAAGTCAGGAGAGTGCTTTCCCCTGATGGTTTAATATTCACAGGACATGTTTCCAGGTGAACAGTATAAGCGAGGAGAGTGTGTTCCCCTGATGGTTTAATGTACACGGGACATTTTACCAGGTGAACAGTGTAAGTGAGGAGAGTGTTTTCCCCTGATTGTTTAATACACACAGGACATGTTACCAGGTGAACAGTATAAGTGAGGAGAATGTGTTCCCCTGAAGGTTTAATATACACTGGACATGTTACCAGGTGAACAGTATAAGTGAGGAGAGTGTGTTCCCCTGATTGTTTAATACTCACGGGACATGTCACCGGGTGAACTGTATAAGTGAGGAGATTGTGTTCCCCTGATTGTTTAATACACACAGGACATGTTACCAGGTGAACAGTATAAGTGAGCAGAATGTTTTCCCCTGATGGTGAAATATTCCAAGGACATGTTACCAGGTGAACAGTATAAGTGAGGAGAGTGTGTTCCCCTGATGGTTTAATATACACGGGACATGTTACCCGGTGAACAGTATAAGTGAGGAGAGTGTGTTCACCTGATGGTTTAATATACACAGGGCATGTTACCAGTTGAACAGTATAAGTGAGGAGATTGTGTTCCCCTGATGGTTTAATATACACGGGACATGTTACCAGGTGAACAGTATAAGTGAGGAGAGTGTGTTCCCCTGATGGTTTAATACACACGGGACATGTTATCAGGTGAACAGTATAAGTGAGGAGAGTGTGCTCCCCTGATTGTTTAATGCACACGGGACATGTTACCAGGTGAACAGTATTAGTGAGGAGAATGTGTTCCCCTGATTGTTTAATACACACGGGACATGTTACCAGGTCAACAGTATAAGTGAGGAGAATGTGTTCCCCTGTTTGTTTAATACGCACGGGACATGTTACCAGGTGAACAGTATAAGTGAGGAGAATGTGTTCCCCTGTTTGTTTAATACGCACGGGACATGTTACCAAGTGAACAGAAAAAGTGAGGAGAATGTGTTCCCCTGATTGTTTAATACGCACGGGACATGTTACCAGGTGAACAGTATAAGTGAGGAGAATGTGTTCCCCTGTTTGTTTAATACGCACGGGATATGTTAAAAAGAGAAAAGTCTAAGTGAGGAGAGTGCTTTCCCCTGATGGTTTAATATTCACGGGACACGTTTCCAGGTGAACAGTATAAGTGAGGAGAGTGTGTTCCCCTGATGGTTTAATACACACAGGATATGTTACCAGCTAAACAATATAAGTGAGGAGAGTGTGTTCCCCTGATGGTTTAATGCAAACAGGACATGTTACCAGGTGAACAGTATAAGTGAGGAGAGAGTGTTCCACTGATGGTTTAATACTGACGGGACATGTTACCAGATGAACAGTATAAGTGAGGAGCGTGTGTTCCCCTGATGGTTTAATATACACGGGACATGTAATCAGGTGAACAGTATAAGTGAGGAGAGTGTGTTCCCCTGATGCTTTAATACACACGGGACATGTTATCAGGTGAACACTATAAGTGAGGAGAGTGTGTTCCCCTGACTGTTTAATGCACACGGGACATGTTACCAGGTGAACAGTATAGGTGAGGAGAGTGTGTTCCCCTGATTGTTTAATGCACACGGGACATGTTATCAGGTGAACATTATAAGTGAGGAGAGTGTGTTCCCCTGATGGTTTAATATACACAGGACATGTTACCAGGTGAACAGTATAGGTGAGGAGAGTGTGTTCCCCTGATTGTTTAATGCACACGGGACATGTTATCAGGTGAACAGTATAAGTGAGGAGAGTGAGTTCCCCTGATGGTTTAATATACACAGGACATGTTACCAGGTGAACAGTATACGTGAGGAGAGTGTGTTCCCCTGATAGTTTAACATACACGGGACATGTTACCAGGTGAACAGTATAAGTGAGGAGAGTGTGTTCCCCTGATTGTTTAATGCACACGGGACATGTTATCAGGTGAACATTATAAGTGAGGAGAGTGTGTTCCCCTGATGGTTTAATATACACAGGACATGTTACCAGGTGAACAGTATAGGTGAGGAGAGTGTGTTCCCCTGATAGTTTAACATACACGGGACATGTTACCAGGTGAACAGTATAAG
Source organism: Heterodontus francisci (assembly GCF_036365525.1). Taxonomy (NCBI): domain Eukaryota; kingdom Metazoa; phylum Chordata; class Chondrichthyes; order Heterodontiformes; family Heterodontidae; genus Heterodontus; species Heterodontus francisci. The sequence continues at coordinate 403,446 of NW_027141695.1, forward strand.
TGAGGAGAGTGTGTTCCCCTGATTGTTTAATGCACACGGGACATGTTATCAGGTGAACATTATAAGTGAGGAGAGTGTGTTCCACTGATGTTTTAATATACACGGGACATGTTACCAGGTGAACAGTATAAGTGAGGAGAGTGTGTTCCCCTGATGGTTTAATATACACGGGACATGTTACCAGGTGAACAGTATAAGTGAGGAGATTGTGTTCACCTGATGGTTTAATACGCACGGGACATGTCACCAAGTGAACTGTATAAGTGAGGAGAGTGTGTTCTCCTGATGGTTTAATGCACACAGGACATGTTACCAGGTGAACAGTATAAGTGAGGACAGTATGTTCCCCTGATTGTTTAATATACACGGGACATGTCACCAGGTGAACAGTATAAGTGAGGAGAGTGTGTTCCCCTGATGGTTTAATACACACGCGACATGTTACCAGGTGAACAGTATAAGTGAGGAGATTGTGTTCACCTGATGGTTTAATACGCACGGGACATGTCACCAAGTGAACTGTATAAGTGAGGAGATTGTGTTCCACTGATGGCTTAATACTGACGGGACATGTTACCAGATGAACAGTATAAGTGAGGAGAGTGTGTTGCCCTGATGGTTTAATACACACGGGGCATTTCACCAAGTGAACTGTATAAGTGAGGAGAGTGTGTTCCACTGATGGCTTAATACTGACGGGACATGTTACCAGCTGAACAGTATATGTGAGGAGAGTGTGTTCCCCTGATGGTTTAATATACACGGGACATGTTACCAGGTGAACAGTATAAGTGAGGAGAGTGAGTTCCCCTGATGGTTTAATATACACGGGACATGTTACCAGGTGAACAGCATAAGTGAGGAGAGTGTGTTCCCCTGATGGTTTAATATACACGGGACATGTTACCAGATGAACAGTGGAAGTGAGGAGAGTTTGTTCACCTGATGGTTTAATATACACGGGACATGTTACCAGGTGAACAGTATAAGTGAGGAGAGTTTGTTTTCTGATGCTTTAATATACACGGGACATGTCACCAAGTGAACTGTATAAGTGAGGAGAGTGTGTTCCCCTGATGTTTTAATGCACACAGGACATTTTACCAGGTGAACAGTATAAGTGAGGAGAGAGTGTTCCCCTGATGGTTTAATATACACGGGACATGTTACCAGGTGAACAGTATAAGTGAGGAGAGTGTGTTCCACTGATGGTTGAATACACACGGGACATGTTACCAGGTGAACAGTATAAGTGAAGAGAGTGTGTTCCCCTGATGGTTTAATATACACAGGGCATGTTACCAGGTGAACAGGATAAGTGAGGAGAGTGTGTTCCCCTGATGCTTTAATACACACGGGACATGTAATCAGGTGAACAGTATAAGTGAGGAGAGTGTGTTCCCCTGATGCTTTAATACACACGGGACATGTTATCAGGTGAACAGTATAAGTGAGGAGAGTGTGTTCCCCTGACTGTTTAATGCACACGGGACATGTTACCAGGTGAACAGTATAGGTGAGGAGAGTGTGTTCCCCTGATTGTTTAATGCACACGGGACATGTTATCAGGTGAACATTATAAGTGAGGAGAGTGTGTTCCCCTGATGGTTTAATATACACAGGACATGTTACCAGGTGAACAGTATAGGTGAGGAGAGTGTGTTCCCCTGATTGTTTAATGCACACGGGACATGTTATCAGGTGAACTGTATAAGTGAGGAGAGTGTGTTCTCCTGATGGTTTAATGCACACAGGACATGTTACCAGGTGAACAGTATAAGTGAGGACAGTATGTTCCCCTGATTGTTTAATATACACGGGACATGTCACCAGGTGAACAGTATAAGTGAGGAGAGTGTGTTCCCCTGATGGTTTAATACACACGCGACATGTTACCAGGTGAACAGTATAAGTGAGGAGATTGTGTTCACCTGATGGTTTAATACGCACGGGACATGTCACCAAGTGAACTGTATAAGTGAGGAGATTGTGTTCCACTGATGGCTTAATACTGACGGGACATGTTACCAGATGAACAGTATAAGTGAGGAGAGTGTGTTGCCCTGATGGTTTAATACACACGGGGCATTTCACCAAGTGAACTGTATAAGTGAGGAGAGTGTGTTCCACTGATGGCTTAATACTGACGGGACATGTTACCAGCTGAACAGTATATGTGAGGAGAGTGTGTTCCCCTGATGGTTTAATATACACGGGACATGTTACCAGGTGAACAGTATAAGTGAGGAGAGTGATTTCCCCTGATGGTTTAATATACACGGGACATGTTACCAGGTGAACAGCATAAGTGAGGAGAGTGTGTTCCCCTGATGGTTTAATATACACGGGACATGTTACCAGATGAACAGTGGAAGTGAGGAGAGTTTGTTCACCTGATGGTTTAATATACACGGGACATGTTACCAGGTGAACAGTATAAGTGAGGAGAGTTTGTTTTCTGATGCTTTAATATACACGGGACATGTCACCAAGTGAACTGTATAAGTGAGGAGAGTGTGTTCCCCTGATGTTTTAATGCACACAGGACATTTTACCAGGTGAACAGTATAAGTGAGGAGAGAGTGTTCCCCTGATGGTTTAATATACACGGGACATGTTACCAGGTGAACAGTATAAGTGAGGAGAGTGTGTTCCACTGATGGTTGAATACACACGGGACATGTTACCAGGTGAACAGTATAAGTGAAGAGAGTGTGTTCCCCTGATGGTTTAATATACACAGGGCATGTTACCAGGTGAACAGGATAAGTGAGGAGAGTGTGTTCCCCTGATGCTTTAATACACACGGGACATGTAATCAGGTGAACAGTATAAGTGAGGAGAGTGTGTTCCCCTGATGCTTTAATACACACGGGACATGTTACCAGGTGAACAGTATACGTGAGGAGAGTGTGTTCCCCTGATAGTTTAACATACACGGGACATGTTACCAGGTGAACAGTATAAGTGAGGAGAGTGTGTTCCCCTGATGTTTTAATATACACGGGACATGTTACCAGGTGAACAGTATAAGTGAGGAGAGTGTGTTCCCCTGATGGTTTAATATACACAGGACATGTTACCAGGTGAACAGTATAGGTGAGGAGAGTGTGTTCCCCTGATTGTTTAATGCACACGGGACATGTTATCAGGTGAACATTATAAGTGAGGAGAGTGTGTTCCCCTGATGGTTTAATATACACAGGACATGTTACCAGGTGAACAGTATAGGTGAGGAGAGTGTTTTCCCCTGATTGTTTAATGCACACGGGACATGTTATCAGGTGAACATTATAAGTGAGGAGAGTGTGTTCCCCTGATGGTTTAATATACACAGGACATGTTACCAGGTGAACAGTATAGGTGAGGAGAGTGTGTTCCCCTGATAGTTTAACATACACGGGACATGTTACCAGGTGAACAGTATAAGTGAGGAGAGTGTGTTCCCCTGATTGTTTAATGCACACGGGACATGTTATCAGGTGAACATTATAAGTGAGGAGATTGTGTTCCCCTGATGGTTTAATATACACAGGACATGTTACCAGGTGAACAGTATAGGTGAGGAGAGTGTGTTCCCCTGATTGTTTAATATACACGGGACATGTTACCAGGTGAACAGTATAAGTGAGGAGAGTGTGTTCCACTGATGTTTTAATATACACGGGACATGTTACCAGGTGAACAGTATAAGTGAGGAGAGTGTGTTCCCCTGATGGTTTAATATACACGGGACATGTTACCAGGTGAACAGTATAAGTGAGGAGATTGTGTTCACCTGATGGTTTAATACGCACGGGACATGTCACCAAGTGAACTGTATAAGTGAGGAGAGTGTGTTCTCCTGATGGTTTAATGCACACAGGACATTTTACCAGGTGAACAGTATAAGTGAGGAGAGTGTGTTCCCCTGATTGTTTAATACTGACGGGACATGTTATCAGGTGAACATTATAAGTGAGGAGAGTGTGTTCCCCTGATGGTTTAATATACACGGGACATGTTACCAGGTGAACAGTATAAGTGAGGAGATTGTGTTCACCTGATGGTTTAATATACACGAGACATGTTACCAGGTGAACAGTATAAGTGAGGAGAGTTTGTTTTCTGATGCTTTAATATACACGGGACATGTCACCAAGTGAACAGTATAAGTGAGGAGAGTGTGTTCCCCTGATTGTTTAATGCACGCGGGACATGTTACCAGCGGAACAGTTAAAGTGAGGAGAGTGTGTGCCCCTGATGGTTTAATATACACGGGACATCTTAGCAGGTGAACAGTATAAGTGAGGAGAGTGTGTTCACCTGATGGTTTAATATACACGGGACATGTTACCAGGTGAAAAGTATAAGTGAGGAGAGTGTGTTCCCCTAATGGTTTAATGCACGCGGGACATGTTACCAGCGGAACAGTTTAAGTGAGGAGAGTGTGTGCCCCTGATGGTTTAATATACACGGGACATGTTACCAGGTGAACAGTATAAGTGAGGAGAGTGTGTTCCCCTGATGGTTTAATATACACGGGACATGTTACCAGGTGAACAGTATAAGTCAGGAGAGTGTGTTCCCCTGATGGTTTAATATACACGGGACATGTTACCAGGTGAACAGTAGAAGTGAGGAGAGTGTGTTCCCCTGATGGTTTAATATACACGGGACATGTTACCAGGTGAACAGTATAAGTGAGGAGAGTGTGTTCCCCTGATGGTTTAGTATACACAGGACATGTTACCAAGTGAACAGTATAAGTGAGGAGAGTGTGTTCCCCTGATTGTTTAATACACACGGGACATGTCACCAGGTGAACAGTATAAGTGAGGAGAGTGTGTTCCCCTGATTGTTTAATTCACACGGGACATGTTACCAGGTGAACATTATAAGTGAGGAGAGTGTGTTCCCCTGATGGTTTAATACACACGGGACATGTCAGCAGGTGAACAGTATAAGTGAGGAGAGTGTGTTCCCCTGATGGTTTAATATACACGGGACATGTTCCCAGGTGAACAGTATAAGTGAGGAGAGTGTGTTCCCCTTATTCTTTAATACACACGGGACATGTCACCAGGTGAACAGTATAAGTGAGGAGAGTGTGTTCCCCTGATGGTATAATACTGAAGGGACATGTCACCATGTGAACAGTTTAAGTGAGGAGAGTGTGTTCCCCTGATGGTTTAATATCCACGGGACATGTTACCAGCGGAACAGTTAAAGTGAGGAGAGTGTGTTCCCCTGATGGTTTAATATCCACGGGACATGTTACCAGGTGAACAGTATAAGTGAGGAGAGTGTGTTCCCCTTATTCTTTAATACACACGGGACATGTTACCAGGTGAACAGTATAAGTGAGGAGAGTGTGTTCCCCTGATTGTTTAATACGCACGGGACATGTTACCAGGTGAACAGTATAAGTGAGGAGAGTGTGTTCCCCTGATTGTTTAATACACACAGGACATGTAAACAGGTGAACAGTATAAGTGAGGAGAGTGTCTTCCCCTGATGGTTTAATACACACAGGACATGTTACCAGGTGAACAGTATAAGTGAGGAGATTGTGTTCCCCTGATGGTTTAATACACACGGGACATGTCAGCAGGTGAACAGTATAATTGAGGAGAGTATGTTCCCCTGAATGTTTAATGCACACAGGACATGTCACCAGGTGAACAGTATAAGTGATGAGAGTGTGTTCCCCTGATGGTTTAATATACACGGGACATGTTACCAGGTGAACAGTATATATGAGGAGAGTGTGTTCCCCTGATTGTTTAATATACACGGGACATGTTACCAGGTGAACAGTATATATGAGGAGAGTGTGTTCCCCTGATGGTTTAATATACACGTAACATGTTCCCAGGTGAACAGTATAAGTGAGGAGAGTGTGTTCCCCTGATGGTTTAATACACACAGGACATGTTACCAGGTGAACAGTATAAGTGAGGAGATTGTGTTCCCCTGATGGTTTAATACACACGGGACATGTCAGCAGGTGAACAGTATAAGTGAGGAGAGTATGTTCCGATGATTGTTTAATACGCACGGGACATGTCAACAGGTGAACAGTATAAGTGAGGAGAGTGTCTTCCCCTGATGGTTTAATACACACAGTACATGTTACCAGGTGAACAGTATAAGTGAGGAGATTGTGTTCCCCTGATGGTTTAATACACACGGGACATGTCAGCAGGTGAACAGTATAATTGAGGAGAGTATGTTCCCCTGAATGTTTAATGCACACAGGACATGTCACCAGGTGAACAGTATAAGTGATGAGAATGTGTTCCCCTGATGGTTTAATATACACGGGACATGTTACCAGGTGAACAGTATATATGAGGAGAGTGTGTTCCCCTGATGGTTTAATATACACGGGACATGTTACCAGGTGAACAGTATATATGAGGAGAGTGTGTTCCCCTGATGGTTTAATATACACGTAACATGTTCCCAGGTGAACAGTATAAGTGAGGAGAGTGTGTTCCCCTGAGGGTTTAATATACCCGGGACATGTTACCAGGTGAACAGTATAAGTGAGGTGAGTGTGTTCCCCTAATGGTTTAATATACACGGGACATGTTTCCAGGCGAACATTATAAGTGTGGAGTGTGTGTTCCCCTGATTGTTGAATATACACGGGAGATGTTTCCAGGCGAACATTATAAGTGTGGAGTGTGTGTTCCCCTGATTGTTGAATATACACGGGACATGTTTCCAGGCGAACATTATAAGTGTGGAGTGTGTGTTCCCCTGATTGTTGAATATACACGGGAGATGTTTCCAGGCGAACATTATAAGTGTGGAGTGTGTGTTCCCCTGATTGTTGAATATACACGGGACATGTTACCAGGTGAACCGTATAAGTGAGGTGAGTGTGTTTCCCTGATGGTTTAATATACACGGGACATGTTTCCAGGCGAACATTATAAGTGTGGAGTGTGTGTTCCCCTGATTGTTGAATATACACGGGAGATGTTTCCAGGCGAACATTATAAGTGAGGAGAGTGTGTTCCCCTGATTGTTGAATATACACGGGACATGTCACCAGGTGAACAGTATAAGTGAGGAGAGTGTGTTCCCCTGATGGTTTAATATACACAGGACATGTAAACAGGTGAACAGTATAAGTGAGGAGAGTGTGTTCCCCTGATGGTTTAATATACACAGGACATGTAAACAGGTGAACAGTATAAGTGAGGAGAGTGTGTTCCCCTGATTGTTTAATATACACGGGACATGTCACCAGGTGAAAAGTGTAAGTGAGGAGAGTGTGTTCCCCTGATGGTTTAATATACACGTGACATGTTAACAGATGAACAGTATAAGTGAGGAGAGTGTGTTCCCCTGATTGTTTAATACACACGGGACATGTTACCAGGTGAACAGTATAAGTGAGGAGAGTGTGTTCCATTGAAGGTTTAATATACACAGGACATGTTACCAGGTGAACAGTATTAGTGAGCAGAGTATACTGTATATTAAACCATCAGGGGAAAACAACCTCCTCACTTATACTGTTCAATGTGGCAGTAAACAGAACCGAACCCGGGTCACTGGTGCTGTGAGGCTGTGGCAGTAAACAGAACTGAACCCGGGTCACTGGAGCTGTGAGACTGTGGCAGTAAACAGAACCGAACCCGGGTCACTGGAGCTGTGAGACTGTGGCAGTAAACAGAACCGAACCCGGGAAACTGGAGCTGTGAGGCTGTGGCAGTAAACAGAACCGAACCCAGGTCACTGGAGCTGTGAGACTGTGACAGTAAACAGAACTGAACCCGGGACACTGGAGCTGTGAGACTGTGGCAGTAAACAGAACCGAACCCGGGACACTGGAGCTGTGAGACTGTGGCAGTAAACAGAACCGAACCCAGGTCACTGGAGCTGTGAGACTGTGGCAGTAAACAGAACCGAACCCAGGACACTGGAGATGTGAGACTGTGGCAGTAAACAGAACCGAACCCGGGTCACTGGAGCTGTGAGACCGTGGCAGTAAACAGAACCGAACCCGGGTCACTGGAGCTGTGAGACTGTGGCAGTAAACAGAACTGAACCCGGGACACTGGAGCTGTGAGACTGTGGCAGTAAACAGAACCGAACCCGGGTCACTGGAGCTGTGAGACTGTGGCAGTAAACAGAACCGAACCCGGGACACTGGAGCTGTGAGACTGTGGCAGTAAACAGAACTGAACCCGGGACACTGGAGCTGTGAGACTGTGGCAGTAAACAGAACCGAACCCGGGTCACTGGAGCTGTGAGACTGTGGCAGTAAACAGAACTGAACCCAGGACACTGGAGCTGTGAGACTGTGGCAGTAAACAGAACCGAACCCAGGACACTGGAGCTGTGAGACTGTGGCAGTAAACAGAACCGAACCCGGGTCACGGGAGCTGTGAGACTGTGGCAGTAAACAGAACAGAACCCGGGACACTGGAGCTGTGAGACTGTGGCAGTAAACAGAACCGAACCCGGGACACTGGAGCTGTGAGACTGTGGCAGTAAACAGAACCGAACCCGGGACACTGGAGCTGTGAGACTGTGGCAGTAAACAGAACTGAACCCGGGACACTGGAACTGTGAGACTGTGGCAGTAAACAGAACTGAACCCAGGTCACTGGAGCTGTGAGGTTGCGGCAGTAAACAGAACCGAACCCGGGACACTGGAGCTGTGAGACTGTGGCAGTAAACAGAACCGAACCCGGGACATTGGAGCTGTGAGACTGTGGCAGTAAACAGAACCGAACCCAGGACACTGGAGCTGTGAGACTGTGGCAGTAAACAGAACCGAACCCGGGACACTGGAGCTGTGAGACTGTGGCAGTAAACAGAACTGAACCCAGGTCACTGGAGCTGTGAGGTTGCGGCAGTAAACAGAACCGAACCCAGGTCACTGGAGCTGTGAGACTGTGGCAGTAAACAGAACCGAACCCAGGTCACTGGAGCTGTGAGATTGTGGCAGTAAACAGAACCGAACCCGGGACACTGGAGCTGTGAGACTGTGGCAGTAAACAGAACTGAACCCGGGTCACTGGAGCTGTGAGACTGTGACAGTAAACAGAACCGAACCCGGGACACTGGAGCTGTGAGACTGTGGCAGTAAACAGAACTGAACCCGGGTCACTGGAGCTGTGAGACTGTGGCAGTAAACAGAACCGATCCCGGGACACTGGAGCTGTGAGACTGTGGCAGTAAACAGAACCGAACCCAGGTCACTGGAGCTGTGAGACTGTGGCAGTAAACAGAACTGAACCCGGGTCACTGGAGCTGTGAGACTGTGGCAGTAAACAGAACTGAACCCGGGTCACTGGAGCTGTGAGGCTGTGGCAGTAAACAGAACCGAACCCAGGTCACTGGAGCTGTGAGACTGTGGCAGTAAACAGAACCGAACCCAGGTCACTGGAGCTGTGAGACTGTGGCAGTAAACAGAACCGAACCCGGGACACTGGAGCTGTGAGGCTGTGGCAGTAAACAGAACCGAACCCGGGTCACTGGAGCTGTGAGACTGTGGCAGTAAACAGAACCGAACACGGGTCACTGGAGCTGTGAGACTGTGGCAGTAAACAGAACCGAACCCGGGACACTGGAGCTGTGAGGCTGTGGCAGTAAACAGAACCGAACCCGGGTCACTGGAGCTGTGAGACTGTGGCAGTAAACAGAACCGAACCCGGGTCACTGGAGCTGTGAGACTGTGGCAGTAAACAGAACCGAACCCGGGTCACTGGAGCTGTGAGACTGTGGCAGTAAACAGAACTGAACCCGGGTCACTGGAGCTGTGAGACTGTGGCAGTAAACAGAACCGAACCCGGGTCACTGGAGCTGTGAGACTGTGGCAGTAAACAGAACCGAACCCAGGACACTGGAGCTGTGAGACTGTGGCAGTAAACAGAACCGAACCAGGGTCACTGGAGCTGTGAGACTGTGGCAGTAAACAGAACCGAACCCGGGTCACTGGAGCTGTGAGACTGTGGCAGTAAACAGAACCGAACCCGGGTCACTGGAGCTGTGAGACTGTGGCAGTAAACAGAACCGAACCCAGGTCAGTGGAGCTGTGAGACTGTGGCAGTAAACAGAACCGAACCCAGGTCACTGGAGCTGTGAGACTGTGGCAGTAAACAGAACCGAACCCGGGACACTGGAGCTGTGAGACTGTGGCAGTAAACAGAACTGAACCCGGGTCACTGGAGCTGTGAGACTGTGGCAGTAAACAGAACTGAACCCGGGTCACTGGAGCTGTGAGACTGTGGCAGTAAACAGAACCGAACCCAGGTCACTGGAGCTGTGAGACTGTGGCAGTAAACAGAACTGAACCCGGGTCACTGGAGCTGTGAGACTGTGGCAGTAAACAGAACCGAACCCGGGACACTGGAGCTGTGAGACTGTGGCAGTAAACAGAACTGAACCCGGGTCACTGGAGCTGTGAGACTGTGGCAGTAAACAGAACCGATCCCGGGACACTGGAGCTGTGAGACTGTGGCAGTAAACAGAACCGAACCCAGGTCACTGGAGCTGTGAGACTGTGGCAGTAAACAGAACCGAACCCGGGTCACTGGAGCTGTGAGACTGTGGCAGTAAACAGAACTGAACCCGGGTCACTGGAGCTGTGAGACTGTGGCAGTAAACAGAACCGAACCCGGGACACTGGAGCTGTGAGACTGTGGCAGTAAACAGAACCGAACCCGGGACACTGGAGCTGTGAGAATGTGGCAGTAAACAGAACTGAACCCGGGACACTGGAGCTGTGAGACTGTGGCAGTAAACAGAACCGAACCCGGGACACTGGAGCTGTGAGACTGTGGCAGTAAACAGAACCGAACCCAGGTCACTGGAGCTGTGAGGTTGCGGCAGTAAACAGAACCGAACCCGGGACACTGGAGCTGTGAGACTGTGGCAGTAAACAGAACCGAACCCGGGACACTGGAGCTGTGAGACTGTGGCAGTAAACAGAACCGAACCCGGGTCACTGGAGCTGTGAGACTGTGGCAGTAAACAGAACCGAACCCGGGACACTGGAGCTGTGAGACTGTGGCAGTAAACAGAACCGAACCCAGGTCACTGGAGCTGTGAGACTGTGGCAGTAAACAGAACCGAACCCAGGTCACTGGAGCTGTGAGGTTGCGGCAGTAAACAGAACCGAACCCAGGTCACTGGAGCTGTGAGACTGTGACAGTAAACAGAACCGAACCCAGGACACTGGAGCTGTGAGACTGTGGCAGTAAACAGAACCGAACCCGGGACACTGGAGCTGTGAGACTGTGGCAGTAAACAGAACCGAACCCGGGACACTGGAGCTGTGAGACTGTGACAGTAAACAGAACTGAACCCGGGACACTGGAGCTGTGAGACTGTGGCAGTAAACAGAACCGAACCCGGGACACTGGAGCTGTGAGACTGTGGCAGTAAACAGAACCGAACCCGGGTCACTGGAGCTGTGAGACTGTGGCAGTAAACAGAACCGAACCCGGGTCACTGGAGCTGTGAGGCTGTGGCAGTAAACAGAACCGAACCCAGGACACTGGAGCTGTGAGACTGTGGCAGTAAACAGAACCGAAACCGGGTCACTGGAGCTGTGAGACTGTGGCAGTAAACAGAACCGAACCCGGGACACTGGAGCTGTGAGACTGTGGCAGTAAACAGAACTGAACCCGGGACACTGGAGCTGTGAGACTGTGGCAGTAAACAGAACCGAACCCGGGTCACTGGAGCTGTGAGACTGTGGTAGTAAACAGAACCGAACCCGGGACACTGGAGCTGTGAGACTGTGGCAGTAAACAGAACTGAACCCGGGTCTCTGGAGCTGTGAGACTGTGACAGTAAACAGAACCGAACCCGGGACACTGGAGCTGTGAGACTGTGGCAGTAAACAGAACTGAACCCGGGTCACTGGAGCTGTGAGACTGTGGCAGTAAACAGAACTGAACCCGGGTCACTGGAGCTGTGAGACTGTGGCAGTAAACAGAACCGAACCCGGGACACTGGAGCTGTGAGACTGTGGCAGTAAACAGAACAGAACCCGGGACACTGGAGCTGTGAGACTGTGGCAGTAAACAGAACCGAACCCAGGTCACTGGAGCTGTGAGACTGTGGCAGTAAACAGAACTGAACCCGGGTCACTGGAGCTGTGAGACTGTGACAGTAAACAGAACCGAACCCAGGTCACTGGAGCTTTGAGACTGTGGCAGTAAACAGAACCGAACCCGGGTCACTGGAGCTGTGAGACTGTGGCAGTAAACAGAACCGAACCCGGGTCACTGGAGCTGTGAGACTGTGGCAGTAAACAGAACCGAACCCAGGTCACTGGAGCTGTGAGACTGTGGCAGTAAACAGAACCGAACCCGGGACACTGGAGCTGTGAGACTGTGGCAGTAAACAGAACTGAACCCGGGTCACTGGAGCTGTGAGACTGTGACAGTAAACAGAACCGAACCCGGGTCACTGGAGCTGTGAGACTGTGGCAGTAAACAGAACCGAACCCGGGACACTGGAGCTGTGAGACTGTGGCAGTAAATAGAACCGAACCCGGGTCATTGGAGCTGTGAGACTGTGGCAGTAAACAGAACCGAACCCGGGACACTGGAGCTGTGAGACTGTGGCAGTAAACAGAACCGAACCCAGGTCACTGGAGCTGTGAGACTGTGGCAGTAAACAGAACCGAACCCGGGACACTGGAGCTGTGAGACTGTGGCAGTAAACAGAACTGAACCCGGGTCACTGGAGCTGTGAGACTGTGACAGTAAACAGAACCGAACCCGGGACACTGGAGCTGTGAGACTGTGGCAGTAAACAGAACCGAACCCGGGTCACTGGAGCTGTGAGACTGTGGCAGTAAACAGAACTGAACCCGGGTCACTGGAGCTGTGAGACTGTGGCAGTAAACAGAACCGAACCCGGGACACTGGAGCTGTGAGACTGTGGCAGTAAACAGAACCGAACCCGGGTCACTGGAGCTGTGAGACTGTGGCAGTAAACAGAACCGAACTCCGGTCACTGGAGCTGTGAGGTTGCGGCAGTAAACAGAACCGAACCCAGGACACTGGAGCTGTGAGACTGTGGCAGTAAACAGAACTGAACCCGGGACACTGGAGCTGTGAGACTGTGGCAGTAAACAGAACCGAACCCGGGACACTGGAGCTGTGAGACTGTGGCAGTAAACAGAACCGAACCCGGGTCACTGGAGCTGTGAGACTGTGGCAGTAAACAGAACCGAACCCGGGTCACTGGAGCTGTGAGGCTGTGGCAGTAAACAGAACCGAACCCAGGACACTGGAGCTGTGAGACTGTGGCAGTAAACAGAACCGAAACTGGGTCACTGGAGCTGTGAGACTGTGGCAGTAAACAGAACCGAACCCGGGACACTGGAGCTGTGAGACTGTGGCAGTAAACAGAACTGAACCCGGGACACTGGAGCTGTGAGACTGTGGCAGTAAACAGAACCGAACCCGGGACACTGGAGCTGTGAGACTGTGACAGTAAACAGAACCGAACCCGGGACACTGGAGCTGTGAGACTGTGGCAGTAAACAGAACTGAACCCGGGTCACTGGAGCTGTGAGACTGTGACAGTAAACAGAACCGAACCCGGGACACTGGAGCTGTGAGACTGTGGCAGTAAACAGAACTGAACCCGGGTCACTGGAGCTGTGAGACTGTGGCAGTAAACAGAACTGAACCCGGGTCACTGGAGCTGTGAGACTGTGGCAGTAAACAGAACCGAACCCGGGTCACTGGAGCTGTGAGACTGTGGCAGTAAACAGAACCGAACCCGGGTCACTGGAGCTGTGAGGCTGTGGCAGTAAACAGAACCGAACCCGGGTCACTGGAGCTGTGAGACTGTGGCAGTAAACAGAACCGAACCCAGGTCACTGGAGCTGTGAGACTGTGGCAGTATACAGAACCGAACCCGGGACACTGGAGCTGTGAGACTGTGGCAGTAAACAGAACTGAACCCAGGTCACTGGAGCTGTGAGACTGTGGCAGTAAACAGAACCGAACCTGGGTCACTGGAGCTGTGAGACTGTGGCAGTAAACAGAACCGAACCCGGGTCACTGGAGCTGTGAGACTGTGGCAGTAAACAGAACCGAACCCAGGACACTGGAGCTGTGAGACTGTGGCAGTAAACAGAACCGAACCCGGGTCACTGGAGCTGTGAGACTGTGGCAGTAAACAGAACTGAACCCGGGTCACTGGAGCTGTGAGACTGTGACAGTAAACAGAACCGAACCCAGGTCACTGGAGCTGTGAGACTGTGGCAGTAAACAGAACCGAACCCGGGTCACTGGAGCTGTGAGACTGTGGCAGTAAACAGAACCGAACCCAGGTCACTGGAGCTGTGAGGCTGTGGCAGTAAACAGAACCGAACCCAGGTCACTGGAGCTGTGAGACTGTGGCAGTAAACAGAACCGAACCCGGGACACTGGAGCTGTGAGACTGTGGCAGTAAACAGAACTGAACCCGGGTCACTGGAGCTGTGAGACTGTGGCAGTAAACAGAACCGAACCCGGGACACTGGAGCTGTGAGACTGTGGCAGTAAACAGAACCGAACCCGGGACACTGGAGCTGTGAGACTGTGGCAGTAAACAGAACCGAACCCGGGTCACTGGAGCTGTGAGACTGTGGCAGTAAACAGAACCGAACCCGGGACACTGGAGCTGTGAGACTGTGGCAGTAAACAGAACCGAACCCGGGTCACTGGAGCTGTGAGACTGTGGCAGTAAACAGAACCGAACCCGGATCACTGGAGCTGTGAGGCTGTGGCAGTAAACAGAACCGAACCCAGGACACTGGAGCTGTGAGACTGTGGCAGTAAACAGAACCGAACCCGGGTCACTGGAGCTGTGAGACTGTGGCAGTAAACAGAACCGAACCCAGGTCACTGGAGCTGTGAGACTGTGGCAGTAAACAGAACCGAACCCGGGTCACTGGAGCTGTGAGACTGTGGCAGTAAACAGAACCGAACCCGGGTCACTGGAGCTGTGAGACTGTGGCAGTAAACAGAACCGAACCCGGGTCACTGGAGCTGTGAGACTGTGGCAGTAAACAGAACTGAACCCGGGACACTGGAGCTGTGAGACTGTGGCAGTCCCCAGAACCGAACCCAGGACACTGGAGCTGTGAGACTGTGGCAGTAAACAGAACCGAACCCAGGTCACTGGAGCTGTGAGACTGTGGCAGTAAACAGAACCGAACCCGGGACACTGGAGCTGTGAGACTGTGGCAGTAAACAGAACTGAACCCGGGTCACTGGAGCTGTGAGACTGTGGCAGTAAACAGAACTGAACCCGGGTCACTGGAGCTGTGAGTCTGTGACAGTAAACAGAACCGAACCCGGGACACTGGAGCTGTGAGACTGTGGCAGTAAACAGAACCGAACCCGGGTCACTGGAGCTGTGAGACTGTGGCAGTAAACAGAACCGAACCCAGGACACTGGAGCTGTGAGACAGTGGCAGTAAACAGAACTGAACCCGTGTCACTGGAGCTGTGAGACTGTGGCAGTAAACAGAACCGAACCCGGGTCACTGGAGCTGTGAGACTGTGGCAGTAAACAGAACTGAACCCGGGACACTGGAGCTGTGAGACTGTGGCAGTAAACAGAACCGAACCCGGGACACTGGAGCTGTGAGACTGTGGCAGTAAACAGAACCGAACCCGGGACACTGGAGCTGTGAGACTGTGGCAGTAAACAGAACCGAACCCGGGACACTGGAGCTGTGAGACTGTGGCAGTAAACAGAACCGAAACCAGGTCACTGGAGCTGTGAGACTGTGGCAGTAAACAGAACCGAACCTGGGTCACTGGAGCTGTGAGACTGTGGCAGTAAACAGAACCGAACCTGGGTCACTGGAGCTGTGAGACTGTGGCAGTAAACAGAACCGAACCTGGGTCACTGGAGCTGTGAGACTGTGGCAGTAAACAGAACCGAACCTGGGTCACTGGAGCTGTGAGACTGTGGCAGTAAACAGAACCGAACCTGGGTCACTGGAGCTGTGAGGTTGCGGCAGTAAACAGAACCGAACCCGGGACACTGTAGCTGTGAGACTGTGGCAGTAAACAGAACCGAACGCGGGTCACTGGAGCTGTGAGACTGTGGCAGTAAACAGAACCGAACCCGGGTCACTGGAGCTGTGAGGCTGTGGCAGTAAACAGAACCGAACCCTGGACACTGGAGCTGTGAGACTGTGGCAGTAAACAGAACTGAACCCGGGTCACTGGAGCTGTGAGACTGTGGCAGTAAACAGAACTGAACCCAGGTCACTGGAGCTGTGAGACTGTGGCAGTAAACAGAACCGAACCCGGGTCACTGGAGCTGTGAGACTGTGGCAGTAAACAGAACTGAACCCGGGACACTGGAGCTGTGAGACTGTGGCAGTAAACAGAACCAAACCCGAGTCACTGGAGCTGTGAGACTGTGGCAGTCCCCAGAACCGAACCCAGGACACTGGAGCTGTGAGACTGTGGCAGAAAACAGAACCGAACCCGGGACACTGGAGCTGTGAGACTGTGGCAGTAAACAGAACTGAACCCGGGACACTGGAGCTGTGAGACTGTGGCAGTAAACAGAACCGAACCCAGGACACTGGAGCTGTGAGACTGTGGCAGTAAACAGAACCGAACCCGGGTCACGGGAGCTGTGAGACTGTGGCAGTAAACAGAACTGAACCCGGGACACTGGAGCTGTGAGACTGTGGCAGTAAACAGAACAGAACCCGGGACACTGGAGCTGTGAGACTGTGGCAGTAAACAGAACTGAACCCGGGACACTGGAGCTGTGAGACTGTGGCAGTATATAGAACTGAACCCAGGTCACTGGAGCTGTGAGACTGTGGCAGTAAACAGAACCGAACCCAGGTCACTGGAGCTGTGAGACTGTGGCAGTAAACAGAACCGAACCCGGGTCACTGGAGCTGTGAGACTGTGGCAGTAAACAGAACCGAACCCGGGTCACTGGAGCTGTGAGACTGTGGCAGTAAACAGAACCGAACCCAGGTCACTGGAGCTGTGAGACTGTGGCAGTAAACAGAACCGAACCCAGGTCACTGGAGCTGTGAGACTGTGGCAGTAAACAGAACCGAACCCAGGTAACTGGAGCTGTGAGACTGTGGCAGTAAACAGAACCGAACCCGGGTCACTGGAGCTGTGAGACTGTGGCAGTAAACAGAACCGAACCTGGGACACTGGAGCTGTGAGACTGTGGCAGTAAACAGAACCGAACCCGGGACACTGGAGCTGTGAGACTGTGGCAGTAAACAGAACCGAACCCGGGACACTGGAGCTGTGAGACTGTGGCAGTAAACAGAACCGAACCCAGGTCACTGGAGCTGTGAGGTTGCGGCAGTAAACAGAACCGAACCCAGGTCACTGGAGCTGTGAGACTGTGGCAGTAAACAGAACCGAACCCGGGTCACTGGAGCTGTGAGGTTGCGGCAGTAAACAGAACCGAACTCAGGTCACTGGAGCTGTGAGGTTGCGGCAGTAAACAGAACCGAACCCAGGACACTGGAGCTGTGAGACTGTGGCAGTAAACAGAACCGAACCCGGGACACTGGAGCTGTGAGACTGTGGCAGTAAACAGAACCGAACCCGGGACACTGGAGCTGTGAGACTGTGGCAGTAAACAGAACCGAACCCGGGTCACTGGAGCTGTGAGACTGTGGCAGTAAGCAGAACCGAACCCGGGTCACTGGAGCTGTGAGGCTGTGGCAGTAAACAGAACCGAACCCGGGACACTGGAGCTGTGAGACTGTGGCAGTAAACAGAACCGAAACCGGGTCACTGGAGCTGTGAGACTGTGGCAGTAAACAGAACCGAACCCGGGACACTGGAGCTGTGAGGTTGCGGCAGTAAACAGAACCGAACCCAGGTCACTGGAGCTGTGAGACTGTGGCAGTAAACAGAACCGAACCCAGGTCACTGGAGCTGTGAGACTGTGGCAGTAAACAGAACCGAACCCGGGACACTGGAGCTGTCAGACTGTGGCAGTAAACAGAACCGAACCCGGGACACTGGAGCTGTGAGACTGTGGCAGTAAACAGAACCGAACCCAGGTCACTGGAGCTGTGAGACTGTGGCAGTAAACAGAACCGAACCCGGGACACTGGAGCTGTGAGACTGTGGCAGTAAACAGAACCGAACCCGGGACACTGGAGCTGTGAGACTGTGGCAGTAAACAGAACCGAACCCAGGTCACTGGAGCTGTGAGACTGTGGCAGTAAACTGAACCGAACCCGGGTCACTGGAGCTGTGAGACTGTGGCAGTAAACAGAACCGAACCCGGGTCACTGGAGCTGTGAGACTGTGGCAGTAAACAGAACCGAACCCGGGACACTGGAGCTGTGAGACTGTGGCAGTAAACAGAACCGAACCCAGGTCACTGGAGCTGTGAGACTGTGGCAGTAAACAGAACCGAACCCGGGACACTGGAGCTGTGAGACTGTGGCAGTAAACAGAACCGAACCCGGGTCACTGGAGCTGTGAGACTGTGGCAGTAAACAGAACCGAACCCGGGACACTGGAGCTGTGAGACTGTGGCAGTAAACAGAACCGAACCCGGGTCACTGGAGCTGTGAGACTGTGGCAGTAAACAGAACTGAACCCGGGTCACTGGAGCTGTGAGACTGTGGACAGTAAACAGAACCGAACCCAGGTCACTGGAGCTGTGAGACTGTGGCAGTAAACAGAACCGAACCCGGGTCACTGGAGCTGTGAGACTGTGGCAGTAAACAGAACTGAACCCAGGTCACTGGAGCTGTGAGACTGTGGCAGTAAACAGAACTGAACCCGGGACACTGGAGCTGTGAGACTGTGGCAGTAAACAGAACCGAACCCGGGTCACTGGAGCTGTGAGACTGTGGCAGTCCCCAGAACCGAACCCAGGACACTGGAGCTGTGAGACTGTGGCAGTAAACAGAACCGAACCCGGGACACTGGAGCTGTGAGACTGTGGCAGTAAACAGAACCGAACCCGGGACACTGGAGCTGTGAGACTGTGGCAGTAAACAGAACCGAACCCAGGACACTGGAGCTGTGAGACTGTGGCAGTAAACAGAACCGAACCCGGGACACTGGAGCTGTGAGACTGTGGCAGTAAACAGAACTGAACCCGGGACACTGGAGCTGTGAGACTGTGGCAGTAAACAGAACCGAACCCAGGTCACTGGAGCTGTGAGGTTGCGGCAGTAAACAGAACCGAACCCGGGACACTGGAGCTGTGAGACTGTGGCAGTAAACAGAACCGAACCCGGGACACTGGAGCTGTGAGACTGTGGCAGTAAACAGAACCGAACCCAGGTCACTGGAGCTGTGAGGTTGCGGCAGTAAACAGAACCGAACCCAGGTCACTGGAGCTGTGAGACTGTGGCAGTAAACAGAACCGAACCCGGGTCACTGGAGCTGTGAGGTTGCGGCAGTAAACAGAACCGAACTCAGGTCACTGGAGCTGTGAGGTTGCGGCAGTAAACAGAACCGAACCCAGGACACTGGAGCTGTGAGACTGTGGCAGTAAACAGAACCGAACCCGGGTCACTGGAGCTGTGAGACTGTGGCAGTAAGCAGAACCGAACCCGGGTCACTGGAGCTGTGAGGCTGTGGCAGTAAACAGAACCGAACCCGGGACACTGGAGCTGTGAGACTGTGGCAGTAAACAGAACCGAAACCGGGTCACTGGAGCTGTGAGACTGTGGCAGTAAACAGAACCGAACCCGGGACACTGGAGCTGTGAGGTTGCGGCAGTAAACAGAACCGAACCCAGGTCACTGGAGCTGTGAGACTGTGGCAGTAAACAGAACCGAACCCAGGTCACTGGAGCTGTGAGACTGTGGCAGTAAACAGAACCGAACCCGGGACACTGGAGCTGTCAGACTGTGGCAGTAAACAGAACCGAACCCGGGACACTGGAGCTGTGAGACTGTGGCAGTAAACAGAACCGAACCCAGGTCACTGGAGCTGTGAGACTGTGGCAGTAAACAGAACCGAACCCGGGACACTGGAGCTGTGAGACTGTGGCAGTAAACAGAACCGAACCCGGGACACTGGAGCTGTGAGACTGTGGCAGTAAACAGAACCGAACCCAGGTCACTGGAGCTGTGAGACTGTGGCAGTAAACTGAACCGAACCCGGGTCACTGGAGCTGTGAGACTGTGGCAGTAAACAGAACCGAACCCGGGTCACTGGAGCTGTGAGACTGTGGCAGTAAACAGAACCGAACCCGGGACACTGGAGCTGTGAGACTGTGGCAGTAAACAGAACCGAACCCAGGTCACTGGAGCTGTGAGACTGTGGCAGTAAACAGAACCGAACCCGGGACACTGGAGCTGTGAGACTGTGGCAGTAAACAGAACCGAACCCGGGTCACTGGAGCTGTGAGACTGTGGCAGTAAACAGAACCGAACCCGGGACACTGGAGCTGTGAGACTGTGGCAGTAAACAGAACCGAACCCGGGTCACTGGAGCTGTGAGACTGTGGCAGTAAACAGAACTGAACCCGGGTCACTGGAGCTGTGAGACTGTGGACAGTAAACAGAACCGAACCCAGGTCACTGGAGCTGTGAGACTGTGGCAGTAAACAGAACCGAACCCGGGTCACTGGAGCTGTGAGACTGTGGCAGTAAACAGAACTGAACCCAGGTCACTGGAGCTGTGAGACTGTGGCAGTAAACAGAACTGAACCCGGGACACTGGAGCTGTGAGACTGTGGCAGTAAACAGAACCGAACCCGGGTCACTGGAGCTGTGAGACTGTGGCAGTCCCCAGAACCGAACCCAGGACACTGGAGCTGTGAGACTGTGGCAGTAAACAGAACCGAACCCGGGACACTGGAGCTGTGAGACTGTGGCAGTAAACAGAACCGAACCCGGGACACTGGAGCTGTGAGACTGTGGCAGTAAACAGAACCGAACCCAGGACACTGGAGCTGTGAGACTGTGGCAGTAAACAGAACCGAACCCGGGACACTGGAGCTGTGAGACTGTGGCAGTAAACAGAACTGAACCCGGGACACTGGAGCTGTGAGACTGTGGCAGTAAACAGAACCGAACCCAGGTCACTGGAGCTGTGAGGTTGCGGCAGTAAACAGAACCGAACCCGGGACACTGGAGCTGTGAGACTGTGGCAGTAAACAGAACCGAACCCGGGACACTGGAGCTGTGAGACTGTGGCAGTAAACAGAACCGAACCCAGGTCACTGGAGCTGTGAGGTTGCGGCAGTAAACAGAACCGAACCCAGGTCACTGGAGCTGTGAGACTGTGGCAGTAAACAGAACCGAACCCGGGTCACTGGAGCTGTGAGGTTGCGGCAGTAAACAGAACCGAACTCAGGTCACTGGAGCTGTGAGGTTGCGGCAGTAAACAGAACCGAACCCAGGACACTGGAGCTGTGAGACTGTGGCAGTAAACAGAACCGAACCCGGGACACTGGAGCTGTGAGACTGTGGCAGTAAACAGAACCGAACCCGGGACACTGGAGCTGTGAGACTGTGGCAGTAAACAGAACCGAACCCGGGTCACTGGAGCTGTGAGACTGTGGCAGTCCCCAGAACCGAACCCAGGACACTGGAGCTGTGAGACTGTGGCAGTAAACAGAACCGAAACCGGGTCACTGGAGCTGTGAGACTGTGGCAGTAAACAGAACCGAACCCGGGACACTGGAGCTGTGAGACTGTGGCAGTAAACAGAACTGAACCCGGGACACTGGAGCTGTGAGACTGTGGCAGTAAACAGAACCGAACCCAGGTCACTGGAGCTGTGAGACTGTGGCAGTAAACAGAACCGAACCCGGGTCACTGGAGCTGTGAGACTGTGGCAGTAAACAGAACCGAACCCGGGTCACTGGAGCTGTGAGACTGTGGCAGTAAACAGAACCGAACCCGGGACACTGGAGCTGTGAGACTGTGGCAGTAAACAGAACCGATCCCGGGACACTGGAGCTGTGAGACTGTGACAGTAAACAGAACCGAACCCAGGACACTGGAGCTGTGAGACTGTGGCAGTAAACAGAACTGAACCCGGGTCACTGGAGCTGTGAGACTGTGACAGTAAACAGAACCGAACCCGGGACACTGGAGCTGTGAGACTGTGGCAGTAAACAGAACTGAACCCGGGTCACTGGAGCTGTGAGACTGTGGCAGTAAACAGAACCGAACCCGGGACACTGGAGCTGTGAGACTGTGGCAGTAAACAGAACCGAACCCAGGTCACTGGAGCTGTGAGACTGTGGCAGTAAACAGAACCGAACCCGGGACACTGGAGCTGTGAGACTGTGGCAGTAAACAGAACCGAACCCGGGACACTGGAGCTGTGAGACTGTGGCAGTAAACAGAACCGAACCCAGGTCACTGGAGCTGTGAGACTGTGGCAGTAAACAGAACCGAACCTGGGTCACTGGAGCTGTGAGACTGTGGCAGTAAACAGAACCGAACCCGGGTCACTGGAGCTGTGAGACTGTGGCAGTAAACAGAACCGAACCCGGGACACTGGAGCTGTGAGACTGTGGCAGTAAACAAAACCGAACCCGGGACACTGGAGCTGTGAGACTGTGGCAGTAAACAGAACTGAACCCGGGTCACTGGAGCTGTGAGACTGTGACAGTAAACAGAACCGAACCCAGGTCACTGGAGCTGTGAGACTGTGGCAGTAAACAGAACCGAACCCGGGTCACTGGAGCTGTGAGACTGTAGCAGTAAACAGAACCGAACCCGGGACACTGGAGCTGTGAGACTGTGGCAGTAAACAGAACCGAACCCAGGTCACTGGAGCTGTGAGACTGTGGCAGTAAACAGAACCGAACCCGGGTCACTGGAGCTGTGAGACTGTGACAGTAAACAGAACCGAACCCGGGACACTGGAGCTGTGAGACTGTGGCAGTAAACAGAACCGAACCCGGGACACTGGAGCTGTGAGACTGTGGCAGTAAACAGAACCGAACCCGGGACACTGGAGCTGTGAGACTGTGGCAGTAAACAGAACCGAACCCGGGACACTGGAGCTGTGAGACTGTGGCAGTAAACAGAACCGAACCCGGGACACTGGAGCTGTGAGACTGTGGCAGTAAACAGAACTGAACCCAGGTCACTGGAGCTGTGAGACTGTGGCAGTAAACAGAACCGAACCCGGGTCACTGGAGCTGTGAGACTGTGGCAGTCCCCAGAACCGAACCCAGGACACTGGAGCTGTGAGACTGTGGCAGTAAACAGAACCGAACCCGGGACACTGGAGCTGTGAGACTGTGGCAGTAAACAGAACTGAACCCGGGACACTGGAGCTGTGAGACTGTGGCAGTAAACAGAACCGAACCCAGGACACTGGAGCTGTGAGACTGTGGCAGTAAACAGAACCGAACCCGGGACACTGGAGCTGTGAGACTGTGGCAGTAAACAGAACCGAACCCGGGTCACGGGAGCTGTGAGACTGTGGCAGTAAACAGAACAGAACCCGGGACACTGGAGCTGTGAGACTGTGGCAGTAAACAGAACCGAACCCGGGACACTGGAGCTGTGAGACTGTGGCAGTAAACAGAACCGAACCCGGGACACTGGAGCTGTGAGACTGTGGCAGTAAACAGAACTGAACCCGGGACACTGGAGCTGTGAGACTGTGGCAGTAAACAGAACCGAACCCAGGTCACTGGAGCTGTGAGGTTGCGGCAGAAAACAGAACCGAACCCGGGACACTGGAGCTGTGAGACTGTGGCAGTAAACAGAACCGAACCCGGGACAGTGGAGCTGTGAGACTGTGGCAGTAAACAGAACCGAACCCGGGTCACTGGAGCTGTGAGGTTGCGGCAGTAAACAGAACCGAACCCAGGTCACTGGAGCTGTGAGACTGTGGCAGTAAACAGAACCGAACCCAGGTCACTGGAGCTGTGAGGTTGCGGCAGTAAACAGAACTGAACCCAGGTCACTGGAGCTGTGAGACTGTGGCAGTAAACAGAACCGAACCCGGGTCACTGGAGCTGTGAGGTTGCGGCAGTAAACAGAACCGAACCCGGGTCACTGGAGCTGTGAGACTGTGGCAGTAAACAGAACTGAACCCAGGTCACTGGAGCTGTGAGACTGTGGCAGTAAACAGAACCGAACCCGGGTCACTGGAGCTGTGAGGTTGCGGCAGTAAACAGAACCGAACTCAGGTCACTGGAGCTGTGAGGTTGCGGCAGTAAACAGAACCGAACCCAGGACACTGGAGCTGTGAGACTGTGGCAGTAAACAGAACCGAACCCGGGACACTGGAGCTGTGAGACTGTGGCAGTAAACAGAACCGAACCCGGGACACTGGAGCTGTGAGACTGTGGCAGTAAACAGAACCGAACCCGGGTCACTGGAGCTGTGAGACTGTGGCAGTAAACAGAACCGAACCCGGGTCACTGGAGCTGTGAGGCTGTGGCAGTAAACAGAACCGAACCCAGGACACTGGAGCTGTGAGACTGTGGCAGTAAACAGAACCGAAACCGGGTCACTGGAGCTGTGAGACTGTGGCAGTAAACAGAACTGAACCCGGGACACTGGAGCTGTGAGACTGTGACAGTAAACAGAACCGAAACCGGGTCACTGGAGCTGTGAGACTGTGGCAGTAAACAGAACTGAACCCGGGACACTGGAGCTGTGAGACTGTGGCAGTAAACAGAACCGAACCCGGGTCACTGGAGCTGTGAGACTGTGGCAGTAAACAGAACCGAACCCAGGACACTGGAGCTGTGAGACTGTGGCAGTAAACAGAACCGAACCCAGGTCACTGGAGCTGTGAGACTGTGGCAGTAAACAGAACCGAACCCGGGACACTGGAGCTGTGAGACTGTGGCAGTAAACAGAACCGAACCCGGGACACTGGAGCTGTGAGACTGTGGCAGTAAACAGAACTGAACCCGGGTCACTGGAGCTGTGAGACTGTGGCAGTAAACAGAACCGAACCCGGGACACTGGAGCTGTGAGACTGTGGCAGTAAACAGAACCGAACCCAGGTCACTGGAGCTGTGAGACTGTGTCAGTAAACAGAACCGAACACGGGACACTGGAGCTGTGAGACTGTGGCAGTAAACAGAACCGAACCCAGGTCACTGGAGCTGTGAGACTGTGTCAGTAAACAGAACCGAACCCAGGACACTGGAGCTGTGAGACTGTGGCAGTAAACAGAACCGAACACAGGACACTGGAGCTGTGAGACTGTGGCAGTAAACAGAACCGAACCCGGGACACTGGAGCTGTGAGACTGTGGCAGTAAACAGAACCGAACCCGGGACACTGGAGCTGTGAGACTGTGGCAGTAAACAGAACCGAACCCAGGTCACTGGAGCTGTGAGACTGTGGCAGTAAACAGAACCGAACCTGGGTCACTGGAGCTGTGAGACTGTGGCAGTAAACAGAACCGAACCCGGGTCACTGGAGCTGTGAGACTGTGGCAGTAAACAGAACCGAACCCGGGACACTGGAGCTGTGAGACTGTGGCAGTAAACAGAACCGAACCCGGGTCACTGGAGCTGTGAGACTGTGGCAGTAAACAGAACCGAACCCGGGTCACTGGAGCTGTGAGGCTGTGGCAGTAAACAGAACCGAACCCAGGACACTGGAGCTGTGAGACTGTGGCAGTAAACAGAACCGAAACCGGGTCACTGGAGCTGTGAGACTGTGGCAGTAAACAGAACTGAACCCGGGACACTGGAGCTGTGAGACTGTGACAGTAAACAGAACCGAAACCGGGTCACTGGAGCTGTGAGACTGTGGCAGTAAACAGAACTGAACCCGGGACACTGGAGCTGTGAGACTGTGGCAGTAAACAGAACCGAACCCGGGTCACTGGAGCTGTGAGACTGTGGCAGTAAACAGAACCGAACCCAGGACACTGGAGCTGTGAGACTGTGGCAGTAAACAGAACCGAACCCAGGTCACTGGAGCTGTGAGAATGTGGCAGTAAACAGAACCGAACCCGGGACACTGGAGCTGTGAGACTGTGGCAGTAAACAGAACCGAACCCGGGACACTGGAGCTGTGAGACTGTGGCAGTAAACAGAACTGAACCCGGGTCACTGGAGCTGTGAGACTGTGGCAGTAAACAGAACCGAACCCGGGACACTGGAGCTGTGAGACTGTGGCAGTAAACAGAACCGAACCCAGGTCACTGGAGCTGTGAGACTGTGTCAGTAAACAGAACCGAACACGGGACACTGGAGCTGTGAGACTGTGGCAGTAAACAGAACCGAACCCAGGTCACTGGAGCTGTGAGACTGTGTCAGTAAACAGAACCGAACCCAGGACACTGGAGCTGTGAGACTGTGGCAGTAAACAGAACCGAACACAGGACACTGGAGCTGTGAGACTGTGGCAGTAAACAGAACCGAACCCGGGACACTGGAGCTGTGAGACTGTGGCAGTAAACAGAACCGAACCCGGGACACTGGAGCTGTGAGACTGTGGCAGTAAACAGAACCGAACCCAGGTCACTGGAGCTGTGAGACTGTGGCAGTAAACAGAACCGAACCTGGGTCACTGGAGCTGTGAGACTGTGGCAGTAAACAGAACCGAACCCGGGTCACTGGAGCTGTGAGACTGTGGCAGTAAACAGAACCGAACCCGGGACACTGGAGCTGTGAGACTGTGGCAGTAAACAGAACCGAACCCAGGTCACTGGAGCTGTGAGACTGTGGCAGTAAACAGAACCGAACCCGGGACACTGGAGCTGTGAGACTGTGGCAGTAAACAGAACCGAACCCGGGTCACTGGAGCTGTGAGACTGTGGCAGTAAACAGAACCGAACCCGGGACACTGGAGCTGTGAGACTGTGGCAGTAAACAGAACCGAACCCGGGTCACTGGAGCTGTGAGACTGTGGCAGTAAACAGAACTGAACCCGGGTCACTGGAGCTGTGAGACTGTGACAGTAAACAGAACCGAACCCAGGTCACTGGAGCTGTGAGACTGTGGCAGTAAACAGAACCGAACCCGGGTCCCTGGAGCTGTGAGACTGTGGCAGTAAACAGTACCGAACCCGGGTCACTGGAGCTGTGAGACTGTGGCAGTAAACAGAACCGAACCCAGGTCACTGGAGCTGTGAGACTGTGGCAGTAAACAGAACCGAACCCGGGTCACTGGAGCTGTGAGACTGTGGCAGTAAACAGAACCGAACCCGGGACACTGGAGCTGTGAGACTGTGGCAGTAAACAGAACTGAACCCGGGTCACAGGAGCTGTGAGACTGTGACAGTAAACAGAACCGAACCCGGGACACTGGAGCTGTGAGACTGGCAGTAAACAGAACTGAACCCGGGTCACTGGAGCTGTGAGACTGTGGCAGTAAACAGAACCGAACCCGGGACACTGGAGCTGTGAGACTGTGGCAGTAAACAGAACCGAACGCGGGACACTGGAGCTGTGAGACTGTGGCAGTAAACAGAACCGAACCCGGGTCACTGGAGCTGTGAGACTGTGGCAGTAAACAGAACCGAACCCGGGACACTGGAGCTGTGAGACTGTGGCAGTAAACAGAACCGAACCCGGGTCACTGGAGCTGTGAGACTGTGGCAGTAAACAGAACCGAACCCGGGTCACTGGAGCTGTGAGGCTGTGGCAGTAAACAGAACCGAACCCGGGACACTGGAGCTGTGAGACTGTGGCAGTAAACAGAACCGAACCCGGGTCACTGGAGCTGTGAGACTGTGGCAGTAAACAGAACCGAACCCGGGACACTGGAGCTGTGAGACTGTGGCAGTAAACAGAACCGAACCCGGGACACTGGAGCTGTGAGACTGTGGCAGTAAACAGAACCGAACCCGGGACACTGGAGCTGTGAGACTGTGGCAGTAAACAGAAATGAACCCGGGACACTGGAGCTGTGAGACTGTGGCAGTAAACAGAACCGAACCCAGGTCACTGGAGCTGTGAGGTTGCGGCAGTAAACAGAACCGAACCCGGGACACTGGAGCTGTGAGACTGTGGCAGTAAACAGAACCGAACCCGGGACACTGGAGCTGTGAGACTGTGACAGTAAACAGAACCGAACCCGGGACACTGGAGCTGTGAGACTGTGGCAGTAAACAGAACCGAACCCGGGACACTGGAGCTGTGAGACTGTGGCAGTAAACAGAACCGAACCCGGGACACTGGAGCTGTGAGACTGTGGCAGTAAACAGAACCGAACCCGGGACACTGGAGCTGTGAGACTGTGGCAGTAAACAGAACCGAACCCGGGACACTGGAGCTGTGAGACTGTGGCAGTAAACAGAACTGAACCCA
Organism: Heterodontus francisci; assembly: GCF_036365525.1. Classification (NCBI taxonomy): domain Eukaryota; kingdom Metazoa; phylum Chordata; class Chondrichthyes; order Heterodontiformes; family Heterodontidae; genus Heterodontus; species Heterodontus francisci. Next base: position 431,645 of record NW_027141695.1, read on the forward strand.
GGTCACTGGAGCTGTGAGACTGTGGCAGTAAACAGAACCGAACCCGGGTCACTGGAGCTGTGAGACTGTGGCAGTCCCCAGAACCGAACCCAGGACACTGGAGCTGTGAGACTGTGGCAGTAAACAGAACCGAACCCGGGACACTGGAGCTGTGAGACTGTGGCAGTAAACAGAACTGAACCCGGGACACTGGAGCTGTGAGACTGTGGCAGTAAACAGAACCGAACCCAGGACACTGGAGCTGTGAGACTGTGGCAGTAAACAGAACCGAACCCGGGTCACGGGAGCTGTGAGACTGTGGCAGTAAACAGAACAGAACCCGGGACACTGGAGCTGTGAGACTGTGGCAGTAAACAGAACCGAACCCGGGACACTGGAGCTGTGAGACTGTGGCAGTAAACAGAACCGAGCCCGGGACACTGGAGCTGTGAGACTGTGGCAGTAAACAGAACTGAACCCGGGACACTGGAGCTGTGAGACTGTGGCAGTAAACAGAACCGAACCCAGGTCACTGGAGCTGTGAGGTTGCGGCAGTAAACAGAACCGAACCCGGGACACTGGAGCTGTGAGACTGTGGCAGTAAACAGAACCGAACCCGGGACAGTGGAGCTGTGAGACTGTGGCAGTAAACAGAACCGAACCCGGGTCACTGGAGCTGTGAGGTTGCGGCAGTAAACAGAACCGAACCCAGGTCACTGGAGCTGTGTGACTGTGGCAGTAAACAGAACCGAACCCAGGTCACTGGAGCTGTGAGGTTGCGGCAGTAAACAGAACTGAACCCAGGTCACTGGAGCTGTGAGACTGTGGCAGTAAACAGAACCGAACCCGGGTCACTGGAGCTGTGAGGTTGCGGCAGTAAACAGAACCGAACCCGGGTCACTGGAGCTGTGAGACTGTGGCAGTAAACAGAACTGAACCCAGGTCACTGGAGCTGTGAGACTGTGGCAGTAAACAGAACCGAACCCGGGTCACTGGAGCTGTGAGGTTGCGGCAGTAAACAGAACCGAACTCAGGTCACTGGAGCTGTGAGGTTGCGGCAGTAAACAGAACCGAACCCAGGACACTGGAGCTGTGAGACTGTGGCAGTAAACAGAACCGAACCCGGGACACTGGAGCTGTGAGACTGTGGCAGTAAACAGAACCGAACCCGGGACACTGGAGCTGTGAGACTGTGGCAGTAAACAGAACCGAACCCGGGTCACTGGAGCTGTGAGACTGTGGCAGTAAACAGAACCGAACCCGGGTCACTGGAGCTGTGAGGCTGTGGCAGTAAACAGAACCGAACCCAGGACACTGGAGCTGTGAGACTGTGGCAGTAAACAGAACCGAAACCGGGTCACTGGAGCTGTGAGACTGTGGCAGTAAACAGAACTGAACCCGGGACACTGGAGCTGTGAGACTGTGACAGTAAACAGAACCGAAACCGGGTCACTGGAGCTGTGAGACTGTGGCAGTAAACAGAACTGAACCCGGGACACTGGAGCTGTGAGACTGTGGCAGTAAACAGAACCGAACCCGGGTCACTGGAGCTGTGAGACTGTGGCAGTAAACAGAACCGAACCCAGGACACTGGAGCTGTGAGACTGTGGCAGTAAACAGAACCGAACCCAGGTCACTGGAGCTGTGAGACTGTGGCAGTAAACAGAACCGAACCCGGGACACTGGAGCTGTGAGACTGTGGCAGTAAACAGAACCGAACCCGGGACACTGGAGCTGTGAGACTGTGGCAGTAAACAGAACTGAACCCGGGTCACTGGAGCTGTGAGACTGTGGCAGTAAACAGAACCGAACCCGGGACACTGGAGCTGTGAGACTGTGGCAGTAAACAGAACCGAACCCAGGTCACTGGAGCTGTGAGACTGTGGCAGTAAACAGAACCGAACCCGGGACACTGGAGCTGTGAGACTGTGTCAGTAAACAGAACCGAACACGGGACACTGGAGCTGTGAGACTGTGGCAGTAAACAGAACCGAACCCGGGACACTGGAGCTGTGAGACTGTGGCAGTAAACAGAACCGAACCCGGGACACTGGAGCTGTGAGACTGTGGCAGTAAACAGAACCGAACCCAGGTCACTGGAGCTGTGAGACTGTGGCAGTAAACAGAACCGAACCTGGGTCACTGGAGCTGTGAGACTGTGGCAGTAAACAGAACCGAACCCGGGTCACTGGAGCTGTGAGACTGTGGCAGTAAACAGAACCGAACCCGGGACACTGGAGCTGTGAGACTGTGGCAGTAAACAGAACCGAACCCAGGTCACTGGAGCTGTGAGACTGTGGCAGTAAACAGAACCGAACCCGGGACACTGGAGCTGTGAGACTGTGGCAGTAAACAGAACCGAACCCGGGTCACTGGAGCTGTGAGACTGTGGCAGTAAACAGAACCGAACCCGGGTCACTGGAGCTGTGAGACTGTGGCAGTAAACAGAACTGAACCCGGGTCACTGGAGCTGTGAGACTGTGACAGTAAACAGAACCGAACCCAGGTCACTGGAGCTGTGAGACTGTGGCAGTAAACAGAACCGAACCCGGGTCCCTGGAGCTGTGAGACTGTGGCAGTAAACAGTACCGAACCCGGGTCACTGGAGCTGTGAGACTGTGGCAGTAAACAGAACCGAACCCAGGTCACTGGAGCTGTGAGACTGTGGCAGTAAACAGAACCGAACCCGGGTCACTGGAGCTGTGAGACTGTGGCAGTAAACAGAACCGAACCCGGGACACTGGAGCTGTGAGACTGTGGCAGTAAACAGAACTGAACCCGGGTCACAGGAGCTGTGAGACTGTGACAGTAAACAGAACCGAACCCGGGACACTGGAGCTGTGAGACTGGCAGTAAACAGAACTGAACCCGGGTCACTGGAGCTGTGAGACTGTGGCAGTAAACAGAACCGAACCCGGGACACTGGAGCTGTGAGACTGTGGCAGTAAACAGAACCGAACGCGGGACACTGGAGCTGTGAGACTGTGGCAGTAAACAGAACCGAACCCGGGTCACTGGAGCTGTGAGACTGTGGCAGTAAACAGAACCGAACCCGGGACACTGGAGCTGTGAGACTGTGGCAGTAAACAGAACCGAACCCGGGTCACTGGAGCTGTGAGACTGTGGCAGTAAACAGAACCGAACCCGGGTCACTGGAGCTGTGAGGCTGTGGCAGTAAACAGAACCGAACCCGGGACACTGGAGCTGTGAGACTGTGGCAGTAAACAGAACCGAACCCGGGTCACTGGAGCTGTGAGACTGTGGCAGTAAACAGAACCGAACCCGGGACACTGGAGCTGTGAGACTGTGGCAGTAAACAGAACCGAACCCGGGACACTGGAGCTGTGAGACTGTGGCAGTAAACAGAACCGAACCCGGGACACTGGAGCTGTGAGACTGTGGCAGTAAACAGAACTGAACCCGGGACACTGGAGCTGTGAGACTGTGGCAGTAAACAGAACCGAACCCAGGTCACTGGAGCTGTGAGGTTGCGGCAGTAAACAGAACCGAACCCGGGACACTGGAGCTGTGAGACTGTGGCAGTAAACAGAACCGAACCCGGGACAGTGGAGCTGTGAGACTGTGGCAGTAAACAGAACCGAACCCAGGTCACTGGAGCTGTGAGGTTGCGGCAGTAAACAGAACTGAACCCAGGTCACTGGAGCTGTGAGACTGTGGCAGTAAACAGAACCGAACCCGGGTCACTGGAGCTGTGAGGTTGCGGCAGTAAACAGAACCGAACCCGGGTCACTGGAGCTGTGAGACTGTGGCAGTAAACAGAACTGAACCCAGGTCACTGGAGCTGTGAGACTGTGGCAGTAAACAGAACCGAACCCGGGTCACTGGAGCTGTGAGGTTGCGGCAGTAAACAGAACCGAACTCAGGTCACTGGAGCTGTGAGGTTGCGGCAGTAAACAGAACCGAACCCAGGACACTGGAGCTGTGAGACTGTGGCAGTAAACAGAACCGAACCCGGGACACTGGAGCTGTGAGACTGTGGCAGTAAACAGAACCGAACCCGGGACACTGGAGCTGTGAGACTGTGGCAGTAAACAGAACCGAACCCGGGTCACTGGAGCTGTGAGACTGTGGCAGTAAACAGAACCGAACCCGGGTCACTGGAGCTGTGAGGCTGTGGCAGTAAACAGAACCGAACCCAGGACACTGGAGCTGTGAGACTGTGGCAGTAAACAGAACCGAAACCGGGTCACTGGAGCTGTGAGACTGTGGCAGTAAACAGAACTGAACCCGGGACACTGGAGCTGTGAGACTGTGACAGTAAACAGAACCGAAACCGGGTCACTGGAGCTGTGAGACTGTGGCAGTAAACAGAACTGAACCCGGGACACTGGAGCTGTGAGACTGTGGCAGTAAACAGAACCGAACCCGGGTCACTGGAGCTGTGAGACTGTGGCAGTAAACAGAACCGAACCCAGGACACTGGAGCTGTGAGACTGTGGCAGTAAACAGAACCGAACCCAGGTCACTGGAGCTGTGAGACTGTGGCAGTAAACAGAACCGAACCCGGGACACTGGAGCTGTGAGACTGTGGCAGTAAACAGAACCGAACCCGGGACACTGGAGCTGTGAGACTGTGGCAGTAAACAGAACTGAACCCGGGTCACTGGAGCTGTGAGACTGTGGCAGTAAACAGAACCGAACCCGGGACACTGGAGCTGTGAGACTGTGGCAGTAAACAGAACCGAACCCAGGTCACTGGAGCTGTGAGACTGTGGCAGTAAACAGAACCGAACCCGGGACACTGGAGCTGTGAGACTGTGTCAGTAAACAGAACCGAACACGGGACACTGGAGCTGTGAGACTGTGGCAGTAAACAGAACCGAACCCGGGACACTGGAGCTGTGAGACTGTGGCAGTAAACAGAACCGAACCCGGGACACTGGAGCTGTGAGACTGTGGCAGTAAACAGAACCGAACCCAGGTCACTGGAGCTGTGAGACTGTGGCAGTAAACAGAACCGAACCTGGGTCACTGGAGCTGTGAGACTGTGGCAGTAAACAGAACCGAACCCGGGTCACTGGAGCTGTGAGACTGTGGCAGTAAACAGAACCGAACCCGGGACACTGGAGCTGTGAGACTGTGGCAGTAAACAGAAGCGAACCCAGGTCACTGGAGCTGTGAGACTGTGGCAGTAAACAGAACCGAACCCGGGACACTGGAGCTGTGAGACTGTGGCAGTAAACAGAACCGAACCCGGGTCACTGGAGCTGTGAGACTGTGGCAGTAAACAGAACCGAACCCGGGACACTGGAGCTGTGAGACTGTGGCAGTAAACAGAACCGAACCCGGGTCACTGGAGCTGTGAGACTGTGGCAGTAAACAGAACTGAACCCGGGTCACTGGAGCTGTGAGACTGTGACAGTAAACAGAACCGAACCCAGGTCACTGGAGCTGTGAGACTGTGGCAGTAAACAGAACCGAACCCGGGTCCCTGGAGCTGTGAGACTGTGGCAGTAAACAGTACCGAACCCGGGTCACTGGAGCTGTGAGACTGTGGCAGTAAACAGAACCGAACCCAGGTCACTGGAGCTGTGAGACTGTGGCAGTAAACAGAACCGAACCCGGGTCACTGGAGCTGTGAGACTGTGGCAGTAAACAGAACCGAACCCGGGACACTGGAGCTGTGAGACTGTGGCAGTAAACAGAACTGAACCCGGGTCACAGGAGCTGTGAGACTGTGACAGTAAACAGAACCGAACCCGGGACACTGGAGCTGTGAGACTGGCAGTAAACAGAACTGAACCCGGGTCACTGGAGCTGTGAGACTGTGGCAGTAAACAGAACCGAACCCGGGACACTGGAGCTGTGAGACTGTGGCAGTAAACAGAACCGAACGCGGGACACTGGAGCTGTGAGACTGTGGCAGTAAACAGAACCGAACCCGGGTCACTGGAGCTGTGAGACTGTGGCAGTAAACAGAACCGAACCCGGGACACTGGAGCTGTGAGACTGTGGCAGTAAACAGAACCGAACCCGGGTCACTGGAGCTGTGAGACTGTGGCAGTAAACAGAACCGAACCCGGGTCACTGGAGCTGTGAGGCTGTGGCAGTAAACAGAACCGAACACGGGACACTGGAGCTGTGAGACTGTGGCAGTAAACAGAACCGAACCCGGGTCACTGGAGCTGTGAGACTGTGGCAGTAAACAGAACCGAACCCGGGACACTGGAGCTGTGAGACTGTGGCAGTAAACAGAACCGAACCCGGGACACTGGAGCTGTGAGACTGTGGCAGTAAACAGAACCGAACCCGGGACACTGGAGCTGTGAGACTGTGGCAGTAAACAGAACTGAACCCGGGACACTGGAGCTGTGAGACTGTGGCAGTAAACAGAACCGAACCCAGGTCACTGGAGCTGTGAGGTTGCGGCAGTAAACAGAACCGAACCCGGGACACTGGAGCTGTGAGACTGTGGCAGTAAACAGAACCGAACCCGGGACAGTGGAGCTGTGAGACTGTGGCAGTAAACAGAACCGAACCCAGGTCACTGGAGCTGTGAGGTTGCGGCAGTAAACAGAACTGAACCCAGGTCACTGGAGCTGTGAGACTGTGGCAGTAAACAGAACCGAACCCGGGTCACTGGAGCTGTGAGGTTGCGGCAGTAAACAGAACCGAACCCGGGTCACTGGAGCTGTGAGACTGTGGCAGTAAACAGAACTGAACCCAGGTCACTGGAGCTGTGAGACTGTGGCAGTAAACAGAACCGAACCCGGGTCACTGGAGCTGTGAGGTTGCGGCAGTAAACAGAACCGAACTCAGGTCACTGGAGCTGTGAGGTTGCGGCAGTAAACAGAACCGAACCCAGGACACTGGAGCTGTGAGACTGTGGCAGTAAACAGAACCGAACCCGGGACACTGGAGCTGTGAGACTGTGGCAGTAAACAGAACCGAACCCGGGACACTGGAGCTGTGAGACTGTGGCAGTAAACAGAACCGAACCCGGGTCACTGGAGCTGTGAGACTGTGGCAGTAAACAGAACTGAACCCGGGTCACTGGAGCTGTGAGACTGTGACAGTAAACAGAACCGAACCCAGGTCACTGGAGCTGTGAGACTGTGGCAGTAAACAGAACCGAACCCGGGTCCCTGGAGCTGTGAGACTGTGGCAGTAAACAGTACCGAACCCGGGTCACTGGAGCTGTGAGACTGTGGCAGTAAACAGAACCGAACCCAGGTCACTGGAGCTGTGAGACTGTGGCAGTAAACAGAACCGAACCCGGGTCACTGGAGCTGTGAGACTGTGGCAGTAAACAGAACCGAACCCGGGACACTGGAGCTGTGAGACTGTGGCAGTAAACAGAACTGAACCCGGGTCACAGGAGCTGTGAGACTGTGACAGTAAACAGAACCGAACCCGGGACACTGGAGCTGTGAGACTGGCAGTAAACAGAACTGAACCCGGGTCACTGGAGCTGTGAGACTGTGGCAGTAAACAGAACCGAACCCGGGACACTGGAGCTGTGAGACTGTGGCAGTAAACAGAACCGAACGCGGGACACTGGAGCTGTGAGACTGTGGCAGTAAACAGAACCGAACCCGGGTCACTGGAGCTGTGAGACTGTGGCAGTAAACAGAACTGAACCCGGGACACTGGAGCTGTGAGACTGTGGCAGTAAACAGAACCGAACCCAGGTCACTGGAGCTGTGAGGTTGCGGCAGTAAACAGAACCGAACCCGGGACACTGGAGCTGTGAGACTGTGGCAGTAAACAGAACCGAACCCGGGACAGTGGAGCTGTGAGACTGTGGCAGTAAACAGAACCGAACCCAGGTCACTGGAGCTGTGAGGTTGCGGCAGTAAACAGAACTGAACCCAGGTCACTGGAGCTGTGAGACTGTGGCAGTAAACAGAACCGAACCCGGGTCACTGGAGCTGTGAGGTTGCGGCAGTAAACAGAACCGAACCCGGGTCACTGGAGCTGTGAGACTGTGGCAGTAAACAGAACTGAACCCAGGTCACTGGAGCTGTGAGACTGTGGCAGTAAACAGAACCGAACCCGGGTCACTGGAGCTGTGAGGTTGCGGCAGTAAACAGAACCGAACCCGGGACACTGGAGCTGTGAGACTGTGACAGTAAACAGAACCGAACTCAGGTCACTGGAGCTGTGAGGTTGCGGCAGTAAACAGAACCGAACCCAGGACACTGGAGCTGTGAGACTGTGGCAGTAAACAGAACCGAACCCGGGACACTGGAGCTGTGAGACTGTGGCAGTAAACAGAACCGAACCCGGGACACTGGAGCTGTGAGACTGTGGCAGTAAACAGAACCGAACCCGGGTCACTGGAGCTGTGAGACTGTGGCAGTAAACAGAACCGAACCCGGGTCACTGGAGCTGTGAGGCTGTGGCAGTAAACAGAACCGAACCCAGGACACTGGAGCTGTGAGACTGTGGCAGTAAACAGAACCGAAACCGGGTCACTGGAGCTGTGAGACTGTGGCAGTAAACAGAACTGAACCCGGGACACTGGAGCTGTGAGACTGTGTCAGTAAACAGAACCGAACACGGGACACTGGAGCTGTGAGACTGTGGCAGTAAACAGAACCGAACCCGGGACACTGGAGCTGTGAGACTGTGGCAGTAAACAGAACCGAACCCGGGACACTGGAGCTGTGAGACTGTGGCAGTAAACAGAACCGAACCCGGGACACTGGAGCTGTGAGACTGTGGCAGTAAACAGAACCGAACCCAGGTCACTGGAGCTGTGAGACTGTGGCAGTAAACAGAACCGAACCTGGGTCACTGGAGCTGTGAGACTGTGGCAGTAAACAGAACCGAACCCGGGTCACTGGAGCTGTGAGACTGTGGCAGTAAACAGAACCGAACCCGGGACACTGGAGCTGTGAGACTGTGGCAGTAAACAGAACCGAACCCAGGTCACTGGAGCTGTGAGACTGTGGCAGTAAACAGAACCGAACCCGGGACACTGGAGCTGTGAGACTGTGGCAGTAAACAGAACCGAACCCGGGTCACTGGAGCTGTGAGACTGTGGCAGTAAACAGAACCGAACCCGGGACACTGGAGCTGTGAGACTGTGGCAGTAAACAGAACCGAACCCGGGTCACTGGAGCTGTGAGACTGTGGCAGTAAACAGAACTGAACCCGGGTCACTGGAGCTGTGAGACTGTGACAGTAAACAGAACCGAACCCAGGTCACTGGAGCTGTGAGACTGTGGCAGTAAACAGAACCGAACCCGGGTCCCTGGAGCTGTGAGACTGTGGCAGTAAACAGTACCGAACCCGGGTCACTGGAGCTGTGAGACTGTGGCAGTAAACAGAACCGAACCCAGGTCACTGGAGCTGTGAGACTGTGGCAGTAAACAGAACCGAACCCGGGTCACTGGAGCTGTGAGACTGTGGCAGTAAACAGAACCGAACCCGGGACACTGGAGCTGTGAGACTGTGGCAGTAAACAGAACTGAACCCGGGTCACAGGAGCTGTGAGACTGTGACAGTAAACAGAACCGAACCCGGGACACTGGAGCTGTGAGACTGGCAGTAAACAGAACTGAACCCGGGTCACTGGAGCTGTGAGACTGTGGCAGTAAACAGAACCGAACCCGGGACACTGGAGCTGTGAGACTGTGGCAGTAAACAGAACCGAACGCGGGACACTGGAGCTGTGAGACTGTGGCAGTAAACAGAACCGAACCCGGGTCACTGGAGCTGTGAGACTGTGGCAGTAAACAGAACCGAACCCGGGACACTGGAGCTGTGAGACTGTGGCAGTAAACAGAACCGAACCCGGGTCACTGGAGCTGTGAGACTGTGGCAGTAAACAGAACCGAACCCGGGTCACTGGAGCTGTGAGGCTGTGGCAGTAAACAGAACCGAACCCGGGACACTGGAGCTGTGAGACTGTGGCAGTAAACAGAACCGAACCCGGGTCACTGGAGCTGTGAGACTGTGGCAGTAAACAGAACCGAACCCGGGACACTGGAGCTGTGAGACTGTGGCAGTAAACAGAACCGAACCCGGGACACTGGAGCTGTGAGACTGTGGCAGTAAACAGAACCGAACCCGGGACACTGGAGCTGTGAGACTGTGGCAGTAAACAGAACTGAACCCGGGACACTGGAGCTGTGAGACTGTGGCAGTAAACAGAACCGAACCCAGGTCACTGGAGCTGTGAGGTTGCGGCAGTAAACAGAACTGAACCCAGGTCACTGGAGCTGTGAGACTGTGGCAGTAAACAGAACCGAACCCGGGTCACTGGAGCTGTGAGGTTGCGGCAGTAAACAGAACCGAACCCGGGTCACTGGAGCTGTGAGACTGTGGCAGTAAACAGAACTGAACCCAGGTCACTGGAGCTGTGAGACTGTGGCAGTAAACAGAACCGAACCCGGGTCACTGGAGCTGTGAGGTTGCGGCAGTAAACAGAACCGAACTCAGGTCACTGGAGCTGTGAGACTGTGGCAGTAAACAGAACCGAACCCGGGACACTGGAGCTGTGAGACTGTGGCAGTAAACAGAACCGAACCCGGGACACTGGAGCTGTGAGACTGTGGCAGTAAACAGAACCGAACCCGGGACACTGGAGCTGTGAGACTGTGGCAGTAAACAGAACTGAACCCGGGACACTGGAGCTGTGAGACTGTGGCAGTAAACAGAACCGAACCCAGGTCACTGGAGCTGTGAGGTTGCGGCAGTAAACAGAACTGAACCCAGGTCACTGGAGCTGTGAGACTGTGGCAGTAAACAGAACCGAACCCGGGTCACTGGAGCTGTGAGGTTGCGGCAGTAAACAGAACCGAACCCGGGTCACTGGAGCTGTGAGACTGTGGCAGTAAACAGAACTGAACCCAGGTCACTGGAGCTGTGAGACTGTGGCAGTAAACAGAACCGAACCCGGGTCACTGGAGCTGTGAGGTTGCGGCAGTAAACAGAACCGAACTCAGGTCACTGGAGCTGTGAGGTTGCGGCAGTAAACAGAACCGAACCCAGGACACTGGAGCTGTGAGACTGTGGCAGTAAACAGAACCGAACCCGGGACACTGGAGCTGTGAGACTGTGGCAGTAAACAGAACCGAACCCGGGACACTGGAGCTGTGAGACTGTGGCAGTAAACAGAACCGAACCCGGGTCACTGGAGCTGTGAGACTGTGGCAGTAAACAGAACCGAACCCGGGTCACTGGAGCTGTGAGGCTGTGGCAGTAAACAGAACCGAACCCGGGTCACTGGAGCTGTGAGACTGTGGCAGTAAACAGAACCGAACCCAGGACACTGGAGCTGTGAGACTGTGGCAGTAAACAGAACCGAACCCAGGACACTGGAGCTGTGAGACTGTGGCAGTAAACAGAACCGAAACCGGGTCACTGGAGCTGTGAGACTGTGGCAGTAAACAGAACCGAACCCAGGACACTGGAGCTGTGAGACTGTGGCAGTAAACAGAACCGAACCCAGGTCACTGGAGCTGTGAGACTGTGGCAGTAAACAGAACCGAACCCGGGACACTGGAGCTGTGAGACTGTGGCAGTAAACAGAACTGAACCCGGGTCACTGGAGCTGTGAGACTGTGGCAGTAAACAGAACCGAACCCGGGACACTGGAGCTGTGAGACTGTGGCAGTAAATAGAACTGAACCCGGGTCACTGGAGCTGTGAGACTGTGGCAGTAAACAGAACCGAACCCGGGACACTGGAGCTGTGAGACTGTGGCAGTAAACAGAACCGAACCCAGGTCACTGGAGCTGTGAGACTGTGGCAGTAAACAGAACCGAACCCGGGACACTGGAGCTGTGAGACTGTGTCAGTAAACAGAACCGAACACGGGACACTGGAGCTGTGAGACTGTGGCAGTAAACAGAACCGAACCCGGGACACTGGAGCTGTGAGACTGTGGCAGTAAACAGAACCGAACCCGGGACACTGGAGCTGTGAGACTGTGGCAGTAAACAGAACCGAACCCAGGTCACTGGAGCTGTGAGACTGTGGCAGTAAACAGAACCGAACCTGGGTCACTGGAGCTGTGAGACTGTGGCAGTAAACAGAACCGAACCCGGGTCACTGGAGCTGTGAGACTGTGGCAGTAAACAGAACCGAACCCGGGACACTGGAGCTGTGAGACTGTGGCAGTAAACAGAACCGAACCCAGGTCACTGGAGCTGTGAGACTGTGGCAGTAAACAGAACCGAACCCGGGACACTGGAGCTGTGAGACTGTGGCAGTAAACAGAACCGAACCCGGGTCACTGGAGCTGTGAGACTGTGGCAGTAAACAGAACCGAACCCGGGACACTGGAGCTGTGAGACTGTGGCAGTAAACAGAACCGAACCCGGGTCACTGGAGCTGTGAGACTGTGGCAGTAAACAGAACTGAACCCGGGTCACTGGAGCTGTGAGACTGTGACAGTAAACAGAACCGAACCCAGGTCACTGGAGCTGTGAGACTGTGGCAGTAAACAGAACCGAACCCGGGTCCCTGGAGCTGTGAGACTGTGGCAGTAAACAGAACCGAACCCGGGTCACTGGAGCTGTGAGACTGTGGCAGTAAACAGAACCGAACCCAGGTCACTGGAGCTGTGAGACTGTGGCAGTAAACAGAACCGAACCCGGGTCACTGGAGCTGTGAGACAGTGGCAGTAAACAGAACCGAACCCGGGACACTGGAGCTGTGAGACTGTGGCAGTAAACAGAACTGAACCCGGGTCACAGGAGCTGTGAGACTGTGACAGTAAACAGAACCGAACCCGGGACACTGGAGCTGTGAGACTGGCAGTAAACAGAACTGAACCCGGGTCACTGGAGCTGTGAGACTGTGGCAGTAAACAGAACCGAACCCGGGACACTGGAGCTGTGAGACTGTGGCAGTAAACAGAACCGAACCCGGGACACTGGAGCTGTGAGACTGTGGCAGTAAACAGAACCGAACCCGGGTCACTGGAGCTGTGAGACTGTGGCAGTAAACAGAACCGAACCCGGGACACTGGAGCTGTGAGACTGTGGCAGTAAACAGAACCGAACCCGGGTCACTGGAGCTGTGAGACTGTGGCAGTAAACAGAACCGAACCCGGGTCACTGGAGCTGTGAGGCTGTGGCAGTAAACAGAACCGAACCCGGGACACTGGAGCTGTGAGACTGTGGCAGTAAACAGAACCGAACCCGGGTCACTGGAGCTGTGAGACTGTGGCAGTAAACAGAACCGAACCCGGGACACTGGAGCTGTGAGACTGTGGCAGTAAACAGAACCGAACCCGGGACACTGGAGCTGTGAGACTGTGGCAGTAAACAGAACCGAACCCGGGTCACTGGAGCTGTGAGACTGTGGCAGTAAACAGAACTGAACCCGGGACACTGGAGCTGTGAGACTGTGGCAGTAAACAGAACCGAACCCGGGTCACTGGAGCTGTGAGACTGTGGCAGTCCCCAGAACCGAACCCAGGACACTGGAGCTGTGAGACTGTGGCAGTAAACAGAACCGAACCCGGGACACTGGAGCTGTGAGACTGTGGCAGTAAACAGAACTGAACCCGGGACACTGAAGCTGTGAGACTGTGGCAGTAAACAGAACCGAACCCGGGTCACGGGAGCTGTGAGACTGTGGCAGTAAACAGAACCGAACCCGGGACACTGGAGCTGTGAGACTGTGGCAGTAAACAGAACTGAACCCGGGACACTGGTGCTGTGAGACTGTGGCAGTAAACAGAACCGAACCCAGGTCACTGGAGCTGTGAGGTTGCGGCAGTAAACAGAACCGGACCCGGGACACTGTAGCTGTGAGACTGTGGCAGTAAACAGAACCGAACCCGGGACACTGGAGCTGTGAGACTGTGGCAGTAAACAGAACTGAACCCGGGACACTGGAGCTGTGAGACTGTGGCAGTAAACAGAACCGAACCGGGACACTGGAGCTGTGAGACTGTGGCAGTAAACAGAACCGAACCCAGGTCACTGGAGCTGTGAGGTTGCGGCAGTAAACAGAACCGAACCCAGGACACTGGAGCTGTGAGGTTGCGGCAGTAAACAGAACCGAACCCAGGTCACTGGAGCTGTGAGACTGTGGCAGTAAACAGAACCGAACCCAGGTCACTGGAGCTGTGAGACTGTGGCATTAAACAGAACCGAACCCGGGTCACTGGAGCTGTGAGGTTGCGGCAGTAAACAGAACCGAACTCAGGTCACTGGAGCTGTGAGGTTGCGGCAGTAAACAGAACCGAACCCAGGTCACTGGAGCTGTGAGACTGTGGCAGTAAACAGAACCGAACCCAGGTCACTGGAGCTGTGAGACTGTGGCAGTAAACAGAACCGAACCCGGGTCACTGGAGCTGTGAGACTGTGGCAGTAAACAGAACCGAACCCAGGTCACTGGAGCTGTGAGACTGTGGCAGTAAACAGAACCGAACCCGGGTCACTGGAGCTGTGAGACTGTGGCAGTAAACAGAACCGAACCCAGGTCACTGGAGCTGTGAGGCTGTGGCAGTAAACAGAACCGAACCCGGGACACTGGAGCAGTGAGACTGTGGCAGTAAACAGAACCGAACCCGAGACACTGGAGCTGTGAGACTGTGGCAGTAAACAGAACCGAACCCAGGTCACTGGAGCTGTGAGTCTGTGGCAGTAAACAGAACCGAACCCAGGTCACTGGAGCTGTGAGACTGTGGCAGTACGCAGAACCGAACCCGGGACACTGGAGCTGTGAGACTGTGGCAGTAAACAGAACCGAACCCGGGTCACTGGAGCTGTGAGACTGTGGCAGTAAACAGAACCGAACCCCGGTCACTGGAGCTGTGAGGCTGTGGCAGTAAACAGAACCGAACCCAGGTCACTGGAGCTGTGAGACTGAGGCAGTACGCAGAACCGAACCCGGGACACTGGAGCTGTGAGACTGTGGCAGTAAACAGAACCGAACCCGGGACACTGGAGCTGTGAGACTGTGGCAGTAAACAGAACCGAACCCAGGACACTGGAGCTGTGAGACTGTGGCAGTAAACAGAACCGAACCCAGGTCACTGGAGCTGTGAGACTGTGGCAGTAAACAGAACCGAACCCGGGTCACTGGAGCTGTGAGTCTGTGGCAGTAAACAGAACCGAACCCAGGACACTGGAGCTGTGAGGCTGTGGCAGTAAACAGAACCGAACCCGGGTCACTGGAGCTGTGAGACTGTGGCAGTAAACAGAACCGAACCCAGGTCACTGGAGCTGTGAGACTGTGGCAGTAAACAGAACCGAACCCAGGTCACTGGAGCTGTGAGACTGTGGCAGTAAACAGAACCGAACCCGGGTCACTGGAGCTGTGAGACTGTGGCAGTAAACAGAACCGAACCCGGGTCACTGGAGCTGTGAGGCTGTGGCAGTAAACAGAACTGAACCCAGGTCACTGGAGCTGTGAGGCTGTGGCAGTAAACAGAACCGAACCTGGGTCACTGGAGCTGTGAGGCTGTGGCAGTAAACAGAACTGAACCCATGTCACTGGAGCTGTGAGACTGTGGCAGTAAACAGAACCGAACCCGGGTCACTGGAGCTGTGAGACTGTGACAGTAAACAGAACCGAACCCAGGTCACTGGAGCTGTGAGACTGTGGCAGTAAACAGAACCGAACCCGGGACACTGGAGCTGTGAGACTGTGGCAGTAAACAGAACCGAACCCGGGTCACTGGAGCTGTGAGACTGTGGCAGTAAACAGAACCGAACCCGGGTCACCGGAGCTGTGAGACTGTGGCAGTAAACAGAACCGAACCCGGGTCACTGGAGCTGTGAGACTGTGGCAGTAAACAGAACTGAACCCATGTCACTGGAGCTGTGAGACTGTGGCAGTAAACAGAACCGAACCCGGGTCACTGGAGCTGTGAGACTGTGGCAGTAAACAGAACTGAACCAAGGACACTGGAGCTGTGAGGCTGTGGCAGTAAACAGAACCGAACCCAGGACACTGGAGCTGTGAGACTGTGGCAGTAAACAGAACCGAAACCGGGTCACTGGAGCTGTGAGACTGTGGCAGTAAACAGAACCGAACCCGGGACACTGGAGCTGTGAGACTGTGGCAGTAAACAGAACTGAACCCGGGACACTGGAGCTGTGAGACTGTGGCAGTAAACAGAACCGAACCCGGGTCACTGGAGCTGTGAGACTGTGGCAGTAAACAGAACCGAACCCGGGACACTGGAGCTGTGAGACTGTGGCAGTAAACAGAACCGAACCCGGGTCACTGGAGCTGTGAGACTGTGGCAGTAAACAGAACTGAACCCGGGACACTGGAGCTGTGAGACTGTGGCAGTAAACAGAACCGAACCCAGGTCACTGGAGCTGTGAGACTGTGGCAGTAAACAGAACCGAACCCGGGTCACTGGAGCTGTGAGACTGTGGCAGTCGCCAGAACCGAACCCAGGACACTGGAGCTGTGAGACTGTGGCAGTATACAGAACCGAACGCGGGACACTGGAGCTGTGAGACTGTGGCAGTAAACAGAACTGAGCCCGGGACACTGGAGCTGTGAGACTGTGGCAGTAAACAGAACCGAACCCAGGTCACTGGAGCTGTGAGACTGTGGCAGTAAACAGAACCGAACCCGGGACACTGGAGCTGTGAGACTGTGGCAGCAAACAGAACTGAACCCGGGTCACTGGAGCTGTGAGACTGTGGCAGTAAACAGAACCGAACCCGGGTCACTGGAGCTGTGAGACTGTGGCAGTAAACAGAACCGGACCCGGGTCACTGGAGCTGTGAGACTGTGGCAGTAAACAGAACCGAACCCGGGTCACTGGAGCTGTGAGGCTGTGGCAGTCAACAGAACCGAACCCAGGTCACTGGAGCTGTGAGGCTGTGGCAGTAAACAGAACCGAACCCGGGTCACTGGAGCTGTGAGACTGCGGCAGTAAACAGAACTGAACCCAGGTCACTGGAGCTGTGAGACTGTGGCAGTAAACAGAACCGAACCCGGGTCACTGGAGCTGTGAGGTTGCGGCAGTAAACAGAACCGAACTCAGGTCACTGGAGCTGTGAGGTTGCGGCAGTAAACAGAACCGAACCCAGGACACTGGAGCTGTGAGACTGTGGCAGTAAACAGAACCGAACCCGGGACACTGGAGCTGTGAGACTGTGGCAGTAAACAGAACCGAACCCGGGACACTGGAGCTGTGAGACTGTGGCAGTAAACAGAACCGAACCCGGGTCACTGGAGCTGTGAGACTGTGGCAGTAAACAGAACCGAACCCGGGTCACTGGAGCTGTGAGGCTGTGGCAGTAAACAGAACCGAACCCAGGACACTGGAGCTGTGAGACTGTGGCAGTAAACAGAACCGAAACCGGGTCACTGGAGCTGTGAGACTGTGGCAGTAAACAGAACTGAACCCGGGACACTGGAGCTGTGAGACTGTGACAGTAAACAGAACCGAAACCGGGTCACTGGAGCTGTGAGACTGTGGCAGTAAACAGAACTGAACCCGGGACACTGGAGCTGTGAGACTGTGGCAGTAAACAGAACCGAACCCGGGTCACTGGAGCTGTGAGACTGTGGCAGTAAACAGAACCGAACCCAGGACACTGGAGCTGTGAGACTGTGGCAGTAAACAGAACCGAACCCAGGTCACTGGAGCTGTGAGACTGTGGCAGTAAACAGAACCGAACCCGGGACACTGGAGCTGTGAGACTGTGGCAGTAAACAGAACTGAACCCGGGTCACTGGAGCTGTGAGACTGTGGCAGTAAACAGAACCGAACCCAGGTCACTGGAGCTGTGAGTCTGTGGCAGTAAACAGAACCGAACCCAGGTCACTGGAGCTGTGAGACTGTGGCAGTACGCAGAACCGAACCCGGGACACTGGAGCTGTGAGACTTTGGCAGTAAACAGAACCGAACCCGGGTCACTGGAGCTGTGAGACTGTGGCAGTAAACAGAACCGAACCCCGGTCACTGGAGCTGTGAGGCTGTGGCAGTAAACAGAACCGAACCCAGGTCACTGGAGCTGTGAGACTGAGGCAGTACGCAGAACCGAACCCGGGACACTGGAGCTGTGAGACTGTGGCAGTAAACAGAACCGAACCCGGGACACTGGAGCTGTGAGACTGTGGCAGTAAACAGAACCGAACCCAGGACACTGGAGCTGTGAGACTGTGGCAGTAAACAGAACCGAACCCAGGTCACTGGAGCTGTGAGACTGTGGCAGTAAACAGAACCGAACCCGGGTCACTGGAGCTGTGAGTCTGTGGCAGTAAACAGAACCGAACCCAGGACACTGGAGCTGTGAGGCTGTGGCAGTAAACAGAACCGAACCCGGGTCACTGGAGCTGTGAGACTGTGGCAGTAAACAGAACCGAACCCAGGTCACTGGAGCTGTGAGACTGTGGCAGTAAACAGAACCGAACCCAGGTCACTGGAGCTGTGAGACTGTGGCAGTAAACAGAACCGAACCCGGGTCACTGGAGCTGTGAGACTGTGGCAGTAAACAGAACCGAACCCGGGTCACTGGAGCTGTGAGGCTGTGGCAGTAAACAGAACTGAACCCAGGTCACTGGAGCTGTGAGGCTGTGGCAGTAAACAGAACCGAACCTGGGTCACTGGAGCTGTGAGGCTGTGGCAGTAAACAGAACTGAACCCATGTCACTGGAGCTGTGAGACTGTGGCAGTAAACAGAACCGAACCCGGGTCACTGGAGCTGTGAGACTGTGGCAGTAAACAGAACCGAACCCGGGTCACCGGAGCTGTGAGACTGTGGCAGTAAACAGAACCGAACCCGGGTCACCGGAGCTGTGAGACTGTGGCAGTAAACAGAACTGAACCAAGGACACTGGAGCTGTGAGGCTGTGGCAGTAAACAGAACCGAACCCAGGACACTGGAGCTGTGAGACTGTGGCAGTAAACAGAACCGAAACCGGGTCACTGGAGCTGTGAGACTGTGGCAGTAAACAGAACCGAACCCGGGACACTGGAGCTGTGAGACTGTGGCAGTAAACAGAACCGAACCCGGGTCACTGGAGCTGTGAGACTGTGGCAGTCGCCAGAACCGAACCCAGGACACTGGAGCTGTGAGAATGTGGCAGTATACAGAACCGAACGCGGGACACTGGAGCTGTGAGACTGTGGCAGTAAACAGAACTGAGCCCGGGACACTGGAGCTGTGAGACTGTGGCAGTAAACAGAACCGAACCCAGGACACTGGAGCTGTGAGACTGTGGCAGTAAACAGAACCGAACCCGGGTCACTGGAGCTGTGAGACTGTGGCAGTAAACAGAACCGAACCCAGGTCACTGGAGCTGTGAGACTGTGGCAGTAAACAGAACCGAACCCGGGACACTGGAGCTGTGAGACTGTGGCAGCAAACAGAACTGAACCCGGGTCACTGGAGCTGTGAGACTGTGGCAGTAAACAGAACCGAACCCGGGTCACTGGAGCTGTGAGACTGTGGCAGTAAACAGAACCGGACCCGGGTCACTGGAGCTGTGAGACTGTGGCAGTAAACAGAACCGAACCCGGGTCACTGGAGCTGTGAGACTGTGGCAGTAAACAGAACTGAACCCGGGTCACTGGAGCTGTGAGACTGTGGCAGTAAACAGAACCGAACCCGGGTCACTGGAGCTGTGAGACTGTGGCAGTAAACAGAACCGAACCCGGGACACTGGAGCTGTGAGACTGTGGCAGTAAACAGAACTGAACCCGGGTCACTGGAGCTGTGAGACTGTGGCAGTAAACAGAACCGAACCCGGGTCACTGGAGCTGTGAGACTGTGGCAGTAAACAGAACCGAACCCGGGACACTGGAGCTGTGAGACTGTGGCAGTAAACAGAACTGAACCCGGGTCACTGGAGCTGTGAGACTGTGGCAGTAAACAGAACCGAACCCGGGACACTGGAGCTGTGAGACTGTGGCAGTAAACAGAACTGAACCCGGGTCACTGGAGCTGTGAGACTGTGACAGTAAACAGAACCGAACCCAGGTCACTGGAGCTGTGAGACTGTGGCAGTAAACAGAACCGAACCCGGGTCAATGGAGCTGTGAGACTGTGGCAGTAAACAGAACCGAACCCAGGTCACTGGAGCTGTGAGACTGTGGCAGTAAACAGAACCGAACCCGGGACACTGGAGCTGTGAGACTGTGGCAGTAAACAGAACCGAACCCGGGACACTGGAGCTGTGAGACTGTGGCAGTAAACAGAACCGAACCCGGGACACTGGAGCTGTGAGACTGTGGCAGTAAACAGAACCGAACCCAGGTCACTGGAGCTGTGAGACTGTGGCAGTAAACAGAACCGAACCCGGGTCACGGGAGCTGTGAGACTGTGGCAGTAAACAGAACTGAACCCGGGACACTGGAGCTGTGAGACTGTGGCAGTAAACAGAACCGAACCCGGGACACTGGAGCTGTGAGACTGTGGCAGTAAACAGAACTGAACCCGGGACACTGGAGCTGTGAGACTGTGGCAGTAAACAGAACCGAACCCAGGTCACTGGAGCTGTGAGACTGTGGCAGTAAACAGAACCGAACCGAGGTCACTGGAGCTGTGAGACTGTGGCAGTAAACAGAACCGAACCCGGGTCAATGGAGCTGTGAGACTGTGGCAGTAAACAGAACCGAACCCAGGTCACTGGAGCTGTGAGACTGTGGCAGTAAACAGAACTGAACCTTGGTCACTGGAGCTGTGAGACTGTGGCAGTAAACAGAACCGAACCCAGGTCACAGGAGCTGTGAGTCTGTGGCAGTAAACAGAACCGAACCCGGGACACTGGAGCTGTGAGACTGTGGCAGTAAACAGAACCGAACCCAGGTCACTGGAGCTGTGAGACTGTGGCAGTAAACAGAACCGAACCCGGGACACTGGAGCTGTGAGACTGTGGCAGTAAACAGAACTGAACCCGGGTCACTGGAGCTGTGAGACTGTGGCAGTAAACAGAACCGAACCCGGGACACTGGAGCTGTGAGACTGTGGCAGTAAACAGAACCGAACCCGGGTCACTGGAGCTGTGAGACTGTGGCAGTAAACAGAACCGAACCCGGGTCACTGGAGCTGTGAGACTGTGGCAGTAAACAGAACCGAACGCGGGTCACTGGAGCTGTGAGACTGTGGCAGTAAACAGAACTGAACCCGGGACACTGGAGCTGTGAGACTGTGGCAGTAAACAGAACCGAACCCGGGTCACTGGAGCTGTGAGACTGTGGCAGTAAACAGAACCGAACCCAGGTCACTGGAGCTGTGAGACTGTGACAGTAAACAGAACCGAACCCAGGTCACTGGAGCTGTGAGACGGTGGCAGTAAACAGAACCGAACGTGGGTCACTGGAGCTGTGAGACTGTGGCAGTAAACAGAACTGAACCCGGGACACTGGAGCTGTGAGACTGTGGCAGTAAACAGAACCGAACCCGGGTCACTGGAGCTGTGAGACTGTGGCAGTAAACAGAACCGAACCCAGGTCACTGGAGCTGTGAGACTGTGACAGTAAACAGAACCGAACCCAGGTCACTGGAGCTGTGAGACGGTGGCAGTAAACAGAACCGAACCCGGGACACTGGAGCTGTGAGACTGTGGCAGTAAACAGAACTGAACCCGGGACACTGGAGCTGTGAGACTGTGGCAGTACGCAGAACCGAACCCGGGACACTGGAGCTGTGAGACTGTGGCAGTAAACAGAACTGAACCCGGGACACTGGAGCTGTGAGACTGTGGCAGTAAACAGAACCGAACCCAGGTCACTGGAGCTGTGAGACTGTATCAGTAAACAGAACCGAACCCGGGTCACTGGAGCTGTGAGGCTGTGGCAGTAAACAGAACTGAACCCAGGTCACTGGAGCTGTGAGGCTGTGGCAGTAAACAGAACTGAACCCATGTCACTGGAGCTGTGAGACTGTGGCAGTAAACAGAACCGAACCCGGGTCACTGGAGCTGTGAGACTGTGGCAGTAAACAGAACCGAACCCGGGTCACCGGAGCTGTGAGACTGTGGCAGTAAACAGAACCGAACCCGGGTCCCTGGAGCTGTGAGACTGTGGCAGTAAACAGAACTGAACCCATGTCACTGGAGCTGTGAGACTGTGGCAGTAAACAGAACCGAACCCGGGTCACTGGAGCTGTGAGACTGTGGCAGTAAACAGAACTGAACCAAGGACACTGGAGCTGTGAGGCTGTGGCAGTAAACAGAACCGAACCCAGGACACTGGAGCTGTGAGACTGTGGCAGTAAACAGAACCGAAACCGGGTCACTGGAGCTGTGAGACTGTGGCAGTAAACAGAACCGAACCCGGGACACTGGAGCTGTGAGACTGTGGCAGTAAACAGAACTGAACCCGGGACACTGGAGCTGTGAGACTGTGGCAGTAAACAGAACCGAACCCGGGTCACTGGAGCTGTGAGACTGTGGCAGTAAACAGAACCGAACCCGGGACACTGGAGCTGTGAGACTGTGGCAGTAAACAGAACCGAACCCGGGACACTGGAGCTGTGAGACTGTGGCAGTAAACAGAACCGAACCCGGGTCACTGGAGCTGTGAGACTGTGGCAGTAAACAGAACTGAACCCGGGACACTGGAGCTGTGAGACTGTGGCAGTAAACAGAACCGAACCCGGGACACTGGAGCTGTGAGACTGTGGCAGTAAACAGAACCGAACCCGGGTCACTGGAGCTGTGAGACTGTGGCAGTCGCCAGAACCGAACCCAGGACACTGGAGCTGTGAGACTGTGGCAGTAAACAGAACCGAACGCGGGACACTGGAGCTGTGAGACTGTGGCAGTAAACAGAACTGAGCCCGGGACACTGGAGCTGTGAGACTGTGGCAGTAAACAGAACCGAACCCAGGACACTGGAGCTGTGAGACTGTGGCAGTAAACAGAACCGAACCCGGGTCACTGGAGCTGTGAGACTGTGGCAGTAAACAGAACCGAACCCAGGTCACTGGAGCTGTGAGACTGTGGCAGTAAACAGAACCGAACCCGGGACACTGGAGCTGTGAGACTGTGGCAGCAAACAGAACTGAACCCGGGTCACTGGAGCTGTGAGACTGTGGCAGTAAACAGAACCGAACCCAGGTCACTGGAGCTGTGAGACTGTGGCAGTAAACAGAACCGAACCCGGGACACTGGAGCTGTGAGACTGTGGCAGTAAACAGAACTGAACCCGGGTCACTGGAGCTGTGAGACTGTGACAGTAAACAGAACCGAACCCAGGTCACTGGAGCTGTGAGACTGTGGCAGTAAACAGAACCGAACCCGGGTCAATGGAGCTGTGAGACTGTGGCAGTAAACAGAACCGAACCCAGGTCACTGGAGCTGTGAGACTGTGGCAGTAAACAGAACCGAACCCGGGACACTGGAGCTGTGAGGCTGTGGCAGTAAACAGAACCGAACCCAGGTCACTGGAGCTGTGAGACTGTGGCAGTAAACAGAACTGAACCTTGGTCACTGGAGCTGTGAGACTGTGGCAGTAAACAGAACCGAACCCAGGTCACTGGAGCTGTGAGACTGTGGCAGTAAACAGAACTGAACCTTGGTCACTGGAGCTGTGAGACTGTGGCAGTAAACAGAACTGAACCTTGGTCACTGGAGCTGTGAGACTGTGGCAGTAAACAGAACCGAACCCAGGTCACAGGAGCTGTGAGTCTGTGGCAGTAAACAGAACCGAACCCAGGTCACTGGAGCTGTGAGACTGTGGCAGTAAACAGAAGCGAACCCGGGACACTGGAGCTGTGAGACTGTGGCAGTAAACAGAACTGAACCCGGGTCACTGGAGCTGTGAGACTGTGGCAGTAAACAGAACCGAACCCGGGACACTGGAGCTGTGAGACTGTGGCAGTAAACAGAACCGAACCCGGGTCACTGGAGCTGTGAGACTGTGGCAGTAAACAGAACCGAACCCGGGACACTGGAGGTGTGAGACTGTGGCAGTAAACAGAACCGAACCCGGGTCACTGGAGCTGTGAGTCTGTGGCAGTAAACAGAACCGAACCCGGGTCACTGGAGCTGTGAGGCTGTGGCAGTAAACAGAACCGAACCCGGGTCACTGGAGCTGTGAGACAGTGGCAGTAAACAGAACCGAACCCGGGACACTGGAGCTGTGAGACTGTGGCAGTAAACAGAACCGAACCCAGGACACTGGAGCTGTGAGACTGTGGCAGTAAACAGAACCGAACCCGGGTCACTGGAGCTGTGAGACTGTGGCAGTAAACAGAACCGAACGCGGGACACTGGAGCTGTGAGACTGTGGCAGTAAACAGAACCGAACCCGGGACACTGGAGCTGTGAGACTGTGGCAGTAAACAGAACCGAACCCGGGTCACTGGAGCTGTGAGACTGTGGCAGTAAACAGAACTGAACCCGGGACACTGGAGCTGTGAGACTGTGGCAGTAAACAGAACCGAACCCGGGTCACTGGAGCTGTGAGACTGTGGCAGTAAACAGAACCGAACCCAGGTCACTGGAGCTGTGAGACTGTGACAGTAAACAGAACCGAACCCAGGTCACTGGAGCTGTGAGACGGTGGCAGTAAACAGAACCGAACCCGGGACACTGGAGCTGTGAGACTGTGGCAGTAAACAGAACTGAACCCGGGACACTGGAGCTGTGAGACTGTGGCAGTACGCAGAACCGAACCCGGGACACTGGAGCTGTGAGACTGTGGCAGTAAACAGAACTGAACCCGGGACACTGGAGCTGTGAGACTGTGGCAGTAAACAGAACCGAACCCAGGTCACTGGAGCTGTGAGACTGTGGCAGTAAACAGAACCGAACCCGGGTCACTGGAGCTGTGAGACTGTGGCAGTAAACAGAACCGAACCCAGGTCACTGGAGCTGTGAGACTGTGGCAGTAAACAGAACCGAACCCGGGTCACTGGAGCTGTGAGGCTGTGGCAGTAAACAGAACCGAACCCGGGTCACTGGAGCTGTGAGGCTGTGGCAGTAAACAGAACCGAACCCATGTCACTGGAGCTGTGAGACTGTGGCAGTAAACAGAACCGAACCCGGGTCACTGGAGCTGTGAGACTGTGGCAGTAAACGGAACCGAACCCGGGTCACCGGAGCTGTGAGACTGTGGCAGTAAACAGAACCGAACCCGGGTCACTGGAGCTGTGAGACTGTGGCAGTAAACAGAACCGAACCCGGGTCACCGGAGCTGTGAGACTGTGGCAGTAAACAGAACCGAACCCGGGTCACTGGAGCTGTGAGACTGTGGCAGTAAACAGAACCGAAGCCGGGTCACCGGAGCTGTGAGACTGTGGCAGTAAACAGAACCGAACCCGGGTCACTGGAGCTGTGAGACTGTGGCAGTAAGCAGAACTGAACCCGGGTCACTGGAGCTGTGAGACTGTGGCAGTAAACAGAACCGAACCCAGGTCACTGGAGCTGTGAGACTGTGACAGTAAACAGAACCGAACCCAGGTCACTGGAGCTGTGAGGCTGTGGCAGTAAACATAACCGAACCCGGGTCACTGGAGCTGTGAGACTGTGGCAGTAAACAGAACCGAACCCAGGTCACTGGAGCTGTGAGACTGTGGCAGTAAACAGAACCGAACCCAGGTCACCGGAGCTGTGAGACTGTGGCAGTAAACAGAACCGAACCCGGGTCACTGGAGCTGTGAGACTGTGGCAGTAAACAGAACCGAACCCAGGTCACTGGAGCTGTGAGACTGTGGCAGTCCCCAGAACCGAACCCGGGACAGTGGAGCTTTGAGGCTGTGGCAGTAAACAGAACCGAACCCAGGTCACTGGAGCTGTGAGACTGTGGCAGTAAACAGAACCGAACCCAGGTCACTGGAGCGGTGAGACTGTGGCAGTAAACAGAACCGAACCCGGGTCACTGGAGCTGTGAGACTGTGGCAGTAAACAGAACCGAACCCAGGTCACTGGAGCTGTGAGACTGTGGCAGTAAACAGAACCGAACCCGGGTCACTGGAGCTGTGAGACTGTGGCAGTAAACAGAACCGAACCCGGGACACTGGAGCTGTGAGACTGTGGCAGTAAACAGAACTGAACCCGGGTCACTGGAGCTGTGAGACTGTGGCAGTAAACAGAACCGAACCTGGGTCACTGGAGCTGTGAGGCTGTGGCAGTAAACAGAACCGAACCCATGTCACTGGAGCTGTGAGACTGTGGCAGTAAACAGAACCGAACCCGGGTCACTGGAGCTGTGAGACTGTGGCAGTAAACAGAACCGAACCCGGGACACTGGAGCTGTGAGACTGTGGCAGTAAACAGAACTGAACCCGGGTCACTGGAGCTGTGAGACTGTGGCAGTAAACAGAACCGAACCTGGGTCACTGGAGCTGTGAGGCTGTGGCAGTAAACAGAACCGAACCCATGTCACTGGAGCTGTGAGACTGTGGCAGTAAACAGAACCGAACCCGGGTCACTGGAGCTGTGAGACTGTGGCAGTAAACAGAACCGAACCCGGGTCACTGGAGCTGTGAGACTGTGGCAGTAAACAGAACCGAACCCGGGTCACTGGAGCTGTGAGACTGTGGCAGT
Source organism: Heterodontus francisci (assembly GCF_036365525.1). Taxonomy (NCBI): domain Eukaryota; kingdom Metazoa; phylum Chordata; class Chondrichthyes; order Heterodontiformes; family Heterodontidae; genus Heterodontus; species Heterodontus francisci. The sequence continues at coordinate 458,021 of NW_027141695.1, forward strand.
AAACAGAACTGAACCCAGGACACTGGAGCTGTGAGGCTGTGGCAGTAAACAGAACCGAACCCAGGTCACTGGAGCTGTGAGAGTGTGGCAGTAAACAGAACCGAACCCAGGTCACTGGAGCTGTGAGACTGTGGCAGTAAACAGAACCGAACCCAGGTCACTGGAGCTGTGAGACTGTGGCAGTAAACAGAACCGAACCCGGGACACTGGAGCTGTGAGACTGTGGCAGTAAACAGAACCGAACCCAGGTCACTGGAGCTGTGAGACTGTGGCAGTAAACAGAACCGAACCCAGGACACTGGAGCTGTGAGACTGTGGCAGTAAACAGAACCGAAACCGGGTCACTGGAGCTGTGAGACTGTGGCAGTAAACAGAACCGAACCCGGGACACTGGAGCTGTGAGACTGTGGCAGTAAACAGAACCGAACCCGGGACACTGGAGCTGTGAAAACTGTGGCAGTAAACAGAACCGAACCCGGGACACTGGAGCTGTGAGACTGTGGCAGTAAACAGAACCGAACCCGGGTCACTGGAGCTGTGAGACTGTGGCAGTAAACAGAACTGAACCCGGGACACTGGAGCTGTGAGACTGTGGCAGTAAACAGAACCGAACCCGGGTCACTGGAGCTGTGAGACTGTGGCAGTCCCCAGAACCGAACCCAGGTCACTGGAGCTGTGAGACTGTGGCAGTAAACAGAACCGAACCCGGGACACTGGAGCTGTGAGACTGTGACAGTAAACAGAACCGAACCCGGGACACTGGAGCTGTGAGACTGTGGCAGTAAACAGAACCGAACCCATGTCACTGGAGCTGTGAGACTGTGGCAGTAAACAGAACCGAACCCAGGTCACTGGAGCTGTGAGACTGTGGCAGTAAACAGAACCGAACCCAGGTCACTGGAGCTGTGAGACTGTGGCAGTAAACAGAACCGAACCCAGGTCACTGGAGCTGTGAGACTGTGGCAGTCCCCAGAACCGAACCCGGGACACTGGAGCTGTGAGACTGTGGCAGTAAACAGAACCGAACCCAGGTCACTGGAGCTGTGAGACTGTGGCAGTAAACAGAACCGAACCCAGGTCACTGGAGCTGTGAGACTGTGGCAGTAAACAGAACCGAACCCAGGTCACTGGAGCTGTGAGACTGTGGCAGTAAACAGAACCGAACCCGGGACACTGGAGCTGTGAGACTGTGGCAGTAAACAGAACCGAACCCAGGTCACTGGAGCAGTGAGACTGTGGCAGTAAACAGAACCGAACCCGGGTCACTGGAGCTGTGAGACTGTGGCAGTAAACAGAACCGAAACCGGGTCACTGGAGCTGTGAGACTGTGGCAGTAAACAGAACCGAACCCGGGACACTGGAGCTGTGAGACTGTGGCAGTAAACAGAACCGAACCCGGGACACTGGAGCTGTGAAAACTGTGGCAGTAAACAGAACCGAACCCAGGACACTGGAGCTGTGAGACTGTGGCAGTAAACAGAACCGAACCCGGGACACTGGAGCTGTGAGACTGTGGCAGTAAACAGAACCGAACCCGGGTCACTGGAGCTGTGAGACTGTGGCAGTAAACAGAACTGAACCCGGGACACTGGAGCTGTGAGACTGTGGCAGTAAACAGAACCGAACCCGGGTCACTGGAGCTGTGAGACTGTGGCAGTCCCCAGAACCGAACCCAGGACACTGGAGCTGTGAGACTGTGGCAGTAAACAGAACCGAACGCAGGACACTGGAGCTGTGAGACTGTGGCAGTAAACAGAACTGAACCCGGGACACTGGAGCTGTGAGACTGTGGCAGTAAACAGAACTGAACCCGGGTCACTGGAGCTGTGAGACTGTGGCAGTAAACAGAACCGAACCCGGGACACTGGAGCTGTGAGACTGTGGCAGTAAACAGAACCGAACCCGGGACACTGGAGCTGTGAGACTGTGGCAGTAAACAGAACTGAACCCGGGTCAGTGGAGCTGTGAGACTGTGGCAGTAAACAGAACTGAACCCAGGTCACTGGAGCTGTGAGACTGTGGCAGTAAACAGAACCGAACCCGGGACACTGGAGCTGTGAGACTGTGGCAGTAAACAGAACCGAACCCGGGACACTGGAGCTGTGAGACTGTGGCAGTAAACAGAACCGAACCCAGGTCACTGGAGCTGTGAGGCTGTGGCAGTAAATAGAACCGAACCCAGGTCACTGGAGCTGTGAGACTGTGACAGTAAACAGAACCGAACCCAGGTCACTGGAGCTGTGAGACTGTGGCAGTAAACAGAACCGAACCCGGGACACTGGAGCTGTGAGGCTGTGGCAGTAAATAGAACCGAACCAAGGTCACTGGAGCTGTGAGACTGTGGCAGTAAACAGAACCGAACCCGGGACACTGGAGCTGTGAGACTGTGGCAGTAAACAGAACTGAACCCGGGTCACTGGAGCTGTGAGACTGTGACAGTAAACAGAACCGAACCCAGGTCACTGGAGCTGTGAGACTGTGGCAATAAACAGAACCGAACCCAGGTCACTGGAGCTGTGAGACTGTGGCAGTAAACAGAACCGAACCCGGGACACTGGAGCTGTGAGACTGTGGCAGTAAACAGAACTGAACCCGGGTCACTGGAGCTGTGAGACTGTGGCAGTAAACAGAACCGAACCCAGGTCACTGGAGCTGTGAGACTGTGGCAGTAAACAGAACCGAACCCAGGACACTGGAGCTGTGAGACTGTGGCAGTAAACAGAACCGAACCCGGGACACTGGAGCTGTGAGACTGTGGCAGTAAACAGAACTGAACCCGGGACACTGGAGCTGTGAGACTGTGGCAGTAAACAGAACCGAACCCAGGTCACTGGAGCTGTGAGACTGTGGCAGTAAACAGAACCGAACCCGGGACACTGGAGCTGTGAGACTGTGGCAGTAAACAGAACCGAACCCGGGTCACTGGAGCTGTGAGACTGTGGCAGTAAACAGAACCGAACCCGGGACACTGGAGCTGTGAGACTGTGGCAGTAAACAGAACCGAACCCGGGTCACTGGAGCTGTGAGACTGTGGCAGTAAACAGAACCGATCCCGGGACACTGGAGCTGTGAGACTGTGGCTGTAAACAGAACCGAACCCGGGTCACTGGAGCTGTGAGGCTGTGGCAGTAAACAGAACCGAACCCAGGACACTGGAGCTGTGAGACTGTGGCAGTAAACAGAACCGAACCCGGGTCACTGGAGCTGTGAGACTGTGGCAGTAAACAGAAACGAACCCGGGACACTGGAGCTGTGAGACTGTGGCAGTAAACAGAACCGAACCCGGGACACTGGAGCTGTGAGACTGTGGCAGTAAACAGAACCGAACCCGGGTCACTGGAGCTGTGAGACTGTGGCAGTAAACAGAACTGAACCCAGGTCACTGGAGCTGTGAGACTGTGGCAGTCCCCAGAACCGAACCCAGGACACTGGAGCTGTGAGACTGTGGCAGTAAACAGAACCGAACCCGGGACACTGGAGCTGTGAGACTGTGGCAGTAAACAGAACTGAACCCGGGACACTGGAGCTGTGAGACTGTGGCAGTACGCAGAACCGAACCCGGGACACTGGAGCTGTGAGGCTGTGGCAGTAAACAGAACCGAACCCAGGTCACTGGAGCTGTGAGACTGTGGCAGTACGCAGAACCGAACCCGGGACACTGGAGCTGTGAGACTGTGGCAGTAAACAGAACCGAACCCAGGTCACTGGAGCTGTGAGACTGTGGCAGTAAACAGAACCGAACCCGGGTCACTGGAGCTGTGAGACTGTGGCAGTAAACAGAACCGAACCCAGGTCACTGGAGCTGTGAGACTGTGGCAGTAAACAGAACCGAACCCGGGTCACTGGAGCTGTGAGGCTGTGGCAGTAAACAGAACCGAACCCGGGTCACTGGAGCTGTGAGGCTGTGGCAGTAAACAGAACCGAACCCATGTCACTGGAGCTGTGAGACTGTGGCAGTAAACAGAACCGAACCCGGGTCACTGGAGCTGTGAGACTGTGGCAGTAAACAGAATCGAACCCGGGTCACCGGAGCTGTGAGACTGTGGCAGTAAACAGAACCGAACCCGGGTCACTGGAGCTGTGAGACTGTGGCAGTAAACAGAACCGAACCCGGGTCACCGGAGCTGTGAGACTGTGGCAGTAAACAGAACCGAACCCATGTCACTGGAGCTGTGAGACTGTGGCAGTAAACAGAACCGAACCCGGGTCACTGGAGCTGTGAGACTGTGGCAGTAAACAGAACCGAACCCAGGTCACTGGAGCTGTGAGACTGTGACAGTAAACAGAACCGAACCCAGGTCACTGGAGCTGTGAGGCTGTGGCAGTAAACAGAACCGAACCCGGGTCACTGGAGCTGTGAGACTGTGGCAGTAAACAGAACCGAACCCGGGTCACTGGAGCTGTGAGACTGTGGCAGTAAACAGAACCGAACCCGGGTCACTGGAGCTGTGAGACTGTGGCAGTAAACAGAACCGAACCCAGGTCACTGGAGCTGTGAGACTGTGGCAGTAAACAGAACCGAACCCAGGTCACTGGAGCTGTGAGACTGTGACAGTAAACAGAACCGAACCCAGGACACTGGAGCTGTGAGACTGTGACAGTAAACAGAACCAAACCCGGGTCACTGGAGCTGTGAGACTGTGGCAGTAAACAGAACCGAACCCAGGTCACCGGAGCTGTAAGACTGTGGCAGTAAACAGAACCGAACCCAGGACACTGGAGCTGTGAGACTGTGGCAGTAAACAGAACTGAACCCAGGTCACTGAAGCTGTGAGACTGTGACAGTAAACAGAACTGAACCCAGGTCACTGGAGCTGTGAGACTGTGGCAGTAAACAGAACCGAACCCAGGTCACTGGAGCTGTGAGACTGTGGCAGTCCCCAGAACCGAACCCGGGACACTGGAGCTGTGAGGCTGTGGCAGTAAACAGAACCGAACCCAGGTCACTGGAGCTGTGAGACTGTGGCAGTAAACAGAACCGAACCCAGATCACTGGAGCGGTGAGACTGTGGCAGTAAACAGAACCGAACCCGGGTCACTGGAGCTGTGAGACTGTGGCAGTAAACAGAACCGAACCCAGGTCACTGGAGCTGTGAGACTGTGGCAGTAAACAGAACCGAACCCGGGTCACTGGAGCTGTGAGACTGTGGCAGTAAACAGAACCGAACCCGGGACACTGGAGCTGTGAGACTGTGGCAGTAAACAGAACTGAACCCGGGTCACTGGAGCTGTGAGACTGTGGCAGTAAACAGAACCGAACCCGGGACACTGGAGCTGTGAGACTGTGGCAGTAAACAGAACCGAACCCGGGTCACTGGAGCTGTGAGACTGTGGCAGTAAACAGAACTGAACCCGGGTCACTGGAGCTGTGAGACTGTGGCAGTAAACAGAACTGAACCCAGGTCACTGGAGCTGTGAGACTGTGGCAGTAAACAGAACCGAACCCGGGACACTGGAGCTGTGAGACTGTGGCAGTAAACAGAACCGAACCCGGGACACTGGAGCTGTGAGACTGTGGCAGTAAACAGAACTGAACCCGGGTCACTGGAGCTGTGAGACTGTGGCAGTAAACAGAACCGAACCCAGGTCACTGGAGCTGTGAGGCTGTTGCAGTAAATAGAACCGAACCCAGGTCACTGGAGCTGTGAGGCTGTGGCAGTAAATAGAACCGAACCAAGGTCACTGGAGCTGTGAGACTGTGGCAGTAAACAGAACCGAACCCGGGACACTGGAGCTGTGAGACTGTGGCAGTAAACAGAACCGAACCCGGGACACTGGATCTGTGAGACTGTGGCAGTAAACAGAACCGAACCCGGGTCACTGGAGCTGTGAGACTGTGGCAGTAAACAGAACCGAACCCGGGACACTGGAGCTGTGAGACTGTGGCAGTAAACAGAACCGAACCCAGGTCACTGGAGCTGTGAGACTGTGGCAGTAAACAGAACCGAACCCGGGTCACGGGAGCTGTGAGACTGTGGCAGTAAACAGAACCGAACCCGGGTCACTGGAGCTGTGAGACTGTGGCAGTAAACAGAACTGAACCCGGGTCACTGGAGCTGTGAGACTGTGGCAGTAAACAGAACCGAACCCGGGACACTGGAGCTGTGAGACTGTGGCAGTAAACAGAACCGAACCCGGGACACTGGAGCTGTGAGACTGTGGCAGTAAACAGAACCGAACCCGGGTCACTGGAGCTGTGAGACTGTGGCAGTAAACAGAACCGAACCCGGGTCACTGGAGCTGTGAGGCTGTGGCAGTAAACAGAACCGAACCCAGGACACTGGAGCTGTGAGACTGTGGCAGTAAACAGAACCGAACCCGGGTCACTGGAGCTGTGAGACTGTGGCAGTAAACAGAACCGAACCCGGGACACTGGAGCTGTGAGACTGTGGCAGTAAACAGAACCGAACCCGGGACACTGGAGCTGTGAGACTGTGGCAGTAAACAGAACCGAACCCGGGTCACTGGAGCTGTGAGACTGTGGCAGTAAACAGAACCGAACCCAGGACACTGGAGCTGTGAGACTGTGGCAGTAAACAGAACTGAACCCAGGTCACTGAAGCTGTGAGACTGTGACAGTAAACAGAACCGAACCCGGGACACTGGAGCTGTGAGACTGTGGCAGTAAACAGAACTGAACCCGGGACACTGGAGCTGTGAGACTGTGGCAGTACGCAGAACCGAACCCGGGACACTGGAGCTGTGAGGCTGTGGCAGTAAACAGAACCGAACCCAGGTCACTGGAGCTGTGAGACTGTGGCAGTACGCAGAACCGAACCCGGGACACTGGAGCTGTGAGACTGTGGCAGTAAACAGAACCGAACCCAGGTCACTGGAGCTGTGAGACTGTGGCAGTAAACAGAACCGAACCCGGGTCACTGGAGCTGTGAGACTGTGGCAGTAAACAGAACCGAACCCAGGTCACTGGAGCTGTGAGACTGTGGCAGTAAACAGAACCGAACCCGGGTCACTGGAGCTGTGAGGCTGTGGCAGTAAACAGAACCGAACCCGGGTCACTGGAGCTGTGAGGCTGTGGCAGTAAACAGAACCGAACCCATGTCACTGGAGCTGTGAGACTGTGGCAGTAAACAGAACCGAACCCGGGTCACTGGAGCTGTGAGACTGTGGCAGTAAACAGAACCGAACCCGGGTCACCGGAGCTGTGAGACTGTGGCAGTAAACAGAACCGAAACCGGGTCACTGGAGCTGTGAGACTGTGGCAGTAAACAGAACCGAACCCGGGTCACCGGAGCTGTGAGACTGTGGCAGTAAACAGAACTGAACCCATGTCACTGGAGCTGTGAGACTGTGGCAGTAAACAGAACCGAACCCATGTCACTGGAGCTGTGAGACTGTGGCAGTAAACAGAACCGAACCCGAGTCACCGGAGCTGTGAGACTGTGGCAGTAAACAGAACCGAACCCGGGTCACTGGAGCTGTGAGACTGTGCCAGTAAACAGAACCGAACCCGGGTCACCGGAGCTGTGAGACTGTGGCAGTAAACAGAACCGAACCCGGGTCACTGGAGCTGTGAGACTGTGGCAGTAAACAGAACTGAACCCGGGTCACTGGAGCTGTGAGACTGTGGCAGTAAACAGAACCGAACCCAGGTCACTGGAGCTGTGAGACTGTGACAGTAAACAGAACCGAACCCAGGTCACTGGAGCTGTGAGGCTGTGGCAGTAAACAGAACCGAACCCGGGTCACTGGAGCTGTGAGACTGTGGCAGTAAACAGAACCGAACCCAGGTCACTGGAGCTGTGAGACTGTGGCAGTAAACAGAACCGAACCCGGGTCACTGGAGCTGTGAGACTGTGGCAGTAAACAGAACCGAACCCGGGACACTGGAGCTGTGAGACTGTGGCAGTAAACAGAACTGAACCCGGGTCACTGGAGCTGTGAGACTGTGGCAGTAAACAGAACCGAACCCGGGACACTGGAGCTGTGAGGCTGTGGCAGTAAACAGAACTGAACCCGGGTCACTGGAGCTGTGAGACTGTGGCAGTAAACAGAACCGAACCCAGGTCACTGGAGCTGTGAGACTGTGGCAGTAAACAGAACCGAACCCGGGACACTGGAGCTGTGAGGCTGTGGCAGTAAACAGAACCGAACCCGGGACACTGGAGCTGTGAGACTGTGGCAGTAAACAGAACCGAACCCAGGTCACTGGAGCTGTGAGACTGTGGCAGTAAACAGAACCGAACCCGGGACACTGGAGCTGTGAGACTGTGGCAGTAAACAGAACCGTACCCGGGACACTGGAGCTGTGAGACTGTGGCAGTAAACAGAACTGAACCTGGGTCACTGGAGCTGTGAGACTGTGGCAGTAAACAGAACCGAACCCAGGTCACTGGAGCTGTGAGGCTGTTGCAGTAAATAGAACCAAACCCAGGTCACTGGAGCTGTGAGGCTGTGGCAGTAAATAGAACCGAACCAAGGTCACTGGAGCTGTGAGACTGTGGCAGTAAACAGAACTGAACCCGGGTCACTGGAGCTGTGAGACTGTGGCAGTAAACAGAACTGAACCTGGGACACTGGAGCTGTGAGACTGTGGCAGTAAACAGAACCGAACCCGGGACACTGGAGCTGTGAGACTGTGGCAGTAAACAGAACCGAACCCGGGTCACCGGAGCTGTGAGACTGTGGCAGTAAACAGAACCGAAACCGGGTCACTGGAGCTGTGAGACTGTGGCAGTAAACAGAACCGAACCCGGGTCACCGGAGCTGTGAGACTGTGGCAGTAAACAGAACTGAACCCATGTCACTGGAGCTGTGAGACTGTGGCAGTAAACAGAACCGAACCCATGTCACTGGAGCTGTGAGACTGTGGCAGTAAACAGAACCGAACCCGAGTCACCGGAGCTGTGAGACTGTGGCAGTAAACAGAACCGAACCCGGGTCACTGGAGCTGTGAGACTGTGCCAGTAAACAGAACCGAACCCGGGTCACCGGAGCTGTGAGACTGTGGCAGTAAACAGAACCGAACCCGGGTCACTGGAGCTGTGAGACTGTGGCAGTAAACAGAACTGAACCCGGGTCACTGGAGCTGTGAGACTGTGGCAGTAAACAGAACCGAACCCAGGTCACTGGAGCTGTGAGACTGTGACAGTAAACAGAACCGAACCCAGGTCACTGGAGCTGTGAGGCTGTGGCAGTAAACAGAACCGAACCCGGGTCACTGGAGCTGTGAGACTGTGGCAGTAAACAGAACCGAACCCAGGTCACTGGAGCTGTGAGACTGTGGCAGTAAACAGAACCGAACCCGGGTCACTGGAGCTGTGAGACTGTGGCAGTAAACAGAACCGAACCCGGGACACTGGAGCTGTGAGACTGTGGCAGTAAACAGAACTGAACCCGGGTCACTGGAGCTGTGAGACTGTGGCAGTAAACAGAACCGAACCCGGGACACTGGAGCTGTGAGGCTGTGGCAGTAAACAGAACTGAACCCGGGTCACTGGAGCTGTGAGACTGTGGCAGTAAACAGAACCGAACCCAGGTCACTGGAGCTGTGAGACTGTGGCAGTAAACAGAACCGAACCCGGGACACTGGAGCTGTGAGGCTGTGGCAGTAAACAGAACCGAACCCGGGACACTGGAGCTGTGAGACTGTGGCAGTAAACAGAACCGAACCCAGGTCACTGGAGCTGTGAGACTGTGGCAGTAAACAGAACCGAACCCGGGACACTGGAGCTGTGAGACTGTGGCAGTAAACAGAACCGTACCCGGGACACTGGAGCTGTGAGACTGTGGCAGTAAACAGAACTGAACCTGGGTCACTGGAGCTGTGAGACTGTGGCAGTAAACAGAACCGAGCCCAGGTCACTGGAGCTGTGAGGCTGTTGCAGTAAATAGAACCAAACCCAGGTCACTGGAGCTGTGAGGCTGTGGCAGTAAATAGAACCGAACCAAGGTCACTGGAGCTGTGAGACTGTGGCAGTAAACAGAACTGAACCCGGGTCACTGGAGCTGTGAGACTGTGGCAGTAAACAGAACTGAACCTGGGACACTGGAGCTGTGAGACTGTGGCAGTAAACAGAACCGAACCCGGGACACTGGAGCTGTGAGACTGTGGCAGTAAACAGAACTGAACCCGGGTCACTGGAGCTGTGAGACTGTGACAGTAAACAGAACCGAACCCAGGTCACTGGAGCTGTGAGACTGTGGCAGTAAACAGAACCGAACCCGGGTCACCGGAGCTGTGAGACTGTGGCAATAAACAGAACCGAACCCAGGTCACTGGAGCTGTGAGACTGTGGCAGTAAACAGAACCGAACCCGGGACACTGGAGCTGTGAGACTGTGGCAGTAAACAGAACTGAACCCGGGTCACTGGAGCTGTGAGACTGTGGCAGTAAACAGAACCGAACCCATGTCACTGGAGCTGTGAGACTGTGGCAGTAAACAGAACCGAACCCAGGTCACTGGAGCTGTGAGACTGTGGCAGTAAACAGAACCGAACCCGGGACACTGGAGCTGTGAGACTGTGGCAGTAAACAGAACTGAACCCGGGTCACTGGAGCTGTGAGACTGTGGCAGTAAACAGAACCGAACCCAGGACACTGGAGCTGTGAGACTGTGGCAGTAAACAGAACCGAACCCGGGTCACTGGAGCTGTGAGACTGTGGCAGTAAACAGAACCGAACCCAGGTCACTGGAGCTGTGAGACTGTGACAGTAAACAGAACCGAACCCGGGACACTGGAGCTGTGAGACTGTGGCAGTAAACAGAACTGAACCCGGGACACTGGAGCTGTGAGACTGTGGCAGTAAACAGAACCGAACCCGGGTCACTGGAGCTGTGAGACTGTGGCAGTAAACAGAACCGAACCCGGGACACTGGAGCTGTGAGACTGTGGCAGTAAACAGAACCGAACCCGGGTCACTGGAGCTGTGAGACTGTGGCAGTAAACAGAACCGAACCCGGGTCACTGGAGCTGTGAGGCTGTGGCAGTAAACAGAACCGAACCCAGGACACTGGAGCTGTGAGACTGTGGCAGTAAACAGAACCGAACCCGGGTCACTGGAGCTGTGAGACTGTGGCAGTAAACAGAACCGAACCCGGGACACTGGAGCTGTGAGACTGTGGCAGTAAACAGAACCGAACCCGGGACACTGGAGCTGTGAGACTGTGGCAGTAAACAGAACTGAACCCGGGACACTGGAGCTGTGAGACTGTGGCAGTAAACAGAACCGAACCCGGGTCACTGGAGCTGTGAGACTGTGGCAGTAAACAGAACTGAACCCAGGACACTGGAGCTGTGAGACTGTGGCAGTAAACAGAACCGAACCCGGGTCACTGGAGCTGTGAGACTGTGGCAGTCCCCAGAACCGAACCCAGGACACTGGAGCTGTGAGACTGTGGCAGTAAACAGAACCGAACCCGGGACACTGGAGCTGTGAGACTGTGGCAGTAAACAGAACTGAACCCGGGACACTGGAGCTGTGAGACTGTGGCAGATCGCAGAACCGAACCCGGGACACTGGAGCTGTGAGTCTGTGGCAGTAAACAGAACCGAACCCAGGTCACTGGAGCTGTGATACTGTGGCAGTACGCAGAACCGAACCCGGGACACTGGAGCTGTGAGACTGTGGCAGTAAACAGAACCGAACCCAGGTCACTGGAGCTGTGAGACTGTGGCAGTAAACAGAACCGAACCCGGGTCACTGGAGCTGTGAGACTGTGGCAGTAAACAGAACCGAACCCAGGTCACTGGAGCTGTGAGACTGTGGCAGTAAACAGAACCGAACCCGGGTCACTGGAGCTGTGAGGCTGTGGCAGTAAACAGAACCGAACCCGGGTCACTGGAGCTGTGAGGCTGTGGCAGTAAACAGAACCGAACCCATGTCACTGGAGCTGTGAGACTGTGGCAGTAAACAGAACCGAACCCGGGTCACTGGAGCTGTGAGACTGTGGCAGTAAACAGAACCGAACCCGGGTCACCGGAGCTGTGAGACTGTGGCAGTAAACAGAACCGAACCCGGGTCACCGGAGCTGTGAGACTGTGGCAGTAAACAGAACTGAACCCATGTCACTGGAGCTGTGAGACTGTGGCAGTAAACAGAACCGAACCCATGTCACTGGAGCTGTGAGACTGTGGCAGTAAACAGAACCGAACCCGAGTCACCGGAGCTGTGAGACTGTGGCAGTAAACAGAACCGAACCCGGGTCACTGGAGCTGTGAGACTGTGGCAGTAAACAGAACCGAACCCGGGTCACCGGAGCTGTGAGACTGTGGCAGTAAACAGAACCGAACCCGGGTCACTGGAGCTGTGAGACTGTGGCAGTAAACAGAACTGAACCCGGGTCACTGGAGCTGTGAGACTGTGGCAGTAAACAGAACCGAACCCAGGTCACTGGAGCTGTGAGACTGTGACAGTAAACAGAACCGAACCCAGGTCACTGGAGCTGTGAGGCTGTGGCAGTAAACAGAACCGAACCCGGGTCACTGGAGCTGTGAGACTGTGGCAGTAAACAGAACCGAACCCAGGTCACTGGAGCTGTGAGACTGTGGCAGTAAACAGAACCGAACCCAGGTCACTGGAGCTGTGAGACTGTGACAGTAAACAGAACCGAACCCAGGACACTGGAGCTGTGAGACTGTGACAGTAAACAGAACCAAACCCGGGTCACTGGAGCTGTGAGACTGTGGCAGTAAACAGAACCGAACCCAGGTCACCGGAGCTCTAAGACTGTGGCAGTAAACAGAACCGAACCCGGTCACTGGAGCTGTGAGACTGTGGCAGTAAACAGAACCGAACCCAGGTCACTGGAGCTGTGAGACTGTGGCAGTCCCCAGAACCGAACCCGGGACACTGGAGCTGTGAGACTGTGGCAGTAAACAGAACTGAACCCGGGTCACTGGAGCTGTGAGACTGTGGCAGTAAACAGAACTGAACCCGGGTCACTGGAGCTGTGAGACTGTGACAGTAAACAGAACCGAACCCGGGTCACTGGAGCTGTGAGACTGTGGCAGTAAACAGAACCGAACCCAGTTCACTGGAGCTGTGAGACTGTGGCAGTAAACAGAACCGAACCCGGGACACTGGAGCTGTGAGACTGTGGCAGTAAACAGAACTGAACCCGGGTCACTGGAGCTGTGAGACTGTGGCAGTAAACAGAACCGAACCCAGGTCACTGGAGCTGTGAGACTGTGGCAGTAAACAGAACCGAACCCAGGTCACTGGAGCTGTGAGACTGTGGCAGTAAACAGAACCGAACCCGGGACACTGGAGCTGTGAGACTGTGGCAGTAAACAGAACCGAACCCGGGTCACTGGAGCTGTGAGACTGTGGCAGTAAACAGAACCGAACCCGGGACACTGGAGCTGTGAGACTGTGGCAGTAAACAGAACTGAACCCGGGTCACTGGAGCTGTGAGACTGTGACAGTAAACAGAAACGAACCCGGGACACTGGAGCTGTGAGACTGTGGCAGTAAACAGAACTGAACCCGGGTCACTGGAGCTGTGAGACTGTGGCAGTAAACAGAACCGAACCCGGGACACTGGAGCTGTGAGACTGTGGCAGTAAACAGAACCGAACCCGGGTCACTGGAGCTGTGAGACTGTGACAGTAAACAGAACCGAACCCAGGTCACTGGAGCTGTGAGGCTGTGGCAGTAAACAGAACCGAACCCAGGTCACTGGAGCTGTGAGACTGTGGCAGTAAACAGAACCGAACCCAGGTCACTGGAGCTGTGAGACTGTGACAGTAAACAGAACCGAACCCAGGTCACTGGAGCTGTGAGACTGTGACAGTAAACAGAACCGAACCCAGGTCACTGGAGCTGTGAGACTGTGACAGTAAACAGAACCGAACCCAGGTCACTGGAGCTGTGAGACTGTGGCAGTAAACAGAACCGAACCCAGGTCACTGGAGCTGTGAGACTGTGGCAGTAAACAGAACCGAACCCAGGTCACTGGAGCTGTGAGACTGTGACAGTAAACAGAACCGAACCCAGGTCACTGGAGCTGTGAGACTGTGGCAGTAAACAGAACCGAACCCAGGTCACTGGAGCTGTGAGACTGTGACAGTAAACAGAACCGAACCCAGGACACTGGAGCTGTGAGACTGTGACAGTAAACAGAACCAAACCCAGGTCACTGGAGCTGTGAGACTGTGGCAGTAAACAGAACCGAACCCGGGTCACTGGAGCTGTGAGACTGTGGCAGTAAACAGAACCGAACCCAGGTCACTGGAGCTGTGAGACTGTGGCAGTAAACAGAACCGAACCCGGGTCACTGGAGCTGTGAGACTGTGGCAGTAAACAGAACCGAACCCAGGTCACTGGAGCGGTGAGACTGTGGCAGTAAACAGAACCGAACCCGGGTCACTGGAGCTGTGAGACTGTGGCAGTAAACAGAACCGAACCCAGGTCACTGGAGCTGTGAGACTGTGGCAGTAAACAGAACCGAACCCGGGTCACTGGAGCTGTGAGACTGTGGCAGTAAACAGAACCGAACCCGGGTCACTGGAGCTGTGAGACTGTGGCAGTAAACAGAACCGAACCCAGGTCACTGGAGCTGTGAGACTGTGGCAGTAAACAGAACCGAACCCGGGACACTGGAGCTGTGAGACTGTGGCAGTAAACAGAACTGAACCCGGGTCACTGGAGCTGTGAGACTGTGGCAGTAAACAGAACCGAACCCAGGTCACTGGAGCTGTGAGACTGTGGCAGTAAACAGAACCGAACCCAGGTCACTGGAGCTGTGAGACTGTGGCAGTAAACAGAACCGAACCCGGGACACTGGAGCTGTGAGACTGTGGCAGTAAACAGAACTGAACCCGGGTCACTGGAGCTGTGAGACTGTGACAGTAAACAGAACCGAACCCGGGACACTGGAGCTGTGAGACTGTGGCAGTAAACAGAACTGAACCCGGGTCACTGGAGCTGTGAGACTGTGGCAGTAAACAGAACCGAACCCGGGTCACTGGAGCTGTGAGACTGTGGCAGTAAACAGAACCGAACCAAGGTCACTGGAGCTGTGAGACTGTGGCAGTAAACAGAACCGAACCCGGGACACTGGAGCTGTGAGACTGTGGCAGTAAACAGAACCGAACCCGGGACACTGGAGCTGTGAGACTGTGGCAGTAAACAGAACCGAACCCGGGACACTGGAGCTGTGAGACTGTGGCAGTAAACAGAACCGAACCCGGGTCACTGGAGCTGTGAGGTTGCGGCAGTAAACAGAACCGAACCCGGGACACTGGAGCTGTGAGACTGTGGCGGTAAACAGAACCGAACCCGGGACACTGGAGCTGTGAGACTGTGGCAGTAAACAGAACTGAACCCGGGACACTGGAGCTGTGAGACTGTGGCAGTAAACAGAACCGAACCCAGGTCACTGGAGCTGTGAGACTGTGGCAGTAAACAGAACCGAACCCGGGACACTGGAGCTGTGAGACTGTGGCAGTAAACAGAACCGAACCCGGGACACTGGAGCTGTGAGACTGTGGCAGTAAACAGAACCGAACCCGGGTCACTGGAGCTGTGAGACTGTGGCAGTAAACAGAACCGAACCCAGGTCACTGGAGCTGTGAGACTGTGGCAGTAAACAGAACCGAACCCGGGTCACTGGAGCTGTGTGACTGTGGCAGTCCCCAGAACCGAACCCAGGACACTGGAGCTGTGAGACTGTGGCAGTAAACAGAACCGAACCCAGGTCACTGGAGCTGTGAGACTGTGGCAGTAAACAGAACCGAACCCGGGACACTGGAGCTGTGAGACTGTGACAGTAAACAGAACCGAACACAGGACACTGGAGCTGTGAGACTGTGGCAGTAAACAGAACCGAACCCGGGACACTGGAGCTGTGAGACTGTGGCAGTAAACAGAACCGAACCCAGGACACTGGAGCTGTGAGACTGTGGCAGTAAACAGAACCGAACCCGGGACACTGGAGCTGTGAGACTGTGGCAGTAAACAGAACCGAACCCAGGACACTGGAGCTGTGAGACTGTGGCAGTAAACAGAACTGAACCCAGGTCACTGGAGCTGTGAGACTGTGGCAGTAAACAGAACCGAACCCAGGAAACTGGAGCTGTGAGACTGTGACAGTAAACAGAACCGAACCCGGGACACTGGAGCTGTGAGACTGTGGCAGTAAACAGAACCGAACCCGGGACACTGGAGCTGTGAGACTGTGGCAGTAAACAGAACCGAACCCAGGACACTGGAGCTGTGAGACTGTGACAGTAAACAGAACCGAACCCGGGACACTGGAGCTGTGAGACTGTGACAGTAAACAGAACCGAACCCGGGACACTGGAGCTGTGAGACTGTGGCAGTAAACAGAACCGAACCCGGGACACTGGAGCTGTGAGACTGTGGCAGTAAACAGAACTGAACCCGGGACACTGGAGCTGTGAGACTGTGGCAGTAAACAGAACCGAACCCGGGACACTGGAGCTGTGAGACTGTGGCAGTAAACAGAACTGAACCCGGGTCACTGGAGCTGTGAGACTGTGGCAGTAAACAGAACCGTACCCGGGACACTGGAGCTGTGAGACTGTGGCAGTAAACAGAACCGAACCCAGGACACTGGAGCTGTGAGACTGTGGCAGTAAACAGAACCGAACCCGGGTCACTGGAGCTGTGAGACTGTGGCAGTAAACAGAACCGAACCCGGGACACTGGAGCTGTGAGACTGTGGCAGTAAACAGAACTGAACCCGGGACACTGGAGCTGTGTGACTGTGGCAGTAAACAGAACCGAACCCGGGTCACTGGAGCTGTGAGACTGTGGCAGTAAACAGAACCGAACCCAGGACACTGGAGCTGTGAGACTGTGGCAGTAAACAGAACCGAACCCGGGTCACTGGAGCTGTGAGACTGTGGCAGTAAACAGAACCGAACCCGGGACACTGGAGCTGTGAGACTGTGGCAGTAAACAGAACTGAACCCGGGACACTGGAGCTGTGTGACTGTGGCAGTCCCCAGAACCGAACCCAGGACACTGGAGCTGTGAGACTGTGGCAGTAAACAGAACCGAACCTGGGACACTGGAGCTGTGAGACTGTGGCAGTAAACAGAACCGAACCCAGGACACTGGAGCTGTGAGACTGTGACAGTAAACAGAACCGAACCCGGGACACTGGAGCTGTGAGACTGTGGCAGTAAACAGAACCGAACCCGGGACACTGGAGCTGTGAGACTGTGGCAGTAAACAGAACCGAACCCAGGACACTGGAGCTGTGAGACTGTGACAGTAAACAGAACCGAACCCGGGACACTGGAGCTGTGAGACTGTGGCAGTAAACAGAACCGAACCCGGGACACTGGAGCTGTGAGACTGTGACAGTAAACAGAACCGAACCCGGGACACTGGAGCTGTGAGACTGTGGCAGTTAGCAGAACCGAACCCGGGTCACTGGAGCTGTGAGACTGTGGCAGTAAACAGAACCGAACCCGGGTCACGGGAGCTGTGAGACTGTGGCAGTAAACAGAACCGAACCCGGGAAACTGGAGCTGTGAGACTGTGGCAGTAAACAGAACCGAACCCAGGTCACTGGAGCTGTGAGACTGTGGCTGTAAACAGAACCGAACCCGGGTCACTGGAGCTGTGAGACTGTGGCAGTAAACAGAACCGAACCCAGGTCACTGGAGCTGTGAGACTGTGGCAGTAAACAGAACCGAACCCGGGTCACTGGAGCTGTGAGGCTGTGGCAGTACACAGAACCGAACCCGGGTCACTGGAGCTGTGAGGCTGTGGCAGTAAACAGAACCGAACCCATGTCACTGGAGCTGTGAGACTGTGGCAGTAAACAGAACCGAACCCGGGTCACCGGAGCTGTGAGACTGTGGCAGTATACAGAACCGAACCCATGTCACTGGAGCTGTGAGACTGTGGCAGTAAACAGAACCGAACCCGGGACACTGGAGCTGTGAGACTTTGGCAGTAAACAGAACCGAACCCGGGTCACCGGAGCTGTGAGACTGTGGCAGTAAACAGAACCGAACCCGGGTCACTGGAGCTGTGAGACTGTGGCAGTAAACAGAACCGAACCCGGGTCACCGGAGCTGTGAGACTGTGGCAGTAAACAGAACCGAACCCGGGTCACTGGAGCTGTGAGACTGTGGCAGTAAACAGAACCGAACCCAGGTCACTGGAGCTGTGAGACTGTGGCAGTAAACAGAACTGAACCCGGGTCACTGGAGCTGTGAGACTGTGGCAGTAAACAGAACCGAACCCAGGTCACTGGAGCTGTGAGACTGTGACAGTAAACAGAACCGAACCCAGGTCACTGGAGCTGTGAGGCTGTGGCAGTAAACAGAACCGAACCCGGGTCACTGGAGCTGTGAGACTGTGGCAGTAAACAGAACCGAACCCAGGTCACTGGAGCTGTGAGACTGTGGCAGTAAACAGAACCGAACCCAGGCCACTGGAGCTGTGAGACTGTGACAGTAAACAGAACCGAACCCAGGACACTGGAGCTGTGAGACTGTGACAGTAAACAGAACCGAACCCGGGACACTGGAGCTGTGAGACTGTGGCAGTAAACAGAACCGAACCCGGGACACTGGAGCTGTGAGACTGTGGCAGTAAACAGAACCGAACCCAGGACACTGGAGCTGTGAGACTGTGACAGTAAACAGAACCGAACCCGGGACACTGGAGCTGTGAGACTGTGGCAGTCCCCAGAACCGAACCCGGGACACTGGAGCTGTGAGGCTGTGGCAGTAAACAGAACCGAACCCAGGTCACTGGAGCTGTGAGACTGTGGCAGTAAACAGAACCGAACCCAGGTCACTGGAGCGGTGAGACTGTGGCAGTAAACAGAACCGAACCCGGGTCACTGGAGCTGTGAGACTGTGGCAGTAAACAGAACCGAACTCGGGTCACTGGAGCTGTGAGACTGTGGCAGTAAACAGAACCGAACCCGGGACACTGGAGCTGTGAGACTGTGGCAGTAAACAGAACCGAACCCGGGACACTGGAGCTGTGAGACTGTGGCAGTAAACAGAACCGAACCCGGGTCACTGGAGCTGTGAGACTGTGGCAGTAAACAGAACCGAACCCGGGACACTGGAGCTGTGAGACTGTGGCAGTAAACAGAACCGAACCCGGGACACTGGAGCTGTGAGACTGTGGCAGTAAACAGAACCGAACCCGGGACACTGGAGCTGTGAGACTGTGGCAGTAAACAGAACTGAACCCAGGTCACTGGAGCTGTGAGACTGTGACCGTAAACAGAACCGAACCCGGGTCACTGGAGCTGTGAGACTGTGGCAGTAAACAGAACCGAACCCAGGTCACTGGAGCTGTGAGACTGTGGCAGTAAACAGAACCGAACCCGGGACACTGGAGGTGTGAGACTGTGGCAGTAAACAGAACCGAACCCGGGACACTGGAGCTGTGAGACTGTGGCAGTAAACAGAACCGAACCCGGGTCACTGGAGCTGTGAGACTGTGGCAGTAAACAGAACCGAACCCGGGTCACTGGAGCTGTGAGACTGTGGCAGTCCCCAGAACCGAACCCAGGACACTGGAGCTGTGAGACTGTGGCAGTAAACAGAACTGAACCCAGGACACTGGAGCTGTGAGACTGTGACAGTAAACAGAACCGAACCCGGGACACTGGAGCTGTGAGACTGTGGCAGTAAACAGAACCGAACCCAGGACACTGGAGCTGTGAGACTGTGACAGTAAACAGAACCGAACCCGGGACACTGGAGCTGTGAGACTGTGGCAGTAAACAGAACCGAACCCGGGACACTGGAGCTGTGAGACTGTGGCAGTAAACAGAACAAAACCCAGGACACTGGAGCTGTGAGACTGTGACAATAAACAGAACCGAACCCGGGACACTGGAGCTGTGAGACTGTGGCAGTTAGCAGAACCGAACCCGGGTCACTGGAGCTGTGAGACTGTGGCAGTAAACAGAACCGAACCCGGGTCACGGGAGCTGTGAGACTGTGGCAGTAAACAGAACCGAACCCGGGACACTGGAGCTGTGAGACTGTGGCAGTAAACAGAACCGAACCCGGGACACTGGAGCTGTGAGACTGTGGCAGTAAACAGAACTGAACCCAGGTCACTGGAGCTGTGAGACTGTGGCAGTAAACAGAACCGAACCCAGGTCACTGGAGCTGTGAGACTGTGGCAGTAAACAGAACCGAACCCGGGACACTGGAGCTGTGAGACTGTGGCAGTAAACAGAACTGAACCCAGGTCACTGGAGCTGTGAGACTGTGGCAGTAAACAGAACTGAACCCAGGTCACTGGAGCTGTGAGACTGTGGCAGTAAACAGAACCGAACCCGGGACACTGGAGCTGTGAGACTGTGGCAGTAAACAGAACTGAACCCGGGTCACTAGAGCTGTGAGACTGTGGCAGTAAACAGAACCGAACCCGGGACACTGGAGCTGTGAGACTCTGGCAGTAAACAGAACCGAACCCGGGACACTGGAGCTGTGAGACTGTGGCAGTAAACAGAACTGAACCCGGGACACTGGAGCTGTGAGACTGTGGCAGTAAACAGAACCGAACCCAGGACACTGGAGCTGTGAGACTGTGGCAGTAAACAGAACCGAACCCGGGTCACTGGAGCTGTGAGACTGTGGCAGTAAACAGAACTGAACCCGGGACACTGGAGCTGTGTGACTGTGGCAGTCCCCAGAACCGAACCCAGGACACTGGAGCTGTGAGACTGTGGCAGTAAACAGAACCGAACCCAGGACACTGGAGCTGTGAGACTGTGACAGTAAACAGAACCGAACCCGGGACACTGGAGCTGTGAGACTGTGGCAGTAAAGAGAACCAAACCCGGGACACTGGAGCTGTGAGACTGTGGCAGTAAACAGAACCGAACCCAGGACACTGGAGCTGTGAGACTGTGACAGTAAACAGAACCGAACCCGGGACACTGGAGCTGTGAGACTGTGGCAGTAAACAGAACCGAACCCGGGACACTGGAGCTGTGAGACTGTGGCAGTAAACAGAACCGAACCCAGGACACTGGAGCTGTGAGACTGTGACAGTAAACAGAACCGAACCCGGGACACTGGAGCTGTGAGACTGTGGCAGTTAGCAGAACCGAACCCGGGTCACTGGAGCTGTGAGACTGTGGCAGTAAACAGAACCGAACCCGGGTCACTGGAGCTGTGAGACTGTGGCAGTAAACAGAACCAAACCCAGGTCACTGGAGCTGTGAGACTGTGGCAGTAAACAGAACCGAACCCGGGTCACTGGAGCTGTGAGACTGTGGCAGTAAACAGAACCGAACCCAGGTCACTGGAGCTGTGAGACTGTGGCAGTAAACAGAACCGAACCCGGGTCACTGGAGCTGTGAGGCTGTGGCAGTAAACAGAACCGAACCCAGGTCACTGGAGCTGTGAGACTGTGGCAGTAAACAGAACCGAACCCGGGACACTGGAACTGTGAGGCTGTGGCAGTAAACAGAACTGAACCCGGGACACTGGAGCTGTGAGGCTGTGGCAGTAAACAGAACCGAACCCATGTCACTGGAGCTGTGAGACTGTGGCAGTAAACAGAACCGAACCCGTGTCACTGGAGCTGTGAGACTGTGGCAGTAAACAGAACCGAACCCGGGTCACTGGAGCTGTGAGGCTGTGGCAGTAAACAGAACCGAACCCGGGTCACTGGAGCTGTGAGGCTGTGGCAGTAAACAGAACCGAACCCATGTCACTGGAGCTGTGAGACTGTGGCAGTAAACAGAACCGAACCCGGGTCACTGGAGCTGTGAGACTGTGGCAGTAAACAGAACCGAACCCGGGTCACCGGAGCTGTGAGACTGTGGCAGTAAACAGAACTGAACTCGGGTCACCGGAGCTGTGAGACTGTGGCAGTAAACAGAACCGAACCCATGTCACTGGAGCTGTGAGACTTTGGCAGTAAACAGAACAGAACCCGGGTCACCGGAGCTGTGAGACTGTGGCAGTAAACAGAACCGAACCCATGTCACTGGAGCTGTGAGACTTTGGCAGTAAACAGAACCGAACCCGGGTCACTGGAGCTGTGACACTGTGGCAGTAAACAGAACCGAACCCGGGTCACTGGAGCTGTGAGACTGTGGCAGTAAACAGAACTGAACCTGGGTCACTGGAGCTGTGAGACTGTGGCAGTAAACAGAACCGAACCCAGGTCACTGGAGCTGTGAGACTGTGACAGTAAACAGAACCGAACCCAGGTCACTGGAGCTGTGAGGCTGTGGCAGTAAACAGAACCGAACCCGGGTCACTGGAGCTGTGAGACTGTGGCTGTAAACAGAACCGAACCCAGGTCACTGGAGCTGTGAGACTGTGGCAGTAAACAGAACCGAACCCAGGTCACTGGAGCTGTGAGACTGTGACAGTAAACAGAACCGCACCCAGGACACTGGAGCTGTGAGACTGTGACAGTAAACAGAACCGAACCCGGGACACTGGAGCTGTGAGACTGTGGCAGTAAACAGAACCGAACCCGGGACACTGGAGCTGTGAGACTGTGGCAGTAAACAGAACCGAACCCAGGACACTGGAGCTGTGAGACTGTGACAGTAAACAGAACCGAACCCGGGACACTGGAGCTGTGAGACTGTGGCAGTCCCCAGAACCGAACCCGGGACACTGGAGCTGTGAGGCTGTGGCAGTAAACAGAACCGAACCCAGGTCACTGGAGCTCTGAGACTGTGGCAGTAAACAGAACCGAACCCAGGTCACTGGAGCGGTGAGACTGTGGCAGTAAACAGAACCGAACCCGGGTCACTGGAGCTGTGAGACTGTGGCAGTAAACAGAACCGAACCCGGGTCACTGGAGCTGTGAGGCTGTGGCAGTAAACAGAACCGAACCCGGGACACTGGAGCTGTGAGACTGTGGCAGTAAACAGAACCAAACCCAGGTCACTGGAGCTGTGAGACTGTGGCAGTAAACAGAACCGAACCCGGGACACTGGAGCTGTGAGACTGTGGCAGTAAACAGAACCGAACCCGGGTCACTGGAGCTGTGAGACTGTGGCAGTAAACAGAACCGAACCCGGGTCACTGGAGCTGTGAGGCTGTGGCAGTAAACAGAACCGAACCCGGGACACTGGAGCTGTGAGACTGTGGCAGTAAACAGAACCAAACCCAGGTCACTGGAGCTGTGAGACTGTGGCAGTAAACAGAACCGAACCCGGGTCACTGGAGCTGTGAGACTGTGGCAGTAAACAGAACCGAACCCGGGTCACTGGAGCTGTGAGACTGTGGCAGTAAACAGAACCGAACCCGGGTCACTGGAGCTGTGAGGCTGTGGCAGTAAACAGAACCGAACCCGGGTCACTGGAGCTGTGAGACTGTGGCAGTAAACAGAACCAAACCCAGGTCACTGGAGCTGTGAGACTGTGGCAGTAAACAGAACCGAACCGGGGACACTGGAGCTGTGAGACTATGGCAGTAAACAGAACCGAACCCGGGACACTGGAGCTGTGAGACTGTGGCAGTAAACAGAACCGAACCCGGGACACTGGAGCTGTGAGACTGTGGCAGTCCCCAGAACCGAACCCGGGACACTGGAGCTGTGAGGCTGTGGCAGTAAACAGAACCGAACCCGGGTCACTGGAGCTGTGAGGCTGTGGCAGTAAACAGAACCGAACCCAGGTCACTGGAGCTGTGAGACTGTGGCAGTAAACAGAACCGAACCCAGGTCACTGGAGCGGTGAGACTGTGGCAGTAAACAGAACCGAACCCGGGTCACTGGAGCTGTGAGACTGTGGCAGTAAACAGAACCGAACCCAGGTCACTGGAGCGGTGAGACTGTGGCAGTAAACAGAACTGAACACAGGACACTGGAGCTGTGAGACTGTGGCAGTAAACAGAACTGAACCCGGGTCACTGGAGCTGTGAGACTGTGGCAGTAAACAGAACCGAACCCGGGTCACTGGAGCTGTGAGGCTGTGGCAGTAAACAGAACCGAACCCGGGACACTGGAGCTGTGAGACTGTGGCAGTAAACTGAACCAAACCCAGGTCACTGGAGCTGTGAGACTGTGGCAGTAAACAGAACCGAACCCGGGTCACTGGAGCTGTGAGACTGTGGCAGTAAACAGAACCGAACCCGGGTCACTGGAGCTGTGAGGCTGTGGCAGTAAACAGAACCGAACCCGGGTCACTGGAGCTGTGAGACTGTGGCAGTAAACAGAACCGAACCCAGGTCACTGGAGCTGTGAGACTGTGGCAGTAAACAGAACCGAACCCGGGTCACTGGAGCTGTGAGGCTGTGGCAGTAAACAGAACCGAACCCGGGACACTGGAGCTGTGAGGCTGTGGCAGTAAACAGAACTGAACCCGGGACACTGGAGCTGTGAGGCTGTGGCAGTAAACAGAACCGAACCCATGTCACTGGAGCTGTGAGACTGTGGCAGTAAACAGAACCGAACCCGGGTCACTGGAGCTGTGAGACTGTGGCAGTAAACAGAACCGAACCCGGGTCACTGGAGCTGTGAGGCTGTGGCAGTAAACAGAACCGAACCCATGTCACTGGAGCTGTGAGACTGTGGCAGTAAACAGAACCGAACCCGGGTCACTGGAGCTGTGAGACTGTGGCAGTAAACAGAACCGAACCCGGGTCACCGGAGCTGTGAGACTGTGGCAGTAAACAGAACCGAACCCGGGTCACTGGAGCTGTGAGACTGTGGCAGTAAACAGAACCGAACCCGGGTCACTGGAGCTGTGAGACTGTGAAAGTAAACAGAACCGAACCCAGGACACTGGAGCTGTGAGACTGTGACAGTAAACAGAACCGAACCCGGGTCACTGGAGCTGTGAGACTGTGGCAGTAAACAGAACCGAACCCGGGTCACTGGAGCTGTGAGACTGTGAAAGTAAACAGAACCGAACCCAGGACACTGGAGCTGTGAGACTGTGGCAGTAAACAGAACCGAACCCGGGTCACTGGAGCTGTGAGACTGTGAAAGTAAACAGAACCGAACCCAGGACACTGGAGCTGTGAGACTGTGACAGTAAACAGAACCGAACCCGGGACACTGGAGCTGTGAGACTGTGGCAGTAAACAGAACCGAACCCGGGACACTGGAGCTGTGAGACTGTGGCAGTAAACAGAACCGAACCCAGGACACTGGAGCTGTGAGACTGTGACAGTAAACAGAACCGAACCCGCGACACTGGAGCTGTGAGACTGTGGCAGTCCCCAGAACCGAACCCGGGACACTGGAGCTGTGAGGCTGTGGCAGTAAACAGAACCGAACCCAGGTCACTGGAGCTGTGAGACTGTGGCAGTAAACAGAACCGAACCCAGGTCACTGGAGCGGTGAGACTGTGGCAGTAAACAGAACCGAACCCGGGTCACTGGAGCTGTGAGACTGTGGCAGTAAACAGAACCGAACCCGGGTCACTGGAGCTGTGAGACTGTGGCAGTAAACAGAACCGAACCCGGGACACTGGAGCTGTGAGACTGTGGCAGTAAACAGAACCGAACCCGGGACACTGGAGCTGTGAGACTGTGGCAGTAAACAGAACCGAACCCGGGTCACTGGAGCTGTGAGACTGTGGCAGTAAACAGAACCGAACCCCAGGTCACTGGAGCTGTGAGACTGTGGCAGTAAACAGAACCGAACCCGGGTCACTGGAGCTGTGAGACTGTGGCAGTAAACAGAACCGAACCCGGGACACTGGAGCTGTGAGACTGTGGCAGTAAACAGAACTGAACCCGGGTCACTGGAGCTGTGAGACTGTGGCAGTAAACAGAACCGAACCCGGGACACTGGAGCTGTGAGACTGTGGCAGTAAACAGAACCGAACCCGGGACACTGGAGCTGTGAGACTGTGGCAGTAAACAGAACTGAACCCAGGTCACTGGAGCTGTGAGACTGTGGCAGTAAACAGAACCGAACCCGGGACAC
Organism: Heterodontus francisci; assembly: GCF_036365525.1. NCBI lineage: Eukaryota > Metazoa > Chordata > Chondrichthyes > Heterodontiformes > Heterodontidae > Heterodontus > Heterodontus francisci. The sequence continues at coordinate 483,852 of NW_027141695.1, forward strand.
TGGAGCTGTGAGACTGTGGCAGGAAACAGAACTGAACCCGGGTCACTGGAGCTGTGAGACTGTGGCAGTAAACAGAACCGAACCCGGGACACTGGAGCTGTGAGACTGTGGCAGTAAACAGAACCGAACCCGGGACACTGGAGCTGTGAGACTGTGGCAGTAAACAGAACCGAACCCAGGTCACTGGAGCTGTGAGACTGTGGCAGTAAACAGAACCGAACCCGGGTCACTGGAGCTGTGAGACTGTGGCAGTAAACAGAACCGAACCCAGGTCACTGGAGCTGTGAGGCTGTGGCAGTAAACAGAACCGAACCCGGGTCACTGGAGCTGTGAGACTGTGGCAGTAAACAGAACCGAACCCAGGTCACTGGAGCTGTGAGACTGTGGCAGTAAACAGAACCGAACCCAGGTCACTGGAGCTGTGAGACTGTGACAGTAAACAGAACCGAACCCAGGACACTGGAGCTGTGAGACTGTGACAGTAAACAGAACCGAACCCGGGACACTGGAGCTGTGAGACTGTGGCAGTAAACAGAACCGAACCCGGGACACTGGAGCTGTGAGACTGTGGCAGTAAACAGAACCGAACCCAGGACACTGGAGCTGTGAGACTGTGACAGTAAACAGAACCGAACCCGGGACACTGGAGCTGTGAGACTGTGGCAGTCCCCAGAACCGAACCCGGGACACTGGAGCTGTGAGGCTGTGGCAGTAAACAGAACCGAACCCAGGTCACTGGAGCTCTGACACTGTGGCAGTAAACAGAACCGAACCCAGGTCACTGGAGCGGTGAGACTGTGGCAGTAAACAGAACCGAACCCGGGTCACTGGAGCTGTGAGACTGTGGCAGTAAACAGAACCGAACCCGGGTCACTGGAGCTGTGAGGCTGTGGCAGTAAACAGAACCGAACCCGGGACACTGGAGCTGTGAGACTGTGGCAGTAAACAGAACCAAACCCAGGTCACTGGAGCTGTGAGACTGTGGCAGTAAACAGAACCGAACCCGGGACACTGGAGCTGTGAGACTGTGGCAGTAAACAGAACCGAACCCGGGTCACTGGAGCTGTGAGACTGTGGCAGTAAACAGAACCGAACCCGGGTCACTGGAGCTGTGAGGCTGTGGCAGTAAACAGAACCGAACCCGGGACACTGGAGCTGTGAGACTGTGGCAGTAAACAGAACCAAACCCAGGTCACTGGAGCTGTGAGACTGTGGCAGTAAACAGAACCGAACCCGGGTCACTGGAGCTGTGAGACTGTGGCAGTAAACAGAACCGAACCCGGGTCACTGGAGCTGTGAGACTGTGGCAGTAAACAGAACCGAACCCGGGTCACTGGAGCTGTGAGGCTGTGGCAGTAAACAGAACCGAACCCGGGTCACTGGAGCTGTGAGACTGTGGCAGTAAACAGAACCAAACCCAGGTCACTGGAGCTGTGAGACTGTGGCAGTAAACAGAACCGAACCGGGGACACTGGAGCTGTGAGACTATGGCAGTAAACAGAACCGAACCCGGGACACTGGAGCTGTGAGACTGTGGCAGTAAACAGAACCGAACCCGGGACACTGGAGCTGTGAGACTGTGGCAGTCCCCAGAACCGAACCCGGGACACTGGAGCTGTGAGGCTGTGGCAGTAAACAGAACCGAACCCGGGTCACTGGAGCTGTGAGGCTGTGGCAGTAAACAGAACCGAACCCAGGTCACTGGAGCTGTGAGACTGTGGCAGTAAACAGAACCGAACCCGGGTCACTGGAGCTGTGAGACTGTGAAAGTAAACAGAACCGAACCCAGGACACTGGAGCTGTGAGACTGTGGCAGTAAACAGAACCGAACCCGGGTCACTGGAGCTGTGAGACTGTGAAAGTAAACAGAACCGAACCCAGGACACTGGAGCTGTGAGACTGTGACAGTAAACAGAACCGAACCCGGGACACTGGAGCTGTGAGACTGTGGCAGTAAACAGAACCGAACCCGGGACACTGGAGCTGTGAGACTGTGGCAGTAAACAGAACCGAACCCAGGACACTGGAGCTGTGAGACTGTGACAGTAAACAGAACCGAACCCGCGACACTGGAGCTGTGAGACTGTGGCAGTCCCCAGAACCGAACCCGGGACACTGGAGCTGTGAGGCTGTGGCAGTAAACAGAACCGAACCCAGGTCACTGGAGCTGTGAGACTGTGGCAGTAAACAGAACCGAACCCAGGTCACTGGAGCGGTGAGACTGTGGCAGTAAACAGAACCGAACCCGGGTCACTGGAGCTGTGAGACTGTGGCAGTAAACAGAACCGAACCCGGGTCACTGGAGCTGTGAGACTGTGGCAGTAAACAGAACCGAACCCGGGACACTGGAGCTGTGAGACTGTGGCAGTAAACAGAACCGAACCCGGGACACTGGAGCTGTGAGACTGTGGCAGTAAACAGAACCGAACCCGGGTCACTGGAGCTGTGAGACTGTGGCAGTAAACAGAACCGAACCCCGGTCACTGGAGCTGTGAGACTGTGGCAGTAAACAGAACCGAACCCGGGTCACTGGAGCTGTGAGACTGTGGCAGTAAACAGAACCGAACCCGGGACACTGGAGCTGTGAGACTGTGGCAGTAAACAGAACTGAACCCGGGTCACTGGAGCTGTGAGACTGTGGCAGTAAACAGAACCGAACCCGGGACACTGGAGCTGTGAGACTGTGGCAGTAAACAGAACCGAACCCGGGACACTGGAGCTGTGAGACTGTGGCAGTAAACAGAACTGAACCCAGGTCACTGGAGCTGTGAGACTGTGGCAGTAAACAGAACCGAACCCGGGACACTGGAGCTGTGAGACTGTGGCAGGAAACAGAACTGAACCCGGGTCACTGGAGCTGTGAGACTGTGGCAGTAAACAGAACCGAACCCGGGACACTGGAGCTGTGAGACTGTGGCAGTAAACAGAACCGAACCCGGGACACTGGAGCTGTGAGACTGTGGCAGTAAACAGAACCGAACCCAGGTCACTGGAGCTGTGAGACTGTGGCAGTAAACAGAACCGAACCCGGGTCACTGGAGCTGTGAGACTGTGGCAGTAAACAGAACCGAACCCAGGTCACTGGAGCTGTGAGGCTGTGGCAGTAAACAGAACCGAACCCGGGTCACTGGAGCTGTGAGACTGTGGCAGTAAACAGAACCGAACCCAGGTCACTGGAGCTGTGAGACTGTGGCAGTAAACAGAACCGAACCCAGGTCACTGGAGCTGTGAGACTGTGACAGTAAACAGAACCGAACCCAGGACACTGGAGCTGTGAGACTGTGACAGTAAACAGAACCGAACCCGGGACACTGGAGCTGTGAGACTGTGGCAGTAAACAGAACCGAACCCGGGACACTGGAGCTGTGAGACTGTGGCAGTAAACAGAACCGAACCCAGGACACTGGAGCTGTGAGACTGTGACAGTAAACAGAACCGAACCCGGGACACTGGAGCTGTGAGACTGTGGCAGTCCCCAGAACCGAACCCGGGACACTGGAGCTGTGAGGCTGTGGCAGTAAACAGAACCGAACCCAGGTCACTGGAGCTCTGACACTGTGGCAGTAAACAGAACCGAACCCAGGTCACTGGAGCGGTGAGACTGTGGCAGTAAACAGAACCGAACCCGGGTCACTGGAGCTGTGAGACTGTGGCAGTAAACAGAACCGAACCCGGGTCACTGGAGCTGTGAGGCTGTGGCAGTAAACAGAACCGAACCCGGGACACTGGAGCTGTGAGACTGTGGCAGTAAACAGAACCAAACCCAGGTCACTGGAGCTGTGAGACTGTGGCAGTAAACAGAACCGAACCCGGGACACTGGAGCTGTGAGACTGTGGCAGTAAACAGAACCGAACCCGGGTCACTGGAGCTGTGAGACTGTGGCAGTAAACAGAACCGAACCCGGGTCACTGGAGCTGTGAGGCTGTGGCAGTAAACAGAACCGAACCCGGGACACTGGAGCTGTGAGACTGTGGCAGTAAACAGAACCAAACCCAGGTCACTGGAGCTGTGAGACTGTGGCAGTAAACAGAACCGAACCCGGGTCACTGGAGCTGTGAGACTGTGGCAGTAAACAGAACCGAACCCGGGTCACTGGAGCTGTGAGACTGTGGCAGTAAACAGAACCGAACCCGGGTCACTGGAGCTGTGAGGCTGTGGCAGTAAACAGAACCGAACCCGGGTCACTGGAGCTGTGAGACTGTGGCAGTAAACAGAACCAAACCCAGGTCACTGGAGCTGTGAGACTGTGGCAGTAAACAGAACCGAACCGGGGACACTGGAGCTGTGAGACTATGGCAGTAAACAGAACCGAACCCGGGACACTGGAGCTGTGAGACTGTGGCAGTAAACAGAACCGAACCCGGGACACTGGAGCTGTGAGACTGTGGCAGTCCCCAGAACCGAACCCGGGACACTGGAGCTGTGAGGCTGTGGCAGTAAACAGAACCGAACCCGGGTCACTGGAGCTGTGAGGCTGTGGCAGTAAACAGAACCGAACCCAGGTCACTGGAGCTGTGAGACTGTGGCAGTAAACAGAACCGAACCCAGGTCACTGGAGCGGTGAGACTGTGGCAGTAAACAGAACCGAACCCGGGTCACTGGAGCTGTGAGACTGTGGCAGTAAACAGAACCGAACCCAGGTCACTGGAGCGGTGAGACTGTGGCAGTAAACAGAACTGAACCCAGGACACTGGAGCTGTGAGACTGTGGCAGTAAACAGAACTGAACCCGGGTCACTGGAGCTGTGAGACTGTGGCAGTAAACAGAACCGAACCCGGGTCACTGGAGCTGTGAGGCTGTGGCAGTAAACAGAACCGAACCCGGGACACTGGAGCTGTGAGACTGTGGCAGGAAACTGAACCAAACCCAGGTCACTGGAGCTGTGAGACTGTGGCAGTAAACAGAACCGAACCCGTGTCACTGGAGCTGTGAGACTGTGGCAGTAAACAGAACCGAACCCGGGACACTGGAGCTGTGAGACTGTGGCAGTAAACAGAACCGAACCCGGGTCACTGGAGCTGTGAGGCTGTGGCAGTAAACAGAACCGAACCCGGGACACTGGAGCTGTGAGGCTGTGGCAGTAAACAGAACTGAACCCGGGACACTGGAGCTGTGAGGCTGTGGCAGTAAACAGAACCGAACCCATGTCACTGGAGCTGTGAGACTGTGGCAGTAAACAGAACCGAACCCGGGTCACTGGAGCTGTGAGACTGTGGCAGTAAACAGAACCGAACCCGGGTCACTGGAGCTGTGAGGCTGTGGCAGTAAACAGAACCGAACCCGGGTCACTGGAGCTGTGAGGCTGTGGCAGTAAACAGAACCGAACCCATGTCACTGGAGCTGTGAGACTGTGGCAGTAAACAGAACCGAACCCGGGTCACTGGAGCTGTGAGACTGTGACAGTAAACAGAACCGAACCCGGGACACTGGAGCTGTGAGACTGTGGCAGTAAACAGAACCGAACCCAGGACACTGGAGCTGTGAGACTGTGACAGTAAACAGAACCGAACCCGCGACACTGGAGCTGTGAGACTGTGGCAGTCCCCAGAACCGAACCCGGGACACTGGAGCTGTGAGGCTGTGGCAGTAAACAGAACCGAACCCAGGTCACTGGAGCTGTGAGACTGTGGCAGTAAACAGAACCGAACCCAGGTCACTGGAGCGGTGAGACTGTGGCAGTAAACAGAACCGAACCCGGGTCACTGGAGCTGTGAGACTGTGGCAGTAAACAGAACCGAACCCGGGTCACTGGAGCTGTGAGACTGTGGCAGTAAACAGAACCGAACCCGGGACACTGGAGCTGTGAGACTGTGGCAGTAAACAGAACCGAACCCGGGACACTGGAGCTGTGAGACTGTGGCAGTAAACAGAACCGAACCCAGGACACTGGAGCTGTGAGACTGTGGCAGTAAACAGAACTGAACCCGGGTCACTGGAGCTGTGAGACTGTGGCAGTAAACAGAACCGAACCCGGGACACTGGAGCTGTGAGACTGTGGCAGTAAACAGAACCGAACCCGGGACACTGGAGCTGTGAGACTTTGGCAGTAAACAGAACTGAACCCAGGTCACTGGAGCTGTGAGACTGTGGCAGTAAACAGAACCGAACCCGGGACACTGGAGCTGTGAGACTGTGGCAGGAAACAGAACTGAACCCGGGTCACTGGAGCTGTGAGACTGTGGCAGTAAACAGAACCGAACCCGGGACACTGGAGCTGTGAGACTGTGGCAGTAAACAGAACCGAACCCGGGACACTGGAGCTGTGAGACTGTGGCAGTAAACAGAACCGAACCCAGGTCACTGGAGCTGTGAGACTGTGGCAGTAAACAGAACCGAACCCGGGTCACTGGAGCTGTGAGACTGTGGCAGTAAACAGAACCGAACCCGGGACACTGGAGCTGTGAGACTGTGGCAGTAAACAGAACTGAACCCGGGTCACTGGAGCGGTGAGACTGTGACAGTAAACAGAACCGAACCCAGGTCACTGGAGCTGTGAGACTGTGGCAGTAAACAGAACCGAACCCAGGTCACTGGAGCTGTGAGACTGTGGCAGTAAACAGAACCGAACCCGGGACACTGGAGCTGTGAGACTGTGGCAGTAAACAGAACTGAACCCGGGTCACTGGAGCTGTGAGACTGTGGCAGTAAACAGAACCGAACCCAGGTCACTGGAGCTGTGAGACTGTGGCAGTAAACAGAACCGAACCCAGGTCACTGGAGCTGTGAGACTGTGGCAGTAAACAGAACTGAACCCGGGTCACTGGAGCTGTGAGACTGTGACAGTAAACAGAACTGAACCCAGGTCACTGGAGCTGTGAGACTGTGGCAGTAAACAGAACCGAACCCGGGACACTGGAGCTGTGAGACTGTGGCAGTAAACAGAACCGAACCCGGGTCACTGGAGCTGTGAGACTGTGGCAGTAAACAGAACCGAACCCGGGACACTGGAGCTGTGAGACTGTGGCAGTAAACAGAACCGAACCCTGGACACTGGAGCTGTGAGACTGTGGCAGTAAACAGAACCGAACCCGGGACACTGGAGCTGTGAGACTGTGGCAGTAAACAGAACCGAACCCAGGTCACTGGAGCTGTGAGACTGTGGCAGTAAACAGAACCGAACCCAGGTCACTGGAGCTGTGAGACTGTGGCAGTAAACAGAACTGAACCCGGGACACTGGAGCTGTGAGACTGTGGCAGTAAACAGAACCGAACCCAGGTCACTGGAGCTGTGAGACTGTGGCAGTAAACAGAACCAAACCCGGGACACTGGAGCTGTGAGACTGTGGCAGTAAACAGAACCGAACCCGGGACACTGGAGCTGTGAGACTGTGGCAGTAAACAGAACCGAACCCGGGACACTGGAGCTGTGAGACTGTGGCAGTAAACAGAACCGAACCCAGGTCACTGGAGCTGTGAGACTGTGGCAGTAAACAGAACTGAACCCGGGTCACTGGAGCTGTGAGACTGTGGCAGTAAACAGAACTGAACCCGGGACACTGGAGCTGTGAGACTGTGGCAGTAAACAGAACCAAACCCGGGACACTGGAGCTGTGAGACTGTGGCAGTAAACAGAACTGAACCCGGGTCACTGGAGCTGTGAGACTGTGGCAGTAAACAGAACCGAACCCAGGTCACTGGAGCTGTGAGACTGTGGCAGTAAACAGAACCAAACCCGGGACACTGGAGCTGTGAGACTGTGGCAGTAAACAGAACCGAACCCGGGACACTGGAGCTGTGAGACTGTGGCAGTAAACAGAACCGAACCCGGGTCACTGGAGCTGTGAGACTGTGGCAGTAAACAGAACCGAACCCGGGTCACTGGAGCTGTGTGACTGTGGCAGTCCCCAGAACCGAACCCAGGACACTGGAGCTGTGAGATTGTGGCAGTAAACAGAACTGAACCCAGGACACTGGAGCTGTGAGACTGTGACAGTAAACAGAACCGAACCCGGGACACTGGAGCTGTGAGACTGTGGCAGTAAACAGAACCGAACCCAGGACACTGGAGCTGTGAGACTGTGACAGTAAACAGAACCGAACCCGGGACACTGGAGCTGTGAGACTGTGGCAGTAAACAGAACCGAACCCGGGTCACTGGTGCTGTGAGACTGTGGCAGTAAACAGAACCGAACCCGGGTCACCGGAGCTGTGAGACTGTGGCAGTATACAGAACCGAACCCAGGTCACTGGAGCTGTGAGACTGTGGCAGTAAACAGAACCGAACCCGGGTCACTGGAGCTGTGAGACTTTGGCAGTAAACAGAACCGAACCCGGGTCACCGGAGCTGTGAGACTGTGGCAGTAAACAGAACCGAACCCGGGTCACTGGAGCTGTGAGACTGTGGCAGTAAACAGAACCGAACCCGGGTCACCGGAGCTGTGAGACTGTGGCACTAAACAGAACTGAACCCAGGTCACTGGAGCTGTGAGACTGTGGCAGTAAACAGAACCGAACCCAGGTCACTGGTGCTGTGAGACTGTGGCAGTAAACAGAACTGAACCCAGGTCACTGGAGCTGTGAGACTGTGGCAGTAAACAGAACCGAACCCAGGTCACTGGAGCGGTGAGATTGTGGCAGTAAACAGAACCGAACCCGGGTCACTGGAGCTGTGAGACTGTGGCAGTAAACAGAACTGAACCCGGGTCACTGGAGCTGTGAGACTGTGGCAGTAAACAGAACCGAACCCAGGTCACTGGAGCTGTGAGACTGTGACAGTAAACAGAACCGAACCCAGGTCACTGGAGCTGTGAGGCTGTGGCAGTAAACAGAACCGAACCCGGGTCACTGGAGCTGTGAGACTGTGGCAGTAAACAGAACCGAACCCAGGTCACTGGAGCTGTGAGACTGTGGCAGTAAACAGAACCGAACCCGGGACACTGGAGCTGTGAGACTGTGGCAGTAAACAGAACCGAACCCAGGACACTGGAGCTGTGAGACTGTGGCAGTAAACAGAACCGAACCCAGGACACTGGAGCTGTGAGACTGTGGCAGTAAACAGAACCGAACCCGGGACACTGGAGCTGTGAGACTGTGGCAGTAAACAGAACTGAACCCAGGTCACTGGAGCTGTGAGACTGTGGCAGTAAACAGAACCGAACCCAGGTCACTGGAGCGGTGAGACTGTGGCAGTAAACAGAACCGAACCCGGGTCACTGGAGCTGTGAGACTGTGGCAGTAAACAGAACCGAACCCGGGTCACTGGAGCTGTGAGACTGTGGCAGTAAACAGAACCGAACCCGGGACACTGGAGCTGTGAGACTGTGGCAGTAAACAGAACCGAACCCGGGTCACTGGAGCTGTGAGACTGTGGCAGTAAACAGAACCGAACCCGGGTCACTGGAGCTGTGAGACTTTGGCAGTAAACAGAACCGAACCCGGGTCACCGGAGCTGTGAGACTGTGGCAGTAAACAGAACCGAACCCGGGTCACTGGAGCTGTGAGACTGTGGCAGTAAACAGAACCGAACCCGGGTCACCGGAGCTGTGAGACTGTGGCAGTAAACAGAACCGAACCCGGGACACTGGAGCTGTGAGACTGTGGCAGTAAACAGAACCGAACCCAGGACACTGGAGCTGTGAGACTGTGACAGTAAACAGAACCGAACCCGGGACACTGGAGCTGTGAGACTGTGGCAGTAAACAGAACTGAACCCAGGTCACTGGAGCTGTGAGACTGTGGCAGTAAACAGAACCGAACCCAGGTCACTGGAGCGGTGAGACTGTGGCAGTAAACAGAACCGAACCCGGGTCACTGGAGCTGTGAGACTGTGGCAGTAAACAGAACCGAACCCGGGTCACTGGAGCTGTGAGACTGTGGCAGTAAACAGAACCGAACCCGGGACACTGGAGCTGTGAGACTGTGGCAGTAAACAGAACCGAACCCGGGACACTGGAGCTGTGAGACTGTGGCAGTAAACAGAACCGAACCCGGGTCACTGGAGCTGTGAGACTGTGGCAGTAAACAGAACCGAACCCGGGACACTGGAGCTGTGAGACTGTGGCAGTAAACAGAACTGAACCCGGGACACTGGAGCTGTGAGACTGTGGCAGTAAACAGAACCGAACCCGGGACACTGGAGCTGTGAGACTGTGGCAGTAAACAGAACTGAACCCAGGTCACTGGAGCTGTGAGACTGTGACAGTAAACAGAACCGAACCCGGGTCACTGGAGCTGTGAGACTGTGGCAGTAAACAGAACCGAACCCGGGACACTGGAGCTGTGAGACTGTGGCAGTAAACAGAACAGAACCCAGGTCACTGGAGCTGTGAGACTGTGGCAGTAAACAGAACTGAACCCGGGACACTGGAGCTGTGAGAATGTGGCAGTAAACGGAACCGAACCCAGGCCACTGGAGCTGTGAGACTGTGGCAGTAAACAGAACCGAACCCGGGACACTGGAGCTGTGAGACTGTGGCAGTAAACAGAACCGAACCCGGGACACTGGAGCTGTGAGACTGTGGCAGTAAACAGAACTGAACCCGGGACACTGGAGCTGTGAGACTGTGGCAGTAAACAGAACCGAACCCAGGACACTGGAGCTGTGAGACTGTGGCAGTAAACAGAACTGAACCCGGGTCACTGGAGCTGTGAGACTGTGGCAGTAAACAGAACCGAACCCGGGACACTGGAGCTGTGAGACTGTGGCAGTAAACAGAACTGAACCCGGGACACTGGAGCTGTGTGACTGTGGCAGTCCCCAGAACCGAACCCAGGACACTGGAGCTGTGAGACTGTGGCAGTAAACAGAACCGAACCTGGGACACTGGAGCTGTGAGACTGTGGCAGTAAACAGAACCGAACCCAGGACACTGGAGCTGTGAGACTGTGGCAGTAAACAGAACCGAACCCAGGACACTGGAGCTGTGAGACTGTGACAGTAAACAGAACCGAACCCGGGACACTGGAGCTGTGAGACTGTGGCAGTAAACAGAACCGAACCCGGGACACTGGAGCTGTGAGACTGTGGCAGTAAACAGAACCGAACCCAGGACACTGGAGCTGTGAGACTGTGACAGTAAACAGAACCGAACCCGGGTCACTGGAGCTGTGAGACTGTGGCAGTTAACAGAACCGAACCCATGTCACTGGAGCTGTGAGACTGTGGCAGTAAAAAGAACCGAACCCGGGACACTGGAGCTGTGAGACTGTGGCAGTAAACAGAACTGAACCCGGGTCACTGGAGCTGTGAGACTGTGACAGTAAACAGAACCGAACCCAGGTCACTGGAGCTGTGAGACTGTGGCAGTAAACAGAACCGAACCCAGGTCACTGGAGCTGTGAGACTGTGGCAGTAAACAGAACCGAACCCGGGACACTGGAGCTGTGAGACTGTGGCAGTAAACAGAACCGAACCCGGGACACTGGAGCTGTGAGACTGTGGCAGTAAACAGAACCGAACCCAGGACACTGGAGCTGTGAGACTGTGACAGTAAACAGAACCGAACCCGGGTCACTGGAGCTGTGAGACTGTGGCAGTTAACAGAACCGAACCCATGTCACTGGAGCTGTGAGACTGTGGCAGTAAAAAGAACCGAACCCGGGACACTGGAGCTGTGAGACTGTGGCAGTAAACAGAACTGAACCCGGGTCACTGGAGCTGTGAGACTGTGACAGTAAACAGAACCGAACCCAGGTCACTGGAGCTGTGAGACTGTGGCAGTAAACAGAACCGAACCCAGGTCACTGGAGCTGTGAGACTGTGGCAGTAAACAGAACCGAACCCGGGACACTGGAGCTGTGAGACTGTGGCAGTAAACAGAACTGAACCCGGGTCACTGGAGCTGTGAGACTGTGGCAGTAAACAGAACCGAACCCAGGTCACTGGAGCTGTGAGACTGTGGCAGTAAACAGAACCGAACCCAGGTCACTGGAGCTGTGAGACTGTGGCAGTAAACAGAACCGAACCCGGGACACTGGAGCTGTGAGACTGTGGCAGTAAACAGAACTGAACCCGGGTCACTGGAGCTGTGAGACTGTGACAGTAAACAGAACCGAACCCGGGACACTGGAGCTGTGAGACTGTGGCAGTAAACAGAACTGAACCCGGTTCACTGGAGCTGTGAGACTGTGGCAGTAAACAGAACCGAACCCGGGACACTGGAGCTGTGAGACTGTGGCAGTAAACAGAACCGAACCCGGGACACTGGAGCTGTGAGACTGTGGCAGTAAACAGAACCGAACCCGGGACACTGGAGCTGTGAGACTGTGGCAGTAAACAGAACCGAACCCGGGACACTGGAGCTGTGAGACTGTGGCAGTAAACAGAACCGAACGCAGGTCACTGGAGCTGTGAGACTGTGGCAGTAAACAGAACCGAACCCGGGACACTGGAGCTGTGAGACTGTGGCAGTAAACAGAACTGAACCCGGGTCACTGGAGCTGTGAGACTGTGGCAGTAAACAGAACTGAACCCGGGACACTGGAGCTGTGAGACTGTGGCAGTAAACAGAACCGAACCCAGGTCACTGGAGCTGTGAGACTGTGGCAGTAAACAGAACCAAACCCGGGACACTGGAGCTGTGAGACTGTGGCAGTAAACAGAACCGAACCCGGGACACTGGAGCTGTGAGACTGTGGCAGTAAACAGAACCGAACCCGGGTCACTGGAGCTGTGAGACTGTGGCAGTAAACAGAACCGAACCCGGGTCACTGGAGCTGTGAGACTGTGGCAGTAAACAGAACCGAACCCGGGTCACTGGATCTGTGTGACTGTGGCAGTCCCCAGAACCGAACCCAGGACACTGGAGCTGTGAGACTGTGGCAGTAAACAGAACTGAACCCAGGACACTGGAGCTGTGAGACTGTGACAGTAAACAGAACCGAACCCGGGACACTGGAGCTGTGAGACTGTGGCAGTAAACAGAACCGAACCCAGGACACTGGAGCTGTGAGACTGTGACAGTAAACAGAACCGAACCCGGGACACTGGAGCTGTGAGACTGTGGCAGTAAACAGAACCGAACCCGGGTCACTGGAGCTGTGAGACTGTGGCAGTAAACAGAACCGAACCCGGGACACTGGAGCTGTGAGACTGTGGCAGTAAACAGAACCGAACCCGTGTCACCGGAGCTGTGAGACTGTGGCAGTATACAGAACCGAACCCATGTCACTGGAGCTGTGAGACTTTGGCAGTAAACAGAACCGAACCCGGGTCACCGGAGCTGTGAGACTGTGGCAGTAAACAGAACCGAACCCGGGTCACTGGAGCTGTGAGACTGTGGCGGTAAACAGAACCGAACCCGGGACACTGGAGCTGTGAGACTGTGGCAGTAAACAGAACCGAACCCGGGACACTGGAGCTGTGAGACTGTGGCATTAAACAGAACCGCACCCAGGTCACTGGAGCTGTGAGACTGTGGCAGTAAACAGAACCAAACCCGGGACACTGGAGCTGTGAGACTGTGGCAGTAAACAGAACCGAACCCGGGACACTGGAGCTGTGAGACTGTGGCAGTAAACAGAACCGAACCCGGGTCACTGGAGCTGTGAGACTGTGGCAGTAAACAGAACCGAACCCGGGTCACTGGAGCTGTGAGACTGTGGCAGTAAACAGAACCGAACCCGGGTCACTGGAGCTGTGTGACTGTGGCAGTCCCCAGAACCGAACCCAGGACACTGGAGCTGTGAGACTGTGGCAGTAAACAGAACTGAACCCAGGACACTGGAGCTGTGAGACTGTGACAGTAAACAGAACCGAACCCGGGACACTGGAGCTGTGAGACTGTGGCAGTAAACAGAACCGAACCCGGGTCACTGGAGCTGTGAGACTGTGACAGTAAACAGAACCGAACCCGGGTCACTGGAGCTGTGAGACTGTGGCAGTAAACAGAACCGAACCCGTGTCACCGGAGCTGTGAGACTGTGGCAGTATACAGAACCGAACCCATGTCACTGGAGCTGTGAGACTTTGGCAGTAAACAGAACCGAACCCGGGTCACCGGAGCTGTGAGACTGTGGCAGTAAACAGAACCGAACCCGGGTCACAGGAGCTGTGAGACTGTGGCAGTAAACAGAACCGAACCCGGGTCACCGGAGCTGTGAGACTGTGGCAGTAAACAGAACCGAACCCGGGTCACTGGAGCTGTGAGACTGTGGCAGTAAACAGAACTGAACCCGGGTCACTGGAGCTGTGAGACTGTGGCAGTAAACAGAACCGAACCCAGGTCACTGGAGCTGTGAGACTGTGACAGTAAACAGAACCGAACCCAGGTCACTGGAGCTGTGAGGCTGTGGCAGTAAACAGAACCGAACCCGGGTCACTGGAGCTGTGAGACTGTGGCAGTAAACAGAACCGAACCCAGGTCACTGGAGCTGTGAGACTGTGGCAGTAAACAGAACCGAACCCGGGACACTGGAGCTGTGAGACTGTGGCAGTAAACAGAACCGAACCCAGGACACTGGAGCTGTGAGACTGTGACAGTAAACAGAACCGAACCCGGGACACTGGAGCTGTGAGACTGTGGCAGTAAACAGAACTGAACCCAGGTCACTGGAGCTGTGAGACTGTGGCAGTAAACAGAACTGAACCCGGGACACTGGAGCTGTGAGACTGTGGCAGTAAACAGAACTGAACCCAGGTCACTGGAGCTGTGAGACTGTGACAGTAAACAGAACCGAACCCGGGTCACTGGAGCTGTGAGACTGTGGCAGTAAACAGAACCGAACCCGGGTCACTGGAGCTGTGAGACTGTGGCAGTAAACAGAACCGAACCCGGGACACTGGAGCTGTGAGACTGTGGCAGTAAACAGAACCGAACCCGGGACACTGGAGCTGTGAGACTGTGGCAGTAAACAGAACCGAACCCGGGACACTGGAGCTGTGAGACTGTGGCAGTAAACAGAACCGAACCCGGGACACTGGAGCTGTGAGACTGTGGCAGTAAACAGAACTGAACCCAGGTCACTGGAGCTGTGAGACTGTGACAGTAAACAGAACCGAACCCGGGTCACTGGAGCTGTGAGACTGTGGCAGTAAACAGAACCGAACCCGGGACACTGGAGCTGTGAGACTGTGGCAGTAAACAGAACCGAACCCGGGACACTGGAGCTGTGAGACTGTGGCAGTAAACAGAACTGAACCCGGGACACTGGAGCTGTGAGACTGTGGCAGTAAACAGAACCGAACCCAGGACACTGGAGCTGTGAGACTGTGGCAGTAAACAGAACTGAACCCGGGTCACTGGAGCTGTGAGACTGTGGCAGTAAACAGAACCGAACCCGGGACACTGGAGCTGTGAGACTGTGGCAGTAAACAGAACTGAACCCGGGACACTGGAGCTGTGTGACTGTGGCAGTCCCCAGAACCGAACCCAGGACACTGGAGCTGTGAGACTGTGGCAGTAAACAGAACCGAACCTGGGACACTGGAGCTGTGAGACTGTGGCAGTAAACAGAACCGAACCCAGGACACTGGAGCTGTGAGACTGTGACAGTAAACAGAACCGAACCCGGGACACTGGAGCTGTGAGACTGTGGCAGTAAACAGAACCGAACCCGGGACACTGGAGCTGTGAGACTGTGGCAGTAAACAGAACCGAACCCAGGACACTGGAGCTGTGAGACTGTGACAGTAAACAGAACCGAACCCGGGTCACTGGAGCTGTGAGACTGTGGCAGTTAACAGAACCGAACCCGGGTCACGGGAGCTGTGAGACTGTGGCAGTAAACAGAACCGAACCCAGGTCACTGGAGCTGTGACACTGTGGCAGTAAACAGAACCGAACCCGGGTCACTGGAGCTGTGAGGCTGTGGCAGTAAACAGAACCGAACCCGGGTCACTGGAGCTGTGAGGCTGTGGCAGTAAACAGAACCGAACCCATGTCACTGGAGCTGTGAGACTGTGGCAGTAAACAGAACCGGACCCGGGTCACCGGAGCTGTGAGACTGTGGCAGTAAACAGAACCGAACCCAGGTCACTGGAGCTGTGACACTGTGGCAGTAAACAGAACCGAACCCGGGTCACTGGAGCTGTGAGGCTGTGGCAGTAAACAGAACCGAACCCGGGTCACTGGAGCTGTGAGGCTGTGGCAGTAAACAGAACCGAACCCATCTCACTGGAGCTGTGAGACTGTGGCAGTAAACAGAACCGAACCCGGGTCACCGGAGCTGTGAGACTGTGGCAGTAAACAGAACCGAACCCGGGTCACCGGAGCTGTGAGACTGTGGCAGTATACAGAACCGAACCCATGTCACTGGAGCTGTGAGACTGTGGCAGTAAACAGAACCGAACCCAGGTCACTGGAGCTGTGAGACTGTGGCAGTAAACAGAACCGAACCCGGGTCACTGGAGCTGTGAGACTGTGACAGTAAACAGAACCGAACCCGGGTCACTGGAGCTGTGAGACTGTGGCAGTAAACAGAACCGAACCCAGGTCACTGGAGCTGTGAGGCTGTGGCAGTAAATAGAACCGAACCCAGGTCACTGGAGCTGTGAGGCTGTGGCAGTAAACAGAACCGAACCCGGGTCACTGGAGCTGTGAGACTGTGGCAGTAAACAGAACCGAACCCAGGTCACTGGAGCTGTGAGACTGTGGCAGTAAACAGAACCGAACCCGGGTCACTGGAGCTGTGAGACTGTGGCAGTAAACAGAACCGAACCCGGGTCACCGGAGCTGTGAGACTGTGGCAGTAAACAGAACCGAACCCGGGTCACTGGAGCTGTGAGACTGTGGCAGTAAACAGAACCGAACCCGGGTCATCTGAGCTGTGAGACTGTGGCAGTAAACAGAACCGAACCCGGGTCACTGGAGCTGTGAGACTGTGGAAGTAAACAGAACTGAACCCGGGTCACCGGAGCTGTGAGACTGTGGCAGTAAACAGAACCGAACCCAGGTCACTGGAGCTGTGAGGCTGTGGCAGTAAACAGAACCGAACCCGGGTCACTGGAGCTGTGAGACTGTGGCAGTAAACAGAACCGAACCCAGGTCACTGGAGCTGTGAGACTGTGGCAGTAAACAGAACTGAACCCGGGTCACTGGAGCTGTGAGACTGTGACAGTAAACAGAACCGAACCCAGGACACTGGAGCTGTGAGACTGTGACAGTAAACAGAACCGAACCCGGGACACTGGAGCTGTGAGACTGTGGCAGTAAACAGAACCGAACCCAGGTCACTGTAGCTGTGAGACTGTGGCAGTAAACAGAACCGAACCCGGGACACTGGAGCTGTGAGACTGTGGCAGTTAGCAGAACCGAACCCGGGTCACGGGAGCTGTGAGACTGTGGCAGTAAACAGAACCGAACCCGGGTCACGGGAGCTGTGAGACTGTGGCAGTAAACAGAACCGAACCCGGGACACTGGAGCTGTGAGACTGTGGCAGTAAACAGAACCGAACCCAGGTCACTGGAGCTGTGAGACTGTGGCAGTAAACAGAACCGAACCCGGGACACTGGAGCTGTGAGACTGTGGCAGTAAACAGAACTGAACCCGGGTCACTGGAGCTGTGAGACTGTGGCAGTAAACAGAACCGAACCCGGGACACTGGAGCTGTGAGACTTTGGCAGTAAACAGAACCGAACCCGGGACACTGGAGCTGTGAGACTGTGGCAGTAAACAGAACTGAACCCGGGACACTGGAGCTGTGAGACTGTGGCAGTAAACAGAACCGAACCCAGGACACTGGAGCTGTGAGACTGTGGCAGTAAACAGAACTGAACCCGGGTCACTGGAGCTGTGAGACTGTGGCAGTAAACAGAACCGAACCCGGGACACTGGAGCTGTGAGACTGTGGCAGTAAACAGAACTGAACCCGGGACACTGGAGCTGTGTGACTGTGGCAGTCCCCAGAACCGAACCCAGGACACTGGAGCTGTGAGACTGTGACAGTAAACAGAACTGAACCCGGGTCACTGGAGCTGTGAGACTGTGGCAGTAAACAGAACTGAACCCGGGACACTGGAGCTGTGTGACTGTGGCAGTCCCCAGAACCGAACCCGGGTCACTGGAGCTGTGAGACTGTGGAAGTAAACAGAACTGAACCCGGGTCACCGGAGCTGTGAGACTGTGGCAGTAAACAGAACCGAACCCAGGTCACTGGAGCTGTGAGGCTGTGGCAGTAAACAGAACCGAACCCGGGTCACTGGAGCTGTGAGACTGTGGCAGTAAACAGAACCGAACCCGGGTCACTGGAGCTGTGAGACTGTGGCAGTAAACAGAACCGAACCCAGGTCACTGGAGCTGTGAGACTGTGGCAGTAAACAGAACTGAACCCGGGTCACTGGAGCTGTGAGACTGTGACAGTAAACAGAACCGAACCCAGGACACTGGAGCTGTGAGACTGTGACAGTAAACAGAACCGAACCCGGGACACTGGAGCTGTGAGACTGTGGCAGTAAACAGAACCGAACCCAGGTCACTGTAGCTGTGAGACTGTGGCAGTAAACAGAACCGAACCCGGGACACTGGAGCTGTGAGACTGTGGCAGTTAGCAGAACCGAACCCGGGTCACGGGAGCTGTGAGACTGTGGCAGTAAACAGAACCGAACCCGGGTCACGGGAGCTGTGAGACTGTGGCAGTAAACAGAACCGAACCCGGGACACTGGAGCTGTGAGACTGTGGCAGTAAACAGAACCGAACCCAGGTCACTGGAGCTGTGAGACTGTGGCAGTAAACAGAACCGAACCCGGGACACTGGAGCTGTGAGACTGTGGCAGTAAACAGAACTGAACCCGGGTCACTGGAGCTGTGAGACTGTGGCAGTAAACAGAACCGAACCCGGGACACTGGAGCTGTGAGACTGTGGCAGTAAACAGAACCGAACCCAGGTCACTGGAGCTGTGAGACTGTGGCAGTAAACAGAACCGAACCCGGGACACTGGAGCTGTGAGACTGTGGCAGTAAACAGAACTGAACCCGGGTCACTGGAGCTGTGAGACTGTGGCAGTAAACAGAACCGAACCCGGGACACTGGAGCTGTGAGACTGTGGCAGTAAACAGAACCGAACCCGGGACACTGGAGCTGTGAGACTGTGGCAGTAAACAGAACTGAACCCGGGACACTGGAGCTGTGAGACTGTGGCAGTAAACAGAACCGAACCCAGGACACTGGAGCTGTGAGACTGTGGCAGTAAACAGAACTGAACCCGGGTCACTGGAGCTGTGAGACTGTGGCAGTAAACAGAACCGAACCCGGGACACTGGAGCTGTGAGACTGTGGCAGTAAACAGAACTGAACCCGGGACACTGGAGCTGTGTGACTGTGGCAGTCCCCAGAACCGAACCCAGGACACTGGAGCTGTGAGACTGTGACAGTAAACAGAACCGAACCCGGGACACTGGAGCTGTGAGACTGTGGCAGTAAACAGAACTGAACCCAGGTCACTGGAGCTGTGAGACTGTGGCAGTAAACAGAACCGAACCCAGGTCACTGGAGCGGTGAGACTGTGGCAGTAAACAGAACCGAACCCGGGTCACTGGAGCTGTGAGACTGTGGCAGTAAACAGAACCGAACCCGGGTCACTGGAGCTGTGAGACTGTGGCAGTAAACAGAACCGAACCCGGGACACTGGAGCTGTGAGACTGTGGCAGTAAACAGAACCGAACCCGGGACACTGGAGCTGTGAGACTGTGGCAGTAAACAGAACCGAACCCGGGTCACTGGAGCTGTGAGACTGTGGCAGTAAACAGAACCGAACCCGGGACACTGGAGCTGTGAGACTGTGGCAGTAAACAGAACCGAACCCGGGACACTGGAGCTGTGAGACTGTGGCAGTAAACAGAACCGAACCCGGGACACTGGAGCTGTGAGACTGTGGCAGTAAACAGAACTGAACCCAGGTCACTGGAGCTGTGAGACTGTGACAGTAAACAGAACCGAACCCGGGTCACTGGAGCTGTGAGACTGTGGCAGTAAACAGAACCGAACCCAGGTCACTGGAGCTGTGAGACTGTGGCAGTAAACAGAACCGAACCCGGGTCACTGGAGCTGTGAGACTGTGGCAGTAAACAGAACCGAACCCGGGACACTGGAGCTGTGAGACTGTGGCAGTAAACAGAACTGAACCCGGGTCACTGGAGCTGTGAGACTGTGACAGTAAACAGAACCGAACCCAGGTCACTGGAGCTGTGAGCCTGTGGCAGTAAACAGAACCGAACCCAGGTCACTGGAGCTGTGAGACTGTGGCAGTAAACAGAACCGAACCCGGGACACTGGAGCTGTGAGACTGTGGCAGTAAACAGAACTGAACCCGGGTCACTGGAGCTGTGAGACTGTGGCAGTAAACAGAACCGAAACCAGGTCACTGGAGCTGTGAGACTGTGGCAGTAAACAGAACCGAACCCAGGTCACTGGAGCTGTGAGACTGTGGCAGTAAACAGAACCGAACCCGGGACACTGGAGCTGTGAGACTGTGGCAGTAAACAGAACTGAACCCGGGTCACTGGAGCTGTGAGACTGTGGCAGTAAACAGAACCGAACCCGGGTCACTGGAGCTGTGAGACTGTGGCAGTAAACAGAACCGAACACAGGTCACTGGAGCTGTGAGACTGTGGCAGTAAACAGAACCGAACCCGGGACACTGGAGCTGTGAGACTGTGGCAGTAAACAGAACCGAACCCGGGACACTGGAGCTGTGAGGCTGTGGCAGTAAACAGAACCGAACCCAGGTCACTGGAGCTGTGAGACTGTGGCAGTAAACAGAACCGAACCCAGGTCACTGGAGCGGTGAGACTGTGGCAGTAAACAGAACCGAACCCGGGTCACTGGAGCTGTGAGACTGTGGCAGTAAACAGAACCGAACCCAGGACACTGGAGCTGTGAGACTGTGACAGTAAACAGAACCGAACCCAGGTCACTGAAGCTGTGAGACTGTGGCAGTAAACAGAACTGAACCCAGGTCACGGGAGCTGTGAGACTGTGACAGTAAACAGAACCGAACCCAGGTCACTGGAGCTGTGAGACTGTGGCAGTAAACAGAACCGAACCCGGGTCACTGGAGCTGTGAGGCTGTGGCAGTAAACAGAACCGAACCCGGGTCACTGGAGCTGTGAGGCTGTGGCAGTAAACAGAACCGAACCAATGTCACTGGAGCTGTGAGACTGTGGCAGTAAACAGAACCGGACCAGGGTCACCGGAGCTGTGAGACTGTGGCAGTAAACAGAACCGAACCCAGGTCACTGGAGCTGTGACACTGTGGCAGTAAACAGAACCGAACCCAGGTCACTGGAGCTGTGAGGCTGTGGCAGTAAACAGAACCGAACCCGGGTCACTGGAGCTGTGAGGCTGTGGCAGTAAACAGAACCGAACCCATGTCACTGGAGCTGTGAGACTGTGACAGTAAACAGAACCGAACCCGGGTCACTGGAGCTGTGAGACTGTGACAGTAAACAGAACCGAACCCAGGTCACTGGAGCTGTGAGACTGTGACAGTAAACAGAACCGAACCCAGGTCACTGGAGCTGTGAGGCTGTGGCAGTAAACAGAACCGAACCCGGGTCACTGGAGCTGTGAGACTGTGGCAGTAAACAGAACCGAACCCAGGTCACTGGAGCTGTGAGACTGTGGCAGTAAACAGAACCGAACCCAGGTCACTGGAGCTGTGAGACTGTGACAGTAAACAGAACCGAACCCAGGACACTGGAGCTGTGAGACTGTGACAGTAAACAGAACCGAACCCGGGACACTGGAGCTGTGAGACTGTGGCAGTAAACAGAACCGAACCCGGGACACTGGAGCTGTGAGGCTGTGGCAGTAAACAGAACCGAACCCAGGTCACTGGAGCTGTGAGACTGTGGCAGTAAACAGAACCGAACCCAGGTCACTGGAGCGGTGAGACTGTGGCAGTAAACAGAACCGAACCCGGGTCACTGGAGCTGTGAGACTGTGGCAGTAAACAGAACCGAACCTAGGTCACTGGAGCTGTGAGACTGTGGCAGTTAACAGAACCGAACCCGTGTCACTGGAGCTGTGAGACTGTGGCAGTAAACAGAACCGAACCCAGGACACTGGAGCTGTGAGACTGTGGCAGTAAACAGAACCGAACCCAGGTCACTGGAGCTGTGAGACTGTGGCAGTAAACAGAACCGAACCCGTGTCACTGGAGCTGTGAGACTGTGGCAGTAAACAGAACCGAACCCGGGACACTGGGGCTGTGAGACTGTGGCAGTAAACAGAACCGAACCCGGGTCACTGGAGCTGTGAGACTGTGGCAGTAAACAGAACCGAACCCGGGACACTGGAGCTGTGAGACTGTGGCAGTAAACAGAACTGAACCCGGGACACTGGAGCTGTGAGACTGTGGCAGGAAACAGAACTGAACCCGGGTCACTGGAGCGGTGAGACTGTGGCAGTAAACAGAACCGAACCCAGGACACTGGAGCTGTGAGACTGTGGCAGAAAACAGAACCGAACCCGGGACACTGGAGCTGTGAGACTGTGGCAGTAAACAGAACCGAACCCGGGACACTGGAGCTGTGAGACTGTGGCAGTAAACAGAACCGAACCCAGGACACTGGAGCTGTGAGACTGTGACAGTAAACAGAACCGAACCCGGGACACTGGAGCTGTGAGACTGTGGCAGTAAACAGAACCGAACCCGGGACACTGGAGCTGTGAGACTGTGGCAGTAAACAGAACCGAACCTAGGACACTGGAGCTGTGAGACTGTGACAGTAAACAGAACCGAACCCGGGTCACTGGAGCTGTGAGAATGTGGCAGTAAACAGAACCGAACCCAGGTCACTGGAGCTGTGACACTGTGGCAGTAAACAGAACCGAACCCGGGTCACTGGAGCTGTGAGGCTGTGGCAGTAAACAGAACCGAACCTGGGTCACTGGAGCTGTGAGGCTGTGGCAGTAAACAGAACCGAACCCATGTCACTGGAGCTGTGAGACTGTGGCAGTAAACAGAACCGGACCAGGGTCACCGGAGCTGTGAGACTGTGGCAGTAATCAGAACCGAACCCGGGTCACTGGAGCTGTGAGGCTGTGGCAGTAAACAGAACCGAACCCGGGTCACTGGAGCTGTGAGGCTGTGGCAGTAAACAGAACCGAACCCGGGTCACTGGAGCTGTGAGGCTGTGGCAGTAAACAGAACCGAACCCGGGACACTGGAGCGGTGAGACTGTGGCAGTAAACAGAACCGAACCCGGGTCACCGGAGCTGTGAGACTGTGGCAGTAAACAGAACCGAACCCGGGTCACCGGAGCTGTGAGACTGTGGCAGTATACAGAACCGAACCCATGTCACTGGAGCTGTGAGACTGTGGCAGTAAACAGAACCGAACCCAGGTCACTGGAGCTGTGAGACTGTGGCAGTAAACAGAACCGAACCCGGGTCACCGGAGCTGTGAGACTGTGGCAGTAAACAGAACCGAACCCGGGTCACTGGAGCTGTGAGACTGTGGCAGTAAACAGAACCGAACCCGGGTCACCGGAGCTGTGAGACTGTGGCAGTAAACAGAACCGAACCCGGGTCACTGGAGCTGTGAGACTGTGGAAGTAAACAGAACTGAACCCGGGTCACTGGAGCTGTGAGACTGTGGCAGTAAACAGAACCGAACCCAGGACACTGGAGCTGTGAGACTGTGGCAGTAAACAGAACCGAACCCGGGACACTGGAGCTGTGAGACTGTGGCAGTAAACAGAACCGAACCCGGGACACTGGAGCTGTGAGGCTGTGGCAGTAAACAGAACCGAACCCAGGTCACTGGAGCTGTGAGACTGTGGCAGTAAACAGAACTGAACCCAGGTCACTGGAGCGGTGAGACTGTGGCAGTAAACAGAACCGAACCCGGGTCACTGGAGCTGTGAGACTGTGGCAGTAAACAGAACCGAACCCAGGACACTGGAGCTGTGAGACTGTGACAGTAAACAGAACCGAACCCAGGTCACTGAAGCTGTGAGACTGTGGCAGTTAACAGAACCGAACCCGGGTCACGGGAGCTGTGAGACTGTGGCAGTAAACAGAACCGAACCCAGGTCACTGGAGCTGTGACACTGTGGCAGTAAACAGAACTGAACCCGGGACACTGGAGCTGTGAGACTGTGGCAGTAAACAGAACCGAACCCGGGTCACTGGAGCTGTGAGACTGTGGCAGTAAACAGAACCGAACCCAGGTCACTGGAGCTGTGAGACTGTGGCAGTAAACAGAACCGAACCCGGGTCACTGGAGCTGTGAGGCTGTGGCAGTAAACAGAACCGAACCCGGGTCACTGGAGCTGTGAGGCTGTGGCAGTAAACAGAACCGAACCCGGGTCACTGGAGCTGTGAGGCTGTGGCAGTAAACAGAACCGAACCCGGGTCACTGGAGCTGTGAGGCTGTGGCAGTAAACAGAACCGAACCCGGGTCACTGGAGCTGTGAGGCTGTGGCAGTAAACAGAACCGAACCCGGGTCACTGGAGCTGTGAGGCTGTGGCAGTAAACAGAACCGAACCCATGTCACTGGAGCTGTGAGACTGTGGCAGTAAACAGAACCGGACCAGGGTCACCGGAGCTGTGAGACTGTGACAGTAAACAGAACCGAACCCAGGTCACTGGAGCTGTGAGGCTGTGGCAGTAAACAGAACCGAACCCAGGTCACTGGAGCTGTGAGACTGTGGCAGTAAACAGAACCGAACCTGGGTCACTGGAGCTGTGAGACTGTGACAGTAAACAGAACCGAACCCAGGTCACTGGAGCTGTGAGGCTGTGGCAGTAAACAGAACCGAACCCGGGTCACTGGAGCTGTGAGACTGTGGCAGTAAACAGAACCGAACCCAGGTCACTGGAGCTGTGAGACTGTGGCAGTAAACAGAACCGAACCCATGTCACTGGAGCTGTGAGACTGTGACAGTAAACAGAACCGAACCCAGGACACTGGAGCTGTGAGACTGTGACAGTAAACAGAACCGAACCCGGGACACTGGAGCTGTGAGACTGTGGCAGTAAACAGAACCGAACCCGGGACACTGGAGCTGTGAGACTGTGGCAGTAAACAGAACCGAACCCGGGACACTGGAGCTGTGAGGCTGTGGCAGTAAACAGAACCGAACCCAGGTCACTGGAGCTGTGAGACTGTGGCAGTAAACAGAACCGAACCCAGGTCACTGGAGCGGTGAGACTGTTGCAGTAAACAGAACCGAACCCGGGTCACTGGAGCTGTGAGACAGTGGCAGTAAACAGAACCGAACCCAGGACACTGGAGCTGTGAGACTTTTGCAGTAAACAGAACCGAACCCGGGTCACTGGAGCTGTGAGACTGTGGCAGTAAACAGAACCGAACCCGGGTCACTGGAGCTGTGAGACTGTGGCAGTAAACAGAACCGAACCCGGGACACTGGAGCTGTGAGACTGTGGCAGTAAACAGAACCGAACCCGGGACACTGGAGCTGTGAGACTGTGGCAGTAAACAGAACCGAACCCAGGTCACTGGAGCTGTGAGACTGTGGCAGTAAACAGAACCGAACCCGGGACACTGGAGCTGTGAGACTGTGGCAGTAAACAGAACCGAACCCGGGACACTGGAGCTGTGAGACTGTGGCAGTAAACAGAACTGAACCCAGGTCACTGGAGCTGTGAGACTGTGACAGTAAACAGAACCGAACCCGGGACACTGGAGCTGTGAGACTGTGGCAGTAAACAGAACCGAACCCAGGTCACTGGAGCTGTGAGACTGTGGCAGTAAACAGAACCGAACCCGGGACACTGGAGCTGTGAGACTGTGGCAGTTAGCAGAACCGAACCCGGGTCACGGGAGCTGTGAGACTGTGGCAGTAAACAGAACCGAACCCGGGTCACGGGAGCTGTGAGACTGTGGCAGTAAACAGAACCGAACCCGGGACACTGGAGCTGTGAGACTGTGGCAGTAAACAGAACCGAACCCAGGTCACTGGAGCTGTGAGACTGTGGCAGTAAACAGAACTGAACCCGGGACACTGGAGCTGTGAGACTGTGGCAGTAAACAGAACCGAACCCGGGACACTGGAGCTGTGAGACTGTGGCAGTAAACAGAACTGAACCCGGGTCACTGGAGCTGTGAGACTGTGGCAGTAAACAGAACCGAACCCGGGACACTGGAGCTGTGAGACTGTGGCAGTAAACAGAACTGAACCCGGGACACTGGAGCTGTGAGACTGTGGCAGTAAACAGAACCGAACCCGGGACACTGGAGCTGTGAGACTGTGGCAGTAAACAGAACCGAACCCAGGACACTGGAGCTGTGAGACTGTGGCAGTAAACAGAACTGAACCCGGGTCACTGGAGCTGTGAGACTGTGGCAGTAAACAGAACCGAACCCGGGACACTGGAGCTGTGAGACTGTGGCAGTAAACAGAACCGAACCCGGGACACTGGAGCTGTGAGACTGTGGCAGTAAACAGAACTGAACCCGGGACACTGGAGCTGTGTGACTGTGGCAGTAAACAGAACCGAACCCAGGACACTGGAGCTGTGAGACTGTGGCAGTAAACAGAACCGAACCTGGGACACTGGAGCTGAGAGACTGTGGCAGTAAACAGAACCGAACCCAGGACACTGGAGCTGTGAGACTGTGGCAGAAAACAGAACCGAACCCGGGACGCTGGAGCTGTGAGACTGTGGCAGTAAACAGAACCGAACCCGGGACACTGGAGCTGTGAGACTGTGGCAGTAAACTGAACCGAACCCAGGACACTGGAGCTGTGAGACTGTGACAGTAAACAGAACCGAACCCGGGACACTGGAGCTGTGAGACTGTGGCAGTAAACAGAACCGAACCCGGGACACTGGAGCTGTGAGACTGTGGCAGTAAACAGAACCGAACCCAGGACACTGGAGCTGTGAGACTGTGGCAGTAAACAGAACCGAACCCGGGACACTGGAGCTGTGAGACTGTGACAGTAAACAGAACCGAACCCGGGTCATTGGAGCTGTGA
This sequence comes from Heterodontus francisci, assembly GCF_036365525.1. Taxonomy (NCBI): domain Eukaryota; kingdom Metazoa; phylum Chordata; class Chondrichthyes; order Heterodontiformes; family Heterodontidae; genus Heterodontus; species Heterodontus francisci. The sequence continues at coordinate 510,681 of NW_027141695.1, forward strand.
GACTGTGGCAGTTAACAGAACCGAACCCGGGTCACGGGAGCTGTGAGACTGTGGCAGTAAACAGAACCGAACCCAGGTCACTGGAGCTGTGACACTGTGGCAGTAAACAGAACCGAACCCGGGTCACTGGAGCTGTGAGGCTGTGGCAGTAAACAGAACCGAACCCATGTCACTGGAGCTGTGAGACTGTGGCAGTAAACAGAACCGGACCCGGGTCACCGGAGCTGTGAGACTGTGGCAGTAAACAGAACCGAACCCAGGTCACTGGAGCTGTGACACTGTGGCAGTAAACAGAACCGAACCCGGGTCACTGGAGCTGTGAGGCTGTGGCAGTAAACAGAACCGAACCCGGGTCACTGGAGCTGTGAGGCTGTGGCAGTAAACAGAACCGAACCCATCTCACTGGAGCTGTGAGACTGTGGCAGGAAACAGAACCGAACCCGGGTCACCGGAGCTGTGAGACTGTGGCAGTAAACAGAACCGAACCCGGGTCACCGGAGCTGTGAGACTGTGGCAGTATACAGAACCGAACCCATGTCACTGGAGCTGTGAGACTGTGGCAGTAAACAGAACCGAACCCAGGTCACTGGAGCTGTGAGACTGTGGCAGTAAACAGAACCGAACCCGGGTCACCGGAGCTGTGAGACTGTGGCAGTCCCCAGAACCGAACCCAGGTCACTGGAGCTGTGAGGCTGTGGCAGTAAACAGAACCGAACCCGGGACACTGGAGCTGTGAGACTGTGGCAGTAAACAGAACCGAACCCGGGACACTGGAGCTGTGAGACTGTGACAGTAAACAGAACCGAACCCGGGTCATTGGAGCTGTGAGACTGTGGCAGTTAACAGAACCGAACCCGGGTCACGGGAGCTGTGAGACTGTGGCAGTAAACAGAACCGAACCCAGGTCACTGGAGCTGTGACACTGTGGCAGTAAACAGAACCGAACCCGGGTCACTGGAGCTGTGAGGCTGTGGCAGTAAACAGAACCGAACCCATGTCACTGGAGCTGTGAGACTGTGGCAGTAAACAGAACCGGACCCGGGTCACCGGAGCTGTGAGAATGTGGCAGTAAACAGAACCGAACCCAGGTCACTGGAGCTGTGACACTGTGGCAGTAAACAGAACCGAACCCGGGTCACTGGAGCTGTGAGGCTGTGGCAGTAAACAGAACCGAACCCGGGTCACTGGAGCTGTGAGGCTGTGGCAGTAAACAGAACCGAACCCATCTCACTGGAGCTGTGAGACTGTGGCAGTAAACAGAACCGAACCCGGGTCACCGGAGCTGTGAGACTGTGGCAGTAAACAGAACCGAACCCGGGTCACCGGAGCTGTGAGACTGTGGCAGTATACAGAACCGAACCCATGTCACTGGAGCTGTGAGACTGTGGCAGTAAACAGAACCGAACCCAGGTCACTGGAGCTGTGAGACTGTGGCAGTAAACAGAACCGAACCCGGGTCACCGGAGCTGTGAGACTGTGGCAGTCCCCAGAACCGAACCCAGGTCACTGGAGCTGTGAGGCTGTGGCAGTAAACAGAACCGAACCCGGGACACTGGAGCTGTGAGACTGTGGCAGTAAACAGAACCGAACCCGGGTCACCGGAGCTGTGAGACTGTGGCAGTAAACAGAACCGAACCCGGGTCACCGGAGCTGTGAGACTGTGGCAGTAAACAGAAACGAACCCGGGTCACTGGAGCTGTGAGACTGTGGCAGTAAACGGAACCGAACCCATGTCACTGGAGCTGTGAGACTGTGACAGTAAACAGAACTGAACCCAGGTCACTGGAGCTGTGAGACTGTGGCAGTAAACAGAACCGAACCCAGGTCACTGAAGCTGTGAGACTGTGGCAGTAAACAGAACCGAACCCAGGTCACTGGAGCGGTGAGACTGTGGCAGTAAACAGAACCGAACCCGGGTCACTGGAGCTGTGAGACTGTGGCAGTAAACAGAACCGAACCCGGGTCACTGGAGCTGTGAGACTGTGGCAGTAAACAGAACCGAACCAGGGTCACTGGAGCTGTGAGACTGTGGCAGTAAACAGAACAGAACCCGGGACACTGGAGCTGTGAGACTGTGACAGTAAACAGAACTGAACCCAGGTCACTGGAGCTGTGAGACTGTGGCAGTAAACAGAACCGAACCCAGGTCACTGGAGCTGTGAGACTGTGGCAGTAAACAGAACCGAACCCAGGTCACTGGAGCTGTGAGACTGTGGCAGTAAACAGAACCGAACCCAGGTCACTGGAGCTGTGAGACTGTGGCAGTAAACAGAACCGAACCCGGGACACTGGAGCTGTGAGACTGTGGCAGTAAACAGAACCGAACCCGGGACTCTGGAGCTGTGAGACTGTGGCAGTAAACAGAACTGAACCCAGGACACTGGAGCTGTGAGACTGTGGCAGTAAACAGAACTGAACCCAGGACACTGGAGCTGTGAGACTGTGGCAGTGAACAGAACCGAACCCAGGACACTGGAGCTGTGAGACTGTGGCAGTAAACAGAACCGATGCCAGGTCACTGGAGCTGTCAGACTGTGGCAGTAAACAGAACCGAACCCAGGTCACTGGAGCTGTGAGACTGTGGCAGTAAACAGAACCGAACACGGGTCACTGGAGCTGTGAGACTGTGGCAGTAAACAGAACTGAACCCAGGACACTGGAGCTGTGAGACTGTGGCAGTAAACAGAACTGAACCCAGGTCACTGGAGCTGTGAGACTGTGGCAGTAAACAGAACCGAACCCAGGACACTGGAGCTGTGAGACTGTGGCAGTAAACAGAACCGAACCCGGGTCAATGGAGCTGTGAGACTGTGGCAGTAAACAGAACCGAACCCAGGTCACTGGAGCTGTGAGACTGTGGCAGTAAACAGAACCGAACCCAGGTCACTGGAGCTGTGAGAGTGTGGCAGTAAACAGAACTGAACCCGGGACACTGGAGCTGTGAGACTGTGGCAGTAAACAGAACTGAACCCGGGTCACTGGAGCTGTGAGACTGTGGCAGTAAACAGAACCGAACCCGGGACACTGGAGCTGTGAGACTGTGGCAGTAAACAGAACTGAACCGGGTCACTGGAGCTGTGAGACTGTGGCAGTAAACAGAACCGAACCCGGGACACTGGAGCTGTGAGACTGTGGCAGTAAACAGAACCGAACCCGGGTCACTGGAGCTGTGAGACTGTGGCAGTAAACAGAACCGAACCCGGGTCACTGGAGCTGTGAGACTGTGGCAGTAAACAGAACCGAACACGGGTCACTGGAGCTGTGAGACTGTGGCAGTAAACAGAACCGAACCCAGGTCACTGGAGCTGTGAGACTGTGGCAGTAAACAGAACCGAACCCAGGTCAATGGAGCTGTGAGGCTGTGGCAGTAAACAGAACCGAACCCGGGACACTGGAGCTGTGAGACTGTGGCAGTAAACAGAACCGAACCCGGGACTCTGGAGCTGTGAGACTGTGGCAGTAAACAGAACTGAACCCAGGACACTGGAGCTGTGAGACTGTGGCAGTAAACAGAACTGAACCCAGGACACTGGAGCTGTGAGACTGTGGCAGTAAACAGAACCGATGCCAGGTCACTGGAGCTGTCAGACTGTGGCAGTAAACAGAACCGAACCCAGGTCACTGGAGCTGTGAGACTGTGGCAGTAAACAGAACCGAACACGGGTCACTGGAGCTGTGAGACTGTGGCAGTAAACAGAACTGAACCCAGGACACTGGAGCTGTGAGACTGTGGCAGTAAACAGAACTGAACCCAGGTCACTGGAGCTGTGAGACTGTGGCAGTAAACAGAACCGAACCCAGGACACTGGAGCTGTGAGACTGTGGCAGTAAACAGAACCGAACCCGGGTCAATGGAGCTGTGAGACTGTGGCAGTAAACAGAACCGAACCCAGGTCACTGGAGCTGTGAGACTGTGGCAGTAAACAGAACCGAACCCAGGTCACTGGAGCTGTGAGAGTGTGGCAGTAAACAGAACTGAACCCGGGACACTGGAGCTGTGAGACTGTGGCAGTAAACAGAACTGAACCCGGGTCACTGGAGCTGTGAGACTGTGGCAGTAAACAGAACCGAACCCGGGACACTGGAGCTGTGAGACTGTGGCAGTAAACAGAACTGAACCGGGTCACTGGAGCTGTGAGACTGTGGCAGTAAACAGAACCGAACCCGGGACACTGGAGCTGTGAGACTGTGGCAGTAAACAGAACCGAACCCGGGTCACTGGAGCTGTGAGACTGTGGCAGTAAACAGAACCGAACCCGGGTCACTGGAGCTGTGAGACTGTGGCAGTAAACAGAACCGAACACGGGTCACTGGAGCTGTGAGACTGTGGCAGTAAACAGAACCGAACCCAGGTCACTGGAGCTGTGAGACTGTGGCAGTAAACAGAACCGAACCCAGGTCAATGGAGCTGTGAGGCTGTGGCAGTAAATAGAACCGAACCCAGGTCACTGGAGCTGTGAGACTGTGGCAGTAAACAGAACCGAACCCGGGACACTGGAGCTGTGAGACTGTGGCAGTAAACAGAACTGAACCCGGGTCACTGGAGCTGTGAGACTGTGACAGTAAACAGAACCGAACCCAGGTCACTGGAGCTGTGAGACTGTGGCAGTAAACAGAACCGAACCCGGGTCACTGGAGCTGTGAGACTGTGGCAGTAAACAGAACCGAACCCAGGTCACTGGAGCTGTGAGACTGTGGCAGTAAACAGAACCGAACCCGGGTCACTGGAGCTGTGAGACTGTGGCAGTAAACAGAACCGAACCCGGGTCACTGGAGCTGTGAGACTGTGGCAGTAAACAGAACCGAACCCAGGTCACTGGAGCTGTGAGACTGTGGCAGTAAACAGAACCGAACCCGGGACACTGGAGCTGTGAGACTGTGGCAGTAAACAGAACCGAACCCAGGACACTGGAGCTGTGAGACTGTGGCAGTAAACAGAACCGAACCCGGGACACTGGAGCTGTGAGACTGTGACAGTAAACAGAACCGAACCCGGGTCATTGGAGCTGTGAGACTGTGGCAGTTAACAGAACCGAACCCGGGTCACGGGAGCTGTGAGACTGTGGCAGTAAACAGAACCGAACCCAGGTCACTGGAGCTGTGACACTGTGGCAGTAAACAGAACCGAACCCGGGTCACTGGAGCTGTGAGGCTGTGGCAGTAAACAGAACCGAACCCATGTCACTGGAGCTGTGAGACTGTGGCAGTAAACAGAACCGGACCCGGGTCACCGGAGCTGTGAGACTGTGGCAGTAAACAGAACCGAACCCAGGTCACTGGAGCTGTGACACTGTGGCAGTAAACAGAACCGAACCCGGGTCACTGGAGCTGTGAGGCTGTGGCAGTAAACAGAACCGAACCCGGGTCACTGGAGCTGTGAGGCTGTGGCAGTAAACAGAACCGAACCCATCTCACTGGAGCTGTGAGACTGTGGCAGTAAACAGAACCGAACCCGGGTCACCGGAGCTGTGAGACTGTGGCAGTAAACAGAACCGAACCCGGGTCACCGGAGCTGTGAGACTGTGGCAGTATACAGAACCGAACCCATGTCACTGGAGCTGTGAGACTGTGGCAGTAAACAGAACCGAACCCAGGTCACTGGAGCTGTGAGACTGTGGCAGTAAACAGAACCGAACCCGGGTCACCGGAGCTGTGAGACTGTGGCAGTCCCCAGAACCGAACCCAGGTCACTGGAGCTGTGAGGCTGTGGCAGTAAACAGAACCGAACCCGGGACACTGGAGCTGTGAGACTGTGGCAGTAAACAGAACCGAACCCGGGACACTGGAGCTGTGAGACTGTGACAGTAAACAGAACCGAACCCGGGTCATTGGAGCTGTGAGACTGTGGCAGTTAACAGAACCGAACCCGGGTCACGGGAGCTGTGAGACTGTGGCAGTAAACAGAACCGAACCCAGGTCACTGGAGCTGTGACACTGTGGCAGTAAACAGAACCGAACCCGGGTCACTGGAGCTGTGAGGCTGTGGCAGTAAACAGAACCGAACCCATGTCACTGGAGCTGTGAGACTGTGGCAGTAAACAGAACCGGACCCGGGTCACCGGAGCTGTGAGACTGTGGCAGTAAACAGAACCGAACCCAGGTCACTGGAGCTGTGACACTGTGGCAGTAAACAGAACCGAACCCGGGTCACTGGAGCTGTGAGGCTGTGGCAGTAAACAGAACCGAACCCGGGTCACTGGAGCTGTGAGGCTGTGGCAGTAAACAGAACCGAACCCATCTCACTGGAGCTGTGAGACTGTGGCAGTAAACAGAACCGAACCCGGGTCACCGGAGCTGTGAGACTGTGGCAGTAAACAGAACCGAACCCGGGTCACCGGAGCTGTGAGACTGTGGCAGTATACAGAACCGAACCCATGTCACTGGAGCTGTGAGACTGTGGCAGTAAACAGAACCGAACCCAGGTCACTGGAGCTGTGAGACTGTGGCAGTAAACAGAACCGAACCCGGGTCACCGGAGCTGTGAGACTGTGGCAGTCCCCAGAACCGAACCCAGGTCACTGGAGCTGTGAGGCTGTGGCAGTAAACAGAACCGAACCCGGGACACTGGAGCTGTGAGACTGTGGCAGTAAACAGAACCGAACCCGGGTCACCGGAGCTGTGAGACTGTGGCAGTAAACAGAACCGAACCCGGGTCACCGGAGCTGTGAGACTGTGGCAGTAAACAGAAACGAACCCGGGTCACTGGAGCTGTGAGACTGTGGCAGTAAACGGAACCGAACCCATGTCACTGGAGCTGTGAGACTGTGACAGTAAACAGAACTGAACCCAGGTCACTGGAGCTGTGAGACTGTGGCAGTAAACAGAACCGAACCCAGGTCACTGAAGCTGTGAGACTGTGGCAGTAAACAGAACCGAACCCAGGTCACTGGAGCGGTGAGACTGTGGCAGTAAACAGAACCGAACCCGGGTCACTGGAGCTGTGAGACTGTGGCAGTAAACAGAACTGAACCCGGGACACTGGAGCTGTGAGACTGTGGCAGTAAACAGAACCGAACCCGGGTCACTGGAGCTGTGAGACTGTGGCAGTAAACAGAACCGAACCAGGGTCACTGGAGCTGTGAGACTGTGGCAGTAAACAGAACTGAACCCGGGTCACTGGAGCTGTGAGACTGTGACAGTAAACAGAACCGAACCCGGGTCACTGGAGCTGTGAGACTGTGACAGTAAACAGAACTGAACCCAGGTCACTGGAGCTGTGAGACTGTGGCAGTAAACAGAACCGAACCCGGGACTCTGGAGCTGTGAGACTGTGGCAGTAAACAGAACCGAACCCAGGTCACTGGAGCTGTGAGGCTGTGGCAGTAAACAGAACTGAACCCAGGACACTGGAGCTGTGAGACTGTGGCAGTAAACAGAACTGAACCCGGGACACTGGAGCTGTGAGACTGTGGCAGTAAACAGAACTGAACCCAGGACACTGGAGCTGTGAGACTGTGGCAGTAAACAGAACTGAACCCAGGACACTGGAGCTGTGAGACTGTGGCAGTAAACAGAACCGAACCCAGGACACTGGAGCTGTGAGACTGTGGCAGTAAACAGAACCGAACCCGGGTCAATGGAGCTGTGAGACTGTGGCAGTAAACAGAACCGAACCCAGGTCACTGGAGCTGTGAGACTGTGGCAGTAAACAGAACCGAACCCAGGTCACTGGAGCTGTGAGAGTGTGGCAGTAAACAGAACTGAACCCGGGACACTGGAGCTGTGAGACTGTGGCAGTAAACAGAACTGAACCCGGGTCACTGGAGCTGTGAGACTGTGGCAGTAAACAGAACTGAACCGGGTCACTGGAGCTGTGAGACTGTGGCAGTAAACAGAACCGAACCCGGGACACTGGAGCTGTGAGACTGTGGCAGTAAACAGAACCGAACCCGGGTCACTGGAGCTGTGAGACTGTGGCAGTAAACAGAACCGAACCCGGGTCACTGGAGCTGTGAGACTGTGGCAGTAAACAGAACCGAACACGGGTCACTGGAGCTGTGAGACTGTGGCAGTAAACAGAACCGAACCCAGGTCACTGGAGCTGTGAGACTGTGGCAGTAAACAGAACCGAACCCAGGTCAATGGAGCTGTGAGGCTGTGGCAGTAAATAGAACCGAACCCAGGTCACTGGAGCTGTGAGACTGTGGCAGTAAACAGAACCGAACCCGGGACACTGGAGCTGTGAGACTGTGGCAGTAAACAGAACTGAACCCGGGTCACTGGAGCTGTGAGACTGTGACAGTAAACAGAACCGAACCCAGGTCACTGGAGCTGTGAGACTGTGGCAGTAAACAGAACCGAACCCGGGTCACTGGAGCTGTGAGACTGTGGCAGTAAACAGAACCGAACCCAGGTCACTGGAGCTGTGAGACTGTGGCAGTAAACAGAACCGAACCCGGGTCACTGGAGCTGTGAGACTGTGGCAGTAAACAGAACCGAACCCAGGTCACTGGAGCTGTGAGACTGTGGCAGTAAACAGAACCGAACCCAGGTCACTGGAGCTGTGAGACTGTGGCAGTAAACAGAACCGAACCCGGGACACTGGAGCTGTGAGACTGTGGCAGTAAACAGAACTGAACCCGGGTCACTGGAGCTGTGAGACTGTGGCAGTAAACAGAACCGAACCCAGGTCACTGGAGCTGTGAGACTGTGGCAGTGAACAGAACCGAACCCGGGACACTGGAGCTGTGAGACTGTGGCAGTAAACAGAACCGAACCCGGGTCACTGGAGCTGTGAGACTGTGGCAGTAAACAGAACCGAACCCGGGACACTGGAGCTGTGAGACTGTGGCAGTAAACAGAACCGAACCCGGGTCACTGGAGCTGTGAGACTCTGGCAGTAAACAGAACTGAACCCGGGTCACTGGAGCTGTGAGACTGTGGCAGTAAACAGAACCGAACCCGGGACACTGGAGCTGTGAGACTGTGGCAGTAAACAGAACCGAACCCGGGTCACTGGAGCTGTGAGACTGTGGCAGTAAACAGAACCGAACCCGGGTCACTGGAGCTGTGAGACTGTGGCAGTAAACAGAACCGAACCCGGGTCACTGGAGCTGTGAGACTGTGGCAGTAAACAGAACCGAACACGGGTCACTGGAGCTGTGAGACTGTGGCAGTAAACAGAACCGAACCCAGGTCACTGGAGCTGTGAGACTGTGGCAGTAAACAGAACCGAACCCAGGTCAATGGAGCTGTGAGGCTGTGGCAGTAAATAGAACCGAACCCAGGTCACTGGAGCTGTGAGACTGTGGCAGTAAACAGAACCGAACCCGGGACACTGGAGCTGTGAGACTGTGGCAGTAAACAGAACTGAACCCGGGTCACTGGAGCTGTGAGACTGTGACAGTAAACAGAACCGAACCCGGGACACTGGAGCTGTGAGACTGTGGCAGTAAACAGAACTGAACCCGGGTCACTGGAGCTGTGAGACTGTGACAGTAAACAGAACCGAACCCAGGTCACTGGAGCTGTGAGACTGTGGCAGTAAACAGAACCGAACCCGGGTCACTGGAGCTGTGAGACTGTGGCAGTAAACAGAACCGAACCCAGGTCACTGGAGCTGTGAGACTGTGGCAGTAAACAGAACTGAACCCGGGTCACTGGAGCTGTGAGACTGTGGCAGTAAACAGAACCGAACCCAGGTCACTGGTGCTGTGAGACTGTGGCAGTAAACAGAACCGAACCCAGGTCACTGGAGCTGTGAGACTGTGGCAGTAAACAGAACCGAACCCGGGACACTGGAGCTGTGAGACTGTGGCAGTAAACAGAACTGAACCCGGGTCACTGGAGCTGTGAGACTGTGGCAGTAAACAGAACCGAATCCAGGTCACTGGAGCTGTGAGACTGTGGCAGTAAACAGAACCGAACCCGGGACACTGGAGCTGTGAGACTGTGGCAGTAAACAGAAGCGAACCCGGGTCACTGGAGCTGTGAGACTGTGGCAGTAAACAGAACCGAACCCGGGACACTGGAGCTGTGAGACTGTGGCAGTAAACAGAACCGAACCCGGGTCACTGGAGCTGTGAGACTGTGACAGTAAACAGAACCGAACCCGGGTCACTGGAGCTGTGAGACTGTGACAGTAAACAGAACTGAACCCGGGTCACTGGAGCTGTGAGACTGTGGCAGTAAACAGAACCGAACCCAGGTCACTGGAGCTGTGAGACTGTGGCAGTAAACAGAACCGAACCCGGGTCACTGGAGCTTTGAGGCTGTGGCAGTAAACAGAACCGAACCCGGGTCACTGGAGCTTTGAGGCTGTGGCAGTTAACAGAACCGAACCCAGGACACTGGAGCTGTGAGACTGTGGCAGTAAACAGAACCGAACCCGGGACACTGGAGCTGTGAGACTGTGGCAGTAAACAGAACCGAACCCGGGACACTGGAGCTGTGAGACTGTGGCAGTAAACAGAACCGAACCCGGGTCACTGGAGCTGTGAGACTGTGGCAGTAAACAGAACCGAACCCGGGTCACTGGAGCTGTGAGACTGTGGCAGTCCCCAGAACCGAACCCAGGACACTGGAGCTGTGAGACTGTGGCAGTAAACAGAACCGAACACGGGACACTGGAGCTGTGAGACTGTGGCAGTAAACAGAACTGAACCCGGGACACTGGAGCTGTGAGACTGTGGCAGTAAACAGAACCGAACACGGGACACTGGAGCTGTGAGACTGTGGCAGTAAACAGAACTGAACCCGGGACACTGGAGCTGTGAGACTGTGGCAGTACGCAGAACTGAACCCAGGTCACTGGAGCTGTGAGACTGTGGCAGTACGCAGAACCGAACCCGGGACACTGGAGCTGTGAGACTGTGTCAGTAAACAGAACCGAACCCAGGTCACTGGAGCTGTGAGACTGTGGCAGTAAACAGAACCGAACCCAGGACACTGGAGCTGTGAGACTGTGGCAGTAAACAGAACCGATCCCGGGACACTGGAGCTAGTGAGACTGTGGCAGTAAACAGAACCGAACCCGGGACACTGGAGCTAGTGAGACTGTGGCAGTAAACAGAACAGAACCCAGGACACTGGAGCTGTGAGAGTGTGGCAGTAAACAGAACAGAACCCAGGTCACTGGAGCTGTGAGACTGTGGCAGAAAACAGAACCGAACCCGGGACACTGGAGCTGTGAGACTGTGGCAGTAAACAGAACCGAACCCAGGTCACTGGAGCTGTGAGACTGTGGCAGTAAACAGAACCGAACCCAGGTCACTGGAGCTGTGAGACTGTGGCAGTAAACAGAACCGAACCCGGGACACTGGAGCTGTGAGACTGTGGCAGTAAACAGAACCGAACCCAGGTCACTGGAGCTGTGAGACTGTGGCAGTAAACAGAACAGAACCCAGGACACTGGAGCTGTGAGACTGTGACAGTAAACAGAACCGAACCCGGGACACTGGAGCTGTGAGGCTGTGGCAGTAAACAGAACAGAACCCAGGTCACTGGAGCTGTGAGACTGTGGCAGTAAACAGAACCGAACCCGGGACACTGGAGCTGTGAGACTGTGGCAGTAAACAGAACCGAACCCAGGTCACTGGAGCTGTGAGACTGTGGCAGTAAACAGAACAGAACCCAGGACACTGGAGCTGTGAGACTGTGACAGTAAACAGAACCGAACCCGGGACACTGGAGCTAGTGAGACTGTGGCAGTAAACAGAACCGAACCCAGGTCACTGGAGCTGTGAGACTGTGGCAGTAAACAGAACCGAACCCGGGTCACTGGAGCTGTGAGACTGTGGCAGTAAACAGAACCGAACACAGGTCACTGGAGCTGTGAGACTGTTGCAGTAAACAGAACCGAACCCGGGTCACTGGAGCTGTGAGGCTGTGGCAGTAAACAGAACCGAACCCGGGTCACTGGAGCTGTGAGGCTGTGTCAGTAAACAGAACCGAACCCAGGTCACTGGAGCTGTGAGGCTGTGGCAGTAAACAGAACCGAACCCATGTCACTGGAGCTGTGAGACTGTGGCAGTAAACAGAACCGAACCCGGGACACTGGAGCTGTGAGACTGTGGCAGTAAACAGAACCGAACCCGGGTCACTGGAGCTGTGAGACTGTGGCAGTAAACAGAACCAAACCCATGTCACTGGAGCTGTGAGGCTGTGGCAGTAAACTGAACCGAACCCAGGTCACTGGAGCTGTGAGACTGTGGCAGTAAACAGAACCAAACCCATGTCACTGGAGCTGTGAGACTGTGGCAGTAAACAGAACCGAACCCGGGACACTGGAGCTGTGAGACTGTGGCAGTAAACAGAACCGAACCCAGGTCACTGGAGCTGTGAGACTGTGGCAGTAAACAGAACCGAACCCGGGTCACTGGAGCTGTGAGACTGTGGCAGTAAACAGAACCGAACACGGGTCACTGGAGCTGTGAGACTGTGGCAGTAAACAGAACCGAACCCAGGTCACTGGAGCTGTGAGACTGTGGCAGTAAACAGAACCGAACCCAGGTCAATGGAGCTGTGAGACTGTGGCAGTAAACAGAACCGAACCCGGGACACTGGAGCTGTGAGACTGTGGCAGTAAACAGAACTGAACCCGGGTAACTGGAGCTGTGAGACTGTGGCAGTAAACAGAACCGAACCCAGGTCACTGGAGCTGTGAGACTGTGGCAGTAAACAGAACCGAACCCAGGTCACTGGAGCTGTGAGACTGTGGCAGTAAACAGAACCGAACCCGGGACACTGGAGCTGTGAGACTGTGGCAGTAAACAGAACTGAACCCGGGTCACTGGAGCTGTGAGACTGTGGCAGTAAACAGAACCGAACCCAGGTCACTGGAGCTTTGAGACTGTGGCAGTAAACAGAACCGAACCCGGGACACTGGAGCTGTGAGACTGTGGCAGTAAACAGAACTGAACCCGGGACACTGGAGCTGTGAGACTGTGGCAGTACGCAGAACTGAACCCAGGTCACTGGAGCTGTGAGACTGTGGCAGTACGCAGAACCGAACCCGGGACACTGGAGCTGTGAGACTGTGGCAGTAAACAGAACCGAACCCAGGTCACTGGAGCTGTGAGACTGTGGCAGTATACAGAACCGAACCCGGGACACTGGAGCTAGTGAGACTGTGGCAGTAAACAGAACCGAACCCAGGTCACTGGAGCTGTGAGACTGTGGCAGTAAACAGAACCGAACCCGGGTCACTGGAGCTGTGAGACTGTGGCAGTAAACAGAACCGAACACAGGTCACTGGAGCTGTGAGACTGTGGCAGTAAACAGAACCGAACCCGGGCCACTGGAGCTGTGAGGCTGTGGCAGTAAACAGAACCGAACCCGGGTCACTGGAGCTGTGAGGCTGTGTCAGTAAACAGAACCGAACCCAGGTCACTGGAGCTGTGAGACTGTGGCAGTAAACAGAACCGAACCCATGTCACTGGAGCTGTGAGACTGTGGCAGTAAACAGAACCGAACCCGGGTCACTGGAGCTGTGAGACTGTGGCAGTAAACAGAACCGAACCCAGGTCACTGGAGCTGTGAGAGTGTGGCAGTAAACAGAACCGAACCCGGGTCACTGGAGCTGTGAGACTGTGGCAGTAAACAGAACCAAACCCATGTCACTGGAGCTGTGAGGCTGTGGCAGTAAACTGAACCGAACCCAGGTCACTGGAGCTGTGAGACTGTGGCAGTAAACAGAACCGAACCCAGGTCACTGGAGCTGTGAGAGTGTGGCAGTAAACAGAACCGAACCCGGGTCACTGGAGCTGTGAGACTGTGGCAGTAAACAGAACCAAACCCATGTCACTGGAGCTGTGAGGCTGTGGCAGTAAACTGAACCGAACCCAGGTCACTGGAGCTGTGAGACTGTGGCAGTAAACAGAACCGAACCCGGGACACTGGAGCTGTGAGACTGTGGCAGTAAACAGAACCGAACCCAGGTCACTGGAGCTGTGAGACTGTGGCAGTAAACAGAACCGAACCCGGGTCACTGGAGCTGTGAGACTGTGGCAGTAAACAGAACCGAACACGGGTCACTGGAGCTGTGAGACTGTGGCAGTAAACAGAACCGAACCCAGGTCACTGGAGCTGTGAGACTGTGGCAGTAAACAGAACCGAACCCAGGTCAATGGAGCTGTGAGGCTGTGGCAGTAAATAGAACCGAACCCATGTCACTGGAGCTGTGAGACTGTGGCAGTAAACAGAACCGAACCCGGGACACTGGAGCTGTGAGACTGTGGCAGTAAACAGAACCGAACCCGGGACACTGGAGCTGTGAGACTGTGGCAGTAAACAGAACTGAACCCGGGTAACTGGAGCTGTGAGACTGTGGCAGTAATCAGAACCGAACCCAGGTCACTGGAGCTGTGAGACTGTGGCAGTAAACAGAACCGAACCCAGGTCACTGGAGCTGTGAGACTGTGGCAGTAAACAGAACCGAACCCGGGACACTGGAGCTGTGAGACTGTGGCAGTAAACAGAACCGAACCCAGGTCACTGGAGCTGTGAGACTGTGGCAGTAATCAGAACCGAACCCAGGTCACTGGAGCTGTGAGACTGTGGCAGTAAACAGAACCGAACCCAGGTCACTGGAGCTGTGAGACTGTGGCAGTAAACAGAACCGAACCCGGGACACTGGAGCTGTGAGACTGTGGCAGTAAACAGAACTGAACCCGGGTCACTGGAGCTGTGAGACTGTGGCAGTAAACAGAACCGAACCCAGGTCACTGGAGCTTTGAGACAGTGGCAGTAAACAGAACCGAACCCGGGACACTGGAGCTGTGAGACTGTGGCAGTAAACAGAATCGAACCCAGGTCACTGGAGCTGTGAGACTGTGGCAGTAAACAGAACCGAACCCGGGACACTGGAGCTGTGAGACTGTGGCAGTAAACAGAACCGAACCCGGGTCACTGGTGCTGCGAGACTGTGGCAGTAAACAGAACCGAACCCAGGTCACTGGAGCTGTGAGACTGTGGCAGTAAACAGAACCGAACCCGGGTCACTGGAGCTGTGAGGCTTTGCCAGTTAACAGAACCGAACCCAGGACACTGGAGCTGTGAGACTGTGGCAGTAAACAGAACCGAACCCGGGTCACTGGAGCTGTGAGACTGTGGCAGTAAACAGAACCGAACCCGGGACACTGGAGCTGTGAGACTGTGGCAGTAAACAGAACCGAACCCGGGACACTGGAGCTGTGAGACTGTCGCAGTAAACAGAACCGAACCCGGGTCACTGGAGCTGTGAGACTGTGGCAGTCCCCAGAACCGAACCCAGGACACTGGAGCTGTGAGACTGTGGCAGTAAACAGAACCGAACACGGGACACTGGAGCTGTGAGACTGTGGCAGTAAACAGAACTGAACCCGGGACACTGGAGCTGTGAGACTGTGGCAGTACGCAGAACTGAACCCAGGTCACTGGAGCTGTGAGACTGTGGCAGTACGCAGAACCGAACCCGGGACACTGGAGCTGTGAGACTGTGGCAGTAAACAGAACCGAACCCAGGTCACTGGAGCTGTGAGACTGTGGCAGTATACAGAACCGAACCCGGGACACTGGAGCTGTGAGACTGTGGCAGTAAACAGAACCGAACCCAGGTCACTGGAGCTGTGAGACTGTGGCAGTAAACAGAACCGAAACCGGGTCACTGGAGCTGTGAGACTGTGGCAGTAAACAGAACCGAACACAGGTCACTGGAGCTGTGAGACTGTGGCAGTAAACAGAACCGAACCCGGGTCACTGGAGCTGTGAGGCTGTGGCAGTAAACAGAACCGAACCCGGGTCACTGGAGCTGTGAGGCTGTGTCAGTAAACAGAACCGAACCCAGGTCACTGGAGCTGTGAGGCTGTGGCAGTAAACAGAACCGAACCCATGTCACTGGAGCTGTGAGACTGTGGCAGTAAACAGAACCGAACCCGGGTCACTGGAGCTGTGAGACTGTGGCAGTAAACAGAACCAAACCCATGTCACTGGAGCTGTGAGACTCTGGCAGTAAACAGAACCGAACCCGGGACACTGGAGCTGTGAGACTGTGGCAGTAAACAGAACCGAACCCAGGTCACTGGAGCTGTGAGACTGTGGCAGTAAACAGAACCGAACCCGGGTCACTGGAGCTGTGAGACTGTGGCAGTAAACAGAACCGAACACGGGTCACTGGAGCTGTGAGACTGTGGCAGTAAACAGAACCGAACCCAGGTCACTGGAGCTGTGAGACTGTGGCAGTAAACAGAACCGAACCCAGGTCAATGGAGCTGTGAGACTGTGGCAGTAAACAGAACCGAACCCGGGACACTGGAGCTGTGAGACTGTGGCAGTAAACAGAACCGAACCCGGGACACTGGAGCTGTGAGACTGTGGCAGTAAACAGAACCGAACCCGGGACACTGGAGCTGTGAGACTGTGGCAGTAAACTGAACTGAACCCGGGTAACTGGAGCTGTGAGACTGTGGCAGTAAACAGAACCGAACCCAGGTCACTGGAGCTGTGAGACTGTGGCAGTAAACAGAACCGAACCCAGGTCACTGGAGCTGTGAGACTGTGGCAGTAAACAGAACCGAACCCGGGACACTGGAGCTGTGAGACTGTGGCAGTAAACAGAACTGAACCCGGGTCACTGGAGCTGTGAGACTGTGGCAGTAAACAGAACCGAACCCAGGTCACTGGAGCTTTGAGACTGTGGCAGTAAACAGAACCGAACCCGGGACACTGGAGCTGTGAGACTGTGGCAGTAAACAGAACCGAACCCGGGACACTGGAGCTGTGAGACTGTGGCAGTAAACAGAACCGAACCCGGGTCACTGGTGCTGCGAGACTGTGGCAGTAAACAGAACCGAACCCAGGTCACTGGAGCTGTGAGACTGTGGCAGTAAACAGAACCGAACCCGGGTCACTGGAGCTGTGAGGCTTTGCTAGTTAACAGAACCGAACCCAGGACACTGGAGCTGTGAGACTGTGGCAGTAAACAGAACCGAACCCGGGTCACTGGAGCTGTGAGACTGTGGCAGTAAACAGAACCGAACCCGGGACACTGGAGCTGTGAGACTGTGGCAGTAAACAGAACCGAACCCGGGACACTGGAGCTGTGAGACTGTGGCAGTAAACAGAACCGAACCCGGGTCACTGGAGCTGTGAGACTGTGGCGGTAAACAGAACCGAACCCAGGTCACTGGAGCTGTGAGACTGTGGCAGTAAACAGAACCGAACCCAGGTCACTGGAGCTGTGAGACTGTGGCAGTAAACAGAACTGAACCCGGGACACTGGAGCTGTGAGACTGTGGCAGTAAACAGAACCGAACCCGGGTCACTGGAGCTGTGAGACTGTGGCAGTCCCCAGAAGCGAACCCAGGACACTGGAGCTGTGAGACTGTGGCAGTAAACAGAACCGAACACGGGACACTGGAGCTGTGAGACTGTGGCAGTAAACAGAACTGAACCCGGGACACTGGAGCTGTGAGACTGTGGCAGTACGCAGAACCGAACCCAGGTCACTGGAGCTGTGAGACTGTGGCAGTACGCAGAACCGAACCCGGGACACTGGAGCTGTGAGACTGTGGCAGTAAACAGAACCGAACCCAGGTCACTGGAGCTGTGAGACTGTGGCAGTATACAGAACCGAACCCGGTACACTGGAGCTGTGAGACTGTGGCAGTAAACAGAACCGAACCCAGGTCACTGGAGCTGTGAGGCTGTGACAGTAAACAGAACCGAACCCAGGTCACTGGAGCTGTGAGACTGTGGCAGTAAACAGAACCGAACCCGGGTCACTGGAGCTGTGAGACTGTGGCAGTAAACAGAACCGAACACAGGTCACTGGAGCTGTGAGACTGTGGCAGTAAACAGAACCGAACCCAGGTCACTGGAGCTGTGAGACTGTGGCAGTAAACAGAACCGAACCCAGATCACTGGAGCTGTGAGGCTGTGGCAGTAAACAGAACCGAACCCAGGTCACTGGAGCTGTGAGACTGTGGCAGTAAACAGAACCGAACCCATGTCACTGGAGCTGTGAGACTGTGGCAGTAAACAGAACCGAACCCGGGTCACTGGAGCTGTGAGACTGTGGCAGTAAACAGAACCGAACCCAGGTCACAGGAGCTGTGAGAGTGTGGCAGTAAACAGAACCGAACCCGGGTCACTGGAGCTGTGAGACTGTGGCAGTAAACAGAACTGAACCCAGGTCACTGGAGCTGTGAGGCTGTGGCAGTAAACAGAACCGAACCCAGGTCACTGGAGCTGTGAGACTGTGGCAGTAAACAGAACCGAACCCGGGACACTGGAGCTGTGAGACTGTGACAGTAAACAGAACCGAACCCGGGTCACTGGAGCTGTGAGACTGTGGCAGTAAACA
Source organism: Heterodontus francisci (assembly GCF_036365525.1). NCBI lineage: Eukaryota > Metazoa > Chordata > Chondrichthyes > Heterodontiformes > Heterodontidae > Heterodontus > Heterodontus francisci. The sequence continues at coordinate 528,961 of NW_027141695.1, forward strand.
GAACTGAACCCAGGTCACTGGAGCTGTGAGACTGTGGCAGTAAACAGAACCGAACCCGGGTCACTGGAGCTGTGAGGCTGTGGCAGTAAACAGAACCGAACCCGGGTCACTGGAGCTGTGAGGCTGTGTCAGTAAACAGAACCGAACCCGGGTCACTGGAGCTGTGAGACTGTGGCAGTAAACAGAACCGAACCCAGGTCACTGGAGCTGTGAGGCTGTGGCAGTAAACAGAACCGAACCCATGTCACTGGAGCTGTGCGACTGTGGCAGTAAACAGAACCGAACCCGGGTCACTGGAGCTGTGAGACTGTGGCAGTAAACAGAACCGAACCCAGGTCACTGGAGCTGTGAGAGTGTGGCAGTAAACAGAACCGAACCCGGGTCACTGGAGCTGTGAGACTGTGGCAGTAAACAGAACCAAACCCATGTCACTGGAGCTGTGAGGCTGTGGCAGTAAACTGAACCGAACCCAGGTCACTGGAGCTGTGAGACTGTGGCAGTAAACAGAACCAAACCCATGTCACTGGAGCTGTGAGACTGTGGCAGTAAACAGAACCGAACCCGGGACACTGGAGCTGTGAGACTGTGGCAGTAAACAGAACCGAACCCAGGTCACTGGAGCTGTGAGACTGTGGCAGTAAACAGAACCGAACCCGGGTCACTGGAGCTGTGAGACTGTGGCAGTAAACAGAACCGAACACGGGTCACTGGAGCTGTGAGACTGTGGCAGTAAACAGAACCGAACCCAGGTCACTGGAGCTGTGAGACTGTGGCAGTAAACAGAACCGAACCCAGGTCAATGGAGCTGTGAGGCTGTGGCAGTAAATAGAACCGAACCCGGGACACTGGAGCTGTGAGACTGTGGCAGTAAACAGAACCGAACCCAGGTCACTGGAGCTGTGAGACTGTGGCAGTAAACAGAACCGAACCCGGGTCACTGGAGCTGTGAGACTGTGGCAGTAAACAGAACCGAACCCAGGTCACTGGAGCTGTGAGACTGTGGCAGTAAACAGAACCGAACCCGGGTCACTGGAGCTGTGAGACTGTGGCTGTAAACAGAACTGAACCCGGGTCACTGGAGCTGTGAGACTGTGGCAGTAAACAGAACCGAACCCGGGTCACTGGAGCTGTGAGACTGTGGCAGTAAACAGAACTGAACCCAGGTCACTGGAGCTGTGAGACTGTGGCAGTAAACAGAACTGAACCCGGGTCACTGGAGCTGTGAGACTGTGGCAGTAAACAGAACCGAACCCAGGTCACTGGAGCTGTGAGACTGTGGCAGTAAACAGAACCGAACCCAGGTCACTGGAGCTGTGAGACTGTGGCAGTAAACAGAACCGAACCCGGGACACTGGAGCTGTGAGACTGTGGCAGTAAACAGAACTGAACCCGGGTCACTGGAGCTGTGAGACTGTGGCAGTAAACAGAACCGAACCCAGGTCACTGGAGCTGTGAGACTGTGGCAGTAAACAGAACCGAACCCGGGACACTGGAGCTGTGAGACTGTGGCAGTAAACAGAACCGAACCCGGGACACTGGAGCTGTGAGACTGTGGCAGTAAACAGAACCGAACCCGGGTCACTGGTGCTGCGAGACTGTGGCAGTAAACAGAACCGAACCCAGGTCACTGGAGCTGTGAGACTGTGGCAGTAAACAGAACCGAACCCGGGTCACTGGAGCTGTGAGGCTGTGGCAGTTAACAGAACCGAACCCAGGACACTGGAGCTGTGAGACTGTGGCAGTAAACAGAACCGAACCCGGGTCACTGGAGCTGTGAGACTGTGGCAGTAAACAGAACCGAACCCGGGACACTGGAGCTGTGAGACTGTGGCAGTAAACAGAACCGAACTCGGGACACTGGAGCTGTGAGACTGTGGCAGTAAACAGAACCGAACCCGGGTCACTGGAGCTGTGAGACTGTGGCAGTAAACAGAACTGAACCTGGGACACTGGAGCTGTGAGACTGTGGCAGTAAACAGAACCGAACCCGGGTCACTGGAGCTGTGAGACTGTGGCAGTCCCCAGAACCGAACCCAGCACACTGGAGCTGTGAGACTGTGGCAGTAAACAGAACCGAACACGGGACACTGGAGCTGTGAGACTGTGGCAGTAAACAGAACTGAACCCGGGACACTGGAGCTGTGAGACTGTGGCAGTACGCAGAACCGAACCCAGGTCACTGGAGCTGTGAGACTGTGGCAGTACGCAGAACCGAACCCGGGACACTGGAGCTGTGAGACTGTGGCAGTAAACAGAACCGAACCCAGGTCACTGGAGCTGTGAGACTGTGGCAGTATACAGAACCGAACCCGGGACACTGGAGCTGTGAGACTGTGGCAGTAAACAGAACCGAACCCAGGTCACTGGAGCTGTGAGGATGTGACAGTAAACAGAACCGAACCCAGGTCACTGGAGCTGTGAGACTGTGGCAGTAAACAGAACCGAACCCGGGTCACTGGAGCTGTGAGACTGTGGCAGTAAACAGAACCGAACACAGGTCACTGGAGCTGTGAGACTGTGGCAGTAAACAGAACCGAACCCAGGTCACTGGAGCTGTGAGGCTGTGGCAGTAAACAGAACCGAACCCATGTCACTGGAGCTGTGAGACTGTGGCAGTAAACAGAACCGAACCCGGGTCACTGGAGCTGTGAGACTGTGGCAGTAAACAGAACCGAACCCAGGTCACTGGAGCTGTGAGAGTGTGGCAGTAAACAGAACCGAACCCGGGTCACTGGAGCTGTGAGACTGTGGCAGTAAACAGAACCGAACCCAGGTCACTGGAGCTGTGAGACTGTGGCAGTAAACAGAACCGAACCCGGGACACTGGAGCTGTGAGACTGTGGCAGTAAACAGAACTGAACCCAGGTCACTGGAGCTGTGAGGCTGTGGCAGTAAACAGAACCGAACCCAGGTCACTGGAGCTGTGAGACTGTGGCAGTAAACAGAACCAAACCCATGTCACTGGAGCTGTGAGACTGTGGCAGTAAACAGAACCGAACCCGGGTCACTGGAGCTGTGAGACTGTGGCAGTAAACAGAACCGAACCCGGGTCACTGGAGCTGTGAGACTGTAACACTAAACAGAACCGAACCCGGGTCACTGGAGCTGTGAGACTGTGGCAGTCCCCAGAACCGAACCCAGGTCACTGGAGCTGTGAGACTGTGGCAGTAAACAGAACCGAACCCAGGTCACTGGAGCTGTGAGACTGTGGCAGTGAACAGAACCGAACCCGGGACACTGGAGCTGTGAGACTGTGGCAGTAAACAGAACCGAACCCGGGACACTGGAGCTGTGAGACTGTGGCAGTAAACAGAACCGAACCCGGGTCACTGGAGCTGTGAGACTATGGCAGTGAACAGAACCGAACCCAGGTCACTGGAGCTGTGAGACTGTGGCAGTAAACAGAACCGAACCCGGGTCACTGGAGCTGTGAGGCTGTGGCAGTAAACAGAACCGAACCCGGGTCACTGGAGCTGTGAGGCTGTGGCAGTAAACAGAACCGAACCCAGGTCACTGGAGCTGTGAGACTGTGGCAGTAAACAGAACCGAACCCATGTCACTGGAGCTGTGAGACTGTGGCAGTAAACGGAACCGAACCCGGGTCACTGGAGCTGTGAGACTGTGGCAGTAAACAGAACCGAACCCAGGACACTGGAGCTGTGAGACTGTGGCAGTAAACAGAACCGAACCCGGGTCACTGGAGCTGTGAGACTGTGGCAGTAAACAGAACCGAACCCAGGACACTGGAGCTGTGAGACTGTGGCAGTAAACAGAACCGAACCCGGGTCACTGGAGCTGTGAGACTGTGGCAGTAAACAGAACCAAACCCATGTCACTGGAGCTGTGAGACTGTGGCAGTAAACAGAACTGAACCTTGGTCACTGGAGCTGTGAGACTGTGACACTAAACAGAACCGAACCCGGGTCACTGGAGCTGTGAGACTGTGGCAGTAAACAGAACCGAACCCGGGTCACTGGAGCTGTGAGACTGTGACACTAAACAGAACCGAACCCGGGTCACTGGAGCTGTGAGACTGTGGCAGTAAACAGAACCGAACCCAGGTCACTGGAGCTGTGAGACTGTGGCAGTCCCCAGAACCGAACCCAGGTCACTGGAGCTGTGAGGCTGTGGCAGTAAACAGAACCGAACCCGGGACACTGGAGCTGTGAGACTGTGGCAGTAAACAGAACCGAACCCGGGTCACCGGAGCTGTGAGACTGTGGCAGTAAACAGAACCGAACCCGGGTCACCGGAGCTGTGAGACTGTGGCAGTAAACAGAAACGAACCCGGGTCACTGGAGCTGTGAGACTGTGGCAGTAAACAGAAACGAACCCGGGTCACTGGAGCTGTGAGACTGTGGCAGTAAACGGAACCAACCCATGTCACTGGAGCTGTGAGACTGTGGCAGTAAACAGAACCGAACCCGGGTCACTGGAGCTGTGAGGCTGTGGCAGTAAACAGAGCCGAACCCGGGACACTGGAGCTGTGAGACTGTGGCAGTAAACAGAACCGAACCCGGGACACTGGAGCTGTGAGACTGTGGCAGTAAACAGAACCGAACCCGGGACACTGAAGCTGTGAGACTGTGGCAGTAAACAGAACCGAACCCAGGACACTGGAGCTGTGAGACTGTGGCAGTAAACAGAACTGAACCCGGGTCACTGGAGCTGTGAGACTGTGGCAGTAAACAGAACCGAACCCGGGTCACTGGAGCTGTGAGACTGTGGCAGTAAACAGAACTGAACCCAGGTCACTGGAGCTGTGAGACTGTGGCAGTAAACAGAACCGAACCCGGGACACTGGATCTGTGAGACTGTGGCAGTAAACAGAACCGAACCCGGGTCACTGGAGCTGTGAGACTGTGGCAGTAAACAGAACCGAACCCGGGACACTGGATCTGTGAGACTGTGGCAGTAAACAGAACCGAACCAGGGACACTGGAGCTGTGAGACTGTGGCAGTAAACAGAACCGAACCCGGGTCACTGGAGCTGTGAGACTGTGGCAGTAATCAGAACCGAACCCAGGTCACTGGAGCTGTTAGACTGTGGCAGTAAACAGAACCGAACCCAGGTCACTGGAGCTGTTAGACTGTGGCAGTAAACAGAACCGAACCCAGGTCACTGGAGCTGTTAGACTGTGGCAGTAATCAGAACCGAACCCAGGTCACTGGAGCTGTTAGACTGTGGCAGTAAACAGAACCGAACCCAGGTCACTGGAGCTGTTAGACTGTGGCAGTAAACAGAACCGAACCCAGGTCACTGGAGCTGTTAGACTGTGGCAGTAAACAGAACCGAACCCAGGTCACTGGAGCTGTTAGACTGTGGCAGTAAACAGAACCGAACCCAGGTCACTGGAGCTGTGAGACTGTGGCAGTAAACAGAACCGAACCCCGGTCACTGGAGCTGTGAGACTGTGACAGTAAACAGAACCGAACCCAGGTCACTGGAGCTGTGAGACTGTGGCAGTAAACAGAACCGAACCCAGGTCACTGGAGATGTGAGACTGTGGCAGTAAACAGAACCAAACCCGGGTCACTGGAGCTGTGAGACTGTGGCAGTAAACAGAACTGAACCCGGGACACTGGAGCTGTGAGACTGTGGCAGTAAACAGAACCAAACCCATGTCACTGGAGCTGTGAGACTGTGGCAGTAAACAGAACCGAACCCAGGACACTGGAGCTGTGAGACTGTGGCAGTAAACAGAACCGAACCCAGGACACTGGAGCTGTGAGACTGTGGCAGTAAACAGAACCGAACCCAGGACACTGGAGCTGTGAGACTGTGGCAGTAAACAGAACCGAACCCGGGTCACCGGAGCTGTGAGGCTGTGGCAGTCCCCAGAACCGAACCCAGGTCACTGGAGCTGTGAGGCTGTGGAAGTAAACAGAACCGAACCCAGGACACTGGAGCTGTGAGACTGTGGCAGTAAACAGAACCGAACCCGGGTCACCGGAGCTGTGAGACTGTGGCAGTAAACAGAACCGAACCCGGGTCACCGGAGCTGTGAAACTGTGGCAGTAAACAGAACCGAACCCGGGTCACTGGAGCTGTGAGACTGTGGCAGTAAACAGAACCGAACCCAGGACACTGGAGCTGTGAGACTGTGGCAGTAAACAGAACCGAACCCGGGTCACCGGAGCTGTGAGACTGTGGCAGTAAACAGAACTGAACCCGGGTCACTGGAGCTGTGAGGCTGTGGCAGTAAACAGAACCGAACCCAGGTCACTGGAGCTGTGAGACTGTGGCAGTCCCCAGAACCGAACCCAGGTCACTGGAGCTGTGAGGCTGTGGCAGTAAACAGAACCGAACCCAGGACACTGGAGCTGTGAGACTGTGGCAGTAAACAGAACCGAACCCAGGTCACTGGAGCTGTGAGACTGTGGCAGTAAACAGAACTGAACCCAGGTCACTGGAGCTGTGAGACTGTGGAAGTAAACAGAACCGAACCCGGGTCACCGGAGCTGTGAGACTGTGGCAGTAAACAGAACCGAACCCAGGTCACTGGAGCTGTGAGACTGTGGCAGTAAACAGAACCGAACCCGGGTCACTGGAGCTGTGAGACTGTGGCAGTAAACAGAACCGAACCCATGTCACTGGAGCTGTGAGACTGTGGCAGTAAACAGAACCGAACCCGGGACACTGGAGCTGTGAGACTGTGGCAGTAAACAGAACTGAACCCGGGACACTGGAGCTGTGAGACTGCAGCAGTAAACAGAACCGAACCCGGGTCACTGGAGCTGTGAGGCTGTGGCAGTAAACAGAACCGAACCCAGGACACTGGAGCTGTGAGACTGTGGCAGTAAACAGAACCGAACCCGGGTCACTGGAGCTGTGAGACTGTGGCAGTAAACAGAACCGAACCCAGGTCACTGGAGCTGTGAGACTGTGGCAGTAAACAGAACCGAACCCAGGTCACTGGAGCTGTGAGACTGTGGCAGTAAACAGAACTGAACCCGGGTCACTGGAGCTGTGAGACTGTGGCAGTAAACAGAACTGAACCCGGGACACTGGAGCGGTGAGACTGTGGCAGTAAACAGAACTGAACCCGGGACACTGGAGCGGTGAGACTGTGGCAGTAAACAGAACCGAACCCAGGTCACTGGAGCTGTGAGACTGTGGCAGTAAACAGAACTGAACCCGGGTCACTAGAGCTGTGAGACTGTGGCAGTAAACAGAACCGAACCCAGGTCACTGGAGCTGTGAGACTGTGGCAGTAAACAGAACCGAACCCAGGTCACTGGAGCTGTGAGACTGTGGCAGTAAACAGAACCGAACCCGGGTCACTGGAGCTGTGAGACTGTGGCAGTAAACAGAACCGAACCCGGGTCACTGGCGCTGTGAGACTGTGGCAGTAAACAGAACCGAACCCGGGTCACTGGAGCTGTGAGAATGTGGCAGTAAACAGAACCGAACTCGGGTCACCGGAGCTGTGAGACTGTGGCAGTAAACAGAACCGAACCCGGGACACTGGAGCTGTGAGACTGTGACAGTAAACAGAACCAAACCCGGGTCACTGGAGCTGTGAGACTGTGGCAGTAAACAGAACCGAACCCGGGTCACTGGAGCTGTGAGACTGTGGCAGTAAACAGAACCGAACCCAGGTCACTGGAGCTGTGAGACTGTGGCAGTAAACAGAACTGAACCCGGGACACTGGAGCGGTGAGACTGTGGCAGTAAACAGAACCGAACCCAGGTCACTGGAGCTGTGAGACTGTGGCAGTAAACAGAACTGAACCCGGGTCACTAGAGCTGTGAGACTGTGGCAGTAAACAGAACCGAACCCAGGTCACTGGAGCTGTGAGACTGTGGCAGTAAACAGAACCGAACCCAGGTCACTGGAGCTGTGAGACTGTGGCAGTAAACAGAACCGAACCCGGGTCACTGGAGCTGTGAGACTGTGGCAGTAAACAGAACCGAACCCGGGTCACTGGCGCTGTGAGACTGTGGCAGTAAACAGAACCGAACCCGGGTCACTGGAGCTGTGAGACTGTGGCAGTAAACAGAACCGAACTCGGGTCACCGGAGCTGTGAGACTGTGGCAGTAAACAGAACCGAACCCGGGACACTGGAGCTGTGAGACTGTGACAGTAAACAGAACCAAACCCGGGTCACTGGAGCTGTGAGACTGTGGCAGTAAACAGAACCGAACCCAGGTCACCGGAGCTGTGAGACTGTGGCAGTAAACAGAACCGAACCCGGGTCACTGGAGCTGTGAGTCTGTGGCAGTAAACAGAACCGAACCCAGGTCACTGGAGCTGTGAGACGGTGGCAGTCCCCAGAACCGAACCCGGGTCACTGGAGCTGTGAGGCTGTGGCAGTAAACAGAACCGAACCCGGGTCACTGGAGCTGTGAGACTGTGGCAGTAAACAGAACCGAACCCAGGTCACTGGAGCGGTGAGACTGTGGCAGTAAACAGAACCGAACCCGGGTCACTGGAGCTGTGAGACTGTGGCAGTGAACAGAACCGAACCCAGGTCACTGGAGCTGTGAGACTGTGGCAGTAAACAGAACCGAACCCAGGACACTGGAGCTGTGAGACTGTGGCAGTAAACATAACCGAACCCAGGTCACTGGAGCTGTGAGACTGTGGCAGTAAACAGAACCGAACCCGGGTCACTGGAGCTGTGAGAATGTGGCAGTAAACAGAACCGAACCCGGGACACTGGAGCTGTGAGACTGTGGCAGTAAACAGAACTGAACCCGGGTCACTGGAGCTGTGAGACTGTGACAGTAAACAGAACCGAACCCGGGACACTGGAGCTGTGAGACTGTGGCAGTAAACAGAACCGAACCCGGGTCACTGGAGCTGTGAGACTGTGGCAGTAAACAGAACCGAACCCAGGTCACTGGAGCTGTGAGACTGTGGCAGTAAACAGAACCGAACCCGGGACACTGGAGCTGTGAGACTGTGGCAGTAAACAGAACCGAACCCAGGACACTGGAGCTGTGAGACTGTGGCAGTAAACAGAACCAAACCCAGGACACTGGAGCGGTGAGACTGTGGCAGTAAACAGAACTGAACCCGGGTCACTGGAGCTGTGAGACTGTGGCAGTAAACAGAACCGAACCCAGGTCACTGGAGCTGTGAGACTGTGGCAGTAAACAGAACCGAACCCAGGTCACTGGAGCTGTGAGACTGTGGCAGTAAACAGAACCGAACCCGGGTCACTGGAGCTGTGAGACTGTGGCAGTAAACAGAACCGAACCCGGGACACTGGAGCTGTGAGACTGTGGCAGTAAACAGAACCGAACCCGGGTCACTGGAGCTGTGAGACTGTGACAGTAAACAGAACTGAACCCGGGTCACTGGAGCTGTGAGACTGTGACAGTAAACAGAACCGAACCCAGGTCACTGGAGCTGTGAGACTGTGGCAGTAAACAGAACCGAACCCAGGACACTGGAGCTGTGAGACTGTGGCAGTAAACAGAACCGAACCCGGGTCACTGGAGCTGTGAGACTGTGGCAGTGAACAGAACCGAACCCAGGTCACTGGAGCTGTGAGACTGTGGCAGTAAACAGAACCGAACCCAGGTCACTGGAGCTGTGAGACTGTGGCAGTAAACAGAACCGAACCCAGGTCACTGAAGCTGTGAGACTGTGGCAGTAAACAGAACCGAACCCAGGTCACTGGAGCTGTGAGACTGTGGCAGTAAACAGAACCGAACCCGGGACACTGGAGCTGTGAGACTGTGGCAGTAAACAGAACCGAACCCGGGACACTGGAGCTGTGAGACTGTGGCAGTAAACAGAACCGAACCCGGGACACTGGAGCTGTGAGACTGTGGCAGTAAACAGAACCGAACCCGGGACACTGGAGCTGTGAGACTGTGGCAGTAAACAGAACCGAACCCAGGACACTGGAGCTGTGAGACTGTGGCAGTAAACAGAACCAAACCCAGGACACTGGAGCGGTGAGACTGTGGCAGTAAACAGAACCGAACCCGGGTCACTGGAGCTGTGAGACTGTGGCAGTAAACAGAACCGAACCCAGGTCACTGGAGCTGTGAGACTGTGGCAGTAAACAGAACCGAACCCAGGTCACTGGAGCTGTGAGACTGTGGCAGTAAACAGAACCGAACCCGGGTCACTGGAGCTGTGAGGCTGTGGCAGTCAACAGAACCGAACCCAGGTCACTGGAGCTGTGAGACTGTGGCAGTAAACAGAACCGAACCCGGGACACTGGAGCTGTGAGACTGTGGCAGTAAACAGAACCGAACCCAGGTCACTGGAGCTGTGAGACTGTGGCAGTAAACAGAACTGAACCCGGGTCACTGGAGCTGTGAGACTGTGACAGTAAACAGAACCGAACCCGGGACACTGGAGCTGTGAGACTGTGGCAGTAAACAGAACCGAACCCGGGTCACTGGAGCTGTGAGACTGTGGCAGTAAACAGAACCGAACCCAGGACACTGGAGCTGTGAGACTGTGGCAGTAAACAGAACCGAACCCGGGTCACTGTAGCTGTGAGACTGTGGCAGTAAACAGAACCGAACCCGGGACACTGGAGCTGTGAGACTGTGGCAGTAAACAGAACCGAACCCGGGACACTGGAGCTGTGAGACTGTGGCAGTAAACAGAACCGAACCCAGGTCACTGGAGCTGTGAGGCTGTGGCAGTAAAAATAACCGAACCCAGGTCACTGGAGCTGTGAGACTGTGGCAGTAAACAGAACCGAACCCAGGTCACTGGAGCTGTGAGACTGTGGCAGTAAACAGAACCGAACCCAGGTCACTGGAGCTGTGAGACTGTGGCAGTAAACAGAACCGAACCCGGGACACTGGAGCTGTGAGACTGTGGCAGTAAACAGAACCGAACCCGGGACACTGGAGCTGTGAGACTGTGGCAGTAAATAGAACCGAACCCGGGACACTGGAGGTGTGAGACTGTGGCAGTTAACAGAACCGAACCCGGGTCACTGGAGCTGTGAGACTGTGGCAGTAAACAGAACCGAACCCATGTCACTGGAGCTGTGAGACTGTGGCAGTCCCCAGAACCGAACCCAGGTCACTGGAGCTGTGAGACTGTGGCAGTAAACAGAACCGAACCCGGGTCACTGGAGCTGTGTGACTGTGGCAGTCCCCAGAACCGAACCCAGGTCACTGGAGCTGTGAGACTGTGGCAGTAAACAGAACCGAACCCAGGTCACTGGAGCTGTGAGACTGTGGCAGTAAACAGAACCGAACCCAGGTCACTGGAGCTGTGAGACGGTGGCAGTAAACAGAACCGAACCCGGGTCACTGGAGCTGTGAGACTGTGGCAGTAAACAGAACCAAACCCAGGACACTGGAGCGGTGAGACTGTGGCAGTAAACAGAACCGAACCCGGGTCACTGGAGCTGTGAGACTGTGGCAGTAAACGGAACCGAACCCAGGTCACTGGAGCTGTGAGACTGTGGCAGTAAACAGAACCGAACCCGGGTCACTGGAGCTGTGTGACTGTGGCAGTCCCCAGAACCGAACCCAGGTCACTGGAGCTGTGAGACTGTGGCAGTAAACAGAACCGAACCCAGGTCACTGGAGCTGTGAGACTGTGGCAGTAAACAGAACCGAACCCAGGTCACTGGAGCTGTGAGACGGTGGCAGTAAACAGAACCGAACCCGGGTCACTGGAGCTGTGAGACTGTGGCAGTAAACAGAACCAAACCCAGGACACTGGAGCGGTGAGACTGTGGCAGTAAACAGAACCGAACCCGGGTCACTGGAGCTGTGAGACTGTGGCAGTAAACAGAACCGAACCCGGGACACTGGAGCTGTGAGACTGTGGCAGTAAACAGAACTGAACCCAGGTCACTGGAGCTGTGAGACTGTGGCAGTAAACAGAACCGAACCCAGGTCACTGGAGCTGTGAGACTGTGGCAGTAAACAGAACCGAACCCGGGTCACTGGAGCTGTGAGACTCTGGCAGTAAACAGAACCGAACCCGGGTCACTGGAGCTGTGAGACTGTGGCAGTAAACAGAACCGAACCCAGGTCACTGGAGCGGTGAGACTGTGGCAGTAAACAGAACCGAACCCAGGTCACTGGAGCTGTGAGACTGTGGCAGTAAACAGAACCGAACCCAGGTCACTGGAGCTGTGAGACGGTGGCAGTCCCCAGAACCGAACCCGGGACACTGGAGCTGTGAGACTGTGGCAGTAAACAGAACCGAACCCGGGTCACTGGAGCTGTGAGGCTGTGGCAGTAAACAGAACCGAACCCGGGTCACTGCAGCTGTGAGACTGTGGCAGTAAACAGAACCGAACCCAGGTCACTGGAGCGGTGAGACTGTGGCAGTAAACAGAACCGAACCCGGGACACTGGAGCTGTGAGACTGTGGCAGTAAACAGAACCGAACCCGGGTCACTGGAGCTGTGAGACTGTGGCAGTGAACAGAACCGAACCCAGGTCACTGGAGCTGTGAGACTGTGGCAGTAAACAGAACCGAACTTGGGTCAGTGGAGCTGTGAGACTGTGGCAGTAAACAGAACCGAACCCGGGTCACTGGAGCTGTGAGACTGTGGCAGTAAACAGAACCGAACCCAGGACACTGGAGCTGTGAGACTGTGGCAGTAAACAGAACCGAACCCGGGACACTGGAGCTGTGAGACTGTGGCAGTAAATAGAACCGAACCCGGGACACTGGAGGTGTGAGACTGTGGCAGTTAACAGAACCGAACCCGGGTCACTGGAGCTGTGAGACTGTGGCAGTAAACAGAACCGAACCCATGTCACTGGAGCTGTGAGACTGTGGCAGTCCCCAGAACCGAACCCAGGTCACTGGAGCTGTGAGACTGTGGCAGTAAACAGAACCGAACCCGGGTCACTGGAGCTGTGTGACTGTGGCAGTCCCCAGAACCGAACCCAGGTCACTGGAGCTGTGAGACTGTGGCAGTAAACAGAACCGAACCCAGGTCACTGGAGCTGTGAGACTGTGGCAGTAAAAAGAACCGAACCCAGGTCACTGGAGCTGTGAGACGGTGGCAGTAAACAGAACCGAACCCGGGTCACTGGAGCTGTGAGACTGTGGCAGTAAACAGAACCAAACCCAGGACACTGGAGCGGTGAGACTGTGGCAGTAAACAGAACCGAACCCGGGTCACTGGAGCTGTGAGACTGTGGCAGTAAACGGAACCGAACCCAGGTCACTGGAGCTGTGAGACTGTGGCAGTAAACAGAACCGAACCCGGGTCACTGGAGCTGTGTGACTGTGGCAGTCCCCAGAACCGAACCCAGGTCACTGGAGCTGTGAGACTGTGGCAGTAAACAGAACCGAACCCAGGTCACTGGAGCTGTGAGACTGTGGCAGTAAACAGAACCGAACCCAGGTCACTGGAGCTGTGAGACGGTGGCAGTAAACAGAACCGAACCCGGGTCACTGGAGCTGTGAGACTGTGGCAGTAAACAGAACCAAACCCAGGACACTGGAGCGGTGAGACTGTGGCAGTAAACAGAACCGAACCCGGGTCACTGGAGCTGTGAGACTGTGGCAGTAAACAGAACCGAACCCGGGACACTGGAGCTGTGAGACTGTGGCAGTAAACAGAACTGAACCCAGGTCACTGGAGCTGTGAGACTGTGGCAGTAAACAGAACCGAACCCAGGTCACTGGAGCTGTGAGACTGTGGCAGTAAACAGAACCGAACCCGGGTCACTGGAGCTGTGAGACTCTGGCAGTAAACAGAACCGAACCCGGGTCACTGGAGCTGTGAGACTGTGGCAGTAAACAGAACCGAACCCAGGTCACTGGAGCGGTGAGACTGTGGCAGTAAACAGAACCGAACCCAGGTCACTGGAGCTGTGAGACTGTGGCAGTAAACAGAACCGAACCCAGGTCACTGGAGCTGTGAGACGGTGGCAGTCCCCAGAACCGAACCCGGGACACTGGAGCTGTGAGACTGTGGCAGTAAACAGAACCGAACCCGGGTCACTGGAGCTGTGAGGCTGTGGCAGTAAACAGAACCGAACCCGGGTCACTGCAGCTGTGAGACTGTGGCAGTAAACAGAACCGAACCCAGGTCACTGGAGCGGTGAGACTGTGGCAGTAAACAGAACCGAACCCGGGACACTGGAGCTGTGAGACTGTGGCAGTAAACAGAACCGAACCCGGGTCACTGGAGCTGTGAGACTGTGGCAGTGAACAGAACCGAACCCAGGTCACTGGAGCTGTGAGACTGTGGCAGTAAACAGAACCGAACTTGGGTCAGTGGAGCTGTGAGACTGTGGCAGTAAACAGAACCGAACCCGGGTCACTGGAGCTGTGAGACTGTGGCAGTAAACAGAACCGAACCCAGGACACTGGAGCTGTGAGACTGTGGCAGTAAACATAACCGAACCCAGGTCACTGGAGCTGTGAGACTTTGGCAGTAAACAGAACCGAACCCGGGTCACTGGAGCTGTGAGACTGTGGCAGTAAACAGAACCGAACCCGGGACACTGGAGCTGTGAGACTGTGGCAGTAAACAGAACTGAACCCGGGTCACTGGAGCTGTGAGACTGTGACAGTAAACAGAACCGAACCCGGGACACTGGAGCTGTGAGACTGTGGCAGTAAACAGAACCGAACCCAGGACACTGGAGCTGTGAGACTGTGGCAGTAAACAGAACCAAACCCAGGACACTGGAGCGGTGAGACTGTGGCAGTAAACAGAACCGAACCCGGGTCACTGGAGCTGTGAGACTCTGGCAGTAAACAGAACCGAACCCGGGTCACTGGAGCTGTGAGACTGTGGCAGTAAACAGAACCGAACCCAGGTCACTGGAGCGGTGAGACTGTGGCAGTAAACAGAACCGAACCCAGGTCACTGGAGCTGTGAGACTGTGGCAGTAAACAGAACCGAACCCAGGTCACTGGAGCTGTGAGACGGTGGCAGTCCCCAGAACCGAACCCGGGACACTGGAGCTGTGAGACTGTGGCAGTAAACAGAACTGAACCCAGGTCACTGGAGCTGTGAGGCTGTGGCAGTAAACAGAACCGAACCCGGGTCACTGGAGCTGTGAGGCTGTGGCAGTAAACAGAACCGAACCCGGGTCACTGGAGCTGTGAGGCTGTGGCAGTAAACAGAACCGAACCCGGGTCACTGCAGCTGTGAGACGGTGGCAGTAAACAGAACCGAACCCAGGTCACTGGAGCGGTGAGACTGTGGCAGTAAACAGAACCGAACCCGGGTCACTGGAGCTGTGAGGCTGTGGCAGTAAACAGAACCGAACCCGGGTCACTGCAGCTGTGAGACTGTGGCAGTAAACAGAACCGAACCCAGGTCACTGGAGCGGTGAGACTGTGGCAGTAAACAGAACCGAACCCGGGACACTGGAGCTGTGAGACTGTGGCAGTAAACAGAACCGAACCCGGGTCACTGGAGCTGTGAGACTGTGGCAGTGAACAGAACCGAACCCAGGTCACTGGAGCTGTGAGACTGTGGCAGTAAACAGAACCGAACCCAGGACACTGGAGCTGTGAGACTGTGGCAGTAAACAGAACCGAACCCAGGACACTGGAGCTGTGAGACTGTGGCAGTAAACAGAACCGAACCCAGGTCACTGGAGCTGTGAGACTTTGGCAGTAAACAGAGCCGAACCCGGGACACTGGAGCTGTGAGACTGTGGCAGTAAACAGAACTGAACCCGGGACACTGGAGCTGTGAGGCTGTGGCAGTAAACAGAACCGAACCCGGGTCACTGGAGCTGTGAGACTGTGGCAGTAAACAGAACCGAACCCGGGACACTGGAGCTGTGAGACTGTGGCAGTAAACAGAACTGAACCCGGGTCACTGGAGCTGTGAGACTGTGGCAGTAAACAGAACCGAACCCAGGACACTGGAGCTGTGAGACTGTGGCAGTAAACAGAACTGAACCCGGGTCACTGGAGCTGTGAGACTTTGGCAGTAAACAGAACCGAACCCAGGACACTGGAGCTGTGAGACTGTGGCAGTAAACAGAACCGAACCCAGGACACTGGAGCTGTGAGACTGTGGCAGTAAACAGAACCAAACCCAGGACACTGGAGCGGTGAGACTGTGGCAGTAAACAGAACCGAACCCGCGTCACTGGAGCTGTGAGACTTTGGCAGTAAACAGAACCGAACCCAGGTCACTGGAGCTGTGAGAATGTGGCAGTAAACAGAACCGAACCCAGGTCACTGGAGCTGTGAGACTGTGGCAGTAAACAGAACCGAACCCGCGTCACTGGAGCTGTGAGACTGTGGCAGTAAACAGAACCGAACCCGGGACACTGGAGCTGTGAGACTGTGGCAGTAAACAGAACTGAACCCGGGTCACTGGAGCTGTGAGACTGTGACAGTAAACAGAACCGAACCCGGGACACTGGAGCTGTGAGACTGTGGCAGTAAACAGAACCGAACCCGGGTCACTGGAGCTGTGAGACTGTGGCAGTAAACAGAACCGAACCCGGGTCACTGGAGCTGTGAGACTGTGGCAGTAAACAGAACTGAACCCGGGTCACTGGAGCTGTGAGACTGTGGCAGTAAACAGAACCGAACCCAGGTCACTGGAGCTGTGAGACGGTGGCAGTCCCCAGAACCGAACCCGGGACACTGGAGCTGTGAGACTGTGGCAGTAAACAGAACCGAACCCAGGACACTGGAGCTGTGAGACTGTGGCAGTAAACAGAACCAAACCCAGGACACTGGAGCGGTGAGACTGTGGCAGTAAACAGAACCGAACCCGGGTCACTGGAGCTGTGAGACTTTGGCAGTAAACAGAACCGAACCCAGGTCACTGGAGCTGTGAGAATGTGGCAGTAAACAGAACCGAACCCAGGTCACTGGAGCTGTGAGACTGTGGCAGTAAACAGAACCGAACCCGCGTCACTGGAGCTGTGAGACTGTGGCAGTAAACAGAACCGAACCCAGGTCACTGAAGCTGTGAGACTGTGGCAGTAAACAGAACCGAACCCGGGACACTGGAGCTGTGAGACTGTGGCAGTAAACAGAACCGAACCCAGGTCACTGGAGCTGTGAGACTGTGGCAGTAAACAGAACCGAACCCAGGTCACTGGAGCTGTGAGACTGTGGCAGTAAACAGAACCGAACCCGGGACACTGGAGCTGTGAGACTGTGGCAGTAAACAGAACTGAACCCGGGTCACTGGAGCTGTGAGACTGTGGCAGTAAACAGAACCGAACCCAGGTCACTGAAGCTGTGAGACTGTGGCAGTAAATAGAACCGAACCCGGGACACTGGAGCTGTGAGACTGTGGCAGTTAACAGAACCGAACCCGGGTCACTGGAGCTGTGAGACTGTGGCAGTAAACAGAACCGAACCCGGGTCACTGGAGCTGTGTGACTGTGGCAGTCCCCAGAACCGAACCCAGGTCACTGGAGCTGTGAGACTGTGGCAGTAAACAGAACTGAACCCGGGACACTGGAGCTGTGAGACTGTGGCAGTAAACAGAACTGAACCCGGGACACTGGAGCTGTGAGACTGTGGCAGTAAACAGAACCGAACCCGGGTCACTGGAGCTGTGAGACTGTGGCAGTAAACAGAACCGAACCCGGGACACTGGAGCTGTGAGACTGTGGCAGTAAACAGAACTGAACCCAGGTCACTGGAGCTGTGAGACTGTGGCAGTAAACAGAACCGAACCCGGGTCACTGGAGCTGTGAGACTGTGGCAGTAAACAGAACCGAACCCGGGACACTGGAGCTGTGAGACTGTGGCAGTAAACAGAACCGAACCCAGGTCACTGAAGCTGTGAGACTGTGGCAGTAAACAGAACCGAACCCGGGTCACTGGAGCTGTGAGACTGTGGCAGTAAACAGAACTGAACCCGGGACACTGGAGCTGTGAGACTGTGGCAGTAAACAGAACCGCACCCGGGTCACTGGAGCTGTGAGACTGTGGCAGTAAACAGAACCGAACCCAGGTCACTGGAGCTGTGAGACTGTGGCAGTAAACAGAACCGAACCCAGGTCACTGGAGCTGTGAGACTGTGGCAGTAAACAGAACCGAACCCAGGTCACTGGAGCGGTGAGACTGTGGCAGTAAACAGAACCGAACCCAGGTCACTGGAGCTGTGAGACTTTGGCAGTAAACAGAACTGAACCCAGGTCACTGGAGCTGTGAGACTGTGGCAGTAAACAGAACCGAACCCGGGTCACTGGAGCGGTGAGACTGTGGCAGTAAACAGAACCGAACCCAGGTCACTGGAGCTGTGAGACTGTGGCAGTAAACAGAACCGAACCCAGGTCACTGGAGCTGTGAGACTGAGGCAGTAAACAGAACTGAACCCGGGACACTGGAGCTGTGAGACTGTGGCAGTAAACAGAACCGAACCCGGGTCACTGGAGCTGTGAGACTGTGGCAGTAAACAGAACTGAACCCGGGACACTGGAGCTGTGAGGCTGTGGCAGTAAACAGAACCGAACCCAGGTCACTGGAGCTGTGAGACTGTGGCAGTAAACAGAACCGAACCCAGGTCACTGGAGCTGTGAGACTGTGGCAGTAAACAGAACCGAACCCAGGTCACTGGAGCTGTGAGACTGTGGCAGTAAACAGAACCGAACCTGGGTCACTGGAGCTGTGAGACTGTGACAGTGAACAGAACCGAACCCGGGACACTGGAGCTGTGAGACTGTGGCAGTAAACAGAACCGAACCCAGGTCACTGGAGCTGTGAGACTGTGGCAGTAAACAGAACCGAACCCGGGTCACTGGAGCTGTGAGACTGTGGCAGTAAACAGAACCGAACCCAGGTCACTGGAGCTGTGAGACTGTGGCAGTAAACAGAACCGAACCCGGGTCACTGGAGCTGTGAGACTGTGGCAGTAAACAGAACTGAACCCAGGTCACTGGAGCTGTGAGACTGTGGCAGTAAACAGAACCGAACCTGGGTCACTGGAGCTGTGAGGCTGTGGCAGTAAACAGAACTGAACCCAGGTCACTGGAGCTGTGAGGCTGTGGCAGTAAACAGAACTGAACCCAGGTCACTGGAGCTGTGAGACTGTGGCAGTAAACAGAACTGAACCCGGGTCACTGGAGCTGTGAGACTGTGGCAGTAAACAGAACCGAACCCGGGACACTGGAGCTGTGAGACTGTGGCAGTAAACAGAACCGAACCCAGTTCACTGAAGCTGTGAGACTGTGGCAGTAAACAGAACCGAACCCGGGTCACTGGAGCTGTGAGACTGTGGCAGTAAACAGAACCGAACCCAGTTCACTGAAGCTGTGAGACTGTGGCAGTAAACAGAACCGAACCCGGGTCACTGGAGCTGTGAGACTGTGGCAGTAAACAGAACCGAACCCGGGACACTGGAGCTGTGAAACTGTGGCAGTAAACAGAACCGAACCCGGGACACTGGAGCGGTGAGACTGTGACAGTAAACAGAACTGAACCCAGGTCACTGGAGCTGTGAGACTGTGGCAGTAAACAGAACTGAACCCGGGTCACTGGAGCTGTGAGACTGTGACAGTAAACAGAACCGAACCCAGGACACTGGAGCTGTGATACTGTGACAGTAAACAGAACCGAACCCAGGTCACTGGAGCTGTGAGACTGTGGCAGTAAACAGAACCGAACCCAGGTCACCGGAGCTGTGAGACTGTGGCAGTAAACAGAACCGAACCCGGGTCACTGGAGCTGTGAGACTGTGGCAGTAAACAGAACCGAACCCAGGTCACTGGAGCTGTGAGACTGTGGCAGTAAACAGAACCGAACCCGGTCACTGGAGCTGTGAGACTGTGGCAGTAAACAGAACCGAATCCGGGTCACTGGAGCTGTGAGACTGTGGCAGTAAACAGAACCGAACCCGGGACACTGGAGCTGTGAGGCTGTGGCAGTAAACAGAACCGAACCCAGGTCACTGGAGCTGTGAGACTGTGGCAGTAAACAGAACCGAACCCGGGTCACTGGAGCGGTGAGACTGTGGCAGTAAACAGAACCGAACCCGGGACACTGGAGCTGTGAGACTGTGGCAGAAAACAGAACTGAACCCAGGTCACTGGAGCTGTGAGACTGTGGCAGTAAACAGAACTGAACCCAGGTCACTGGAGCTGTGAGACTGTGGCAGTAAACAGAACCGAACCCAGGTCACTGAAGCTGTGAGACTGTGGCAGTAAACAGAACCGAACCCGGGTCACTGGAGCTGTGAGACTGTGGCAGTAAACAGAACCGAACCCGGGTCACTGGAGCTGTGAGACTGTGGCAGTAAACAGAACCGAACCCGGGTCACTGGAGCTGTGAGACTGTGGCAGTAAACAGAACCGAACCCGGGTCACTGGAGCTGTGAGACTGTGGCAGTAAACAGAACCGAACCCGGGTCACTGGAGCGGTGAGACTGTGGCAGTAAACAGAACCGAACCCGGGTCACTGGAGCTGTGAGACTGTGGCAGTAAACAGAACCGAACCCGGGTCACTGGAGCTGTGAGACTGTGGCAGTAAACAGAACCGAACCCGGGTCACTGGAGCTGTGAGACTGTGGCAGTAAACAGAACCGAACCCGGGTCACTGGAGCGGTGAGACTGTGGCAGTAAACAGAACCGAACCCGGGACACTGGAGCTGTGAGACTGTGGCAGAAAACAGAACTGAACCCAGGTCACTGGAGCTGTGAGACTGTGGCAGTAAACAGAACTGAACCCAGGTCACTGGAGCTGTGAGACTGTGGCAGTAAACAGAACCGAACCCAGGTCACTGAAGCTGTGAGACTGTGGCAGTAAACAGAACCGAACCCGGGTCACTGGAGCTGTGAGACTGTGGCAGTAAACAGAACCGAACCCGGGTCACTGGAGCTGTGAGACTGTGGCAGTAAACAGAACCGAACCCGGGTCACTGGAGCTGTGAGACTGTGGCAGTAAACAGAACCGAACCCGGGTCACTGGAGCTGTGAGACTGTGGCAGTAAACAGAACCGAACCCAGGTCACTGGAGCTGTGAGACTGTGGCAGTAAACAGAACCGAACCCGGTCACTGGAGCTGTGAGACTGTGGCAGTAAACAGAACCGAATCCGGGTCACTGGAGCTGTGAGACTGTGGCAGTAAACAGAACCGAACCCGGGACACTGGAGCTGTGAGGCTGTGGCAGTAAACAGAACCGAACCCAGGTCACTGGAGCTGTGAGACTGTGGCAGTAAACAGAACCGAACCCGGGTCACTGGAGCGGTGAGACTGTGGCAGTAAACAGAACCGAACCCGGGACACTGGAGCTGTGAGACTGTGGCAGAAAACAGAACTGAATCCAGGTCACTGGAGCTGTGAGACTGTGGCAGTAAACAGAACTGAACCCAGGTCACTGGAGCTGTGAGACTGTGGCAGTAAACAGAACCGAACCCAGGTCACTGAAGCTGTGAGACTGTGGCAGTAAACAGAACCGAACCCGGGTCACTGGAGCTGTGAGACTGTGGCAGTAAACAGAACCGAACCCGGGTCACTGGAGCTGTGAGACTGTGGCAGTAAACAGAACCGAACCCGGGTCACTGGAGCTGTGAGACTGTGGCAGTAAACAGAACCGAACCCGGGTCACTGGAGCTGTGAGACTGTGGCAGTAAACAGAACCGAACCCGGGTCACTGGAGCGGTGAGACTGTGGCAGTAAACAGAACCGAACCCGGGTCACTGGAGCTGTGAGACTGTGGCAGTAAACAGAACCGAACCCGGGTCACTGGAGCTGTGAGACTGTGGCAGTAAACAGAACCGAACCCGGGTCACTGGAGCTGTGAGACTGTGGCAGTAAACAGAACCGAACCCGGGTCACTGGAGCGGTGAGACTGTGGCAGTAAACAGAACCGAACCCGGGACACTGGAGCTGTGAGACTGTGGCAGAAAACAGAACTGAACCCAGGTCACTGGAGCTGTGAGACTGTGGCAGTAAACAGAACTGAACCCAGGTCACTGGAGCTGTGAGACTGTGGCAGTAAACAGAACCGAACCCAGGTCACTGAAGCTGTGAGACTGTGGCAGTAAACAGAACCGAACCCGGGTCACTGGAGCTGTGAGACTGTGGCAGTAAACAGAACCGAACCCGGGTCACTGGAGCTGTGAGACTGTGGCAGTAAACAGAACCGAACCCGGGTCACTGGAGCTGTGAGACTGTGGCAGTAAACAGAACCGAACCCGGGTCACTGGAGCTGTGAGACTGTGGCAGTAAACAGAACCGAACCCGGGTCACTGGAGCTGTGAGACTGTGGCAGTAAACAGAACTGAACCCGGGTCACTGGAGCTGTGAGACTGTGGCATTAAACAGAACCGAACCCAGGTCACTGGAGCTGTGAGACTGTGGCAGGAAACAGAACCGAACCCAGGTCACCGGAGCTGTGAGACTGTGGCAGTAAACAGAACTGAACCCGGGACACTGGAGCTGTGAGACTGTGGCAGTAAACAGAACCGAACCCAGGTCACCGGAGCTGTGAGACTGTGGCAGTAAACAGAACTGAACCCGGGTCACTGGAGCTGTGAGACTGTGGCAGTAAACAGAACCGAACCCGGGTCACTGGAGCTGTGAGACTGTGGCAGTAAACAGAACTGAACCCGGGTCACTGGAGCTGTGAGACTGTGGCAGTAAACAGAACCGAACCCAGGTCACTGGAGCTGTGAGACTGTGGCAGTAAACAGAACCGAACCCAGGTCACTGGAGCTGTGAGACTGTGGCAGTAAACAGAACCGAACCCGGGTCACTGGAGCTGTGAGACTGTGGCAGTAAACAGAACCGAACCCGGGACACTGGAGCTGTGAGACTGTGGCAGTAAACAGAACCGGACCCAGGTCACTGGAGCTGTGAGACTGTGGCAGTAAACAGAACCGAACCCGGGACACTGGAGCTGTGAGACTGTGGCAGTAAACAGAACCTGACCCAGGTCACTGGAGCTGTGAGACTGTGGCAGTAAACAGAACCGAACCCAGGTCACTGGAGCTGTGAGGCTGTGGCAGTAAACAGAACCGAACCCAGGTCACTGGAGCTGTGAGACTGTGGCAGAAAACAGAACCGAACCCAGGTCACCGGAGCTGTGAGACTGTGGCAGTAAACAGAACCGAACCCGGGTCACTGGAGCTGTGAGACTGTGGCAGTAAACAGAACCGAACCCAGGTCACTGGAGCTGTGAGACTGTGGCAGTAAACAGAACTGAACCCAGGACACTGGAGCTGTGAGACTGTGGCAGGAAACAGAACCGAACCCGGGTCACTGGAGCTGTGAGACTGTGGCAGTAAACAGAACCGAACCCGGGTCACTGGAGCTGTGAGACTGTGGCAGTAAACAGAACCGAACCCGGGACACTGGAGCTGTGAGACTGTGGCAGTAAACAGAACCGAACCCAGGTCACCGGAGCTGTGAGACTGTGGCAGTAAACAGAACCGAACCCGGGACACTGGAGCTGTGAGACTGTGGGCAGTAAACAGAACCGAACCCGGGTCACTGGAGCTGTGAGACTGTGGCAGTAAACAGAACTGAACCCGGGACACTGGAGCTGTGAGACTGTGGCAGTAAACAGAACCGAACCCAGGTCACTGGAGCGGTGAAACTGTGGCAGTAAACAGAACCGAACCTGGGTCACTGGAGCTGTGAGACTGTGGCAGTAAACAGAACCGAACCCAGGTCACTGGAGCTGTGAGACTGTGGCAGTAAACAGAACCGAACCCAGGACACTGGAGCTGTGAGACTGTGGCAGTAAACAGAACCGAACCCGGGTCACTGGAGCTGTGAGACTGTGGCAGTAAACAGAACCGAACCCAGGTCACTGGAGCTGTGAGACTGTGGCAGTAAACAGAACCGAACCCAGTTCACTGAAGCTGTGAGACTGTGGCAGTAAACAGAACCGAACCCGGGTCACCGGAGCTGTGAGACTGTGGCAGTAAACAGAACCGAACCCAGTTCACTGAAGCTGTGAGACTGTGGCAGTAAACAGAACCGAACCCGGGTCACTGGAGCTGTGAGACTGTGGCAGTAAACAGAACCGAACCCGGGACACTGGAGCTGTGAGACTGTGGCAGTAAACAGAACCGAACCCAGGTCACTGGAGCTGTGAGACTGTGGCAGTAAACAGAACCGAACCCGGGACACTGGAGCGGTGAGACTGTGACAGTAAACAGAACTGAACCCGGGTCACTGGAGCTGTGAGACTGTGACAGTAAACAGAACCGAACCCGGGTCACTGGAGCTGTGAGACTGTGGCAGTAAACAGAACCGAACCCGGGACACTGGAGCTGTGAGACTGTGGCAGTAAACAGAACTGAACCCGGGTCACTGGAGCTGTGAGACTGTGGCAGTAAACAGAACTGAACCCGGGTCACTGGAGCTGTGAGACTGTGGCAGTAAACAGAACCGAACCCAGGTCACTGGAGCTGTGAGACTGTGGCAGTAAACAGAACCGAACCCAGGTCACTGGAGCTGTGAGACTGTGGCAGTAAACAGAACCGAACCCGGGACACTGGAGCTGTGAGACTGTGGCAGTAAACAGAACTGAACCCGGGTCACTGGAGCTGTGAGACTGTGGCAGTAAACAGAACCGAACCCAGGTCACTGGCGCTGTGAGACTGTGGCAGTAAACAGAACCGAACCCGGGACACTGGAGCTGTGAGACTGTGGCAGTAAACAGAACTGAACCCAGGTCACTGGAGCTGTGAGACTGTGGCAGTAAACAGAACTGAACCCGGGTCACTGGAGCTGTGAGACTGTGGCAGTAAACAGAACCGAACCTGGGTCACTGGAGCTGTGAGACTGTGGCAGTAAACAGAACCGAATCCATGTCACTGGAGCAGTGAGGCTGTGGCAGTAAACAGAACCGAACCCGGGACACTGGAGCTGTGAGGCTGTGGCAGTAAACAGAACCGAACCCGGGACACTGGAGCTGTGAGACTGTGGCAGTAAACAGAACCGAATCCGGGACACTGGAGCTGTGAGACTGTGGCAGTAAACAGAACCGAACCCAGGTCACTGGAGCGGTGAGACTGTGGCAGTAAACAGAACCGAACCCAGGTCAGTGGAGCTGTGAGACTGTGACACTAAACAGAACCGAACCCGGGTCACTGGAGCTGTGAGACTGTGGCAGTAAACAGAACCGAACCCAGGTCACTGGAGCTGTGAGACTGTGGCAGTAAACAGAACCGAACCCAGCTCACTGGAGCTGTGAGACTGTGGCAGTAAACAGAACCGAACCCAGCTCACTGGAGCTGTGAGACTGTGGCAGTAAACAGAACCGAACCCAGGTCACTGGAGCTGTGAGACTGTGGCAGTGAACAGAACTGAACCCAGGTCACTGGAGCTGTGAGACTGTGGCAGTAAACAGAACCGAACCCAGGTCACTGGAGCTGTGAGACTGTGGCAGCAAACAGAACCGAACCCAGGTCACTGGAGCTGTGAGACTGTGGCAGTAAACAGAACCGAACCCGGGTCACTGGAGCTGTGAGACTGTGGCAGTAAACAGAACTGAACCCAGGTCACTGGAGCTGTGAGACTGTGGCAGTAAACAGAACTGAACCCAGGTCACCGGAGCTGTGAGACTGTGGCAGTAAACAGAACTGAACCCGGGACACTGGAGCTGTGAGACTGTGGCAGTAAACAGAACTGAACCCGGGTCACTGGAGCTGTGAGACTGTGGCATTAAACAGAACCGAACCCAGGTCACTGGAGCTGTGAGACTGTGGCAGGAAACAGAACCGAACCCAGGTCACCGGAGCTGTGAGACTGTGGCAGTAAACAGAACTGAACCCGGGACACTGGAGCTGTGAGACTGTGGCCGTAAACAGAACCGAACCCAGGTCACCGGAGCTGTGAGACTGTGGCAGTAAACAGAACTGAACCCGGGTCACTGGAGCTGTGAGACTGTGGCAGTAAACAGAACCGAACCCAGGTCACTGGAGCTGTGAGACTGTGGCAGTAAACAGAACTGAACCCAGGTCACCGGAGCTGTGAGACTGTGGCAGTAAACAGAACCGAACCCAGGTCACTGGAGCTGTGAGACTGTGGCAGTAAACAGAACTGAACCCAGGTCACCGGAGCTGTGAGACTGTGGCAGTAAACAGAACCGAACCCAGGTCACTGGAGCTGTGAGACTGTGGCAGTAAACAGAACCGAACCCGGGTCACTGGAGCTGTGAGACTGTGGCAGTAAACAGAACCGAACCCGGGACACTGGAGCTGTGAGACTGTGGCAGTAAACAGAACCGAACCCGGGACACTGGAGCTGTGAGACTGTGGCAGTAAACAGAACCTGACCCAGGTCACTGGAGCTGTGAGACTGTGGCAGTAAACAGAACCGAACCCAGGTCACTGGAGCTGTGAGACTGTGGCAGAAAACAGAACCGAACCCAGGTCACCGGAGCTGTGAGACTGTGGCAGTAAACAGAACTGAACCCGGGTCACCGGAGCTGTGAGACTGTGGCAGTAAACAGAACAGAACCCGGGACACTGGAGCTGTGAGACTGTGGCAGTAAACAGAACCTGACCCAGGTCACTGGAGCTGTGAGACTGTGGCAGTAAACAGAACCGAACCCAGGTCACTGAAGCTGTGAGGCTGTGGCAGTAAACAGAACCGAACCCAGGTCACTGGAGCTGTGAGACTGTGGCAGAAAACAGAACCGAACCCAGGTCACCGGAGCTGTGAGACTGTGGCAGTAAACAGAACCGAACCCGGGTCACTGGAGCTGTGAGACTGTGGCAGTAAACAGAACCGAACCCAGGTCACTGGAGCTGTGAGACTGTGGCAGTAAACAGAACTGAACCCAGGACACTGGAGCTGTGAGACTGTGGCAGGAAACAGAACCGAACCCGGGTCACTGGAGCTGTGAGACTGTGGCAGTAAACAGAACCGAACCCGGGTCACTGGAGCTGTGAGACTGTGGCAGTAAACAGAACCGAACCCAGGTCACCGGAGCTGTGAGACTGTGGCAGTAAACAGAACCGAACCCAGGTCACTGGAGCTGTGAGACTGTGGCAGTAAACAGAACCGAACCCGGGTCACTGGAGCTGTGAGACTGTGGCAGTAAACAGAACTGAACCCGGGTCACTGGAGCTGTGAGACTGTGGCAGTAAACAGAACCGAACCCAGGTCACTGGAGCTGTGAGACTGTGGCAGTAAACAGAACTGAACCCAGTTCACTGGAGCTGTGAGACTGTGGCAGTAAACAGAACAGAACCCAGTTCACTGGAGCTGTGAGACTGTGGCAGTAAACAGAACCGAACCCAGGTCACTGGAGCTGTGAGACTGTGGCAGTAAACAGAACCGAACCCAGTTCACTGAAGCTGTGAGACTGTGGCAGTAAACAGAACCGAACCCGGGTCACTGGAGCTGTGAGACTGTGGCAGTAAACAGAACCGAACCCGGGACACTGGAGCTGTGAGACTGTGGCAGTAAACAGAACCGAACCCAGGTCACTGGAGCTGTGAGACTGTGGCAGTAAACAGAACCGAACCCGGGACACTGGAGCGGTGAGACTGTGGCAGTAAACAGAACTGAACCCGGGTCACTGGAGCTGTGAGACTGTGGCAGTAAACAGAACCGAACCCAGGACACTGGAGCTGTGAGACTGTGGCAGTAAACAGAACCGAACCCGGGACACTGGAGCTGTGAGACTGTGGCAGTAAACAGAACAGAACCCAGTTCACTGGAGCTGTGAGACTGTGGCAGTAAACAGAACCGAACCCAGGTCACTGGAGCTGTGAGACTGTGGCAGTAAACAGAACCGAACCCAGTTCACTGAAGCTGTGAGACTGTGGCAGTAAACAGAACCGAACCCGGGTCACTGGAGCTGTGAGACTGTGGCAGTAAACAGAACCGAACCCGGGACACTGGAGCTGTGAGACTGTGGCAGTAAACAGAACCGAACCCAGGTCACTGGAGCTGTGAGACTGTGGCAGTAAACAGAACCGAACCCGGGACACTGGAGCGGTGAGACTGTGACAGTAAACAGAACTGAACCCGGGTCACTGGAGCTGTGAGACTGTGACAGTGAACAGAACTGAACCCAGGTCACTGGAGCTGTGAGACTGTGGCAGTAAACAGAACTGAACCCGGGTCACTGGAGCTGTGAGACTGTGGCAGTAAACAGAACTGAACCCGGGTCACTGGAGCTGTGAGACTGTGGCAGTAAACAGAACCGAACCCAGGTCACTGGAGCTGTGAGACTGTGGCAGTAAACAGAACCGAACCCAGGTCACTGGAGCTGTGAGACTGTGGCAGTAAACAGAACCGAACCCGGGACACTGGAGCTGTGAGACTGTGGCAGTAAACAGAACTGAACCCGGGTCACTGGAGCTGTGAGACTGTGGCAGTAAACAGAACCGAACCCAGGTCACTGGAGCTGTGAGACTGTGGCAGTAAACAGAACCGAACCCGGGACACTGGAGCTGTGAGACTGTGGCAGTAAACAGAACCGAACCCGGGACACTGGAGCTGTGAGACTGTGGCAGTAAACAGAACCGAACCCGGGTCACTGGAGCTGTGAGACTGTGGCAGTAAACAGAACCGAACCCAGGTCACTGGAGCTGTGAGACTGTGGCAGTAAACAGAACCGAACCCAGGTCACTGGAGCTGTGAGACTGTGGCAGTAAACAGAACCGAACCCAGGTCACTGGAGCTGTGAGACTGTGGCAGTAAACATAACCGAACCCGGGACACTGGAGCTGTGAGACTGTGGCAGTAAACAGAACCGAACCCGGGACACTGGAGCTGTGAGACTGTGGCAGTAAACAGAACCGAACCCAGGTCACTGGAGCGGTGAGACTGTGGCAGTAAACAGAACCGAACCCAGGTCACTGGAGCTGTGAGACTGTGACACTAAACAGAACCGAACCCGGGTCACTGGAGCTGTGAGACTGTGGCAGTAAACAGAACCGAACCCAGGTCACTGGAGCTGTGAGACTGTGGCAGTAAACAGAACCGAACCCAGCTCACTGGAGCTGTGAGACTGTGGCAGTAAACAGAACCGAACCCAGCTCACTGGAGCTGTGAGACTGTGGCAGTAAACAGAACCGAACCCAGGTCACTGGAGCTGTGAGACTGTGGCAGTAAACAGAACCGAACCCAGGTCACTGGAGCTGTGAGACTGTGGCAGTAAACAGAACCGAACCCAGGTCACTGGAGCTGTGAGACTGTGGCAGTAAACAGAACCGAACCCGGGTCACTGGAGCTGTGAGACTGTGGCAGTAAACAGAACTGAACCCAGGTCACTGGAGCTGTGAGACTGTGGCAGTAAACAGAACTGAACCCAGGTCACCGGAGCTGTGAGACTGTGGCAGTAAACAGAACCGAACCCGGGACACTGGAGCGGTGAGACTGTGGCAGTAAACAGAACCGAACCGAGGTCACCGGAGCTGTGAGACTGTGGCAGTAAACAGAACCGAACCCGGGACACTGGAGCGGTGAGACTGTGGCAGTAAACAGAACCGAACCCGGGACACTGGAGCTGTGAGACTGTGGCAGTAAACAGAACCGAACCCGGGACACTGGAGCTGTGAGACTGTGGCAGTAAACAGAACCGAACCCGGGTCACTGGAGCTGTGAGACTGTGGCAGTAAACAGAAACGAACCCAGGTCACTGGAGCTGTGAGACTGTGGCAGTAAACAGAACCGAACCCGGGTCACTGGAGCTGTGAGACTGTGGCAGTAAACAGAACGGAACCCAGGTCACTGGAGCTGTGAGACTGTGGCAGTAAACAGAACCGAACCCGGGACACTGGAGCTGTGAGACTGTGGCAGTAAACAGAACCGAACCCGGGTCACTGGAGCTGTGAGACTGTGGCAGTAAACAGAACTGAACCCAGGTCACTGGAGCTGTGAGACTGTGGCAGTAAACAGAACTGAACCCAGGTCACCGGAGCTGTGAGACTGTGGCAGTAAACAGAACCGAACCCGGGACACTGGAGCTGTGAGACTGTGGCAGTAAACAGAACCGGACCCAGGTCACTGGAGCTGTGAGACTGTGGCAGTAAACAGAACCGAACCCAGGTCACTGGAGCTGTGAGACTGTGGCAGTAAACAGAACCGAACCCGGGTCACTGGAGCTGTGAGACTGTGGCAGTAAACAGAACCGAACCCAGGTCACTGGAGCTGTGAGACTGTGGCAGTAAACAGAACCGAACCCGGGTCACTGGAGCTGTGAGACTGTGGCAGTAAACAGAACTGAACCCGGGTCACTGGAGCTGTGAGACTGTGGCAGTAAACAGAACCGAACCCAGGTCACTGGAGCTGTGAGACTGTGGCAGTAAACAGAACTGAACCCGGGTCACTGGAGCTGTGAGACTGTGGCAGTAAACAGAACCGAACCCAGTTCACTGAAGCTGTGAGACTGTGGCAGTAAACAGAACCGAACCCGGGTCACTGGAGCTGTGAGACTGTGGCAGTAAACAGAACCGAACCCAGTTCACTGAAGCTGTGAGACTGTGGCAGTAAACAGAACCGAACCCGGGTCACTGGAGCTGTGAGACTGTGGCAGTAAACAGAACCGAACCCGGGACACTGGAGCTGTGAGACTGTGGCAGTAAACAGAACCGAACCCGGGACACTGGAGCGGTGAGACTGTGACAGTAAACAGAACTGAACCCAGGTCACTGGAGCTGTGAGACTGTGGCAGTAAACAGAACCGAGCCCAGTTCACTGAAGCTGTGAGACTGTGGCAGTAAACAGAACCGAACCCGGGTCACTGGAGCTGTGAGACTGTGGCAGTAAACAGAACCGAACCCGGGACACTGGAGCTGTGAGACTGTGGCAGTAAACAGAACCGAACCCGGGACACTGGAGCGGTGAGACTGTGACAGTAAACAGAACCGAACCCAGGTCACTGGAGCTGTGAGACTGTGGCAGTAAACAGAACCGAACCCGGGACACTGGTGCGGTGAGACTGTGACAGTAAACAGAACTGAACCCAGGTCACTGGAGCTGTGAGACTGTGGCAGTAAACAGAACTGAACCCGGGTCACTGGAGCTGTGAGACTGTGGCAGTAAACAGAACTGAACCCGGGTCACTGGAGCGGTGAGACTGTGACAGTAAACAGAACCGAACCCAGGTCACTGGAGCTGTGAGACTGTGGCAGTAAACAGAACCGAACCCGGGAC
Source organism: Heterodontus francisci (assembly GCF_036365525.1). Taxonomy (NCBI): domain Eukaryota; kingdom Metazoa; phylum Chordata; class Chondrichthyes; order Heterodontiformes; family Heterodontidae; genus Heterodontus; species Heterodontus francisci. The sequence goes on from NW_027141695.1 coordinate 559,933, forward strand.
ACTGGAGCGGTGAGACTGTGAGAGTAAACAGAACTGAACCCAGGTCACTGGAGCTGTGAGACTGTGGCAGTAAACAGAACTGAACCCGGGTCACTGGAGCTGTGAGACTGTGGCAGTAAACAGAACCGAACCCAGGTCACTGGAGCTGTGAGACTGTGGCAGTAAACAGAACCGAACCCAGGTCACTGGAGCTGTGAGACTGTGGCAGTAAACAGAACCGAACCCGGGACACTGGAGCTGTGAGACTGTGGCAGTAAACAGAACTGAACCCGGGTCACTGGAGCTGTGAGACTGTGGCAGTAAACAGAACCGAACCCAGGTCACTGGAGCTGTGAGACTGTGGCAGTAAACAGAACCGAACCCAGGTCACTGGAGCTGTGAGACTGTGGCAGTAAACATAACCGAACCCGGGACACTGGAGCTGTGAGACTGTGGCAGTAAACAGAACCGAACCCAGGTCACTGGAGCTGTGAGACTGTGGCAGTAAACAGAACCGAACCCAGGTCACTGGAGCTGTGAGACTGTGGCAGTAAACATAACCGAACCCGGGACACTGGAGCTGTGAGACTGTGGCAGTAAACAGAACCGAACCCAGCTCACTGGAGCTGTGAGACTGTGGCAGTAAACAGAACCGAACCCAGGTCACTGGAGCTGTGAGACTGTGGCAGTAAACAGAACTGAACCCAGGTCACTGGAGCTGTGAGACTGTGGCAGTAAACAGAACCGAACCCAGGTCACTGGAGCTGTGAGACTGTGGCAGTAAACAGAACCGAACCCGGGTCACTGGAGCTGTGAGACTGTGGCAGTAAACAGAACTGAACCCAGGTCACCGGAGCTGTGAGACTGTGGCAGTAAACAGAACCGAACCCGGGTCACCGGAGCTGTGAGAGTGTGGCAGTAAACAGAACCGAACCCGGGACACTGGAGCTGTGAGACTGTGGCAGTAAACAGAACCGGACCCAGGTCACTGGAGCTGTGAGACTGTGGCAGTAAACAGAACCGGACCCAGGTCACTGCAGCTGTGAGACTGTGGCAGTAAACAGAACCGGACCCAGGTCACTGGAGCTGTGAGACTGTGGCAGTAAACAGAACCGAACCCGGGTCACTGGAGCTGTGAGACTGTGGCAGTAAACAGAACTGAACCCAGGTCACCGGAGCTGTGAGACTGTGGCAGTAAACAGAACCGAACCCGGGTCACTGGAGCTGTGAGACTGTGGCAGTAAACAGAACCGAACCCGGGACACTGGAGCTGTGAGACTGTGGCAGTAAACAGAACCGGACCCAGGTCACTGGAGCTGTGAGACTGTGGCAGTAAACAGAACCGAACCCAGGTCACTGGAGCTGTGAGACTGTGGCAGTAAACAGAACCGAACCCGGGTCACTGGAGCTGTGAGACTGTGGCAGTAAACAGAACCAAACCCTGGTCACTGGAGCTGTGAGACTGTGGCAGTAAACAGAACTGAACCCGGGTCACTGGAGCTGTGAGACTGTGGCAGTAAACAGAACCGAACCCAGGTCACTGGAGCTGTGAGACTGTGGCAGGAAACAGAACCGAACCCAGGTCACCGGAGCTGTGAGACTGTGGCAGTAAACAGAACTGAACCCGGGTCACTGGAGCTGTGAGACTGTGGCAGTAAACAGAACCGAACCCGGGACACTGGAGCTGTGAGACTGTGGCAGTAAACAGAACCGAACCCAGGTCACCGGAGCTGTGAGACTGTGGCAGTAAACAGAACTGAACCCGGGTCACTGGAGCTGTGAGACTGTGGCAGTAAACAGAACCGAACCCGGGTCACTGGAGCTGTGAGACTGTGGCAGTAAACAGAACTGAACCCGGGTCACTGGAGCTGTGAGACTGTGGCAGTAAACAGAACCGAACCCAGGTCACTGGAGCTGTGAGACTGTGGCAGTAAACAGAACCGAACCCAGGTCACTGGAGCTGTGAGACTGTGGCAGTAAACAGAACCGAACCCGGGACACTGGAGCTGTGAGACTGTGGCAGTAAACAGAACCGGACCCAGGTCACTGGAGCTGTGAGACTGTGGCAGTAAACAGAACCGAACCCGGGACACTGGAGCTGTGAGACTGTGGCAGTAAACAGAACTGAACCCGGGTCACTGGAGCTGTGAGACTGTGGCAGTAAACAGAACCGAACCCAGGTCACTGGAGCTGTGAGGCTGTGGCAGTAAACAGAACCGAACCCAGGTCACCGGAGCTGTGAGACTGTGGCAGTAAACAGAACCGAACCCGGGTCACTGGAGCTGTGAGACTGTGGCAGTAAACAGAACTGAACCCGGGTCACTGGAGCTGTGAGACTGTGGCAGTAAACAGAAACGAACCCAGGTCACTGGAGCTGTGAGACTGTGGCAGTAAACAGAACCGAACCCAGGTCACTGGAGCTGTGAGACTGTGGCAGTAAACAGAACCGAACCCAGGTCACTGGAGCTGTGAGACTGTGGCAGTAAACAGAACCGAACCCGGGTCACTGGAGCTGTGAGACTGTGGCAGTAAACAGAACCGAACCCAGGTCACTGGAGCTGTGAGACTGTGGCAGTAAACAGAACCGTACCCAGGTCACTGGAGCTGTGAGACTGTGGCAGTAAACAGAACCGAACCCGGGACACTGGAGCTGTGAGACTGTGGCAGTAAACAGAACCGAACCCGGGTCACTGGAGCTGTGAGACTGTGGCAGTAAACAGAACCGAACCCGGGACACTGGAGCTGTGAGACTGTGGCAGTAAACAGAACTGAACCCGGGTCACTGGAGCTGTGAGACTGTGGCAGTAAACAGAACCGAACCCAGGTCACTGGAGCTGTGAGACTGTGGCAGTAAACAGAACCGAACCCGGGACACTGGAGCTGTGAGACTGTGGCAGTAAACAGAACCGAACCCGGGACACTGGAGCTGTGAGACTGTGGCAGTAAACAGAACCGAACCCGGGTCACTGGAGCTGTGAGACTGTGGCAGTAAACAGAACCGAACCCAGGTCACTGGAGCTGTGAGACTGTGGCAGTAAACAGAACCGAACCCAGGTCACTGGAGCTGTGAGACTGTGGCAGTAAACATAACCGAACCCGGGACACTGGAGCTGTGAGACTGTGGCAGTAAACAGAACCGAATCCGGGACACTGGAGCTGTGAGACTGTGGCATTAAACAGATCCGAACCCAGGTCACTGGAGCGGTGAGACTGTGGCAGTAAACAGAACCGAACCCAGGTCACTGGAGCTGTGAGACTGTGACACTAAACAGAACCGAACCCGGGTCACTGGAGCTGTGAGACTGTGACAGTAAACAGAACCGAACCCGGGACACTGGAGCTGTGAGACTGTGACACTAAACAGAACCGAACCCGGGTCACTGGAGCTGTGAGACTGTGACAGTAAACAGAACCGAACCCAGCTCACTGGAGCTGTGAGACTGTGGCAGTAAACAGAACCGAACCCAGCTCACTGGAGCTGTGAGACTGTGGCAGTAAACAGAACCGAACCCAGCTCACTGGAGCTGTGAGACTGTGGCAGTAAACAGAACCGAACCCAGCTCACTGGAGCTGTGAGACTGTGGCAGTAAACAGAACCGAACCCAGCTCACTGGAGCTGTGAGACTGTGGCAGTAAACAGAACCGAACCCAGCTCACTGGAGCTGTGAGACTGTGGCAGTAAACAGAACCGAACCCAGGTCACTGGTGCTGTGAGACTGTGGCAGTAAACAGAACTGAACCCAGGTCACTGGAGCTGTGAGACTGTGGCAGTAAACAGAACCGAACCCAGGTCACTGGTGCTGTGAGACTGTGGCAGTAAACAGAACTGAACCCAGGTCACTGGAGCTGTGAGACTGTGGCAGTAAACAGAACCGAACCCGGGACACTGGAGCTGTGAGACTGTGGCAGTAAACAGAACCGGACCCAGGTCACTGGAGCTGTGAGACTGTGGCAGTAAACAGAACCGAACCCGGGTCACTGGAGCTGTGAGACTGTGGCAGTAAACAGAACCGAACCCGGGACACTGGAGCTGTGAGACTGTGGCAGTAAACAGAACCGAACCCAGGTCACTGGAGCTGTGAGGCTGCGGCAGTAAACAGAACCGAACCCGGGACACTGGAGCTGTGAGACTGTGGCAGTAAACAGAACCGAACCCGGGTCACTGGAGCTGTGAGACTGTGGCAGTAAACAGAACCGAACCCAGGTCACTGGAGCTGTGAGACTGTGACAGTAAACAGAACCGAACCCAGGACACTGGAGCTGTGAGACTGTGACAGTAAACAGAACCGAACCCAGGTCACCGGAGCTGTGAGACTGTGGCAGTAAACAGAACCGAACCCGGGTCACTGGAGCTGTGAGACTGTGGCAGTAAACAGAACCGAACCCGGGTCACTGGAGCTGTGAGGCTGTGGCAGTAAACAGAACCGAACCCGGGTCACTGGAGCTGTGAGACTGTGGCAGTAAACAGAACCGAACCCAGGTCACTGGAGCTGTGAGACTGTGGCAGTAAACAGAACCGAACCCGGTCACTGGAGCTGTGAGACTGTGGCAGTAAACAGAACCGAACCCGGGTCACTGGAGCTGTGAGACTGTGGCAGTAAACAGAACCGAACCCAGGTCACTGGAGCTGTGAGACTGTGGCAGTAAACAGAACCGAACCCGGTCACTGGAGCTGTGAGACTGTGGCAGTAAACAGAACCGAATCCGGGTCACTGGAGCTGTGAGACTGTGGCAGTAAACAGAACCGAACCCAGGTCACTGGAGCGGTGAGACTGTGGCAGTAAACAGAACCGAACCCAGGACACTGGAGCTGTGAGGCTGTGGCAGTAAACAGAACCGAACCCGGGTCACTGGAGCTGTGAGACTGTGGCAGTAAACAGAACTGAACCCAGGTCACTGGAGCTGTGAGACTGTGGCAGTAAACAGAACTGAACCCAGGACACTGGAGCTGTGAGGCTGTGGCAGTAAACAGAACCGAACCCGGGTCACTGGAGCTGTGAGACTGTGGCAGTAAACAGAACTGAACCCAGGTCACTGGAGCTGTGAGACTGTGGCAGTAAACAGAACCGAACCCGGGTCACTGGAGCTGTGAGGCTGTGGCAGTAAACAGAACCGAACCCGGGTCACTGGAGCTGTGAGACTGTGGCAGTAAACAGAACTGAACCCGGGTCACTGGAGCTGTGAGACTGTGGCAGTAAACAGAACCGAACCCGGGTCACTGGAGCTGTGAGACTGTGGCAGTAAACAGAACCGAACCCAGGTCACTGGAGCTGTGAGACTGTGGCAGGAAACAGAACCGAACCCAGGTCACCGGAGCTGTGAGACTGTGGCAGTAAACAGAACTGAACCCGGGACACTGGAGCTGTGAGACTGTGGCAGTAAACAGAACTGAACCCGGGTCACTGGAGCTGTGAGACTGTGGCAGTAAACAGAACTGAACCCAGGTCACTGGAGCTGTGAGACTGTGGCAGTAAACAGAACCGAACCCAGGACACTGGAGCTGTGAGACTGTGGCAGTAAACAGAACCGAACCCGGGTCACTGGAGCTGTGAGACTGTGGCAGTCCCCAGAACCGAACCCAGGACACTGGAGCTGTGAGACTGTGGCAGTAAACAGAACTGAACCCGGGTCACTGGAGCTGTGAGACTGTGGCAGTAAACAGAACCGAACCCAGGTCACTGGAGCTGTGAGACTGTGGCAGTAAACAGAACCGAACCCAGGTCACTGGAGCTGTGAGACTGTGGCAGTAAACAGAACCGAACCCGGGACACTGGAGCTGTGAGACTGTGGCAGTAAACAGAACTGAACCCGGGTCACTGGAGCTGTGAGACTGTGGCAGTAAACAGCACCGAACCCAGGTCACTGGAGCTGTGAGACTGTCGCAGTAAACAGAACCGAACCCGGGACACTGGAGCTGTGAGACTGTGGCAGTAAACAGAACCGAACCCGGGTCACTGGAGCTGTGAGACTGTGGCAGTAAACAGAACCGAACCCAGGTCACTGGAGCTGTGAGACTGTGGCAGTAAACAGAACCGAACCCAGGTCACTGGAGCTGTGAGACTGTGGCAGTAAACATAACCGAACCCGGGACACTGGAGCTGTGAGACTGTGGCAGTAAACAGAACCGAACCCGGGTCACTGGAGCTGTGAGACTGTGGCAGTAAACAGAACCGAACCCAGGTCACTGGAGCTGTGAGACTGTGGCAGTAAACAGAACTGAACCCAGGTCACTGGAGCTGTGAGACTGTGGCAGTAAACAGAACCGAACCCAGGTCACTGGAGCTGTGAGACTGTGGCAGTAAACAGAACCGAACCCAGGTCACTGGAGCTGTGAGACTGTGGCAGTAAACAGAACCGAACCCGGGACACTGGAGCTGTGAGACTGTGGCAGTAAACAGAACCGAACCCAGGTCACTGGAGCTGTGAGACTGTGGCAGTAAACAGAACTGAACCCAGGTCACCGGAGCTGTGAGACTGTGGCAGTAAACAGAACCGAACCCGGGTCACCGGAGCTGTGAGAGTGTGGCAGTAAACAGAACCGAACCCGGGACACTGGAGCTGTGAGACTGTGGCAGTAAACAGAACCGGACCCAGCTCACTGGAGCTGTGAGACTGTGGCAGTAAACAGAACCGAACCCAGGTCACTGGAGCTGTGAGACTGTGGCAGTAAACAGAACCGAACCCGGGTCACTGGAGCTGTGAGGCTGTGGCAGTAAACAGAACCGAACCCGGGTCACCGGAGCTGTGAGACTGTGGCAGTAAACAGAACCGAACCCGGGTCACTGGAGCTGTGAGACTGTGGCAGTAAACAGAACTGAACCCGGGTCACTGGAGCTGTGAGACTGTGGCAGTAAACAGAACCGAACCCAGGTCACTGGAGCTGTGAGACTGTGGCAGGAAACAGAACCGAACCCAGGTCACCGGAGCTGTGAGACTGTGGCAGTAAACAGAACTGAACCCGGGACACTGGAGCTGTGAGACTGTGGCAGTAAACAGAACCGAACCCAGGTCACCGGAGCTGTGAGACTGTGGCAGTAAACAGAACTGAACCCGGGTCACTGGAGCTGTGAGACTGTGGCAGTAAACAGAACCGAACCCGGGTCACTGGAGCTGTGAGACTGTGGCAGTAAACAGAACTGAACCCGGGTCACTGGAGCTGTGAGACTGTGGCAGTAAACAGAACCGAACCCAGGTCACTGGAGCTGTGAGACTGTGGCAGTAAACAGAACCGAACCCAGGTCACTGGAGCTGTGAGACTGTGGCAGTAAACAGAACCGAACCCGGGACACTGGAGCTGTGAGACTGTGGCAGTAAACAGAACCGAACCCAGGTCACTGGAGCTGTGAGGCTGTGGCAGTAAACAGAACCGGACCCAGGTCACTGGAGCTGTGAGACTGTGGCAGTAAACAGAACCGAACCCGGGACACTGGAGCTGTGAGACTGTGGCAGTAAACAGAACCGGACCCAGGTCACCGGAGCTGTGAGACTGTGGCAGTAAACAGAACCGAACCCGGGTCACTGGAGCTGTGAGACTGTGGCAGTAAACAGAACCGAACCCTGGTCACTGGAGCTGTGAGACTGTGGCAGTAAACAGAACCGAACCCAGGTCACTGGAGCTGTGAGGCTGTGGCAGTAAACAGAACCGAACCCAGGTCACCGGAGCTGTGAGACTGTGGCAGTAAACAGAACCGAACCCGGGTCACTGGAGCTGTGAGACTGTGGCAGTAAACAGAACCGAACCCTGGTCACTGGAGCTGTGAGACTGTGGCAGTAAACAGAACTGAACCCGGGTCACAGGAGCTGTGAGACTGTGGCAGTAAACAGAACCGAACCCTGGTCACTGGAGCTGTGAGACTGTGGCAGTAAACAGAACCGAACCCAGGTCACTGGAGCTGTGAGGCTGTGGCAGTAAACAGAACCGAACCCAGGTCACCGGAGCTGTGAGACTGTGGCAGTAAACAGAACCGAACCCGGGTCACTGGAGCTGTGAGACTGTGGCAGTAAACAGAACCGAACCCTGGTCACTGGAGCTGTGAGACTGTGGCAGTAAACAGAACTGAACCCGGGACACTGGAGCTGTGAGACTGTGACAGTAAACAGAACCGAACCCGGGTCACTGGAGCTGTGAGACTGTGGCAGTAAACAGAACCGAACCCGGTCACTGGAGCTGTGAGACTGTGGCAGTAAACAGAACCGAACCCGGGTCACTGGAGCTGTGAGACTGTGGCAGTAAACAGAACCGAACCCAGGTCACTGGAGCTGTGAGACTGTGGCAGTAAACAGAACCGAACCCAGGTCACTGGAGCTGTGAGACTGTGGCAGTAAACAGAACCGAACCCGGGACACTGGAGCTGTGAGACTGTGGCAGTAAACAGAACCGAACCCGGGACACTGGAGCTGTGAGACTGTGGCAGTAAACAGAACTGAACCCGGGTCACTGGAGCTGTGAGACTGTGGCAGTAAACAGAACCGAACCCAGGTCACTGGAGCTGTGAGACTGTGGCAGTAAACAGAACCGAACCCGGGTCACTGGAGCTGTGAGACTGTGGCAGTAAACAGAACCGAACCCAGGTCACTGGAGCTGTGAGACTGTGGCAGTAAACAGAACCGAACCCAGGTCACTGGAGCTGTGAGACTGTGGCAGTAAACAGAACCGAACCCGGGACACTGGAGCTGTGAGACTGTGGCAGTAAACAGAACCGAACCCGGGACACTGGAGCTGTGAGACTGTGGCAGTAAACAGAACCGAACCCGGGACACTGGAGCTGTGAGACTGTGGCAGTAAACAGAACCGAACCCGGGTCACTGGAGCTGTGAGACTGTGGCAGTAAACAGAACCGAACCCAGGTCACTGGAGCTGTGAGACTGTGGCAGTAAACAGAACCGAACCCAGGTCACTGGAGCTGTGAGACTGTGGCAGTAAACAGAACCGAACCCGGGACACTGGAGCTGTGAGACTGTGGCAGTAAACAGAACCGAACCCGGGACACTGGAGCTGTGAGACTGTGGCAGTAAACAGAACTGAACCCGGGTCACTGGAGCTGTGAGACTGTGGCAGTAAACAGAACCGAACCCAGGTCACTGGAGCTGTGAGACTGTGGCAGTAAACAGAACCGAACCCGGGACACTGGAGCTGTGAGACTGTGGCAGTAAACAGAACCGAACCCGGGACACTGGAGCTGTGAGACTGTGGCAGTAAACAGAACCGAACCCGGGACACTGGAGCTGTGAGACTGTGGCAGTAAACAGAACCGAACCCGGGTCACTGGAGCTGTGAGACTGTGGCAGTAAACAGAACCGAACCCAGGTCACTGGAGCTGTGAGACTGTGGCAGTAAACAGAACCGAACCCAGGTCACTGGAGCTGTGAGACTGTGGCAGTAAACAGAACCGAACCCAGGTCACTGGAGCTGTGAGACTGTGGCAGTAAACATAACCGAACCCGGGACACTGGAGCTGTGAGACTGTGGCAGTAAACAGAAACGAATCCGGGACACTGGAGCTGTGAGACTGTGGCATTAAACAGAACCGAACCCAGGTCACTGGAGCGGTGAGACTGTGGCAGTAAACAGAACCGAACCCAGGTCACTGGAGCTGTGAGACTGTGACACTAAACAGAACCGAACCCGGGTCACTGGAGCTGTGAGACTGTGGCAGTAAACAGAACCGAACCCAGCTCACTGGAGCTGTGAGACTGTGGCAGTAAACAGAACCGAACCCAGGTCACTGGAGCTGTGAGACTGTGGCAGTAAACAGAACTGAACCCAGGTCACTGGAGCTGTGAGACTGTGGCAGTAAACAGAACCGAACCCAGGTCACTGGTGCTGTGAGACTGTGGCAGTAAACAGAACTGAACCCAGGTCACTGGAGCTGTGAGACTGTGGCAGTAAACAGAACCGAACCCGGGACACTGGAGCTGTGAGACTGTGGCAGTAAACAGAACCGGACCCAGGTCACTGGAGCTGTGAGACTGTGGCAGTAAACAGAACCGAACCCGGGTCACTGGAGCTGTGAGACTGTGGCAGTAAACAGAACCGAACCCGGGACACTGGAGCTGTGAGACTGTGGCAGTAAACAGAACCGAACCCAGGTCACTGGAGCTGTGAGGCTGCGGCAGTAAACAGAACCGAACCCAGGTCACTGGAGCTGTGAGACTGTGGCAGTAAACAGAACCGAACCCGGGACACTGGAGCTGTGAGACTGTGGCAGTAAACAGAACCGAACCCGGGTCACTGGAGCTGTGAGACTGTGGCAGTAAACAGAACCGAACCCAGGTCACTGGAGCTGTGAGACTGTGACAGTAAACAGAACCGAACCCAGGACACTGGCGCTGTGAGACTGTGACAGTAAACAGAACCGAACCCAGGTCACCGGAGCTGTGAGACTGTGGCAGCAAACAGAACCGAACCCGGGTCACTGGAGCTGTGAGACTGTGGCAGTAAACAGAACCGAACCCAGGTCACTGGAGCTGTGAGACTGTGGCAGTAAACAGAACCGAACCCGGTCACTGGAGCTGTGAGACTGTGGCAGTAAACAGAACCGAATCCGGGTCACTGGAGCTGTGAGACTGTGGCAGTAAACAGAACCGAACCCAGGTCACTGGAGCTGTGAGACTGTGGCAGTAAACAGAACCGAACCCAGGTCACTGGAGCGGTGAGACTGTGGCAGTAAACAGAACCGAACCCGGGTCACTGGAGCTGTGAGACTGTGGCAGTAAACAGAACCGAACCCAGGACACTGGAGCTGTGAGGCTGTGGCAGTAAACAGAACTGAACCCAGGTCACTGGAGCTGTGAGACTGTGGCAGTAAACAGAACTGAACCCAGGACACTGGAGCTGTGAGGCTGTGGCAGTAAACAGAACCGAACCCGGGACACTGGAGCGGTGAGACTGTGACAGTAAACAGAACTGAACCCGGGTCACTGGAGCTGTGAGACTGTGACAGTGAACAGAACTGAACCCAGGTCACTGGAGCTGTGAGACTGTGGCAGTAAACAGAACTGAACCCGGGTCACTGGAGCTGTGAGACTGTGGCAGTAAACAGAACTGAACCCGGGTCACTGGAGCTGTGAGACTGTGGCAGTAAACAGAACCGAACCCAGGTCACTGGAGCTGTGAGACTGTGGCAGTAAACAGAACCGAACCCAGGTCACTGGAGCTGTGAGACTGTGGCAGTAAACAGAACCGAACCCGGGACACTGGAGCTGTGAGACTGTGGCAGTAAACAGAACTGAACCCGGGTCACTGGAGCTGTGAGACTGTGGCAGTAAACAGAACCGAACCCAGGTCACTGGAGCTGTGAGACTGTGGCAGTAAACAGAACCGAACCCGGGACACTGGAGCTGTGAGACTGTGGCAGTAAACAGAACTGAACCCAGGTCACTGGAGCTGTGAGACTGTGGCAGTAAACAGAACTGAACCCGGGTCACTGGAGCTGTGAGACTGTGGCAGTAAACAGAACCGAACCTGGGTCACTGGAGCTGTGAGACTGTGGCAGTAAACAGAACCGAACCCATGTCACTGGAGCTGTGAGGCTGTGGCAGTAAACAGAACCGAACCCGGGACACTGGAGCTGTGAGGCTGTGGCAGTAAACAGAACCGAACCCGGGACACTGGAGCTGTGAGACTGTGGCAGTAAACAGAACCGAATCCGGGACACTGGAGCTGTGAGACTGTGGCAGTAAACAGAACCGAACCCAGGTCACTGGAGCGGTGAGACTGTGGCAGTAAACAGAACCGAACCCAGGTCAGTGGAGCTGTGAGACTGTGACACTAAACAGAACCGAACCCGGGTCACTGGAGCTGTGAGACTGTGGCAGTAAACAGAACCGAACCCAGGTCACTGGAGCTGTGAGACTGTGGCAGTAAACAGAACCGAACCCAGCTCACTGGAGCTGTGAGACTGTGGCAGTAAACAGAACCGAACCCAGCTCACTGGAGCTGTGAGACTGTGGCAGTAAACAGAACCGAACCCAGGTCACTGGAGCTGTGAGACTGTGGCAGTGAACAGAACTGAACCCAGGTCACTGGAGCTGTGAGACTGTGGCAGTAAACAGAACCGAACCCAGGTCACTGGAGCTGTGAGACTGTGGCAGTAAACAGAACCGAACCCAGGTCACTGGAGCTGTGAGACTGTGGCAGTAAACAGAACCGAACCCGGGTCACTGGAGCTGTGAGACTGTGGCAGTAAACAGAACTGAACCCAGGTCACTGGAGCTGTGAGACTGTGGCAGTAAACAGAACTGAACCCAGGTCACCGGAGCTGTGAGACTGTGGCAGTAAACAGAACTGAACCCAGGTCACTGGAGCTGTGAGACTGTGGCATTAAACAGAACCGAACCCAGGTCACTGGAGCTGTGAGACTGTGGCATTAAACAGAACTGAACCCGGGACACTGGAGCTGTGAGACTGTGGCAGTAAACAGAACTGAACCCGGGACACTGGAGCTGTGAGACTGTGGCATTAAACAGAACCGAACCCAGGTCACTGGAGCTGTGAGGCTGTGGCAGTAAACAGAACTGAACCCGGGACACTGGAGCTGTGAGACTGTGGCAGTAAACAGAACCGAACCCAGGTCACCGGAGCTGTGAGACTGTGGCAGTAAACAGAACTGAACCCGGGTCACTGGAGCTGTGAGACTGTGGCAGTAAACAGAACCGAACCCGGGTCACTGGAGCTGTGAGACTGTGGCAGTAAACAGAACTGAACCCGGGTCACTGGAGCTGTGAGACTGTGGCAGTAAACAGAACCGAACCCAGGTCACTGGAGCTGTGAGACTGTGGCAGTAAACAGAACTGAACCCAGGTCACCGGAGCTGTGAGACTGTGGCAGTAAACAGAACCGAACCCAGGTCACTGGAGCTGTGAGACTGTGGCAGTAAACAGAACCGAACCCGGGTCACTGGAGCTGTGAGACTGTGGCAGTAAACAGAACCGAACCCGGGACACTGGAGCTGTGAGACTGTGGCAGTAAACAGAACCGAACCCGGGACACTGGAGCTGTGAGACTGTGGCAGTAAACAGAACCTGACCCAGGTCACTGGAGCTGTGAGACTGTGGCAGTAAACAGAACCGAACCCAGGTCACTGGAGCTGTGAGGCTGTGGCAGTAAACAGAACTGAACCCAGGTCACTGGAGCTGTGAGGCTGTGGCAGTAAACAGAACCGAACCCAGGTCACTGGAGCTGTGAGACTGTGGCAGAAAACAGAACCGAACCCAGGTCACCGGAGCTGTGAGACTGTGGCAGTAAACAGAACTGAACCCGGGTCACCGGAGCTGTGAGACTGTGGCAGTAAACAGAACCGGACCCAGGTCACTGGAGCTGTGAGACTGTGGCAGTAAACAGAACCGAACCCGGGACACTGGAGCTGTGAGACTGTGGCAGTAAACAGAACCTGACCCAGGTCACTGGAGCTGTGAGACTGTGGCAGTAAACAGAACCGAACCCAGGTCACTGAAGCTGTGAGGCTGTGGCAGTAAACAGAACCGAACCCAGGTCACTGGAGCTGTGAGACTGTGGCAGAAAACAGAACCGAACCCAGGTCACCGGAGCTGTGAGACTGTGGCAGTAAACAGAACCGAACCCGGGTCACTGGAGCTGTGAGACTGTGGCAGTAAACAGAACCGAACCCAGGTCACTGGAGCTGTGAGACTGTGGCAGTAAACAGAACTGAACCCAGGACACTGGAGCTGTGAGACTGTGGCAGGAAACAGAACCGAACCCGGGTCACTGGAGCTGTGAGACTGTGGCAGTAAACAGAACCGAACCCGGGTCACTGGAGCTGTGAGACTGTGGCAGTAAACAGAACCGAACCCAGGTCACCGGAGCTGTGAGACTGTGGCAGTAAACAGAACCGAACCCAGGTCACTGGAGCTGTGAGACTGTGGCAGTAAACAGAACCGAACCCGGGTCACTGGAGCTGTGAGACTGTGGCAGTAAACAGAACTGAACCCGGGTCACTGGAGCTGTGAGACTGTGGCAGTAAACAGAACCGAACTCAGGTCACTGGAGCTGTGAGACTGTGGCAGTAAACAGAACTGAACCCAGTTCACTGGAGCTGTGAGACTGTGGCAGTAAACAGAACAGAACCCAGTTCACTGGAGCTGTGAGACTGTGGCAGTAAACAGAACCGAACCCAGGTCACTGGAGCTGTGAGACTGTGGCAGTAAACAGAACCGAACCCAGTTCACTGAAGCTGTGAGACTGTGGCAGTAAACAGAACCGAACCCGGGTCACTGGAGCTGTGAGACTGTGGCAGTAAACAGAACCGAACCCGGGACACTGGAGCTGTGAGACTGTGGCAGTAAACAGAACCGAACCCAGGTCACTGGAGCTGTGAGACTGTGGCAGTAAACAGAACCGAACCCGGGACACTGGAGCGGTGAGACTGTGGCAGTAAACAGAACTGAACCCGGGTCACTGGAGCTGTGAGACTGTGGCAGTAAACAGAACCGAACCCAGGACACTGGAGCTGTGAGACTGTGGCAGTAAACAGAACCGAACCCGGGACACTGGAGCTGTGAGACTGTGGCAGTAAACAGAACAGAACCCAGTTCACTGGAGCTGTGAGACTGTGGCAGTAAACAGAACCGAACCCAGGTCACTGGAGCTGTGAGACTGTGGCAGTAAACAGAACCGAACCCAGTTCACTGAAGCTGTGAGACTGTGGCAGTAAACAGAACCGAACCCGGGTCACTGGAGCTGTGAGACTGTGGCAGTAAACAGAACCGAACCCGGGACACTGGAGCTGTGAGACTGTGGCAGTAAACAGAACCGAACCCAGGTCACTGGAGCTGTGAGACTGTGGCAGTAAACAGAACCGAACCCGGGACACTGGAGCGGTGAGACTGTGACAGTAAACAGAACTGAACCCGGGTCACTGGAGCTGTGAGACTGTGACAGTGAACAGAACTGAACCCAGGTCACTGGAGCTGTGAGACTGTGGCAGTAAACAGAACTGAACCCGGGTCACTGGAGCTGTGAGACTGTGGCAGTAAACAGAACTGAACCCGGGTCACTGGAGCTGTGAGACTGTGGCAGTAAACAGAACCGAACCCAGGTCACTGGAGCTGTGAGACTGTGGCAGTAAACAGAACCGAACCCAGGTCACTGGAGCTGTGAGACTGTGGCAGTAAACAGAACCGAACCCGGGACACTGGAGCTGTGAGACTGTGGCAGTAAACAGAACTGAACCCGGGTCACTGGAGCTGTGAGACTGTGGCAGTAAACAGAACCGAACCCAGGTCACTGGAGCTGTGAGACTGTGGCAGTAAACAGAACCGAACCCGGGACACTGGAGCTGTGAGACTGTGGCAGTAAACAGAACCGAACCCGGGACACTGGAGCTGTGAGACTGTGGCAGTAAACAGAACCGAACCCGGGTCACTGGAGCTGTGAGACTGTGGCAGTAAACAGAACCGAACCCAGGTCACTGGAGCTGTGAGACTGTGGCAGTAAACAGAACCGAACCCAGGTCACTGGAGCTGTGAGACTGTGGCAGTAAACAGAACCGAACCCAGGTCACTGGAGCTGTGAGACTGTGGCAGTAAACATAACCGAACCCGGGACACTGGAGCTGTGAGACTGTGGCAGTAAACAGAACCGAACCCGGGACACTGGAGCTGTGAGACTGTGGCAGTAAACAGAACCGAACCCAGGTCACTGGAGCGGTGAGACTGTGGCAGTAAACAGAACCGAACCCAGGTCACTGGAGCTGTGAGACTGTGACACTAAACAGAACCGAACCCGGGTCACTGGAGCTGTGAGACTGTGGCAGTAAACAGAACCGAACCCAGGTCACTGGAGCTGTGAGACTGTGGCAGTAAACAGAACCGAACCCAGCTCACTGGAGCTGTGAGACTGTGGCAGTAAACAGAACCGAACCCAGCTCACTGGAGCTGTGAGACTGTGGCAGTAAACAGAACCGAACCCAGGTCACTGGAGCTGTGAGACTGTGGCAGTAAACAGAACCGAACCCAGGTCACTGGAGCTGTGAGACTGTGGCAGTAAACAGAACCGAACCCAGGTCACTGGAGCTGTGAGACTGTGGCAGTAAACAGAACCGAACCCGGGTCACTGGAGCTGTGAGACTGTGGCAGTAAACAGAACTGAACCCAGGTCACTGGAGCTGTGAGACTGTGGCAGTAAACAGAACTGAACCCAGGTCACCGGAGCTGTGAGACTGTGGCAGTAAACAGAACCGAACCCGGGACACTGGAGCGGTGAGACTGTGGCAGTAAACAGAACCGAACCGAGGTCACCGGAGCTGTGAGACTGTGGCAGTAAACAGAACCGAACCCGGGACACTGGAGCGGTGAGACTGTGGCAGTAAACAGAACCGAACCCGGGACACTGGAGCTGTGAGACTGTGGCAGTAAACAGAACCGAACCCGGGACACTGGAGCTGTGAGACTGTGGCAGTAAACAGAACCGAACCCGGGTCACTGGAGCTGTGAGACTGTGGCAGTAAACAGAAACGAACCCAGGTCACTGGAGCTGTGAGACTGTGGCAGTAAACAGAACCGAACCCGGGTCACTGGAGCTGTGAGACTGTGGCAGTAAACAGAACGGAACCCAGGTCACTGGAGCTGTGAGACTGTGGCAGTAAACAGAACCGAACCCGGGACACTGGAGCTGTGAGACTGTGGCAGTAAACAGAACCGAACCCGGGTCACTGGAGCTGTGAGACTGTGGCAGTAAACAGAACTGAGCCCAGGTCACTGGAGCTGTGAGACTGTGGCAGTAAACAGAACTGAACCCAGGTCACCGGAGCTGTGAGACTGTGGCAGTAAACAGAACCGAACCCGGGACACTGGAGCTGTGAGACTGTGGCAGTAAACAGAACCGGACCCAGGTCACTGGAGCTGTGAGACTGTGGCAGTAAACAGAACCGAACCCAGGTCACTGGAGCTGTGAGACTGTGGCAGTAAACAGAACCGAACCCGGGTCACTGGAGCTGTGAGACTGTGGCAGTAAACAGAACCGAACCCAGGTCACTGGAGCTGTGAGACTGTGGCAGTAAACAGAACCGAACCCGGGTCACTGGAGCTGTGAGACTGTGGCAGTAAACAGAACTGAACCCGGGTCACTGGAGCTGTGAGACTGTGGCAGTAAACAGAACCGAACCCAGGTCACTGGAGCTGTGAGACTGTGGCAGTAAACAGAACTGAACCCGGGTCACTGGAGCTGTGAGACTGTGGCAGTAAACAGAACCGAACCCAGTTCACTGAAGCTGTGAGACTGTGGCAGTAAACAGAACCGAACCCGGGTCACTGGAGCTGTGAGACTGTGGCAGTAAACAGAACCGAACCCAGTTCACTGAAGCTGTGAGACTGTGGCAGTAAACAGAACCGAACCCGGGTCACTGGAGCTGTGAGACTGTGGCAGTAAACAGAACCGAACCCGGGACACTGGAGCTGTGAGACTGTGGCAGTAAACAGAACCGAACCCGGGACACTGGAGCGGTGAGACTGTGACAGTAAACAGAACTGAACCCAGGTCACTGGAGCTGTGAGACTGTGGCAGTAAACAGAACCGAGCCCAGTTCACTGAAGCTGTGAGACTGTGGCAGTAAACAGAACCGAACCCGGGTCACTGGAGCTGTGAGACTGTGGCAGTAAACAGAACCGAACCCGGGACCCTGGAGCTGTGAGACTGTGGCAGTAAACAGAACCGAACCCGGGACACTGGAGCGGTGAGACTGTGACAGTAAACAGAACCGAACCCAGGTCACTGGAGCTGTGAGACTCTGGCAGTAAACAGAACTGAACCCGGGTCACTGGAGCTGTGAGACTGTGGCAGTAAACAGAACTGAACCCGGGTCACTGGAGCGGTGAGACTGTGACAGTAAACAGAACCGAACCCAGGTCACTGGAGCTGTGAGACTGTGGCAGTAAACAGAACCGAACGCGGGACACTGGAGCGGTGAGACTGTGAGAGTAAACAGAACTGAACCCAGGTCACTGGAGCTGTGAGACTGTGGCAGTAAACAGAACTGAACCCGGGTCACTGGAGCTGTGAGACTGTGGCAGTAAACAGAACCGAACCCAGGTCACTGGAGCTGTGAGACTGTGGCAGTAAACAGAACCGAACCCAGGTCACTGGAGCTGTGAGACTGTGGCAGTAAACAGAACCGAACCCGGGACACTGGAGCTGTGAGACTGTGGCAGTAAACAGAACTGAACCCGGGTCACTGGAGCTGTGAGACTGTGGCAGTAAACAGAACCGAACCCAGGTCACTGGAGCTGTGAGACTGTGGCAGTAAACAGAACCGAACCCGGGACACTGGAGCTGTGAGACTGTGGCAGTAAACAGAACCGAACCCGGGTCACTGGAGCTGTGAGACTGTGGCAGTAAACAGAACCGAACCCAGGTCACTGGAGCTGTGAGACTGTGGCAGTAAACAGAACCGAACCCAGGTCACTGGAGCTGTGAGACTGTGGCAGTAAACATAACCGAACCCGGGACACTGGAGCTGTGAGACTGTGGCAGTAAACAGAACCGAACCCAGCTCACTGGAGCTGTGAGACTGTGGCAGTAAACAGAACCGAACCCAGGTCACTGGAGCTGTGAGACTGTGGCAGTAAACAGAACTGAACCCAGGTCACTGGAGCTGTGAGACTGTGGCAGTAAACAGAACCGAACCCAGGTCACTGGAGCTGTGAGACTGTGGCAGTAAACAGAACCGAACCCGGGTCACTGGAGCTGTGAGACTGTGGCAGTAAACAGAACTGAACCCAGGTCACCGGAGCTGTGAGACTGTGGCAGTAAACAGAACCGAACCCGGGTCACCGGAGCTGTGAGAGTGTGGCAGTAAACAGAACCGAACCCGGGACACTGGAGCTGTGAGACTGTGGCAGTAAACAGAACCGGACCCAGGTCACTGGAGCTGTGAGACTGTGGCAGTAAACAGAACCGGACCCAGGTCACTGCAGCTGTGAGACTGTGGCAGTAAACAGAACCGGACCCAGGTCACTGGAGCTGTGAGACTGTGGCAGTAAACAGAACCGAACCCGGGTCACTGGAGCTGTGAGACTGTGGCAGTAAACAGAACTGAACCCAGGTCACCGGAGCTGTGAGACTGTGGCAGTAAACAGAACCGAACCCGGGTCACTGGAGCTGTGAGACTGTGGCAGTAAACAGAACCGAACCCGGGACACTGGAGCTGTGAGACTGTGGCAGTAAACAGAACCGGACCCAGGTCACTGGAGCTGTGAGACTGTGGCAGTAAACAGAACCGAACCCAGGTCACTGGAGCTGTGAGACTGTGGCAGTAAACAGAACCGAACCCGGGTCACTGGAGCTGTGAGACTGTGGCAGTAAACAGAACCGAACCCGGGTCACTGGAGCTGTGAGACTGTGGCAGTAAACAGAACTGAACCCGGGTCACTGGAGCTGTGAGACTGTGGCAGTAAACAGAACCGAACCCAGGTCACTGGAGCTGTGAGACTGTGGCAGGAAACAGAACCGAACCCAGGTCACCGGAGCTGTGAGACTGTGGCAGTAAACAGAACTGAACCCGGGTCACTGGAGCTGTGAGACTGTGGCAGTAAACAGAACCGAACCCGGGACACTGGAGCTGTGAGACTGTGGCAGTAAACAGAACCGAACCCAGGTCACCGGAGCTGTGAGACTGTGGCAGTAAACAGAACTGAACCCGGGTCACTGGAGCTGTGAGACTGTGGCAGTAAACAGAACCGAACCCGGGTCACTGGAGCTGTGAGACTGTGGCAGTAAACAGAACTGAACCCGGGTCACTGGAGCTGTGAGACTGTGGCAGTAAACAGAACCGAACCCAGGTCACTGGAGCTGTGAGACTGTGGCAGTAAACAGAACCGAACCCAGGTCACTGGAGCTGTGAGACTGTGGCAGTAAACAGAACCGAACCCGGGACACTGGAGCTGTGAGACTGTGGCAGTAAACAGAACCGGACCCAGGTCATTGGAGCTGTGAGACTGTGGCAGTAAACAGAACCGAACCCGGGACACTGGAGCTGTGAGACTGTGGCAGTAAACAGAACCGGACCCAGGTCATTGGAGCTGTGAGACTGTGGCAGTAAACAGAACCGAACCCAGGTCACTGGAGCTGTGAGGCTGTGGCAGTAAACAGAACCGAACCCAGGTCACCGGAGCTGTGAGACTGTGGCAGTAAACAGAACCGAACCCGGGTCACTGGAGCTGTGAGACTGTGGCAGTAAACAGAACTGAACCCGGGTCACTGGAGCTGTGAGACTGTGGCAGTAAACAGAAACGAACCCAGGTCACTGGAGCTGTGAGACTGTGGCAGTAAACAGAACCGAACCCAGGTCACTGGAGCTGTGAGACTGTGGCAGTAAACAGAACCGAACCCAGGTCACTGGAGCTGTGAGACTGTGGCAGTAAACAGAACCGAACCCGGGTCACTGGAGCTGTGAGACTGTGGCAGTAAACAGAACCGAACCCAGGTCACTGGAGCTGTGAGACTGTGGCAGTAAACAGAACCGAACCCAGGTCACTGGAGCTGTGAGACTGTGGCAGTAAACAGAACCGAACCCGGGACACTGGAGCTGTGAGACTGTGGCAGTAAACAGAACCGAACCCGGGTCACTGGAGCTGTGAGACTGTGGCAGTAAACAGAACCGAACCCGGGACACTGGAGCTGTGAGACTGTGGCAGTAAACAGAACTGAACCCGGGTCACTGGAGCTGTGAGACTGTGGCAGTAAACAGAACCGAACCCAGGTCACTGGAGCTGTGAGACTGTGGCAGTAAACAGAACCGAACCCGGGACACTGGAGCTGTGAGACTGTGGCAGTAAACAGAACCGAACCCGGGACACTGGAGCTGTGAGACTGTGGCAGTAAACAGAACCGAACCCGGGTCACTGGAGCTGTGAGACTGTGGCAGTAAACAGAACCGAACCCAGGTCACTGGAGCTGTGAGACTGTGGCAGTAAACAGAACCGAACCCAGGTCACTGGAGCTGTGAGACTGTGGCAGTAAACAGAACCGAACCCAGGTCACTGGAGCTGTGAGACTGTGGCAGTAAACATAACCGAACCCGGGACACTGGAGCTGTGAGACTGTGGCAGTAAACAGAACCGAATCCGGGACACTGGAGCTGTGAGACTGTGGCATTAAACAGATCCGAACCCAGGTCACTGGAGCGGTGAGACTGTGGCAGTAAACAGAACCGAACCCAGGTCACTGGAGCTGTGAGACTGTGACACTAAACAGAACCGAACCCGGGTCACTGGAGCTGTGAGACTGTGACAGTAAACAGAACCGAACCCGGGACACTGGAGCTGTGAGACTGTGACACTAAACAGAACCGAACCCGGGTCACTGGAGCTGTGAGACTGTGACAGTAAACAGAACCGAACCCAGCTCACTGGAGCTGTGAGACTGTGGCAGTAAACAGAACCGAACCCAGCTCACTGGAGCTGTGAGACTGTGGCAGTAAACAGAACCGAACCCAGCTCACTGGAGCTGTGAGACTGTGGCAGTAAACAGAACCGAACCCAGCTCACTGGAGCTGTGAGACTGTGGCAGTAAACAGAACCGAACCCAGCTCACTGGAGCTGTGAGACTGTGGCAGTAAACAGAACCGAACCCAGCTCACTGGAGCTGTGAGACTGTGGCAGTAAACAGAACCGAACCCAGGTCACTGGTGCTGTGAGACTGTGGCAGTAAACAGAACTGAACCCAGGTCACTGGAGCTGTGAGACTGTGGCAGTAAACAGAACCGAACCCAGGTCACTGGTGCTGTGAGACTGTGGCAGTAAACAGAACTGAACCCAGGTCACTGGAGCTGTGAGACTGTGGCAGTAAACAGAACCGAACCCAGGTCACTGGAGCTGTGAGACTGTGGCAGTAAACAGAACCGAACCCGGGTCACTGGAGCTGTGAGACTGTGGCAGTAAACAGAACCGAACCCGGGACACTGGAGCTGTGAGACTGTGGCAGTAAACAGAACCGAACCCAGGTCACTGGAGCTGTGAGG
Source organism: Heterodontus francisci (assembly GCF_036365525.1). Taxonomy (NCBI): domain Eukaryota; kingdom Metazoa; phylum Chordata; class Chondrichthyes; order Heterodontiformes; family Heterodontidae; genus Heterodontus; species Heterodontus francisci. The sequence goes on from NW_027141695.1 coordinate 581,886, forward strand.
CTGCGGCAGTAAACAGAACCGAACCCGGGACACTGGAGCTGTGAGGCTGTGGCAGTAAACAGAACCGAACCCGGGTCACTGGAGCTGTGAGACTGTGGCAGTAAACAGAACCGAACCCAGGTCACTGGAGCTGTGAGACTGTGACAGTAAACAGAACCGAACCCAGGACACTGGAGCTGTGAGACTGTGACAGTAAACAGAACCGAACCCAGGTCACCGGAGCTGTGAGACTGTGGCAGTAAACAGAACCGAACCCGGGTCACTGGAGCTGTGAGACTGTGGCAGTAAACAGAACCGAACCCGGGTCACTGGAGCTGTGAGGCTGTGGCAGTAAACAGAACCGAACCCGGGTCACTGGAGCTGTGAGACTGTGGCAGTAAACAGAACCGAACCCAGGTCACTGGAGCTGTGAGACTGTGGCAGTAAACAGAACCGAACCCGGTCACTGGAGCTGTGAGACTGTGGCAGTAAACAGAACCGAACCCGGGTCACTGGAGCTGTGAGACTGTGGCAGTAAACAGAACCGAACCCAGGTCACTGGAGCTGTGAGACTGTGGCAGTAAACAGAACCGAACCCGGTCACTGGAGCTGTGAGACTGTGGCAGTAAACAGAACCGAATCCGGGTCACTGGAGCTGTGAGACTGTGGCAGTAAACAGAACCGAACCCAGGTCACTGGAGCGGTGAGACTGTGGCAGTAAACAGAACCGAACCCAGGACACTGGAGCTGTGAGGCTGTGGCAGTAAACAGAACCGAACCCGGGTCACTGGAGCTGTGAGACTGTGGCAGTAAACAGAACTGAACCCAGGTCACTGGAGCTGTGAGACTGTGGCAGTAAACAGAACTGAACCCAGGACACTGGAGCTGTGAGGCTGTGGCAGTAAACAGAACCGAACCCGGGTCACTGGAGCTGTGAGACTGTGGCAGTAAACAGAACTGAACCCAGGTCACTGGAGCTGTGAGACTGTGGCAGTAAACAGAACCGAACCCGGGTCACTGGAGCTGTGAGGCTGTGGCAGTAAACAGAACCGAACCCGGGTCACTGGAGCTGTGAGACTGTGGCAGTAAACAGAACTGAACCCGGGTCACTGGAGCTGTGAGACTGTGGCAGTAAACAGAACCGAACCCGGGTCACTGGAGCTGTGAGACTGTGGCAGTAAACAGAACCGAACCCAGGTCACTGGAGCTGTGAGACTGTGGCAGTAAACAGAACCGAACCCAGGTCACTGGAGCTGTTAGACTGTGGCAGTAAACAGAACTGAACCCGGGACACTGGAGCTGTGAGACTGTGGCAGTAAACAGAACTGAACCCGGGTCACTGGAGCTGTGAGACTGTGGCAGTAAACAGAACTGAACCCAGGTCACTGGAGCTGTGAGACTGTGGCAGTAAACAGAACCGAACCCAGGACACTGGAGCTGTGAGACTGTGGCAGTAAACAGAACCGAACCCGGGTCACTGGAGCTGTGAGACTGTGGCAGTCCCCAGAACCGAACCCAGGACACTGGAGCTGTGAGACTGTGGCAGTAAACAGAACTGAACCCGGGTCACTGGAGCTGTGAGACTGTGGCAGTAAACAGAACCGAACCCAGGTCACTGGAGCTGTGAGACTGTGGCAGTAAACAGAACCGAACCCAGGTCACTGGAGCTGTGAGACTGTGGCAGTAAACAGAACCGAACCCAGGTCACTGGAGCTGTGAGACTGTGGCAGTAAACAGAACCGAACCCAGGACACTGGAGCTGTGAGACTGTGGCAGTAAACAGAACCGAACCCGGGACACTGGAGCTGTGAGACTGTGGCAGTAAACAGAACTGAACCCGGGTCACTGGAGCTGTGAGACTGTGGCAGTAAACAGAACCGAACCCAGGTCACTGGAGCTGTGAGACTGTCGCAGTAAACAGAACCGAACCCGGGACACTGGAGCTGTGAGACTGTGGCAGTAAACAGAACCGAACCCGGGTCACTGGAGCTGTGAGACTGTGGCAGTAAACAGAACCGAACCCAGGTCACTGGAGCTGTGAGACTGTGGCAGTAAACAGAACCGAACCCAGGTCACTGGAGCTGTGAGACTGTGGCAGTAAACATAACCGAACCCGGGACACTGGAGCTGTGAGACTGTGGCAGTAAACAGAACCGAACCCGGGTCACTGGAGCTGTGAGACTGTGGCAGTAAACAGAACCGAACCCAGGTCACTGGAGCTGTGAGACTGTGGCAGTAAACAGAACTGAACCCAGGTCACTGGAGCTGTGAGACTGTGGCAGTAAACAGAACCGAACCCAGGTCACTGGAGCTGTGAGACTGTGGCAGTAAACAGAACCGAACCCGGGTCACCGGAGCTGTGAGAGTGTGGCAGTAAACAGAACCGAACCCGGGACACTGGAGCTGTGAGACTGTGGCAGTAAACAGAACCGGACCCAGGTCACTGGAGCTGTGAGACTGTGGCAGTAAACAGAACCGAACCCAGGTCACTGGAGCTGTGAGACTGTGGCAGTAAACAGAACCGAACCCGGGTCACTGGAGCTGTGAGGCTGTGGCAGTAAACAGAACCGAACCCGGGTCACCGGAGCTGTGAGACTGTGGCAGTAAACAGAACCGAACCCGGGTCACTGGAGCTGTGAGACTGTGGCAGTAAACAGAACTGAACCCGGGTCACTGGAGCTGTGAGACTGTGGCAGTAAACAGAACCGAACCCAGGTCACTGGAGCTGTGAGACTGTGGCAGGAAACAGAACCGAACCCAGGTCACCGGAGCTGTGAGACTGTGGCAGTAAACAGAACTGAACCCGGGACACTGGAGCTGTGAGACTGTGGCAGTAAACAGAACCGAACCCAGGTCACCGGAGCTGTGAGACTGTGGCAGTAAACAGAACTGAACCCGGGTCACTGGAGCTGTGAGACTGTGGCAGTAAACAGAACCGAACCCGGGTCACTGGAGCTGTGAGACTGTGGCAGTAAACAGAACCGAACCCGGGTCACTGGAGCTGTGAGACTGTGGCAGTAAACAGAACTGAACCCGGGTCACTGGAGCTGTGAGACTGTGGCAGTAAACAGAACCGAACCCAGGTCACTGGAGCTGTGAGACTGTGGCAGTAAACAGAACCGAACCCAGGTCACTGGAGCTGTGAGACTGTGGCAGTAAACAGAACCGAACCCAGGTCACTGGAGCTGTGAGACTGTGGCAGTAAACAGAACCGAACCCGGGACACTGGAGCTGTGAGACTGTGGCAGTAAACAGAACCGGACCCAGGTCACTGGAGCTGTGAGACTGTGGCAGTAAACAGAACCGAACCCGGGACACTGGAGCTGTGAGACTGTGGCAGTAAACAGAACCGAACCCGGGACACTGGAGCTGTGAGGCTGTGGCAGTAAACAGAACCGAACCCAGGTCACTGGAGCTGTGAGACTGTGGCAGTAAACAGAACCGAACCCAGGTCACTGGAGCTGTGAGGCTGTGGCAGTAAACAGAACCGAACCCAGGTCACCGGAGCTGTGAGACTGTGGCAGTAAACAGAACCGAACCCGGGTCACTGGAGCTGTGAGACTGTGGCAGTAAACAGAACCGAACCCTGGTCACTGGAGCTGTGAGACTGTGGCAGTAAACAGAACCGAACCCAGGTCACTGGAGCTGTGAGGCTGTGGCAGTAAACAGAACCGAACCCAGGTCACCGGAGCTGTGAGACTGTGGCAGTAAACAGAACCGAACCCGGGTCACTGGAGCTGTGAGACTGTGGCAGTAAACAGAACCGAACCCTGGTCACTGGAGCTGTGAGACTGTGGCAGTAAACAGAACTGAACCCGGGTCACTGGAGCTGTGAGACTGTGGCAGTAAACAGAACCGAACCCAGGTCACTGGAGCTGTGAGACTGTGGCAGTAAACAGAACCGAACCCAGGTCACTGGAGCTGTGAGACTGTGGCAGTAAACAGAACCGAACCCAGGTCACTGGAGCTGTGAGACTGTGGCAGTAAACAGAACCGAACCCGGGTCACTGGAGCTGTGAGACTGTGGCAGTAAACAGAACCGAACCCGGGTCACTGGAGCTGTGAGACTGTGGCAGTAAACAGAACCGAACCCGGGTCACTGGAGCTGTGAGACTGTGGCAGTAAACAGAACCGAACCCAGGTCACTGGAGCTGTGAGACTGTGGCAGTAAACAGAACCGAACCCGGGACACTGGAGCTGTGAGACTGTGGCAGTAAACAGAACCGAACCCAGGTCACTGGAGCTGTGAGACTGTGGCAGTAAACAGAACCGAACCCAGGTCACTGGAGCTGTGAGACTGTGGCAGTAAACAGAACCGAACCCGGGACACTGGAGCTGTGAGACTGTGGCAGTAAACAGAACCGAACCCGGGACACTGGAGCTGTGAGACTGTGGCAGTAAACAGAACTGAACCCGGGTCACTGGAGCTGTGAGACTGTGGCAGTAAACAGAACCGAACCCAGGTCACTGGAGCTGTGAGACTGTGGCAGTAAACAGAACCGAACCCGGGTCACTGGAGCTGTGAGACTGTGGCAGTAAACAGAACCGAACCCAGGTCACTGGAGCTGTGAGACTGTGGCAGTAAACAGAACCGAACCCAGGTCACTGGAGCTGTGAGACTGTGGCAGTAAACAGAACCGAACCCGGGACACTGGAGCTGTGAGACTGTGGCAGTAAACAGAACCGAACCCGGGACACTGGAGCTGTGAGACTGTGGCAGTAAACAGAACCGAACCCGGGACACTGGAGCTGTGAGACTGTGGCAGTAAACAGAACCGAACCCGGGTCACTGGAGCTGTGAGACTGTGGCAGTAAACAGAACTGAACCCAGGTCACTGGAGCTGTGAGACTGTGGCAGTAAACAGAACCGAACCCAGGTCACTGGAGCTGTGAGACTGTGGCAGTAAACAGAACCGAACCCGGGACACTGGAGCTGTGAGACTGTGGCAGTAAACAGAACCGAACCCGGGACACTGGAGCTGTGAGACTGTGGCAGTAAACAGAACTGAACCCGGGTCACTGGAGCTGTGAGACTGTGGCAGTAAACAGAACCGAACCCAGGTCACTGGAGCTGTGAGACTGTGGCAGTAAACAGAACCGAACCCGGGACACTGGAGCTGTGAGACTGTGGCAGTAAACAGAACCGAACCCGGGACACTGGAGCTGTGAGACTGTGGCAGTAAACAGAACCGAACCCGGGACACTGGAGCTGTGAGACTGTGGCAGTAAACAGAACCGAACCCGGGTCACTGGAGCTGTGAGACTGTGGCAGTAAACAGAACCGAACCCAGGTCACTGGAGCTGTGAGACTGTGGCAGTAAACAGAACCGAACCCAGGTCACTGGAGCTGTGAGACTGTGGCAGTAAACAGAACCGAACCCAGGTCACTGGAGCTGTGAGACTGTGGCAGTAAACATAACCGAACCCGGGACACTGGAGCTGTGAGACTGTGGCAGTAAACAGAAACGAATCCGGGACACTGGAGCTGTGAGACTGTGGCAGTAAACAGAACCGAACCCAGGTCACTGGAGCGGTGAGACTGTGGCAGTAAACAGAACCGAACCCAGGTCACTGGAGCTGTGAGACTGTGACACTAAACAGAACCGAACCCGGGTCACTGGAGCTGTGAGACTGTGGCAGTAAACAGAACCGAACCCAGCTCACTGGAGCTGTGAGACTGTGGCAGTAAACAGAACCGAACCCAGGTCACTGGAGCTGTGAGACTGTGGCAGTAAACAGAACTGAACCCAGGTCACTGGAGCTGTGAGACTGTGGCAGTAAACAGAACCGAACCCAGGTCACTGGTGCTGTGAGACTGTGGCAGTAAACAGAACTGAACCCAGGTCACTGGAGCTGTGAGACTGTGGCAGTAAACAGAACCGAACCCGGGACACTGGAGCTGTGAGACTGTGGCAGTAAACAGAACCGGACCCAGGTCACTGGAGCTGTGAGACTGTGGCAGTAAACAGAACCGAACCCGGGTCACTGGAGCTGTGAGACTGTGGCAGTAAACAGAACCGAACCCGGGACACTGGAGCTGTGAGACTGTGGCAGTAAACAGAACCGAACCCAGGTCACTGGAGCTGTGAGGCTGCGGCAGTAAACAGAACCGAACCCGGGACACTGGAGCTGTGAGACTGTGGCAGTAAACAGAACCGAACCCGGGTCACTGGAGCTGTGAGACTGTGGCAGTAAACAGAACCGAACCCAGGTCACTGGAGCTGTGAGACTGTGACAGTAAACAGAACCGAACCCAGGACACTGGCGCTGTGAGACTGTGACAGTAAACAGAACCGAACCCAGGTCACCGGAGCTGTGAGACTGTGGCAGTAAACAGAACCGAACCCGGGTCACTGGAGCTGTGAGACTGTGGCAGTAAACAGAACCGAACCCAGGTCACTGGAGCTGTGAGACTGTGGCAGTAAACAGAACCGAACCCGGTCACTGGAGCTGTGAGACTGTGGCAGTAAACAGAACCGAATCCGGGTCACTGGAGCTGTGAGACTGTGGCAGTAAACAGAACCGAACCCAGGTCACTGGAGCGGTGAGACTGTGGCAGTAAACAGAACCGAACCCAGGACACTGGAGCTGTGAGGCTGTGGCAGTAAACAGAACCGAACCCGGGTCACTGGAGCTGTGAGACTGTGGCAGTAAACAGAACTGAACCCAGGTCACTGGAGCTGTGAGACTGTGGCAGTAAACAGAACCGAACCCGGGTCACTGGAGCTGTGAGGCTGTGGCAGTAAACAGAACCGAACCCGGGTCACTGGAGCTGTGAGACTGTGGCAGTAAACAGAACTGAACCCGGGTCACTGGAGCTGTGAGACTGTGGCAGTAAACAGAACCGAACCCAGGTCACTGGAGCTGTGAGACTGTGGCAGGAAACAGAACCGAACCCAGGTCACCGGAGCTGTGAGACTGTGGCAGTAAACAGAACTGAACCCGGGACACTGGAGCTGTGAGACTGTGGCAGTAAACAGAACTGAACCCAGGTCACCGGAGCTGTGAGACTGTGGCAGTAAACAGAACCGAACCCGGGTCACTGGAGCTGTGAGACTGTGGCAGTAAACAGAACTGAACCCGGGTCACTGGAGCTGTGAGACTGTGGCAGTAAACAGAACCGAACCCAGGTCACTGGAGCTGTGAGACTGTGGCAGTAAACAGAACCGAACCCGGGTCACTGGAGCTGTGAGACTGTGGCAGTAAACAGAACCGAACCCAGGTCACTGGAGCTGTGAGACTGTGGCAGTAAACAGAACCGAACCCAGGTCACTGGAGCTGTGAGACTGTGGCAGTAAACAGAACCGAACCCGGGTCACTGGAGCTGTGAGACTGTGGCAGTAAACAGAACTGAACCCGGGTCACTGGAGCTGTGAGACTGTGGCAGTAAACAGAACCGAACCCAGGTCACTGGAGCTGTGAGACTGTGGCAGTAAACAGAACCGAACCCAGGTCACTGGAGCTGTGAGACTGTGGCAGTAAACAGAACCGAACCCGGGACACTGGAGCTGTGAGACTCTGGCAGTAAACAGAACCGGACCCAGGTCACTGGAGCTGTGAGACTGTGGCAGTAAACAGAACCGAACCCGGGACACTGGAGCTGTGAGACTGTGGCAGTAAACAGAACCGGACCCAGGTCACTGGAGCTGTGAGACTGTGGCAGTAAACAGAACCGGACCCAGGTCACTGGAGCTGTGAGACTGTGGCAGTAAACAGAACCGAACCCAGGTCACTGGAGCTGTGAGACTGTGGCAGTAAACAGAACCGAACCCAGGTCACTGGAGCTGTGAGACTGTGGCAGTAAACAGAACTGAACCCGGGTCACTGGAGCTGTGAGACTGTGGCAGTAAACAGAACCGAACCCAGGTCACTGGAGCTGTGAGACTGTGGCAGTAAACAGAACCGAACCCAGGTCACTGGAGCTGTGAGACTGTGGCAGTAAACAGAACCGAACCCAGGTCACTGGAGCTGTGAGACTGTGGCAGTAAACAGAACCGAACCCGGGACACTGGAGCTGTGAGACTGTGGGAGTAAACAGAACTGAACCCGGGTCACTGGAGCTGTGAGACTGTGGCAGTAAACAGAACCGAACCCAGGTCACTGGAGCTGTGAGACTGTGGCAGTAAACAGAACCGAACCCGGGACACTGGAGCTGTGAGACTGTGGCAGTAAACAGAACCGAACCCGGGACACTGGAGCTGTGAGACTGTGGCAGTAAACAGAACCGAACCCGGGTCACTGGAGCTGTGAGACTGTGGCAGTAAACAGAACCGAACCCGGGTCACTGGAGCTGTGAGACTGTGGCAGTAAACAGAACCGAACCCAGGTCACTGGAGCTGTGAGACTGTGGCAGTAAACAGAACCGAACCCAGGTCACTGGAGCTGTGAGACTGTGGCAGTAAACATAACCGAACCCGGGACACTGGAGCTGTGAGACTGTGGCAGTAAACGGAACCGAATCCGGGACACTGGAGCTGTGAGACTGTGGCATTAAACAGAACCGAACCCAGGTCACTGGAGCGGTGAGACTGTGGCAGTAAACAGAACCGAACCCGGGACACTGGAGCTGTGAGACTGTGGCAGTAAACAGAACTGAACCCGGGTCACTGGAGCTGTGAGACTGTGACACTAAACAGAACCGAACCCGGGACACTGGAGCTGTGAGACTGTGGCAGTAAACAGAACTGAACCCGGGTCACAGGAGCTGTGAGACTGTGACACTAAACAGAACCGAACCCGGGTCACTGGAGCTGTGAGACTGTGGCAGTAAACAGAACCGAACCCAGCTCACTGGAGCTGTGAGACTGTGGCAGTAAACAGAACCGAACCCAGCTCACTGGAGCTGTGAGACTGTGGCAGTAAACAGAACCGAACCCAGGTCACTGGTGCTGTGAGACTGTGGCAGTAAACAGAACTGAACCCAGGTCACTGGAGCTGTGAGACTGTGGCAGTAAACAGAACCGAACCCAGGTCACTGGAGCGGTGAGATTGTGGCAGTAAACAGAACCGAACCCGGGTCACTGGAGCTGTGAGACTGTGGCAGTAAATAGAACCGAACCCGGGACACTGGAGCTGTGAGACTGTGGCAGTAAACAGAACTGAACCCAGGTCACTGGAGCTGTGAGACTGTGGCAGTAAACAGAACCGAACCCGGGACACTGGAGCTGTGAGACTGTGGCAGTAAACAGAACCGGACCCAGGTCACTGGAGCTGTGAGACTGTGGCAGTAAACAGAACCGAACCCGGGTCACTGGAGCTGTGAGACTGTGGCAGTAAACAGAACCGAACCCGGGACACTGGAGCTTTGAGACTGTGGCAGTAAACAGAACCGAACCCAGGTCACTGGAGCTGTGAGGCTGCGGCAGTAAACAGAACCGAACCCGGGACACTGGAGCTGTGAGACTGTGGCAGTAAACAGAACCGAACCCGGGTCACTGGAGCTGTGAGACTGTGGCAGTAAACAGAACCGAACCCAGGTCACTGGAGCTGTGAGACTGTGACAGTAAACAGAACCGAACCCAGGTCACCGGAGCTGTGAGACTGTGGCAGTAAACAGAACCGAACCCGGGTCACTGGAGCTGTGAGACTGTGGCAGTAAACAGAACCGAACCCAGGTCACTGGAGCTGTGAGGCTGTGGCAGTAAACAGAACCGAACCCGGGTCACTGGAGCTGTGAGACTGTGGCAGTAAACAGAACCGAACCCGGGTCACTGGAGCTGTGAGACTGTGGCAGTAAACAGAACCGAACCCGGGACACTGGAGCTGTGAGACTGTGGCAGTAAACAGAACCGAACCCAGGACACTGGAGCTGTGAGACTGTGGCAGTAAACAGAACCGAACCCGGGACACTGGAGCTGTGAGACTGTGGCAGTAAACAGAACCGAACCCGGGACACTGGAGCTGTGAGACTGTGGCAGTAAACAGAACCGAACCCAGGTCACTGGAGCTGTGAGACTGTGGCAGTAAACAGAACCGAACCCGGTCACTGGAGCTGTGAGACTGTGGCAGTAAACAGAACCGAACCCAGGACACTGGAGCTGTGAGGCTGTGGCAGTAAACAGAACCGAACCCAGGTCACTGGAGCTGTGAGACTGTGACAGTAAACAGAACTGAACCCGGGACACTGGAGCTGTGAGACTGTGGCAGTAAACAGAACCGAACCCGGGACACTGGAGCTGTGAGACTGTGGCAGTAAACAGAACCGAACCCAGGACACTGGAGCTGTGAGACTGTGGCAGTAAACAGAACCGAACCCGGGACACTGGAGCTGTGAGACTGTGGCAGTAAACAGAACCGAACCCGGGACACTGGAGCTGTGAGACTGTGGCAGTAAACAGAACCGAACCCAGGTCACTGGAGCTGTGAGACTGTGGCAGTAAACAGAACCGAACCCGGTCACTGGAGCTGTGAGACTGTGGCAGTAAACAGAACCGAACCCAGGACACTGGAGCTGTGAGGCTGTGGCAGTAAACAGAACCGAACCCAGGTCACTGGAGCTGTGAGTCTGTGACAGTAAACAGAACTGAACCCGGGACACTGGAGCTGTGAGACTGTGACAGTAAACAGAACTGAACCCAGGTCACTGGAGCTGTGAGACTGTGACAGTAAACAGAACTGAACCCGGGACACTGGAGCTGTGAGACTGTGACAGTAAACAGAACCGAACCCGGGACACTGGAGCTGTGAGACTGTGGCAGTAAACAGAACCGAACCCAGGTCACTGGAGCTGTGAGACTGTGACAGTAAACAGAACCGAACCCAGGTCACTGGAGCTGTGAGACTGTGGCAGTAAACAGAACTGAACCCGGGTCACTGGAGCTGTGAGACTGTGGCAGTAAACAGAACCGAACCCGGGTCACTGGAGCTGTGAGACTGTGGCAGTAAACAGAACTGAACCCGGGACACTGGAGCTGTGAGACTGTGGCAGTAAACAGAACTGAACCCGGGTCACTGGAGCTGTGAGACTGTGGCAGTAAACAGAACCGAACCCGGGACACTGGAGCTGTGAGACTGTGGCAGTAAACAGAACCGAACCCAGGTCACTGGAGCTGTGAGACTGTGGCAGTAAACAGAACCGAACCCGGGACACTGGAGCTGTGAGACTGTGGCAGTAAACAGAACCGAACCCGGGACACTGGAGCTGTGAGACTGTGGCAGTAAACAGAACCGGACCCAGGTCACTGGAGCTGTGAGACTGTGGCAGTAAACAGAACCGAACCCGGGTCACTGGAGCTGTGAGACTGTGGCAGTAAACAGAACCGAACCCGGGACACTGGAGCTTTGAGACTGTGGCAGTAAACAGAACCGAACCCAGGTCACTGGAGCTGTGAGGCTGCGGCAGTAAACAGAACCGAACCCGGGACACTGGAGCTGTGAGACTGTGGCAGTAAACAGAACCGAACCCGGGTCACTGGAGCTGTGAGACTGTGACAGTAAACAGAACCGAACCCAGGTCACCGGAGCTGTGAGACTGTGGCAGTAAACAGAACCGAACCCGGGTCACTGGAGCTGTGAGACTGTGGCAGTAAACAGAACCGAACCCAGGTCACTGGAGCTGTGAGGCTGTGGCAGTAAACAGAACCGAACCCGGGTCACTGGAGCTGTGAGACTGTGGCAGTAAACAGAACCGAACCCGGGTCACTGGAGCTGTGAGACTGTGGCAGTAAACAGAACCGAACCCGGGACACTGGAGCTGTGAGACTGTGGCAGTAAACAGAACCGAACCCAGGACACTGGAGCTGTGAGACTGTGGCAGTAAACAGAACCGAACCCGGGACACTGGAGCTGTGAGACTGTGGCAGTAAACAGAACCGAACCCGGGACACTGGAGCTGTGAGACTGTGGCAGTAAACAGAACCGAACCCAGGTCACTGGAGCTGTGAGACTGTGGCAGTAAACAGAACCGAACCCGGTCACTGGAGCTGTGAGACTGTGGCAGTAAACAGAACCGAACCCAGGACACTGGAGCTGTGAGGCTGTGGCAGTAAACAGAACCGAACCCAGGTCACTGGAGCTGTGAGACTGTGACAGTAAACAGAACTGAACCCGGGACACTGGAGCTGTGAGACTGTGGCAGTAAACAGAACCGAACCCGGGACACTGGAGCTGTGAGACTGTGGCAGTAAACAGAACCGAACCCAGGACACTGGAGCTGTGAGACTGTGGCAGTAAACAGAACCGAACCCGGGACACTGGAGCTGTGAGACTGTGGCAGTAAACAGAACCGAACCCGGGACACTGGAGCTGTGAGACTGTGGCAGTAAACAGAACCGAACCCAGGTCACTGGAGCTGTGAGACTGTGGCAGTAAACAGAACCGAACCCGGTCACTGGAGCTGTGAGACTGTGGCAGTAAACAGAACCGAACCCAGGACACTGGAGCTGTGAGGCTGTGGCAGTAAACAGAACCGAACCCAGGTCACTGGAGCTGTGAGTCTGTGACAGTAAACAGAACTGAACCCGGGACACTGGAGCTGTGAGACTGTGACAGTAAACAGAACTGAACCCAGGTCACTGGAGCTGTGAGACTGTGACAGTAAACAGAACTGAACCCGGGACACTGGAGCTGTGAGACTGTGACAGTAAACAGAACCGAACCCGGGACACTGGAGCTGTGAGACTGTGACAGTAAACAGAACCGAACCCAGGTCACTGGAGCTGTGAGACTGTGACAGTAAACAGAACCGAACCCAGGTCACTGGAGCTGTGAGACTGTGGCAGTAAACAGAACTGAACCCGGGTCACTGGAGCTGTGAGACTGTGGCAGTAAACAGAACCGAACCCGGGTCACTGGAGCTGTGAGACTGTGGCAGTAAACAGAACTGAACCCGGGACACTGGAGCTGTGAGACTGTGGCAGTAAACAGAACTGAACCCGGGTCACTGGAGCTGTGAGACTGTGGCAGTAAACAGAACCGAACCCGGGACACTGGAGCTGTGAGACTGTGGCAGTAAACAGAACCGAACCCAGGTCACTGGAGCTGTGAGACTGTGGCAGTAAACAGAACCGAACCCGGGACACTGGAGCTGTGAGACTGTGGCAGTAAACAGAACCGAACCCGGGACACTGGAGCTGTGAGACTGTGGCAGTAAACAGAACTGAACCCGGGTCACTGGAGCTGTGAGACTGTGGCAGTAAACAGAACCGAACCCAGGTCACTGGAGCTGTGAGACTGTGGCAGTAAACAGAACCGAACCCAGGTCACTGGAGCTGTGAGACTGTGGCAGTAAACAGAACCGAACCCGGGACACTGGAGCTGTGAGACTGTGGCAGTAAACAGAACCGAACCCGGGTCACTGGAGCTGTGAGACTGTGGCAGTAAACAGAACCGAACCCAGGTCACTGGAGCTGTGAGACTGTGGCAGTAAACAGAACCGAACCCAGGTCACTGGAGCTGTGAGACTGTGGCAGTAAACAGAACCGAACCCAGGACACTGGAGCTGTGAGACTGTGGCAGTAAACAGAACCGAACCCGGGTCACTGGAGCTGTGTGACTGTGGCAGTCCCCAGAACCGAACCCAGGACACTGGAGCTGTGAGACTGTGGCAGTAAACAGAACCGAACCCGGGTCACTGGAGCTGTGTGACTGTGGCAGTCCCCAGAACCGAACCCGGGACACTGGAGCTGTGAGACTGTGGCAGTAAACAGAACCGAACCCGGGTCACTGGAGCTGTGAGACTGTGGCAGTAAACAGAACCGAACCCGGGACACTGGAGCTGTGAGACTGTGGCAGTAAACAGAACCGAACCCAGGTCACTGGAGCTGTGAGACTGTGGCAGTAAACAGAACTGAACCCGGGACACTGGAGCTGTGAGACTGTGGCAGTAAACCGAACCGAACCCAGGTCACTGGAGCTGTGAGACTGTGGCAGTAAACAGAACCGAACCCGGGACACTGGAGCGGTGAGACTGTGGCAGTAAACAGAACCGAACCCAGGTCACTGGAGCTGTGAGACTGTGGCAGTAAACAGAACCAAACCCAGGTCACTGGAGCTGTGAGACTGTGGCAGTAAACAGAACCGAACACAGGTCACTGGAGCTGTGAGACTGTGGCATTAAACAGAACCGAACCCGGGTCACTGGAGCTGTGAGACTGTGGCAGTAAACAGAACCGAACACAGGTCACTGGAGCTGTGAGACTGTGGCATTAAACAGAACCGAACCCGGGTCACTGGAGCTGTGAGACTGTGGCAGTAAACAGAACCGAACCCAGGTCACTGGAGCTGTGAGACTGTGGCAGTAAACAGAACCGAACCCGGGTCACTGGAGCTGTGAGACTGTGGCAGTAAACAGAACCGAACCCGGGTCACTGGAGCTGTGTGACTGTGGCAGTCCCCAGAACCGAACCCGGGACACTGGAGCTGTGAGACTGTGGCAGTAAACAGAACCGAACCCAGGTCACTGGAGCTGTGAGACTGTGGCAGTAAACAGAACCGAACCCAGGTCACTGGAGCTGTGAGACTGTGGCAGTAAACAGAACCGAACCCGGGTCACTGGAGCTGTGAGACTGTGGCAGTAAACAGAACCGAACCCGGGTCACCGGAGCTGTGAGACTGTGGCAGTAAACAGAACCGAACCCGGGTCACTGGAGCTGTGAGACTGTGGCAGTAAACAGAACTGAACCCGGGTCACTGGAGCTGTGAGACTGTGGCAGTAAACAGAACCGAACCCAGGTCACTGGAGCTGTGAGACTGTGGCAGTAAACAGAACCGAACCCAGGTCACTGGAGCTGTGAGACTGTGGCAGTGAACAGAACCGAACCCAGGTCACTGGAGCTGTGAGACTGTGGCAGTAAACAGAACCGAACCCAGGTCACTGGAGCTGTGAGACTGTGGCAGTGAACAGAACCGAACCCAGGTCACTGGAGCTGTGAGACTGTGGCAGTAAACAGAACTGAACCCGGGTCACTGGAGCTGTGAGACTGTGGCAGTAAACAGAACCGAACCCAGGTCACTGGAGCTGTGAGACTGTGGCAGTAAACAGAACTGAACCCAGGTCACTGGAGCTGTGAGACTGTGGCAGTAAACAGAACCGAACCCAGGTCACTGGAGCTGTGAGACTGTGGCAGTAAACAGAACCGAACCCAGGTCACTGGAGCTGTGAGACTGTGGCAGTGTACAGAACCGAACCCAGGTCACTGGAGCTGTGAGACTGTGGCAGTAAACAGAACTGAACCCAGGTCACTGGAGCGGTGAGACTGTGGCAGTAAACAGAACCGAACCCGGGTCACTGGAGCTGTGAGACTGTGGCAGTAAACAGAACTGAACCCGGGTCACTGGAGCTGTGAGACTGTGGCAGTAAACAGAACCGAACCCGGGTCACTGGAGCTGTGATACTGTGGCAGTAAACAGAACTGAACCCGGGTCACTGGAGCTGTGAGACTGTGGCAGTAAACAGAACCGAACCTGGGTCACTGGAGCTGTGAGACTGTGGCAGTAAACAGAACCGAACCCAGGTCACTGGAGCTGTGAGACTGTGGCAGTAAACAGAACCGAACCCAGATCACTGGAGCTGTGAGACTGTGGCAGTAAACAGAACCGAACCCAGATCACTGGAGCTGTGAGACTGTGGCAGTAAACAGAACCGAACCCAGTTCACTGGAGCTGTGAGACTGTGGCAGTAAACAGAACCGAACCCAGGTCACTGAAGCTGTGAGACTGTGGCAGTAAACAGAACCGAACCCGGGACACTGGAGCTGTGAGACTGTGGCAGTAAACAGAACCGAACCCGGGTCACTGGAGCTGTGAGGCTGTGGCAGTAAACAGAACCGAACCCGGGACACTGGAGCTGTGAGACTGTGGCAGTAAACAGAACTGAACCCAGGTCACTGGAGCTGTGAGACTGTGACAGTAAACAGAACCGAACCCGGGACACTGGAGCTGTGAGACTGTGGCAGTAAACAGAACCGAACCCGGGTCACTGGAGCTGTGAGGCTGTGGCAGTAAACAGAACCGAACCCGGGACACTGGAGCTGTGAGACTGTGGCAGTAAACAGAACCGAACCCGGGTCACTGGAGCTGTGAGACTGTGGCAGTAAACAGAACTGAACCCAGGTCACTGGAGCTGTGAGACTGTGACAGTAAACAGAACCGAACCCGGGACACTGGAGCTGTGAGACTGTGGCAGTAAACAGAACCGAACCCAGGTCACTGGAGCTGTGAGACTGTGGCAGTAAACAGAACCGAACCCGGGTCACTGGAGCTGTGAGATTGTGGCAGTGAACAGAACCGAACCCGGGTCACTGGAGCTGTGAGACTGTGGCAGTAAACAGAACCGAACCCAGGTCACTGGAGCTGTGAGACCGTGGCAGTAAACAGAACCGAACCCGGGTCACTGGAGCTGTGAGACTGTGGCAGTAAACAGAACCGAACCCGGGTCACTGGAGCTGTGAGACTGTGGCAGTAAACAGAACCGAACCCAGGTCACTGGAGCTGTGAGATTGTGGCAGTGAACAGAACCGAACCCGGGTCACTGGAGCTGTGAGACTGTGGCAGTAAACAGAACCGAACCCAGGTCACTGGAGCTGTGAGACCGTGGCAGTAAACAGAACCGAACCCGGGTCACTGGAGCTGTGAGACTGTGGCAGTAAACAGAACCGAACCCGGGTCACTGGAGCTGTGAGACTGTGGCAGTAAACAGAACCGAACCCGGGTCACTGGAGCTGTGAGACTGTGGCAGTAAACAGAACTGAACCCAGGTCACTGGAGCAGTGAGACTGTGGCAGTCCCCAGAACCGAACCCGGGACACTGGAGCTGTGAGACTGTGGCAGTAAACAGAACCGAACCCGGGTCACTGGAGCTGTGAGACTGTGGCAGTAAACAGAACTGAACCCAGGTCACTGGAGCTGTGAGACTGTGGCAGTAAACAGAACCGAACCCAGGTCACTGGAGCTGTGAGACTGTGGCAGTAAACAGAACTGAACCCAGGTCACTGGAGCTGTGAGACTGTGGCAGTAAACAGAACCGAACCCGGGTCACTGGAGCTGTGAGACTGTGGCAGTAAACAGAACCGAACCCAGGTCACTGGAGCTGTGAGACTGTGGCAGTAAACAGAACTGAACCCAGGTCACTGGAGCTGTGAGACTGTGGCAGTAAACAGAACCGAACCCGGGTCACTGGAGCTGTGAGACTGTGGCAGTAAACAGAACCGAACCCGGGTCACTGGAGCTGTGAGACTGTGGCAGTAAACAGAACTGAACCCAGGTCACTGGAGCTGTGAGACTGTGGCAGTAAACAGAACTGAACCGGGGACACTGGAGCTGTGAGACTGTGGCAGTAAACAGAACCGAACCCAGGTCACTGGAGCTGTGAGACTGTGGCAGTAAACAGAACCGAACCCGGGTCACTGGAGCTGTGAGACTGTGGCAGTAAACAGAACCGAACCCAGGTCACTGGAGCGGTGAGACTGTGGCAGTAAACAGAACCGAACCCGGGTCACTGGAGCTGTGAGACTGTGGCAGTAAACAGAACCGAACCCAGGTCACTGGAGCGGTGAGACTGTGGCAGTAAACAGAACCGAACCCGGGTCACTGGAGCTGTGAGACTGTGGCAGTAAACAGAACTGAACCCGGGACACTGGAGCTGTGAGGCTGTGGCAGTAAACAGAACCGAACCCGGGTCACTGGAGCAGTGAGACTGTGGCAGTAAACAGAACCGAACCCAGGTCACTGGAGCTGTGAGACTGTGGCAGTAAACAGAACCGAACCCAGGTCACTGGAGCTGTGAGACTGTGGCAGTAAACAGAACCGAACCCAGGACACTGGAGCAGTGAGACTGTGGCAGTAAACAGAACCGAACCCAGGTCACTGGAGCTGTGAGACTGTGGCAGTAAACAGAACCGAACCCAGGTCACTGGAGCTGTGAGACTGTGGCAGTAAACAGAACCGAACCCGGGACACTGGAGCTGTGAGACTGTGGCAGTAAACAGAACCGAACCCGGGACACTGGAGCTGTGAGACTGTGGCAGTAAACAGAACCGAACCCAGGTCACTGGAGCTGTGAGACTGTGGCAGTAAACAGAACCGAACCCTGGTCACTGGAGCTGTGAGACTGTGGCAGTAAACAGAACCGAACCCGGGTCACTGGAGCTGTGAGACTGTGGCAGTAAACAGAACTGAACCCGGGTCACTGGAGCTGTGAGACTGTGGCAGTAAACAGAACCGAACCCGGGTCACTGGAGCTGTGAGACTGTGGCATTCCCCAGAACCGAACCCGGGTCACTGGAGCTGTGAGACTGTGGCAGTAAACAGAACTGAACCCGGGTCACTGGAGCTGTGAGACTGTGGCAGTAAACAGAACCGAACCCGGGTCACTGGAGCTGTGAGACTGTGGCAGTAAACAGAACCGAACCCGGGTCACTGGAGCTGTGAGACTGTGGCAGTAAACAGAACCGAACCCAGGACACTGGAGCAGTGAGACTGTGGCAGTAAACAGAACTGAACCCGGGTCACTGGAGCTGTGAGACTGTGGCAGTAAACAGAACCGAACCCGGGTCACTGGAGCTGTGAGACTGTGGCAGTAAACAGAACCGAACCCGGGTCACTGGAGCTGTGAGACTGTGGCAGTAAACAGAACCGAACCCAGGACACTGGAGCAGTGAGACTGTGGCAGTAAACAGAACCGAACCCGGGTCACTGGAGCTGTGAGACTGTGGCAGTAAACAGAACTGAACCCGGGACACTGGAGCAGTGAGACTGTGGCAGTAAACAGAACCGAACCCAGGTCACTGGAGCTGTGAGACTGTGGCAGTAAACAGAACCGAACCCAGGACACTGGAGCAGTGAGACTGTGGCAGTAAACAGAACCGAACCCAGGTCACTGGAGCTGTGAGACTGTGGCAGTAAACAGAACCGAACCCAGGTCACTGGAGCTGTGAGACTGTGGCAGTAAACAGAACCGAACCCGGGACACTGGAGCTGTGAGACTGTGGCAGTAAACAGAACCGAACCCGGGACACTGGAGCTGTGAGACTGTGGCAGTAAACAGAACCGAACCCAGGTCACTGGAGCTGTGAGACTGTGGCAGTAAACAGAACCGAACCCTGGTCACTGGAGCTGTGAGACTGTGGCAGTAAACAGAACAGAACCCGGGACACTGGAGCTGTGAGACTGTGGCATTCCCCAGAACCGAACCCGGGTCACTGGAGCTGTGAGACTGTGGCAGTAAACAGAACTGAACCCGGGTCACTGGAGCTGTGAGACTGTGGCAGTAAACAGAACCGAACCCGGGTCACTGGAGCTGTGAGACTGTGGCAGTAAACAGAACCGAACCCGGGTCACTGGAGCTGTGAGACTGTGGCAGTAAACAGAACCGAACCCAGGTCACTGGAGCTGTGAGGTTGCGGTACTAATACCTGTTACAAAAACAATACTCTGTTACATTGAGAGGCTGATTGACAGCGTCTCCAGACAGAGTTCATAAAAACAGCGAGTGCTGGAAATATTCAGCAGGTCGGGCAACATCTGTGGAGAGAAAAACAGAGTTAATAAAAACAGAGAGTGCTGGAAATATTCAGCAGGTCGGGCAACATCTGTGGAGAGAGAAACAGAGTTAATAAAAACAGAGAGTGCTGGAAATATTCAGCAGGTCGGGCAACATCTGTGGAGAGAGAAACAGAGTTAATAAAAACAGAGAGTGCTGGAAATATTCAGCAGGTCGGGCAACATCTGTGGAGAGAGAAACAGAGTTCATAAAAACAGAGAGTGCTGGAAATAATCAGCAGGTCGGGCAACATCTGTGCATAGAGAAACGGAGTTAATAAAAACAGAGAGTGCTGGAAATATTCAGCAGGTCGGGCAACATCTGTGGAGAGAGAAACAGAGTTCATAAAAACAGAGAGTGCTGGAAATAATCAGCAGGTCGGGCAACATCTGTGCATAGAGAAACGGAGTTAATAAAAACAGAGAGTGCTGGAAATATTCAGCAGGTCGGGCAACATCTGTGGAGAGAGAAACGGAGTTAATAAAAACAGAGAGTGCTGGAAATATTCAGCAGGTCGGGCAACATCTGTGGAGAGAGAAACAGAGTTCATAAAAACAGAGAGTGCTGGAAATAATCAGCAGGTCGGGCAACATCTGTGCATAGAGAAACGGAGTTAATAAAAACAGAGAGTGCTGGAAATATTCAGCAGGTCGGGCAACATCTGTGGAGAGAGAAACGGAGTTAATAAAAACAGAGAGTGCTGGAAATATTCAGCAGGTCGGGCAACATCTGTGGAGAGAGAAACGGAGTTAATAAAAACAGCGAGTGCTGGAAATACTCAGCAGGTCGGGCAACATCTGTGGAGAGAGAAACGGAGTTAATAAAAACAGAGAGTGCTGGAAATATTCAGCAGGTCGGGCAACATCTGTGGAGAGAGAAACGGAGTTAATAAAAACAGAGAGTGCTGGAAATATTCAGCAGGTCGGGCAACATCTGTGGAGAGAGAAACGGAGTTAATAAAAACAGAGAGTGCTGGAAATATTCAGCAGGTCGGGCAACATCTGTGGAGAGAGAAACGGAGTTAATAAAAACAGAGAGTGCTGGAAATACTCAGCAGGTCGGGCAGCATCTGTGGAGAGAGAAACAGAGTTAATAAAAACAGAGAGTGCTGGAAATATTCAGCAGGTCGGGCAACATCTGTGGAGAGAGAAACGGAGTTAATAAAAACAGAGAGTGCTGGAAATATTCAGCAGGTCGGGCAACATCTGTGGAGAGAGAAACGGAGTTAATAAAAACGGAGAGTGCTGGAAATACTCAGCAGGTCGGGCAACATCTGTGGAGAGAGAAACAGAGTTAATAAAAACAGCGAGTGCTGGAAATACTCAGCAGGTCGGGCAACATCTGTGGAGAGAGAAACAGAGTTAATAAAAACAGAGAGTGCTGGAAATACTCAGCAGGTCGGGAAACATCTGTGGAGAGAGAAACAGAGTTAATAAAAACAGCGAGTGCTGGAAATACTCAGCAGGTCGGGAAACATCTGTGGAGAGAGAAACGGAGTTAATAAAAACAGAGAGTGCTGGAAATACTCAGCAGGTCGGGAAACATCTGTGGAGAGAGAAACGGAGTTAATAAAAACAGAGAGTGCTGGAAATATTCAGCAGGTCGGGCAACATCTGTGCAGAGAGAAACGGAGTTAACGTTTCAGGTCTGTGACCCTTCACCAGAACTAACAGATATAAGAAATGTAAAAGATTTTAAGCAAGTAAAGCGGGGGTGGGGTAAGAGATAACAAAAGAGAAGGTGTTGATAGGACAAGGTCACAGACTAACAGACCAGAAGGTCATGGAGCAAAGACAAACAATATGTTAATGTTTTGCTGAAAGACACTTTAATGTAAAGCTCTGTTATCTTGTATCTCCTGGAAGCAGACACTCTGCTCTCTGACCCATGGTGACTGCACTGTGACCCAGAATATGGTGACTTCACATCTTCTTTCTTTCAGTAGGAGATATTCAATTCAGGAATGTTTTAGCATGGTATAGGATGTGTTCATTTGACACCTGTTAGCTTTGATCATTTGTCCTTTGTCCTTGTCAGACAGTTTCAACACACAAAGACCAAGATTTGTTTTCTTTCAATGCCATTTTGGATACATTGTTCATTTTGTAAATTAAAGGCTGATTTTTTTTCCTTAAAGACAAAGATGGTTTCTGGAGTTCTTTGGAGTTATTTTCACGATTGTTGTATTATCACAGCTGTGGTTTGTGTGACAACTCCATGTGGATGTTAAACTGCAAGGGTGATTGCACTGTCAAAGGCCTCTCCAGTCCTTAAACTGTCATTGTATCCTGCATTGCAAGGTGCTGTCACCGTGCAAGAGGTGATTGAATTACAAAGGACTATTAAACTGTCAGTGTATCCTGCATTGCAAGGTGCTGTCACCGTGCAAGAGGTGATTGAATTACAAAGGACTATTAAACTGTCAGTGTATCCTGCATTGCAAGGTGCTGTCACCGTGCAAGAGGTGATTGAATTACAAAGGACTATTAAACTGTCAGTGTATCCTGCATTGCAAGGTGCTGTCACCGTGCAAGAGGTGATTGAATTACAAAGGACTATTAAACTGTCAGTGTATCCTGCATTGCAAGGTGCTGTCACCGTGCAAGAGGTGATTGAATTACAAAGGACTATTAAACTGTCAGTGTATCCTGCATTGCAAGGTGCTGTCACCGTGCAAGAGGTGATTGAATGACAAAGGACTATTAAACTGTCAGTGTATCCTGCATTGCAAGGTGCTGTCACCGTGCAAGAGGTGATTGAATTACAAAGGACTATTAAACTGTCAGTGTATCCTGCATTGCAAGGTGCTGTCACCGTGCAAGAGGTGATTGAATTACAAAGGACTATTAAACTGTCAGTGTATCCTGCATTGCAAGGTGCTGTCACCGTGCAAGAGGTGATTGAATTACAAAGGACTATTAAACTGTCAGTGTATCCTGCATTGCAAGGTGCTGTCACCGTGCAAGAGGTGATTGAATTACAAAGGACTATTAAACTGTCAGTGTATCCTGCATTGCAAGGTGCTGTCACCGTGCAAGAGGTGATTGAATTACAAAGGACTATTAAACTGTCAGTGTATCCTGCATTGCAAGGTGCTGTCACCGTGCAAGAGGTGATTGAATTACAAAGGACTATTAAACTGTCAGTGTATCCTGCATTGCAAGGTGCTGTCACCGTGCAAGAGGTGATTGAATGACAAAGGACTATTAAACTGTCAGTGTATCCTGCATTGCAAGGTGCTGTCACCGTGCAAGAGGTGATTGAATTACAAAGGACTATTAAACTGTCAGTGTATCCTGCATTGCAAGGTGCTGTCACCGTGCAAGAGGTGATTGAATTACAAAGGACTATTAAACTGTCAGTGTATCCTGCATTGCAAGGTGCTGTCACCGTGCAAGAGGTGATTGAATTACAAAGGACTATTAAACTGTCAGTGTATCCTGCATTGCAAGGTGCTGTCACCGTGCAAGAGGTGATTGAATTACAAAGGACTATTAAACTGTCAGTGTATCCTGCAGTGCAAGGTGCTGTCACCGTGCCAGAGGTGATTGAATTACAAAGGACTATTAAACTGTCAGTGTATCCTGCATTGCAAGGTGCTGTCACCGTGCAAGAGGTGATTGAATTACAAAGGACTATTAAACTGTCAGTGTATCCTGCATTGCAAGGTGCTGTCACCGTGCAAGAGGTGATTGAATTACAAAGGACTATTAAACTGTCAGTGTATCCTGCATTGCAAGGTGCTGTCACCGTGGAAGAGGTGATTGAATTACAAAGGACTATTAAACTGTCAGTGTATCCTGCATTGCAAGGTGCTGTCACCGTGCAAGAGGTGATTGAATTACAAAGGACTATTAAACTGTCATTGTATCCTGCATTGCAAGGTGCTGTCACCGTGCAAGAGGTGATTGAATTACAAAGGACTATTAAACTGTCAGTGTATCCTGCATTGCAAGGTGCTGTCACCGTGCAAGAGGTGATTGAATTATTCTTTTCTTTTGGGCCTCCTTATCTCGAGAGACAATGGATACGCGCCTGGAGGTGGTCAGTGGTTTGTGAAGCAGCGCCTGGAGTGGCTATAAAGGCCAATTCTGGAGTGACAGGCTCTTCCACAGGTGCTGCAGAGAAATTTGTTTGTTGGGGCTGTTGCACAGTTGGCTCTCCCCTTGCGCCTCTGTCTTTTTTCCTGCCAACTACTAAGTCTCTTCGACTCGCCACAATTTAGCCCTGTCTTTATGGCTGCCCGCCAGCTCTGGCGAATTATAAAGGACTATTAAACTGTCAGTGTATCCTGCATTGCAAGGTGCTGTCACCGTGCAAGAGGTGATTGAATTACAAAGGACTATTAAACTGTCAGTGTATCCTGCATTGCAAGGTGCTGTCACCGTGCAAGAGGTGATTGAATTACAAAGGACTATTAAACTGTCAGTGTATCCTGCATTGCAAGGTGCTGTCACCGTGCAAGAGGTGATTGAATTACAAAGGACTATTAAACTGTCAGTGTATCCTGCAGTGCAAGGTGCTGTCACCGTGCAAGAGGTGATTGAATTACAAAGGACTATTAAACTGTCAGTGTATCCTGCATTGCAAGGTGCTGTCACCGTGGAAGAGGTGATTGAATTACAAAGGACTATTAAACTGTCAGTGTATCCTGCAGTGCAAGGTGCTGTCACCGTGGAAGAGGTGATTGAATTACAAAGGACTATTAAACTGTCATTGTTTCCTGCATTGCAAGGTGCTGTCACCGTGCAAGAGGTGATTGAATTACAAAGGACTATTAAACTGTCAGTGTATCCTGCATTGCAAGGTGCTGTCACCGTGCAAGAGGTGATTGAATTACAAAGGACTATTAAACTGTCAGTGTATCCTGCATTGCAAGGTGCTGTCACCGTGGAAGAGGTGATTGAATTACAAAGGACTATTAAACTGTCAGTGTATCCTGCATTGCAAGGTGCTGTCACCGTGGAAGAGGTGATTGAATTACAAAGGACTATTAAACTGTCAGTGTATCCTGCATTGCAAGGTGCTGTCACCGTGCAAGAGGTGATTGAATTACAAAGGACTATTAAACTGTCATTGTATCCTGCATTGCAAGGTGCTGTCACCGTGCAAGAGGTGATTGAATTACAAAGGACT
Organism: Heterodontus francisci; assembly: GCF_036365525.1. Classification (NCBI taxonomy): domain Eukaryota; kingdom Metazoa; phylum Chordata; class Chondrichthyes; order Heterodontiformes; family Heterodontidae; genus Heterodontus; species Heterodontus francisci. The sequence continues at coordinate 606,478 of NW_027141695.1, forward strand.
ATTAAACTGTCAGTGTATCCTGCATTGCAAGGTGCTGTCACCGTGCAAGAGGTGATTGAATTATTCTTTTCTTTTGGGCCTCCTTATCTCGAGAGACAATGGATACGCGCCTGGAGGTGGTCAGTGGTTTGTGAAGCAGCGCCTGGAGTGGCTATAAAGGCCAATTCTGGAGTGACAGGCTCTTCCACAGGTGCTGCAGAGAAATTTGTTTGTTGGGGCTGTTGCACAGTTGGCTCTCCCCTTGCGCCTCTGTCTTTTTTCCTGCCAACTACTAAGTCTCTTCGACTCGCCACAATTTAGCCCTGTCTTTATGGCTGCCCGCCAGCTCTGGCGAATTATAAAGGACTATTAAACTGTCAGTGTATCCTGCATTGCAAGGTGCTGTCACCGTGCAAGAGGTGATTGAATTACAAAGGACTATTAAACTGTCATTGTTTCCTGCATTGCAAGGTGCTGTCACCGTGCAAGAGGTGATTGAATTACAAAGGACTATTAAACTGTCAGTGTATCCTGCATTGCAAGGTGCTGTCACCGTGCAAGAGGTGATTGAATTATAAAGGACTATTAAACTGTCAGTGTGTCCTGCATTGCAAGGTGCTGTCACCGTGCAAGAGGTGATTGAATTACAAAGGACTATTAAACTGTCAGTGTATCCTGCATTGCAAGGTGCTGTCACCGTGCAAGAGGTGATTGAATTACAAAGGACTATTAAACTGTCAGTGTATCCTGCATTGCAAGGTGCTGTCACCGTGCAAGAGGTGATTGAATTACAAAGGACTATTAAACTGTCAGTGTATCCTGCATTGCAAGGTGCTGTCACCGTGCAAGAGGTGATTGAATTACAAAGGACTATTAAACTGTCAGTGTATCCTGCATTGCAAGGTGCTGTCACCGTGCAAGAGGTGATTGAATTACAAAGGGTATTTCTTTGCAAGAGGCTTCTGCTTTCCAGCACGTAGCTATTGAACTGCAAGAGTGTTCACACTACAAGAAGATATTACAGTGTAAGAGGCCATTGTAATGTAAAGTGTTATTGTATTAATCATGGATACTGTATTGTAAGCCCCCAATGTACTGCTTCAGGTTATTGCATTGCAAAGGGCAATTGCACTCCGATGAGCTATTGCTCTGTAAAAGTCCATTACTTTGCCAGTGTGCAATGTTATCAATGGGCTATTGCATGACTTAGCCCTATTGCATTGCAAGTAGTTGTTTCAGTGCATTGCCAAACATTCTTGGTTTTCTTGCGTTGCATGTGGATGTTGTATTGAAAGGGGCCATTGCATTGAAAGGGGCTCTGACATTGCAAGGATAATAGTCTGCAAGGGAGGGACTGTTGGACTGCAAGCGCTATTGCAATGAAATGCGTGTTGCATTGCTGGAGTTTTTGCTCTGCAAATAGTTCTTGTATTGCAAGGTGCCTTTGCATTTTCATTGCAAGTGGATGTTGCACACCACGCTCCATTGCAAACTCAAAGACCTTTGCATTGGAAGGAGTTATTGCACTACCAAAGGTCCCTGCATTGCAAGCTGCTATTGCACTGCAAGAGGCTATTGCAATACAAGGATCATGCACACTAATGGTTCCATTACATTGCAACTGGATGTTACATGGCAAGTGTCTATTGTATTGAAAGTCACAATTGCAAAACAAATAGCTATTGCACTGCAGGGAAATTTTGTATTGCGAGATGGTTTCCATTGTGAGAGGATATTATATTTCAATAGGGTATCAAAAGGCAATTTGCTCTTGGACTGCACCTGGCTTTTGTACCATAAGCATGTTATGCAAAGCATAGAACTGTTGCACTGTAAGGGGAAAATACATTGTCAGGGTCTATTGCACACCAAAGAGCTTTTGCACTGCAAGAGGCTACTGAATTGTCATGGTCTGTTGTGTTCAAAAGGCTAGAGCATTTCTTCACGTTATTGCTATGTCACTCTTAGAGACTATTACATTGCATGTTGTTTTTACACTGTGAGTGGAGATTGCACTGCATGGGGCTATTGCTTTGTTAGTGGATGTTGTACTGCAAAGGCTATTGTACTACAAGTTTTTGTGTTGCATTGTAAGGGTCTAGTGCACCAGAACTTCAATGGGATTTCAAATGCTTGTTGCATTGCAACATTCTATGACATCTCAAGGTGTTTTTTGCACTACAAGGGGCTGCAGCACTGCATGGGAAATTTGCATTACAATTGGATTTTACATAGCAAGTCCCATTGCATTACATGGGCAAATGCACAGGAAAGGCCTCTGCATTGCAAGATGCTATTGTGCTGCTAGAGGTTCCTGCACTGCGAGGGACAATTACCCTGTCAGAGGTTCCTGCACTGCGAGGTACAATTACCCTGTCAGAGGTTCCTGTACTGCGAGGTACAATTACCCTGTCAGAGGTTCCTGTACTGCGAGGTACAATTACCCTGTCAGAGGTTCCTGCACTGCGAGGTACAATTACCCTGTCAGAGGTTCCTGTACTGCGAGGTACAATTACCCTGTCAGAGGTTCCTGTACTGCGAGGTACAATTACCCTGTCAGAGGTTCCTGTACTGTGAGGTACAATTACCCTGTCAGAGGTTCCTGTACTGCGAGGGACAATTACCCTGTCAGAGGTTCCTGTACTGCGAGGTACAATTACCCTGTCAGAGGTTCCTGTACTGCGAGGTACAATTACCCTGTCAGAGGTTCCTGTACTGCGAGGTACAATTACCCTGTCAGAGGTTCCTGCACTGCGAGGTACAATTACCCTGTCAGAGGTTCCTGTACTGCGAGGTACAATTACCCTGTCAGAGGTTCCTGTACTGCGAGGTACAATTACCCTGTCAGAGGTTCCTGTACTGCGAGGTACAATTACCCTGTCAGAGGTTCCTGTACTGCGAGGTACAATTACCCTGTCAGAGGTTCCTGCACTGCGAGGTACAATTACCCTGTCAGAGGTTCCTGCACTGCGAGGTACAATTACCCTGTCAGAGGTTCCTGTACTGCGAGGTACAATTACCCTGTCAGAGGTTCCTGTACTGCGAGGTACAATTACCCTGTCAGAGGTTCCTGTACTGCGAGGTACAATTACCCTGTCAGAGGTTCCTGTACTGCGAGGTACAATTACACTGTCAGAGGTTCCTGTACTGCGAGGTACAATTACCCTGTCAGAGGTTCCTGCACTGTGAGGTACAATTACCCTGTCAGAGGTTCCTGTACTGCGAGGTACAATTACACTATCAGAGGTTCCTGCACTGCGAGGTACAATTACCCTGTCAGAGGTTCCTGCACTGCGAGGTACAATTACCCTGTCAGAGGTTCCTGTACTGCGAGGTACAATTACCCTGTCAGAGGTTCCTGCACTGCGAGGTACAATTACCCTGTCAGAGGTTCCTGTACTGCGAGGTACAATTACCCTGTCAGAGGTTCCTGCACTGCGAGGTACAATTACCCTGTCAGAGGTTCCTGTACTGCGAGGTACAATTACCCTGTCAGAGGTTCCTGTACTGCGAGGTACAATTACCCTGTCAGAGGTTCCTGTACTGCGAGGTACAATTACCCGGTCAGAGGTTCCTGTACTGCGAGGTACAATTACCCGGTCAGAGGTTCCTGTACTGCGAGGTACAATTACCCTGTCAGAGGTTCTTGCACTGCGAGGTACAATTACCCGGTCAGAGGTTCCTGTACTGCGAGGTACAATTACCCTGTCAGAGGTTCCTGCACTGCGAGGTACAATTACACTGTCAGAGGTTCCTGTACTGCGAGGTACAATTACCCTGTCAGAGGTTCCTGTACTGTGAGGTACAATTACACTGTCAGAGGTTCCTGCACTGCGAGGTACAATTACCCTGTCAGAGGTTCCTGTACTGCGAGGTACAATTACCCTGTCAGAGGTTCCTGTACTGCGAGGTACAATTACACTGTCAGAGGTTCCTGTACTGCGAGGTACAATTACCCTGTCAGAGGTTCCTGTACTGCGAGGTACAATTACCCTGTCAGAGGTTCCTGTACTGCGAGGTACAATTACACTGTCAGAGGTTCCTGTACTGCGAGGTACAATTACCCTGTCAGAGGTTCCTGTACTGCGAGGTACAATTACCCTGTCAGAGGTTCCTGCACTGCGAGGTACAATTACCCTGTCAGAGGTTCCTGTACTGCGAGGTACAATTACCCTGTCAGAGGTTCCTGTACTGCGAGGTACAATTACCCTGTCAGAGGTTCCTGTACTGCGAGGTACAATTACCCTGTCAGAGGTTCCTGTACTGCGAGGTACAATTACCCTGTCAGAGGTTCCTGTACTGCGAGGTACAATTACACTGTCAGAGGTTCCTGTACTGCGAGGTACAATTACCCTGTCAGAGGTTCCTGTACTGTGAGGTACAATTACCCTGTCAGAGGTTCCTGTACTGCGAGGTACAATTACCCTGTCAGAGGTTCCTGTACTGCGAGGTACAATTACACTGTCAGAGGTTCCTGTACTGCGAGGTACAATTACCCTGTCAGAGGTTCCTGTACTGCGAGGTACAATTACACTGTCAGAGGTTCCTGTACTGCGAGGTACAATTACCCTGTCAGAGGTTCCTGCACTGTGAGGTACAATTACACTGTCAGAGGTTCCTGTACTGCGAGGTACAATTACCCTGTCAGAGGTTCCTGCACTGCGAGGTACAATTACCCTGTCAGAGGTTCCTGCACAGCGAGGTACAATTACCCTGTCAGAGGTTCCTGTACTGCGAGGTACAATTACACTGTCAGAGGTTCCTGCACTGCGAGGTACAATTACCCTGTCAGAGGTTCCTGTACTGCGAGGTACAATTACCCTGTCAGAGGTTCCTGTACTGCGAGGTACAATTACACTGTCAGAGGTTCCTGTACTGCGAGGTACAATTACCCTGTCAGAGGTTCCTGTACTGCGAGGTACAATTACCCTGTCAGAGGTTCCTGTACTGCGAGGTACAATTACACTGTCAGAGGTTCCTGCACTGCGAGGTACAATTACCCTGTCAGAGGTTCCTGTACTGCGAGGTACAATTACACTGTCAGAGGTTCCTGTACTGCGAGGTACAATTACCCGGTCAGAGGTTCCTGTACTGCGAGGTACAATTACCCTGTCAGAGGTTCCTGCACTGCGAGGTACAATTACACTGTCAGAGGTTCCTGTACTGCGAGGTACAATTACCCTGTCAGAGGTTCCTGTACTGTGAGGTACAATTACACTGTCAGAGGTTCCTGCACTGCGAGGTACAATTACCCTGTCAGAGGTTCCTGTACTGCGAGGTACAATTACCCTGTCAGAGGTTCCTGTACTGCGAGGTACAATTACACTGTCAGAGGTTCCTGTACTGCGAGGTACAATTACCCTGTCAGAGGTTCCTGTACTGCGAGGTACAATTACCCTGTCAGAGGTTCCTGTACTGCGAGGTACAATTACACTGTCAGAGGTTCCTGTACTGCGAGGTACAATTACCCTGTCAGAGGTTCCTGTACTGCGAGGTACAATTACCCTGTCAGAGGTTCCTGCACTGCGAGGTACAATTACCCTGTCAGAGGTTCCTGTACTGCGAGGTACAATTACCCTGTCAGAGGTTCCTGTACTGCGAGGTACAATTACCCTGTCAGAGGTTCCTGTACTGCGAGGTACAATTACCCTGTCAGAGGTTCCTGTACTGCGAGGTACAATTACCCTGTCAGAGGTTCCTGTACTGCGAGGTACAATTACACTGTCAGAGGTTCCTGTACTGCGAGGTACAATTACCCTGTCAGAGGTTCCTGTACTGTGAGGTACAATTACCCTGTCAGAGGTTCCTGTACTGCGAGGTACAATTACACTGTCAGAGGTTCCTGTACTGCGAGGTACAATTACCCTGTCAGAGGTTCCTGTACTGCGAGGTACAATTACACTGTCAGAGGTTCCTGTACTGCGAGGTACAATTACCCTGTCAGAGGTTCCTGCACTGTGAGGTACAATTACACTGTCAGAGGTTCCTGTACTGCGAGGTACAATTACCCTGTCAGAGGTTCCTGCACTGCGAGGTACAATTACCCTGTCAGAGGTTCCTGCACTGCGAGGTACAATTACCCTGTCAGAGGTTCCTGTACTGCGAGGTACAATTACCCTGTCAGAGGTTCCTGTACTGCGAGGTACAATTACCCTGTCAGAGGTTCCTGTACTGCGAGGTACAATTACCCTGTCAGAGGTTCCTGTACTGCGAGGTACAATTACCCTGTCAGAGGTTCCTGCACTGCGAGGTACAATTACCCTGTCAGAGGTTCCTGCACTGCGAGGTACAATTACCCTGTCAGAGGTTCCTGTACTGCGAGGTACAATTACCCTGTCAGAGGTTCCTGTACTGCGAGGTACAATTACCCTGTCAGAGGTTCCTGCACTGCGAGGTACAATTACACTGTCAGAGGTTCCTGTACTGCGAGGTACAATTACCCTGTCAGAGGTTCCTGTACTGCGAGGTACAATTACCCTGTCAGAGGTTCCTGCACTGCGAGGTACAATTACACTGTCAGAGGTGCCTGCACTGCGAGGTACAATTACCCTGTCAGAGGTTCCTGTACTGCGAGGTACAATTACACTGTCAGAGGTTCCTGTACTGCGAGGTACAATTACCCTGTCAGAGGTTCCTGCACTGCGAGGTACAATTACCCTGTCAGAGGTTCCTGCACTGCGAGGTACAATTACCCTGTCAGAGGTTCCTGTACTGCGAGGTACAATTACCCTGTCAGAGGTTCCTGTACTGCGAGGTACAATTACCCTGTCAGAGGTTCCTGTACTGTGAGGGACAATTACCCTGTCAGAGGTTCCTGTACTGTGAGGTACAATTACCCTGTCAGAGGTTCCTGTACTGCGAGGTACAATTACCCTGTCAGAGGTTCCTGCACTGCGAGGTACAATTAGCCTGTCAGAGGTTCCTGCACTGCGAGGTACAATTACCCTGTCAGAGGTTCCTGCACTGCGAGGTACAATTACCCTGTCAGAGGTTCCTGCACTGCGAGGTACAATTACCCTGTCAGAGGTTCCTGCACTGCGAGGTACAATTACCCTGTCAGAGGTTCCTGTACTGCGAGGTACAATTACACTGTCAGAGGTTCCTGCACTGCGAGGTACAATTACCCTGTCAGAGGTTCCTGTACTGCGAGGTACAATTACCCTGTCAGAGGTTCCTGCACTGCGAGGTACAATTACCCTGTCAGAGGTTCCTGTACTGCGAGGTACAATTACCCTGTCAGAGGTTCCTGTACTGCGAGGTACAATTACCCTGTCAGAGGTTCCTGTACTGCGAGGTACAATTACCCTGTCAGAGGTTCCTGTACTGCGAGGTACAATTACCCTGTCAGAGGTTCCTGCACTGCGAGGTACAATTACCCTGTCAGAGGTTCCTGCACTGCGAGGTACAATTACCCTGTCAGAGGTGCCTGCACTGCGAGGTACAATTACCCTGTCAGAGGTTCCTGCACTGCGAGGTACAATTACCCTGTCAGAGGTTCCTGTACTGCGAGGTACAATTACACTGCAATAGGCCTTTGCATTCCAATAGTCAAGCATGCTAAAAAGGTCCAGGGCATTGTAAGTGAATGGTGTGTTAAACGTTTCTATTACTTTGCACTTATAAATGTCTATGGCACTGCCAGAGTGAGCGTGTTAATATTAATCTGTGTTCTCTGTCAGTGTGTTAATATTCCTGAGGACAGTGGGGGTGTTTTACACTTCACAGGGTGTATCTGACTGTGGGTCATGATATACACAGTGTGTCAGTGAGTGTGTTAATATTAATCTGTGTTCTCTGTCAGTGTGTTAATATTACTGAGGACAGTGGGGGTGATTTACACTTCACAGGGTGTATCTGACTGTGGGTCATGATGTACACAGTGTGTCGGTGAGTGTGTTAATATTAATCTGTGTTCTCTGTCAGTGTGTTAATATTCCTGAGGACAGTGGGGGTGTTTTACACTTCACAGGGTGTATCTGGCTGTGGGTCATGATGTACACAGTGTGCCAGTGAGTGTGTTAATATTAATCTGTGTTCTCTGTCAGGTGTTAATATTGCTGAGGACAGTGGGGGTGTTTTACACTTCACAGGGTGTATCTGACTGTGGGTCATGATATACACAGTGTGTCAGTGAGTGTGTTAATATTAATCTGTGTTCTCTGTCAGTCTGTTAATATTACTGAGGACAGTGGGGGTGTTTTACACTTCACAGGGTGTATCTGACTGTGGGTCATGATATACACAGTGTGTCAGTGAGTGTGTTAATATTAATCTGTGTTCTCTGTCAGTGTGTTAATATTACTGAGGACAGTGGGGGTGTTTTACACTTCACAGGGTGTATCTGACTGTGGGTCATGATATACACAGTGTGTCAGTGAGTGTGTTAATATTAATCTGTGTTCTCTGTCAGTGTGTTAATATTCCTGAGGACAGTGGGGGTGTTTTACACTTCACAGGGTGTATCTGACTGTGGGTCATGATGTACACAGTGTGTCAGTGAGTGTGTTAATATTAATCTGTGTTCTCTGTCAGTGTGTTAATATTCCTGAGGACAGTGGGGGTGTTTTACACTTCACAGGGTGTATCTGACTGTGGGTCATGATATACACAGTGTGTCAGTGAGTGTGTTAATATTAATCTGTGTTCTCTGTCAGTGTGTTAATATTACTGAGGACAGTGGGGTGTTTTACACTTCACAGGGTGTATCTGACTGTGGGTCATGATATACACAGTGTGTCAGTGAGTGTGTTAATATTAGTCTGTGTTCTCTGTCAGTGTGTTAATATCACTGAGGACAGTGGGCGTGTTTTACACTTCACAGGGTGTATCTGACTGTGGGTCATGATATACACAGTGTGTCAGTGAGTGTGTTAATATTAATCTGTGTTCTCTGTCAGGTGTTAATATTACCGAGGACAGTGGGGGTGTTTTACACTTCACAGGGTGTATCTGACTGTGGGTCATGATGTACACAGTGTGTCAGTGAGTGTGTTAATATTAATCTGTGTACTCTGTCAGTGTGTTAATATTACTGAGGACAGTGGGGGTGTTTTACACTTCACAGGGTGTATCTGACTGTGGGTCTTGATGTACACAGTGTGTCAGTGAGTGTGTTAATATTAATCTGTGTTCTCTGTCAGTGTGTTAATATTACTGAGGACAGTTGGGGTGTTTTACACTTCACAGGGTGTATCTGACTGTGGGTCATGATGTACACAGTGTGTCAGTGAGTGTGTTAATATTAATCTGTGTTCTCTGTCAGTGTGTTAATATTCCTGAGGACAGTGGGGGTGTTTTACACTTCACAGTGTTTATCTGACTGTGGGTCATGATATACACAGTGTTTTAGTGAGTGTGTTAATATTAATCTGTGTTCTCTGTCAGTGTGTTAATATTACTGAGGACAGTGGGGATGTTTTACACTTCACAGGGTGTATCTGACTGTGGGTCATGATATACACAGTGTGTCAGTGAGTGTGTTAATATTAATCTGTGTTCTCTGTCAGTGTGTTAATATTACTGAGGACAGTGGGGGTGTTTTACACTTCACAGGGTGTATCTGACTGTGGGTCATGATATTCACAGTGTGTCAGTGAGTGTGTTAATATTAATCTGTGTTCTCTGTCAGTGTGTTAATATTACTGAGGACAGTGGGGGTGTTTTACACTTCACAGGGTGTATCTGACTGTGGGTCATGATGTCACAGTGTGTCAGTGAGTGTGTTAATATTAATCTGTGTACTCTGTCAGTGTGTTAATATTACTGAGGACAGTGGGGGTGTTTTACACTTCACAGGGTGTATCTGACTGTGGGTCATGATATACACAGTGTGTCAGTGAGTGTGTTAATATTAATCTGTGTTCTCTGTCAGTGTGTTAATATTCCTGAGGACAGTAGGGGTGTTTTACACTTCAGAGGGTGTATCTGACTGTGGGTCATGATATACACAGTGTGTCAGTGAGTGTGTTAATATTAATCTGTGTTCTCTGTCAGGTGTTAATATTACCGAGGACAGTGGGGTGTTTTACACTTCACAGGGTGTATCTGACTGTGGGTCATGATATACACAGTGTGTCAGTGAGTGTTTTAATATTAATCTGTGTTCTCTGTCAGTGTGTTAATATTACTGACGACAGTGGGGGTGTTTTACACTTCACAGGGTGTATCTAACTGTGGGTCATGATATACACAGTGTGTCAGTGAGTGTGTTAATATTAATCTGTGTTCTCTGTCAGTGTGTTAATATTACTGAGGACAGTGGGGGTGTTTTACACTTCACAGGGTGTATCTGACTGTGGGTCATGATATACACAGTGTGTCAGTGAGTGTTTTAATATTAATCTGTGTTCTCTGTCAGTGTGTTAATATTACTGAGGACAGTGGGGGTGTTTTACACTTCACAGGGTGTATCTGACTGTGGGTCATAATATACACAGTGTGTCAGTGAGTGTGTTAATATTAATCTGTGTTCTCTGTCAGTGTGTTAATATTCCTGAGGACAGTGGGGGTGTTTTACACTTCACAGGGTGTATCTGACTGTGGGTCATGATGTACACAGTGTGTCAGTGAGTGTGTTAATATTAATCTGTGTTCTCTGTCAGTGTGTTAATATTACTGAGGACAGTGGGGGTGTTTTACACTTCACAGGGTGTATCTGACTGTGGGTCATGATGTACACAGTGTGTCAGTGAGTGTGTTAATATTAATCTGTGTTCTCTGTCAGTGTGTTAATATTCCTGAGGACAGTGGGGGTGTTTTACACTTCACAGGGTGTATCTGACTGTGGGTCATGATATACACAGTGTGTCAGTGAGTGTGTTAATATTAATCTGTGTTCTCTGTCAGGTGTTAATATTACCGAGGACAGTGGGGGTGTTTTACACTTCACAGGGTGTATCTGACTGTGGGTCATGATGTACACAGTGTGTCAGTGAGTGTGTTAATATTAATCTGTGTACTCTGTCAGTGTGTTAATATTACTGAGGACAGTGGGGGTGTTTTACACTTCACAGGGTGTATCTGACTGTGGGTCTTGATGTACACAGTGTGTCAGTGAGTGTGTTAATATTAATCTGTGTTCTCTGTCAGTGTGTTAATATTACTGAGGACAGTTGGGGTGTTTTACACTTCACAGGGTGTATCTGACTGTGGGTCATGATGTACACAGTGTGTCAGTGAGTGTGTTAATATTAATCTGTGTTCTCTGTCAGTGTGTTAATATTCCTGAGGACAGTGGGGGTGTTTTACACTTCACAGTGTTTATCTGACTGTGGGTCATGATATACACAGTGTGTCAGTGAGTGTGTTAATATTAATCTGTGTTCTCTGTCAGTGTGTTAATATTACTGAGGACAGTGGGGATGTTTTACACTTCACAGGGTGTATCTGACTGTGGGTCATGATATACACAGTGTGTCAGTGAGTGTGTTAATATTAATCTGTGTTCTCTGTCAGTGTGTTAATATTACTGAGGACAGTGGGGGTGTTTTACACTTCACAGGGTGTATCTGACTGTGGGTCATGATATACACAGTGTGTCAGTGAGTGTGTTAATATTAATCTGTGTTCTCTGTCAGTGTGTTAATATTACTGAGGACAGTGGGGGTGTTTTACACTTCACAGGGTGTATCTGACTGTGGGTCATGATGTCACAGTGTGTCAGTGAGTGTGTTAATATTAATCTGTGTACTCTGTCAGTGTGTTAATATTACTGAGGACAGTGGGGGTGTTTTACACTTCACAGGGTGTATCTGACTGTGGGTCATGATATACACAGTGTGTCAGTGAGTGTGTTAATATTAATCTGTGTTCTCTGTCAGTGTGTTAATATTCCTGAGGACAGTAGGGGTGTTTTACACTTCAGAGGGTGTATCTGACTGTGGGTCATGATATACACAGTGTGTCAGTGAGTGTGTTAATATTAATCTGTGTTCTCTGTCAGGTGTTAATATTACCGAGGACAGTGGGGTGTTTTACACTTCACAGGGTGTATCTGACTGTGGGTCATGATGTACACAGTGTGTCAGTGAGTGTGTTAATATTAATCTGTGTTCTCTGTCAATGTGTTAATATTACTGAGGACAGTGGGATGTTTTACACTTCACAGGGTTTATCTGACTGTGGGTCATGATGTACACAGTGTGTCAGTGAGTGTGTTAATATTAATCTGTGTTCTCTGTCAATGTGTTAATATTCCTGAGGACAGTGGGGGTGTTTTACACTTCACAGGGTGTATCTGACTGTGGGTCATGATATACACAGTGTGTCAGTGAGTGTGTTAATATTAATCTGTGTTCTCTGTCAGTGTGTTAATATTACTGAGGACAGTGGGGATGTTTTACACTTCACAGGGTGTATCTGACTGTGGGTCATGATATACACAGTGTGTCAGTGAGTGTGTTAATATTAATCTGTGTTCTCTGTCAGTGTGTTAATATTACTGAGGACAGTGGGGGTGTTTTACACTTCACAGGGTGTATCTGACTGTGGGTCATGATATTCACAGTGTGTCAGTGAGTGTGTTAATATTAATCTGTGTTCTCTGTCAGTGTGTTAATATTACTGAGGACAGTGGGGGTGTTTTACACTTCACAGGGTGTATCTGACTGTGGGTCATGATGTCACAGTGTGTCAGTGAGTGTGTTAATATTAATCTGTGTACTCTGTCAGTGTGTTAATATTACTGAGGACAGTGGGGGTGTTTTACACTTCACAGGGTGTATCTGACTGTGGGTCATGATATACACAGTGTGTCAGTGAGTGTGTTAATATTAATCTGTGTTCTCTGTCAGTGTGTTAATATTCCTGAGGACAGTAGGGGTGTTTTACACTTCAGAGGGTGTATCTGACTGTGGGTCATGATATACACAGTGTGTCAGTGAGTGTGTTAATATTAATCTGTGTTCTCTGTCAGGTGTTAATATTACCGAGGACAGTGGGGTGTTTTACACTTCACAGGGTGTATCTGACTGTGGGTCATGATATACACAGTGTGTCAGTGAGTGTTTTAATATTAATCTGTGTTCTCTGTCAGTGTGTTAATATTACTGACGACAGTGGGGGTGTTTTACACTTCACAGGGTGTATCTAACTGTGGGTCATGATATACACAGTGTGTCAGTGAGTGTGTTAATATTAATCTGTGTTCTCTGTCAGTGTGTTAATATTACTGAGGACAGTGGGGGTGTTTTACACTTCACAGGGTGTATCTGACTGTGGGTCATGATATACACAGTGTGTCAGTGAGTGTTTTAATATTAATCTGTGTTCTCTGTCAGTGTGTTAATATTACTGAGGACAGTGGGGGTGTTTTACACTTCACAGGGTGTATCTGACTGTGGGTCATGATATACACAGTGTGTCAGTGAGTGTGTTAATATTAATCTGTGTTCTCTGTCAGTGTGTTAATATTCCTGAGGACAGTGGGGGTGTTTTACACTTCACAGGGTGTATCTGACTGTGGGTCATGATGTACACAGTGTGTCAGTGAGTGTGTTAATATTAATCTGTGTTCTCTGTCAGTGTGTTAATATTACTGAGGACAGTGGGGGTGTTTTACACTTCACAGGGTGTATCTGACTGTGGGTCATGATGTACACAGTGTGTCAGTGAGTGTGTTAATATTAATCTGTGTTCTCTGTCAGTGTGTTAATATTCCTGAGGACAGTGGGGGTGTTTTACACTTCACAGGGTGTATCTGACTGTGGGTCATGATATACACAGTGTGTCAGTGAGTGTGTTAATATTAATCTGTGTTCTCTGTCAGGTGTTAATATTACCGAGGACAGTGGGGGTGTTTTACACTTCACAGGGTGTATCTGACTGTGGGTCATGATGTACACAGTGTGTCAGTGAGTGTGTTAATATTAATCTGTGTACTCTGTCAGTGTGTTAATATTACTGAGGACAGTGGGGGTGTTTTACACTTCACAGGGTGTATCTGACTGTGGGTCTTGATGTACACAGTGTGTCAGTGAGTGTGTTAATATTAATCTGTGTTCTCTGTCAGTGTGTTAATATTACTGAGGACAGTTGGGGTGTTTTACACTTCACAGGGTGTATCTGACTGTGGGTCATGATGTACACAGTGTGTCAGTGAGTGTGTTAATATTAATCTGTGTTCTCTGTCAGTGTGTTAATATTCCTGAGGACAGTGGGGGTGTTTTACACTTCACAGTGTTTATCTGACTGTGGGTCATGATATACACAGTGTGTCAGTGAGTGTGTTAATATTAATCTGTGTTCTCTGTCAGTGTGTTAATATTACTGAGGACAGTGGGGATGTTTTACACTTCACAGGGTGTATCTGACTGTGGGTCATGATATACACAGTGTGTCAGTGAGTGTGTTAATATTAATCTGTGTTCTCTGTCAGTGTGTTAATATTACTGAGGACAGTGGGGGTGTTTTACACTTCACAGGGTGTATCTGACTGTGGGTCATGATATACACAGTGTGTCAGTGAGTGTGTTAATATTAATCTGTGTTCTCTGTCAGTGTGTTAATATTACTGAGGACAGTGGGGGTGTTTTACACTTCACAGGGTGTATCTGACTGTGGGTCATGATGTCACAGTGTGTCAGTGAGTGTGTTAATATTAATCTGTGTACTCTGTCAGTGTGTTAATATTACTGAGGACAGTGGGGGTGTTTTACACTTCACAGGGTGTATCTGACTGTGGGTCATGATATACACAGTGTGTCAGTGAGTGTGTTAATATTAATCTGTGTTCTCTGTCAGTGTGTTAATATTCCTGAGGACAGTAGGGGTGTTTTACACTTCACAGGGTGTATCTGACTGTGGGTCATGATATACACAGTGTGTCAGTGAGTGTGTTAATATTAATCTGTGTTCTCTGTCAGTGTGTTAATATTACTGAGGACAGTGGGGGTGTTTTACACTTCACAGGGTGTATCTGACTGTGGGTCATGATGTCACAGTGTGTCAGTGAGTGTGTTAATATTAATCTGTGTACTCTGTCAGTGTGTTAATATTACTGAGGACAGTGGGGGTGTTTTACACTTCACAGGGTGTATCTGACTGTGGGTCATGATATACACAGTGTGTCAGTGAGTGTGTTAATATTAATCTGTGTTCTCTGTCAGTGTGTTAATATTCCTGAGGACAGTAGGGGTGTTTTACACTTCAGAGGGTGTATCTGACTGTGGGTCATGATATACACAGTGTGTCAGTGAGTGTGTGAATATTAATCTGTGTTCTCTGTCAGGTGTTAATATTACCGAGGACAGTGGGGTGTTTTACACTTCACAGGGTGTATCTGACTGTGGGTCATGATGTACACAGTGTGTCAGTGAGTGTGTTAATATTAATCTGTGTTCTCTGTCAATGTGTTAATATTACTGAGGACAGTGGGATGTTTTACACTTCACAGGGTTTATCTGACTGTGGGTCATGATGTACACAGTGTGTCAGTGAGTGTGTTAATATTAATCTGTGTTCTCTGTCAATGTGTTAATATTCCTGAGGACAGTGGGGGTGTTTTACACTTCACAGGGTGTATCTGACAGTGGGTCATGATGTACACAGTGTGTCAGTGAGTGTGTTAATATTAATCTGTGTTCTCTGTCAGTGTGTTAATATTCCTGAGGACAGTGGGGGTGTTTTACACTTCACAGGGTTTATCTGACTGTGGGTCATGATATACACAGTGTGTCAGTGAGTGTGTTAATATTAATCTGTGTTCTCTGTCAGTGTGTTACTATTCCTGAGGACAGTGGGGGTGTTTTACACTTCACAGGGTTTATCTGACTGTGGGTCATGATATACACAGTGTGTCAGTGAGTGTGTTAATATTAATCTGTGTTCTCTGTCAGTGTGTTAATATTACTGAGGACAGTGGGGGTGTTTTACACTTCACAGGGTGTATCTGACTGTGGGTCATGATATACACAGTGTGTCAGTGAGTGTGTTAATATTAATCTGTGTTCTCTGTCAGTGTGTTAATATTACTGAGGACAGTGGGGGTGTTTTACACTTCACAGGGTGTATCTGACTGTGGGTCATGATGTCACAGTGTGTCAGTGAGTGTGTTAATATTAATCTGTGTACTCTGTCAGTGTGTTAATATTACTGAGGACAGTGGGGGTGTTTTACACTTCACAGGGTGTATCTGACTGTGGGTCATGATATACACAGTGTGTCAGTGAGTGTGTTAATATTAATCTGTGTTCTCTGTCAGTGTGTTAATATTCCTGAGGACAGTAGGGGTGTTTTACACTTCACAGGGTGTATCTGACTGTGGGTCATGATATACACAGTGTGTCAGTGAGTGTGTTAATATTAATCTGTGTTCTCTGTCAGTGTGTTAATATTACTGAGGACAGTGGGGGTGTTTTACACTTCACAGGGTGTATCTGACTGTGGGTCATGATGTCACAGTGTGTCAGTGAGTGTGTTAATATTAATCTGTGTACTCTGTCAGTGTGTTAATATTACTGAGGACAGTGGGGGTGTTTTACACTTCACAGGGTGTATCTGACTGTGGGTCATGATATACACAGTGTGTCAGTGAGTGTGTTAATATTAATCTGTGTTCTCTGTCAGTGTGTTAATATTCCTGAGGACAGTAGGGGTGTTTTACACTTCAGAGGGTGTATCTGACTGTGGGTCATGATATACACAGTGTGTCAGTGAGTGTGTGAATATTAATCTGTGTTCTCTGTCAGGTGTTAATATTACCGAGGACAGTGGGGTGTTTTACACTTCACAGGGTGTATCTGACTGTGGGTCATGATGTACACAGTGTGTCAGTGAGTGTGTTAATATTAATCTGTGTTCTCTGTCAATGTGTTAATATTACTGAGGACAGTGGGATGTTTTACACTTCACAGGGTTTATCTGACTGTGGGTCATGATGTACACAGTGTGTCAGTGAGTGTGTTAATATTAATCTGTGTTCTCTGTCAATGTGTTAATATTCCTGAGGACAGTGGGGGTGTTTTACACTTCACAGGGTGTATCTGACAGTGGGTCATGATGTACACAGTGTGTCAGTGAGTGTGTTAATATTAATCTGTGTTCTCTGTCAGTGTGTTAATATTCCTGAGGACAGTGGGGGTGTTTTACACTTCACAGGGTTTATCTGACTGTGGGTCATGATATACACAGTGTGTCAGTGAGTGTGTTAATATTAATCTGTGTTCTCTGTCAGTGTGTTACTATTCCTGAGGACAGTGGGGGTGTTTTACACTTCACAGGGTTTATCTGACTGTGGGTCATGATATACACAGTGTGTCAGTGAGTGTGTTAATATTAATCTGTGTTCTCTGTCAGTGTGTTAATATTCCTGAGGACAGTGGGGGTGTTTTACACTTCACAGGGTGTATCTAACTGTGGGTCATGATATACACAGTGTGTCAGTGAGTGTGTTAATATTAATCTGTGTTCTCTGTCAGTGTGTTAATATTACTGAGGACAGTGGGGGTGTTTTACACTTCACAGGGTGTATCTGACTGTGGGTCATGATATACACAGTGTGTCAGTGAGTGTGTCAATATTAATCTGTGTTCTCTGTCAGTGTGTTAATATTACTGAGGACAGTGGGGGTGTTTTACACTTCACAGGGTGTATCTGACTGTGGGTCATGATATACACAGTGTGTCAGTGAGTGTGTCAATATTAATCTGTGTTCTCTGTCAGTGTGTTAATATTACTGAGGACAGTGGGGGTGTTTTACACTTCACAGGGTGTATCTGACTGTGGGTCATGATATACACAGTGTGTCAGTGAATGTGTTAATATTAATCTGTGTTCTCTATCAGTGTGTTAATATTCCTGAGGACAGTGGGGGTGTTTTACACTTCACAGGGTGTATCTGACTGTGGGTCATGATATACACAGTGTGTCAGTGAGTGTGTTAATATTAATCTGTGTTCTCTGTCAGTGTGCTAATATTACTGAGGACAGTGGGAATGTTTTACACTTCACAGGGTGTATCTGACTGTGGGTCATGATATACACAGTGTGTCAGTGAGTGTGTTAATATTAATCTGTGTTCTCTGTCAGTGTGTTAATATTACTGAGGATAGTGGGGGTGTTTTACACTTCACAGGGTGTATCTGACTGTGGGTCATGATATACACAGTGTGTCAGTGAGTGTGTTAATATTAATCTGTGTTCTCTGTCAGGTGTTAATATTACTGAGGACAGTGGGGGTGTTTTACACTTCGCAGGGTGCATCTGACTGTGGGTCATGATATACACAGTGTGTCAGTGAGTGTGTTAATATTAATCTGTGTTCTCTGTCAGTGTGTTAATATTACTGAGGACAGTGGGGGTGTTCTACACTTCACAGGGTTTATTTGACTGTGGGTCATGATGTACACAGTGTGTCAGTGAGTGTGTTAATATTAATCTGTGTTCTCTGTCAGTGTGTTAATATTACTGAGGACAGTGGGGATGTTTTACACTTCACAGGGTGTATCTGACTGTGGGTCATGATATACACAGTGTGTCAGTGAGTGTGTTAATATTAATCTGTGTTCTCTGTCAGTGTGTTAATATTACTGAGGACAGTGGGGGTGTTTTACACTTCACAGGGTGTATCTGACTGTGGGTCATGATATACACAGTGTGTCAGTGAGTGTGTTAATATTAATCTGTGTTCTCTGTCAGTGTGTTAATATTACTGAGGACAGTGGGGGTGTTTTACACTTCACAGGGTGTATCTGACTGTGGGTCATGATATACACAGTGTGTCAGTGAGTGTGTTAATATTAATCTGCGTTCTCTGTCAGTGTGTTAATATTACTGAGGACAGTGGGGATGTTTTACACTTCACAGGGTGTATCTGACTGTGGGTCATGATATACACAGTGTGTCAGTGAGTGTGTTAATATTAATCTGTGTTCTCTGTCAGTGTGTTAATATTACTGAGGACAGTGGGGGTGTTTTACACTTCACCGGGTGTATCTGACTGTGGGTCATGATATACACAGTGTGTCAGTGAGTGTGTTAATATTAATCTGTGTTCTCTGTCAGTGTGTTAATATTGCTGAGGACAGTGGGGATGTTTTACACTTCACAGGGTGTATCTGACTGTGGGTCATGATATACACAGTGTGTCAGTGAGTGTGTTAATATTAATCTGTGTTCTCTGTCAGTGTGTTAATATTCCTGAGGACAGTGGGGGTGTTTTACACTTCACAGGGTGTATCTGACTCTGGGTCATGATATACACAGTGTGTCGGTGAGTGTGTTAATATTAATCTGTGTTCTCTGTCAGTGTGTTAATATTCCTGAGGACAGTGGGGGTGTTTTACACTTCACAGGGTGTATCTGACTGTGGGTCATGATATACACAGTGTGTCGGTGAGTGTGTTAATATTAATCTGTGTTCTCTGTCAGTGTGTTAATATTCCTGAGGACAGTGGGGGTGTTTTACACTTCACAGGGTGTATCTGACTGTGGGTCATGATATACACAGTGTGTCAGTGAGTGTGTTAATATTAATCTGTGTTCTCTGTCAGTGTGTTAATATTGCTGAGGACATTGGGGGTGTTTTACACTTCACAGGGTTTATCTGACTGTGGGTCATGATGTACACAGTGTGTCAGTGAGTGTGTTAATATTAATCTGTGTTCTCTGTCAGTGTGTTAATATTCCTGAGGACAGTGGGGGTGTTTTACACTTCACAGGGTGTATCTGACTGTGGGTCATGATATACACAGTGTGTCAGTGAGTGTGTTAATATTAATCTGTGTTCTCTGTCAGGTGTTAATATTACTGAGGACAGTGGGGGTGTTTTACACTTCACAGGGTGTATCTGACTGTGGGTCATGATATACACAGTGTGTCAGTGAGTGTGTTAATATTAATCTGTGTTCTCTGTCAGTGTGTTAATATTACTGAGGACAGTGGGGGTGTTTTACACTTCACCGGGTGTATCTGACTGTGGGTCATGATATACACAGTGTGTCAGTGAGTGTGTTAATATTAATCTGTGTTCTCTGTCAGTGTGTTAATATTCCTGAGGACAGTGGGGGTGTTTTACACTTCACAGGGTGTATCTGACTGTGGGTCATGATATACACAGTGTGTCAGTGAGTGTGTTAATATTAATCTGTGTTCTCTGTCAGTGTGTTAATATTCCTGAGGACAGTGGGGGTGTTTTACACTTCACAGGGTGTATCTGACTGTGGGTCATGATGTACACAGTGTGTCAGTGAGTGTGTTAATATTAATCTGTGTTCTCTGTCAGTGTGTTAATATTACTGAGGACAGTGGGGGTGTTTTACACTTCACAGGGTGTATCTGACTGTGGGTCATGATATACACAGTGTGTCGGTGAGTGTGTTAATATTAATCTGTGTTCTCTGTCAGTGTGTTAATATTCCTGAGGACAGTGGGGGTGTTTTACACTTCACAGGGTGTATCTGACTGTGGGTCATGATGTCACAGTGTGTCAGTGAGTGTGTTAATATTAATCTGTGTACTCTGTCAGTGTGTTAATATTACTGAGGACAGTGGGGGTGTTTTACACTTCACAGGGTGTATCTGACTGTGGGTCATGATATACACAGTGTGTCAGTGAGTGTGTTAATATTAATCTGTGTTCTCTGTCAGTGTGTTAATATTCCTGAGGACAGTGGGGGTGTTTTACACTTCACAGGGTGTATCTGACTGTGGGTCATGATATACACAGTGTGTCAGTGAGTGTGTTAATATTAATCTGTGTTCTCTGTCAGGTGTTAATATTACCGAGGACAGTGGGGGTGTTTTACACTTCACAGGGTGTATCTGACTGTGGGTCATGATGTACACAGTGTGTCAGTGAGTGTGTTAATATTAATCTGTGTACTCTGTCAGTGTGTTAATATTACTGAGGACAGTGGGGGTGTTTTACACTTCACAGGGTGTATCTGACTGTGGGTCATGATATACACAGTGTGTCAGTGAGTGTGTTAATATTAATCTGTGTTCTCTGTCAGTGTGTTAATATTACTGAGGACAGTGGGGATGTTTTACACTTCACAGGGTGTATCTGACTGTGGGTCATGATATACACAGTGTGTCAGTGAGTGTGTTAATATTAATCTGTGTTCTCTGTCAGTGTGTTAATATTACCGAGGACAGTGGGGGTGTTTTACACTTCACAGGGTGTATCTGACTGTGGGTCATGATGTACACAGTGTGTCAGTGAGTGTGTTAATATTAATCTGTGTACTCTGTCAGTGTGTTAATATTACTGAGGACAGTGGGGGTGTTTTACACTTCACAGGGTGTATCTGACTGTGGGTCATGATATACACAGTGTGTCAGTGAGTGTGTTAATATTAATCTGTGTTCTCTGTCAGTGTGTTAATATTACTGAGGACAGTGGGGATGTTTTACACTTCACAGGGTGTATCTGACTGTGGGTCATGATATACACAGTGTGTCAGTGAGTGTGTTAATATTAATCTGTGTTCTCTGTCAGTGTGTTAATATTACTGAGGACAGTGGGGGTGTTTTACACTTCACAGGGTGTATCTGACTGTGGGTCATGATATACACAGTGTGTCAGTGAGTGTGTTAATATTAATCTGTGTTCTCTGTCAGTGTGTTAATATTACTGAGGACAGTGGGGGTGTTTTACACTTCACAGGGTGTATCTGACTGTGGGTCATGATGTCACAGTGTGTCAGTGAGTGTGTTAATATTAATCTGTGTACTCTGTCAGTGTGTTAATATTACTGAGGACAGTGGGGGTGTTTTACACTTCACAGGGTGTATCTGACTGTGGGTCATGATATACACAGTGTGTCAGTGAGTGTGTTAATATTAATCTGTGTTCTCTGTCAGTGTGTTAATATTCCTGAGGACAGTAGGGGTGTTTTACACTTCAGAGGGTGTATCTGACTGTGGGTCATGATATACACAGTGTGTCAGTGAGTGTGTTAATATTAATCTGTGTTCTCTGTCAGGTGTTAATATTACCGAGGACAGTGGGGTGTTTTACACTTCACAGGGTGTATCTGACTGTGGGTCATGATGTACACAGTGTGTCAGTCAGTGTGTTAATATTAATCTGTGTTCTCTGTCAATGTGTTAATATTACTGAGGACAGTGGGATGTTTTACACTTCACAGGGTTTATCT
Source organism: Heterodontus francisci (assembly GCF_036365525.1). NCBI lineage: Eukaryota > Metazoa > Chordata > Chondrichthyes > Heterodontiformes > Heterodontidae > Heterodontus > Heterodontus francisci. Next base: position 628,554 of record NW_027141695.1, read on the forward strand.
GACTGTGGGTCATGATGTACACAGTGTGTCAGTGAGTGTGTTAATATTAATCTGTGTTCTCTGTCAATGTGTTAATATTCCTGAGGACAGTGGGGGTGTTTTACACTTCACAGGGTGTATCTGACAGTGGGTCATGATGTACACAGTGTGTCAGTGAGTGTGTTAATATTAATCTGTGTTCTCTGTCAGTGTGTTAATATTCCTGAGGACAGTGGGGGTGTTTTACACTTCACAGGGTTTATCTGACTGTGGGTCATGATATACACAGTGTGTCAGTGAGTGTGTTAATATTAATCTGTGTTCTCTGTCAGTGTGTTACTATTCCTGAGGACAGTGGGGGTGTTTTACACTTCACAGGGTTTATCTGACTGTGGGTCATGATATACACAGTGTGTCAGTGAGTGTGTTAATATTAATCTGTGTTCTCTGTCAGTGTGTTAATATTCCTGAGGACAGTGGGGGTGTTTTACACTTCACAGGGTGTATCTAACTGTGGGTCATGATATACACAGTGTGTAAGTGAGTGTGTTAATATTAATCTGTGTTCTCTGTCAGTGTGTTAATATTACTGAGGACAGTGGGGGTGTTTTACACTTCACAGGGTGTATCTGACTGTGGGTCATGATATACACAGTGTGTCAGTGAGTGTGTTAATATTAATCTGTGTTCTCTGTCAGTGTGTTAATATTCCTGAGGACAGTGGGGGTGTTTTACACTTCACAGGGTGTATCTAACTGTGGGTCATGATATACACAGTGTGTCAGTGAGTGTGGTAATATTAATCTGTGTTCTCTGTCAGTGTGTTAATATTCCTGAGGACAGTGGGGGTGTTTTACACTTCACAGGGTGTATCTAACTGTGGGTCATGATATACACAGTGTGTCAGTGAGTGTGTTAATATTAATCTGTGTTCTCTGTCAGTGTGTTAATATTACTGAGGACAGTGGGGGTGTTTTACACTTCACAGGGTGTATCTGACTGTGGGTCATGATATACACAGTGTGTCAGTGAGTGTGTTAATATTAATCTGTGTTCTCTGTCAGTGTGTTAATATTCCTGAGGACAGTGGGGGTGTTTTACACTTCACAGGGTGTATCTAACTGTGGGTCATGATATACACAGTGTGTCAGTGAGTGTGTTAATATTAATCTGTGTTCTCTGTCAGTGTGTTAATATTACTGAGGACAGTGGGGGTGTTTTACACTTCACAGGGTGTATCTGACTATGGGTCATGATATACACAGTGTGTCAGTGAGTGTGTCAATATTAATCTGTGTTCTCTGTCAGTGTGTTAATATTCCTGAGGACAGTGGGGGTGTTTTACACTTCACAGGGTTTATCTGACTGTGGGTCATGATATACACAGTGTGTCAGTGAGTGTGTCAATATTAATCTGTGTTCTCTGTCAGTGTGTTAATATTACTGAGGACAGTGGGGGTGTTTTACACTTCACAGGGTGTATCTGACTGTGGGTCATGATATACACAGTGTGTCAGTGAATGTGTTAATATTAATCTGTGTTCTCTATCAGTGTGTTAATATTCCTGAGGACAGTGGGGGTGTTTTACACTTCACAGGGTGTATCTGACTGTGGGTCATGATATACACAGTGTGTCAGTGAGTGTGTTAATATTAATCTGTGTTCTCTGTCAGTGTGCTAATATTACTGAGGACAGTGGGAATGTTTTACACTTCACAGGGTGTATCTGACTGTGGGTCATGATATACACAGTGTGTCAGTGAGTGTGTTAATATTAATCTGTGTTCTCTGTCAGTGTGTTAATATTACTGAGGATAGTGGGGGTGTTTTACACTTCACAGGGTGTATCTGACTGTGGGTCATGATATACACAGTGTGTCAGTGAGTGTGTTAATATTAATCTGTGTTCTCTGTCAGTGTGTTAATATTACTGAGGACAGCGGGGGTGTTTTACACTTCACAGGGTGTATCTGACTCTGGGTCATGATATACACAGTGTGTCAGTGAGTGTGTTAATATTAATCTGTGTTCTCTGTCAGTGTGTTAATATTCCTGAGGACAGTGGGGATGTTTTACACTTCACAGGGTGCATCTGACTGTGGATCATGATATACACAGTGTGTCAGTGAGAGTGTTAATATTAATCTGTGTTCTCTGTCAGTGTGTTAATATTACTGAGGACAGTGGGGGTGTTTTACACTTCACCGGGTGTATCTGACTGTGGGTCATGATATACACAGTGTGTCAGTGAGTGTGTTAATATTAATCTGTGTTCTCTGTCAGGTGTTAATATTACTGAGGACAGTGGGGGTGTTTTACACTTCGCAGGGTGCATCTGACTGTGGGTCATGATATACACAGTGTGTCAGTGAGTGTGTTAATATTAATCTGTGTTCTCTGTCAGTGTGTTAATATTACTGAGGACAGTGGGGGTGTTTTACACTTCACAGGGTGTATCTGACTGTGGGTCATGATATACACAGTGTGTCAGTGAGTGTGTTAATATTAATCTGCGTTCTCTGTCAGTGTGTTAATATTACTGAGGACAGTGGGGATGTTTTACACTTCACAGGGTGTATCTGACTGTGGGTCATGATATACACAGTGTGTCAGTGAGTGTGTTAATATTAATCTGTGTTCTCTGTCAGTGTGTTAATATTACTGAGGACAGTGGGAGTGTTTTACACTTCACCGGGTGTATCTGACTGTGGGTCATGATATACACAGTGTGTCAGTGAGTGTGTTAATATTAATCTGTGTTCTCTGTCAGTGTGTTAATATTACTGAGGACAGTGGGGATGTTTTACACTTCACAGGGTGTATCTGACTGTGGGTCATGATATACACAGTGTGTCAGTGAGTGTGTTAATATTAATCTGTGTTCTCTGTCAGTGTGTTAATATTCCTGAGGACAGTGGGGGTGTTTTACACTTCACAGGGTGTATCTGACTCTGGGTCATGATATACACAGTGTGTCGGTGAGTGTGTTAATATTAATCTGTGTTCTCTGTCAGTGTGTTAATATTCCTGAGGACAGTGGGGGTGTTTTACACTTCACAGGGTGTATCTGACTGTGGGTCATGATATACACAGTGTGTCGGTGAGTGTGTTAATATTAATCTGTGTTCTCTGTCAGTGTGTTAATATTCCTGAGGACAGTGGGGGTGTTTTACACTTCACAGGGTGTATCTGACTGTGGGTCATGATATACACAGTGTGTCAGTGAGTGTGTTAATATTAATCTGTGTTCTCTGTCAGTGTGTTAATATTGCTGAGGACATTGGGGGTGTTTTACACTTCACAGGGTTTATCTGACTGTGGGTCATGATGTACACAGTGTGTCAGTGAGTGTGTTAATATTAATCTGTGTTCTCTGTCAGTGTGTTAATATTCCTGAGGACAGTGGGGGTGTTTTACACTTCACAGGGTGTATCTGACTGTGGGTCATGATATACACAGTGTGTCAGTGAGTGTGTTAATATTAATCTGTGTTCTCTGTCAGTGTGTTAATATTACTGAGGACAGTGGGGGTGTTTTACACTTCACAGGGTTTATCTGACTGTGGGTCATGATATACACAGTGTGTCAGTGAGTGTGTTAATATTAATCTGTGTTCTCTGTCAGTGTGTTAATATTACTGAGGACAGTGGGGGTGTTTTACACTTCACCGGGTGTATCTGACTGTGGGTCATGATATACACAGTGTGTCAGTGAGTGTGTTAATATTAATCTGTGTTCTCTGTCAGTGTGTTAATATTCCTGAGGACAGTGGGGGTGTTTTACACTTCACAGGGTGTATCTGACTGTGGGTCATGATATACACAGTGTGTCAGTGAGTGTGTTAATATTAATCTGTGTTCTCTGTCAGTGTGTTAATATTCCTGAGGACAGTGGGGGTGTTTTACACTTCACAGGGTGTATCTGACTGTGGGTCATGATGTACACAGTGTGTCAGTGAGTGTGTTAATATTAATCTGTGTTCTCTGTCAGTGTGTTAATATTACTGAGGACAGTGGGGGTGTTTTACACTTCACAGGGTGTATCTGACTGTGGGTCATGATGTACACAGTGTGTCAGTGAGTGTGTTAATATTAATCTGTGTTCTCTGTCAGTGTGTTAATATTACTGAGGACAGTGGGGGTGTTTTACACTTCACCGGGTGTATCTGACTGTGGGTCATGATATACACAGTGTGTCAGTGAGTGTGTTAATATTAATCTGTGTTCTCTGTCAGTGTGTTAATATTCCTGAGGACAGTGGGGGTGTTTTACACTTCACAGGGTGTATCTGACTGTGGGTCATGATATACACAGTGTGTCAGTGAGTGTGTTAATATTAATCTGTGTTCTCTGTCAGTGTGTTAATATTGCTGAGGACAGTGGGGGTGTTTTACACTTCACAGGGTGTATCTGACTGTGGGTCATGATATGCACAGTGTGTCAGTGAGTGTGTTAATATTAATCTGTGTTCTCTGTCAGTGTGATAATATTGCTGAGGACAGTGGGGGTGTTTTATACTTCACAGGGTGTATCTGACTGTGGGTCATGATATACACAGTGTGTCAGTGAGTGTGTTAATATTAATCTGTGTTCTCTGTCAGTGTGATAATATTACAGAGGACAGTGGGGGTGTTTTACACTTCACAGGGTGTATCTGACTGTTGGTCATGATGTACACAGTGTGTCAGTGAGTGTGTTAATATTAATCTGTGTTCTCTGTCAGTGTGTTAATATTACTGAGGACAGTGGGGATGTTTTACACTTCACAGGGTGTATCTGACTGTGGGTCATGATATACACAGTGTGTCAGTGAGTGTGTTAATATTAATCTGTGTTCTCTGTCAGTGTGTTCATATTCCTGAGGACAGTGGGGGTGTTTTACACTTCACAGGGTTTATCTGACTGTGGGTCATGATACACACAGTGTGTCAGTGAGTGTGTTAATATTAATCTGTGTTCTCTGTCAGTGTGTTAATATTCCTGAGGACAGTGGGGGTGTTTTACACTTCACAGGGTGTATCTGACAGTGGGTCATGATATACACAGTGTGTCAGTGAGTGTGTTAATATTAATCTGTGTTCTCTGTCAGTGTGTTAATATTACTGAGGACAGTGGGGGTGTTTTACACTTCACAGGGTGTATCTGACTGTGGGTCATGATATACACAGTGTGTCAGTGAGTGTGTTAATATTAATCTGTGTTCTCTGTCAGTGTGCTAATATTACTGAGGACAGTGGGAATGTTTTACACTTCACAGGGTGTATCTGACTGTGGGTCATGATATACACAGTGTGTCAGTGAGTGTGTTAATATTAATCTGTGTTCTCTGTCAGTGTGTTAATATTACTGAGGACAGTGGGGGTGTTTTACACTTCACAGGGTGTATCTGACTGTGGGTCATGATATACACAGTGTGTCAGTGAGTGTGTTAATATTAATCTGTGTTCTCTGTCAGGTGTTAATATTACTGAGGACAGTGGGGGTGTTTTACACTTCACAGGGTGTATCTGACTGTGGGTCATGATATACACAGTGTGTCAGTGAGTGTGTTAATATTAATCTGTGTTCTCTGTCAGTGTGTTAATATTGCTGAGGACAGTGGGGGTGTTTTACACTTCACAGGGTGTATCTGACTGTGGGTCATGATATACACAGTGTGTCAGTGAGTGTGTTAATATTAATCTGTGTTCTCTGTCAGTGTGTTAATATTACTGAGGACAGTGGGGATGTTTTACACTTCACAGGGTGTATCTGACTGTGGGTCATGATATACACAGTGTGTCAGTGAGTGTGTTAATATTAATCTGTGTTCTCTGTCAGTGTGTTAATATTACTGAGGACAGTGGGGGTGTTTTACACTTCACAGGGTGTATCTGACTGTGGGTCATGATATACACAGTGTGTCAGTGAGTGTGTTAATATTAATCTGTGTTCTCTGTCAGTGTGTTAATATTCCCGAGGACAGTGGGGGTGTTTTACACTTCACAGGGTGTATCTGACTGTGGGTCATGATATACACAGTGTGTCAGTGAGTGTGTTAATATTAATCTGTGTTCTCTGTCAGTGTGTTAATATTACTGAGGACAGTGGGGGTGTTTTACACTTCACCGGGTGTATCTGACTGTGGGTCATGATATACACAGTGTGTCAGTGAGTGTGTTAATATTAATCTGTGTTCTCTGTCGGTGTGTTAATATTACTGAGGACAGTGGGGATGTTTTACACTTCACAGGGTGTATCTGACTGTGGGTCATGATATACACAGTGTGTCAGTGAGTGTGTTAATATTAATCTGTGTTCTCTGTCAGTGTGTTAATATTACTGAGGACAGTGGGGATGTTTTACACTTCACAGGGTTTATCTGACTGTGGGTCATGATGTACACAGTGTGTCAGTGAGTGTGTTAATATTAATCTGTGTTCTCTGTCAGGTGTTAATATTACTGAGGACAGTGGGGGTGTTTTACACTTCACAGGGTGTATCTGACTGTGGGTCATGATATACACAGTGTGTCAGTGAGTGTGTTAATATTAATCTGTGTTCTCTGTCAGGTGTTAATATTACTGAGGACAGTGGGGGTGTTTTACACTTCACAGGGTGTATCTGACTGTGGGTCATGATATACACAGTGTGTCAGTGAGTGTGTTAATATTAATCTGTGTTCTCTGTCAGGTGTTATTATTACTGAGGACAGTGGGGGTGTTTTACACTTCACAGGGTGTATCTGACTGTGGGTCATGATATACACAGTGTGTCAGTCAGTGTGTTAATATTAATCTGTGTACTCTGTCAGTGTGTAAATATTACTGAGGACAGTGGGGGTGTTTTACACTTCACAGGGTGTATCTGACTGTGGGTCATGATATACACAGTGTGTCAGTGAGTGTGTTAATATTAATCTGTGTTCTCTGTCAGGTGTTAATATTACTGAGGACAGTGGGGGTGTTTTACACTTCACAGGGTGTATCTGACTGTGGGTCATGTTATACACAGTGTGTCAGTGAGTGTGTTAATATTAATCTGTGTTCTCTGTCAGTGTGTTAATATTACTGAGGACAGTGGGGGTGTTTTACACTTCACAGGGTGTATCTGACTGTGGGTCATGATGAACACAGTGTGTCAGTGAGTGTGTTAATATTAATCTGTGTTCTCTGTCAGTGTGTTAATATTCCTGAGGACAGTGGGGGTGTTTTACACTTCACAGGGTGTATCTGACTGTGGGTCATGATATACACAGTGTGTCAGTGAGTGTGTTAATATTAATCTGTGTTCTCTGTCAGTGTGTTAATAATACTGAGGACAGTGGGGGTGTTTTACACTTCACAGGGTGTATCTGACTGTGGGTCATGATATACAGAGTGTGTCAGTGAGTGTGTTAATATTAATCTGTGTTCTCTGTCAGTGTGTTAATATTACTGAGGACAGTGGGGGTGTTTTACACTTCACAGGGTGTATCTGACTGTGGGTCATGATATACACAGTGTGTCAGTGAGTGTGTTAATATTAATCTGTGTTCTCTGTCAGGTGTTAATATTACTGAGGACAGTGGGGGTGTTTTACACTTCACAGGGTGTATCTGACTGTGGGTCATGATATACACAGTGTGTCAGTCAGTGTGTTAATATTAATCTGTGTACTCTGTCAGTGTGTAAATATTACTGAGGACAGTGGGGGTGTTTTACACTTCACAGGGTGTATCTGACTGTGGGTCATGATATACACAGTGTGTCAGTGAGTGTGTTAATATTAATCTGTGTTCTCTGTCAGGTGTTAATATTACTGAGGACAGTGGGGGTGTTTTACACTTCACAGGGTGTATCTGACTGTGGGTCATGTTATACACAGTGTGTCAGTGAGTGTGTTAATATTAATCTGTGTTCTCTGTCAGTGTGTTAATATTACTGAGGACAGTGGGGGTGTTTTACACTTCACAGGGTGTATCTGACTGTGGGTCATGATGAACACAGTGTGTCAGTGAGTGTGTTAATATTAATCTGTGTTCTCTGTCAGTGTGTTAATATTCCTGAGGACAGTGGGGGTGTTTTACACTTCACAGGGTGTATCTGACTGTGGGTCATGATATACACAGTGTGTCAGTGAGTGTGTTAATATTAATCTGTGTTCTCTGTCAGTGTGTTAATAATACTGAGGACAGTGGGGGTGTTTTACACTTCACAGGGTGTATCTGACTGTGGGTCATGATATACAGAGTGTGTCAGTGAGTGTGTTAATATTAATCTGTGTTCTCTGTCAGTGTGTTAATATTCCTGAGGACAGTAGGGGTGTTTTACACTTCACAGGGTGTATCTGACTGTGGGTCATGATATACACAGTGTGTCAGTGAGTGTGTTAATATTAATCTGTGTTCTCTGTCAGTGTGTTAATATTCCTGAGGACAGTGGGGGTGTTTTACACTTCACAGGGTGTATCTGACTGTGGGTCATGATATACACAGTGTGTCAGTGAGTGTGTTAATATTAATCTGTGTTCTCTGTCAGTGTGTTAATATTCCTGAGGACAGTGGGGGTGTTTTACACTTCACAGGGTGTATCTGACTGTGGGTCATGATATACATAGTGTGTCAGTGAGTGTGTTAATATTAATCTGTGTTCTCTGTCAGTGTGTTAATATTCCTGAGGACAGTGGGGATGTTTTACACTTCACAGGGTGTATCTGACTCTGGGTCATGATATACACAGTGTGTCAGTGAGTGTGTTAATATTAATCTGTGTTCTCTGTCAGTGTGTTAATATTCCTGAGGACAGTGGGGATGTTTTACACTTCACAGGGTGTATCTGACTGTGGGTCATGATGTACACAGTGTGTCAGTGAGTGTGTTAATATTAATCTGAGTTCTCTGTCAGTGTGTTAATATTGCTGAGGACAGTGGGGGTGTTTTACACTTCACAGGGTGTATCTGACTGTGGGTCATGATATACACAGTGTGTCAGTGAGTGTGTTAATATTAATCTGTGTTCTCTGTCAGTGTGTTAATATTACAGAGGACAGTGGGGGTGTTTTACACTTCACAGGGTGTATCTGACTGTTGGTCATGATGTACACAGTGTGTCAGTGAGTGTGTTAATATTAATCTGTGTTCTCTGTCAGTGTGTTAATATTACTGAGGACAGTGGGGATGTTTTACACTTCACAGGGTGTATCTGACTGTGGGTCATGATATACACAGTGTGTCAGTGAGTGTGTTAATATTAATCTGTGTTCTCTGTCAGTGTGTTCATATTCCTGAGGACAGTGGGGGTGTTTTACACTTCACAGGGTTTATCTGACTGTGGGTCATGATACACACAGTGTGTCAGTGAGTGTGTTAATATTAATCTGTGTTCTCTGTCAGTGTGTTAATATTCCTGAGGACAGTGGGGGTGTTTTACACTTCACAGGGTGTATCTGACTGTGGGTCATGATATACACAGTGTGTCAGTGAGTGTGTTAATATTAATCTGTGTTCTCTGTCAGTGTGTTAATATTACTGAGGACAGTGGGGGTGTTTTACACTTCACAGGGTGTATCTGACTCTGGGTCATGATGTACACAGTGTGTCAGTGAGTGTGTTAATATTAATCTGTGTTCTCTGTCAGTGTGTTAATATTCCTGAGGACAGTGGGGGTGTTTTACACTTCACAGGGTGCATCTGACTGTGGGTCATGATATACACAGTGTGTCAGTGAGTGTGTTAATATTAATCTGTGTTCTCTGTCAGTGTGTTAATATTCCTGAGGACAGTGGGGGTGTTTTACACTTCACAGGGTGTATCTGACTGTGGGTCATGATATACACAGTGTGTCAGTGAGTGTGTTAATATTAATCTGTGTTCTCTGTCAGTGTGTTAATATTACTGAGGACAGTGGGGGTGTTTTACACTTCACAGGGTTTATCTGACTGTGGGTCATGATATACTCAGTGTGTCAGTGAGTGTGTTAATATTAATCTGTGTTCTCTGTCAGTGTGTTAATATTACTGAGGACAGTGGGGGTGTTTTACACTTCACAGAGTGTATCTGACTGTGGGTCATGATATACACAGTGTGTCAGTGAGTGTGTTAATATTAATCTGTGTTCTCTGTCAGGTGTTAATATTACTGAGGGCAGTGGGGGTGTTTTACACTTCACAGGGTGTATCTAACTGTGGGTCATGATGTACACAGTGTGTCAGTGAGTGTGTTAATATTAATCTGTGTTCTCTGTCAATGTGTTAATATTACTGAGGACAGTGGGATGTTTTACACTTCACAGGGTTTATCTGACTGTGGGTCATGATGTACACAGTGTGTCATTGAGTGTGTTAATATTAATCTGTGTTCTCTGTCAGTGTGTTAATATTCCTGAGGACAGTGGGGGTGTTTTACACTTCACAGGGTGTATCTGACTGTGGGTCATGATATACACAGTGTGTCAGTGAGTGTGTTAATATTAATCTGTGTTCTCTGTCAGTGTGTTAATATTACTGAGGACAGTGGGGGTGTTTTACACTTCACAGGGTGTATCTGACTGTGGGTCATGATATACACAGTGTGTCAGTGAGAGTGTTAATATTAATCTGTGTTCTCTGTCAGTGTGTTAATATTCCTGAGGACAGTGGGGTGTTTTACACTTCAGAGGGTGTATCTGATTGTGGGTCATGATGTACACAGTGTGTCAGTGAGTGTGTTAATATTAATCTGTGTTCTCTGTCAGTGTGTTAATATTACTGAGGACTTTGGGGGTGTTTTACACTTCACAGGGTTTATCTGACTGTGGGTCATGATATACACAGTGTGTCAGTGAGTGTGTTAATATTAATCTGTGTTCTCTGTCAGTGTGTTAATATTCCTGAGGACAGTGGGGGTGTTTTACACTTCACAGGGTGTATCTGACTATGGGTCATGATGTACAAAGTGTGTCAGTGAGTGTGTTAATATTAATCTGTGTTCTCTGTCAGTGTGTTAATATTACTGAGGACAGTGGGGATGTTTTACACTTCACAGGGTGTATCTGACTGTGGGTCATGATTTACACAGTGTTTCAGTGAGTGTGTTAATATTAATATGTGTTCTCTGTCAGTGTGTTAATATTACTGAGGACAGTGGGGGTGTTTTACACTTCACAGGGTGTATCTGACTGTGGGTCATGATATACACAGTGTGTCAGTGAGTGTGTTAATATTAATCTGTGTTCTCTGTCAGTGTGTTAATATTACTGAGGACAGTGGGGGTGTTTTACACTTCACAGGGTGTAACTGACTGTGGGTCATGATATACACAGTGTGTCAGTGAGTGTGTTAATATTAATCTGTGTTCTCTGTCAGTGTGTTAATATTCCTGAGGACAGTGGGGGTGTTTTACACTTCACAGGGTGTAACTGACTGTGGGTCATGATATACACAGTGTGTCAGTGAGTGTGTTAATATTAATCTGTGTTCTCTGTCAGTGTGTTAATATTACTGAGGACAGTGGGGATGTTTTACTCTTCACAGGGTGTATCTGACTGTGGGTCATGATATAGACAGTGTGTCAGTGAGTGTGTTAATATTAATCTGTGTTCTCTGTCAGTGTGTTAATATTACTGAGGACAGTGGGGGTGTTTTACACTTCACCGGGTCTATCTGACTGTGGGTCATGATGTACACAGTGTGTCAGTGAGTGTGTTAATATTAATCTGTGTTCTCTGTCAGTGTGTTAATATTACTGAGGACAGTGGGGATGTTTTACACTTCACAGGGTGTATCTGACTGTGGGTCATGATATACACAGTGTGTCAGTGAGTGTGTTAATATTAATCTGTGTTCTCTGTCGGTGTGTTAATATTACTGAGGACAGTGGGGATGTTTTACACTTCACAGGGTGTATCTGACTGTGGGTCATGATATACACAGTGTGTCAGTGAGTGTGTTAATATTAATCTGTGTTCTCTGTCAGTGTGTTAATATTACTGAGGACAGTGGGGATGTTTTACTCTTCACAGGGTGTATCTGACTGTGGGTCATGATATACACAGTGTGTCAGTGAGTGTGTTAATATTAATCTGTGTTCTCTGTCAGTGTGTTAATATTACTGAGGACAGTGGGGATGTTTTACACTTCACAGGGTGTATCTGACTGTGGGTCATGATGTACACAGTGTGTCAGTGAGTGTGTTAATATTAATCTGTGTTCTCTGTCAGTGTGTTAATATTCCTGAGGACAGTGGGGATGTTTTACGCTTCACAGGGTGTATCTGACTGTGGGTCATGATATACACAGTGTGTCAGTGAGTGTGTTAATATTAATCTGTGTTCTCTGTCGGTGTGTTAATATTACTGAGGACAGTGGGGATGTTTTACACTTCACAGGGTGTATCTGACTGTGGGTCATGATATACACAGTGTGTCAGTGAGTGTGTTAATATTAATCTGTGTTCTCTGTCAGTGTGTTAATATTACTGAGGACAGTGGGGATGTTTTACTCTTCACAGGGTGTATCTGACTGTGGGTCATGATATACACAGTGTGTCAGTGAGTGTGTTAATATTAATCTGTGTTCTCTGTCGGTGTGTTAATATTACTGAGGACAGTGGGGATGTTTTACACTTCACAGGGTGTATCTGACTGTGGGTCATGATATACACAGTGTGTCAGTGAGTGTGTTAATATTAATCTGTGTTCTCTGTCAGTGTGTTAATATTCCTGAGGACAGTGGGGGTGTTTTACACTTCACAGGGTGTATCTGACTGTGGGTGATGATATACACAGTGTGTCAGTGAGTGTGTTAATATTAATCTGTGTTCTCTGTCAATGTGTTAATATTACTGAGGACAGTGGGGGTGTTTTACACTTCACAGGGTGTATCTGACTGTGGGTCATGATATACACAGTGTGTCAGTGAGTGTGTTAATATTAATCTGTGTTCTCTGTCAGTGTGTTAATATTACTGAGGACAGTGGGGATGTTTTACACTTCACAGGGTGTATCTGACTCTGGGTCATGATATACACAGTGTGTCAGTGAGTGTGTTAATATTAATCTGTGTTCTCTGTCAGTGTGTTAATATTCCTGAGGACAGTGGGGGTGTTTTACACTTCACAGGGTGTATCTGACTCTGGGTCATGATGTACACAGTGTGTCAGTGAGTGTGTTAATATTAATCTGTGTTCTCTGTCAGTGTGTTAATATTCCTGAGGACAGTGGGGGTGTTTTACACTTCACAGGGTGTATCTGACTGTGGGTCATGATATACACAGTGTGTCGGTGAGTGTGTTAATATTAATCTGTGTTCTCTGTCAGTGTGTTAATATTCCTGAGGACAGTGGGGGTGTTTTACACTTCACAGGGTGTATCTGACTGTGGGTCATGATATACACAGTGTGTCAGTGAGTGTGTTAATATTAATCTGTGTTCTCTGTCAGGTGTTAATATTACTGAGGACAGTGGGGGTGTTTTACACTTCACAGGGTGTATCTGACTGTGAGTCATGATATACACAGTGTGTCAGTCAGTGTGTTAATATTAATCTGTGTACTCTGTCAGTGTGTAAATATTACTGAGGACAGTGGGGGTGTTTTACACTTCACAGGGTGTATCTGACTGTGGGTCATGATATACACAGTGTGTCAGTGAGTGTGTTAATATTAATCTGTGTTCTCTGTCAGTGTGTTAATATTGCTGAGGACAGTGGGGATGTTTTACACGTCACAGGGTGTATCTGACTGTGGGTCATGATATACACAGTGTGTCAGTGAGTGTGTTAATATTAATCTGTGTTTTCTGTCAGTGTGTTAATATTACTGAGGACAGTGGGGATGTTTTACACTTCACAGGGTGTATCTGACTGTGGGTCATGATATACACAGTGTGTCAGTGAGTGTGTTAATATTAATCTGTGTTCTCTGTCAGTGTGTTAATATTACTGAGGACAGTGGGGATGTTTTACTCTTCACAGGGTGTATCTGACTGTGGGTCATGATATACACAGTGTGTCAGTGAGTGTGTTAATATTAATCTGTGTTCTCTGTCAGTGTGTTAATATTACTGAGGACAGTGGGGGTGTTTTACACTTCACCGGGTGTATCTGACTGTGGGTCATGATATACACAGTGTGTCAGTGAGTGTGTTAATATTAATCTGTGTTCTCTGTCGGTGTGTTAATATTACTGAGGACAGTGGGGATGTTTTACACTTCACAGGGTGTATCTGACTGTGGGTCATGATATACACAGTGTGTCAGTGAGTGTGTTAATATTAATCTGTGTTCTCTGTCAGTGTGTTAATATTACTGAGGACAGTGGGGATGTTTTACACTTCACAGGGTGTATCTGACTCTGGGTCATGATATACACAGTGTGTCAGTGAGTGTGTTAATATTAATCTGTGTTCTCTGTCAGTGTGTTAATATTCCTGAGGACAGTGGGGGTGTTTTACACTTCACAGGGTGTATCTGACTCTGGGTCATGATGTACACAGTGTGTCAGTGAGTGTGTTAATATTAATCTGTGTTCTCTGTCAGTGTGTTAATATTCCTGAGGACAGTGGGGGTGTTTTACACTTCACAGGGTTTATCTGACTGTGGGTCATGATATACACAGTGTGTCGGTGAGTGTGTTAATATTAATCTGTGTTCTCTGTCAGTGTGTTAATATTCCTGAGGACAGTGGGGGTGTTTTACACTTCACAGGGTGTATCTGACTGTGGGTCATGATATACACAGTGTGTCAGTGAGTGTGTTAATATTAATCTGTGTTCTCTGTCAGGTGTTAATATTACTGAGGACAGTGGGGGTGTTTTACACTTCACAGGGTGTATCTGACTGTGGGTCATGATATACACAGTGTGTCAGTCAGTGTGTTAATATTAATCTGTGTACTCTGTCAGTGTGTAAATATTACTGAGGACAGTGGGGGTGTTTTACACTTCACAGGGTGTATCTGACTGTGGGTCATGATATACACAGTGTGTCAGTGAGTGTGTTAATATTAATCTGTGTTCTCTGTCAGGTGTTAATATTACTGAGGACAGTGGGGGTGTTTTACACTTCACAGGGTGTATCTGACTGTGGGTCATGTTATACACAGTGTGTCAGTGAGTGTGTTAATATTAATCTGTGTTCTCTGTCAGTGTGTTAATATTACTGAGGACAGTGGGGGTGTTTTACACTTCACAGGGTGTATCTGACTGTGGGTCATGATATACACAGTGTGTCAGTGAGTGTGTTAATATTAATCTGTGTTCTCTGTCAGTGTGTTAATAATACTGAGGACAGTGGGGGTGTTTTACACTTCACAGGGTGTATCTGACTGTGGATCATGATATACAGAGTGTGTCAGTGAGTGTGTTAATATTAATCTGAGTTCTCTGTCAGTGTGTTAATATTACCGAGGACAGTGGGGGTGTTTTACACATCACAGGGTGTATCTGACTGTGGGTCATGATGTACACAGTGTGTCAGTGAGTGTGTTAATATTAATCTGAGTTCTCTGTCAGTGTGTTAATATTGCTGAGGACAGTGGGGGTGTTTTACACTTCACAGGGTGTATCTGACTGTGGGTCATGATATACACAGTGTGTCAGTGAGTGTGTTAATATTAATCTGTGTTCTCTGTCAGTGTGTTAATATTACTGAGGACAGTGGGGATGTTTTACACTTCACAGGGTGTATCTGACTGTGGGTCATGATATACACAGTGTGTCAGTGAGTGTGTTAATATTAATCTGTGTTCTCTGTCAGTGTGTTAATATTCCTGAGGACAGTGGGGGTGTTTTACACTTCACAGGGTGTATCTGACTGTGGGTCATGATGTACACAGTGTGTCAGTGAGTGTGTTAATATTAATCTGTGTTCTCTGTCAGTGTGTTAATATTACTGAGGACAGTGGGGGTGTTTTACACTTCACAGGGTGTATCTGACTGTGGGTCATGATATACACAGTGTGTCAGTGAGTGTGTTAATATTAATCTGTGTTCTCTGTCAGTGTGTTAATATTACTGAGGACAGTGGGGATGTTTTACACTTCACAGGGTGTATCTGACTGTGGGTCATGATATACACAGTGTGTCAGTGAGTGTGTTAATATTAATCTGTGTTCTCTGTCAGTGTGTTAATATTACTGAGGACAGTGGGGGTGTTTTACACTTCACAGGGTGTATCTGACTGTGGGTTATGATATACACAGTGTGTCAGTGAGTGTGTTAATATTAATCTGTGTTCTCTGTCAGTGTGTTAATATTACTGAGGACAGTGGGGATGTTTTACACTTCACAGGGTGTATCTGACTGTGGGTCATGATATACACAGTGTGTCAGTGAGTGTGTTAATATTAATCTGTGTTCTCTGTCAGTGTGTTCATATTCCTGAGGACAGTGGGGGTGTTTTACACTTCACAGGGTTTATCTGACTGTGGGTCATGATACACACAGTGTGTCAGTGAGTGTGTTAATATTAATCTGTGTTCTCTGTCAGTGTGTTAATATTCCTGAGGACAGTGGGGGTGTTTTACACTTCACAGGGTGTATCTGACTGTGGGTCATGATATACACAGTGTGTCAGTGAGTGTGTTAATATTAATCTGTGTTCTCTGTCAGTGTGTTAATATTACTGAGGACAGTGGGGGTGTTTTACACTTCACAGGGTTTATCTGACTGTGGGTCATGATATACACAGTGTGTCAGTGAGTGTGTTAATATTAATCTGTGTTCTCTGTCAGTGTGTTAATATTACTGAGGACAGTGGGGGTGTTTTACACTTCACAGGGTGTATCTGACTGTGGGTCATGATGTACACAGTGTGTCAGTGAGTGTGTTAATATTAATCTGTGTTCTCTGTCAGTGTGTTAATATTACTGAGGACAGTGGGGGTGTTTTACACTTCACAGGGTGCATCTGACTGTGGGTCATGATATACACAGTGTGTCAGTGAGTGTGTTAATATTAATCTGTGTTCTCTGTCAGTGTGTTAATATTACTGAGGACAGAGGGGGTGTTTTACACTTCACAGGGTTTATCTGACTGTGGGTCATGATATACACAGTGTGTCAGTGAGTGTGTTAATATTAATCTGTGTTCTCTGTCAGTGTGTTAATATTACTGAGGACAGTGGGGGTGTTTTACACTTCACAGGGTGTATCTGACTGTGGGTCATGATGTACACAGTGTGTCAGTGAGTGTGTTAATATTAATCTGTGTTCTCTGTCAGTGTGTTAATATTCCTGAGGACAGTGGGGGTGTTTTACACTTCACAGGGTGTATCTGACTGTGGGTCATGATATACACAGTGTGTCAGTGAGTGTGTTAATATTAATCTGTGTTCTCTGTCAGTGTGTTAATATTCCTGAGGACAGTGGGGGTGTTTTACACTTCACAGGGTGTATCTGACTGTGGGTCATGATGTACACAGTGTGTCAGTGAGTGTGTTAATATTAATCTGTGTTCTCTGTCAGTGTGTTAATATTACTGAGGACAGTGGGGGTGTTTTACACTTCACAGGGTGTATCTGACTGTGGATCATGATATACACAGTGTGTCAGTGAGTGTGTTAATATTAATCTGTATTCTCTGTCAGTGTGTTAATATTCCTGAGGATAGTGGGGGTGTTTTACACTTCACAGGGTTTATCTGACTGTGGGTCATGATATACACAGTGTGTCAGTGAGTGTGTTAATATTAATCTGTGTTCTCTGTCAGTGTGTTAATATTACTGAGGACAGTGGGGGTGTTTTACACTTCACAGAGTGTATCTGACTGTGGGTCATGATATACACAGTGTGTCAGTGAGTGTGTTAATATTAATCTGTGTTCTCTGTCAGGTGTTAATATTACTGAGGGCAGTGGGGGTGTTTTACACTTCACAGGGTGTATCTAACTGTGGGTCATGATGTACACAGTGTGTCAGTGAGTGTGTTAATATTAATCTGTGTTCTCTGTCAATGTGTTAATATTACTGAGGACAGTGGGATGTTTTACACTTCACAGGGTTTATCTGACTGTGGGTCATGATGTACACAGTGTGTCAGTGAGTGTGTTAATATTAATCTGTGTTCTCTGTCAGTGTGTTAATATTACTGAGGACAGTGGGGGTGTTTTACACTTCACAGGGTGTATCTGACTGTGGGTCATGATATACACAGTGTGTCAGTGAGAGTGTTAATATTAATCTGTGTTCTCTGTCAGTGTGTTAATATTCCTGAGGACAGTGGGGTGTTTTACACTTCAGAGGGTGTATCTGATTGTGGGTCATGATGTACACAGTGTGTCAGTGAGTGTGTTAATATTAATCTGTGTTCTCTGTCAGTGTGTTAATATTACTGAGGACAGTGGGGGTGTTTTACACTTCACAGGGTTTATCTGACTGTGGGTCATGATATACACAGTGTGTCAGTGAGTGTGTTAATATTAATCTGTGTTCTCTGTCAGTGTGTTAATATTACTGAGGACAGTGGGGGTGTTTTACACTTCACAGGGTGTATCTGACTGTGGGTCATGATATACACAGTGTGTCAGTGAGTGTGTTAATATTAATCTGTGTTCTCTGTCAGTGTGTTAATATTCCTGAGGACAGTGGGGGTGTTTTACACTTCACAGGGTGTATCTGACTATGGGTCATGATGTACAAAGTGTGTCAGTGAGTGTGTTAATATTAATCTGTGTTCTCTGTCAGTGTGTTAATATTACTGAGGACAGTGGGGATGTTTTACACTTCACAGGGTGTATCTGACTGTGGGTCATGATTTACACAGTGTTTCAGTGAGTGTGTTAATATTAATCTGTGTTCTCTGTCAGTGTGTTAATATTACTGAGGACAGTGGGGGTGTTTTACACTTCACAGGGTGTATCTGACTGTGGGTCATGATATACACAGTGTGTCAGTGAGTGTGTTAATATTAATCTGTGTTCTCTGTCAGTGTGTTAATATTCCTGAGGACAGTGGGGGTGTTTTACACTTCGCAGGGTGTATCTGACTCTAAGTCATGATTTACACAGTGTGTCAGTGAGTGTGTTAATATTAATCTGTGTTCTCTGTCAGTGTGTTAATATTCCTGAGGACAGTGGGGGTGTTTTACACTTCACAGGGTGTATCTGACTGTGGGTCATGATATACACAGTGTGTCAGTGAGTGTGTTAATATTAATCTGTGTTCTCTGTCAGTGTGTTAATATTACTGAGGACAGTGGGGGTGTTTTACACTTCACAGGGTGTATCTGACTGTGGGTCATGATATACACAGTGTGTCAGTGAGTGTGTTAATATTAATCTGTGTTCTCTGTCAGTGTGTTAATATTCCTGAGGACAGTGGGGGTGTTTTACACTTCACAGGGTGTATCTGACTATGGGTCATGATGTACAAAGTGTGTCAGTGAGTGTGTTAATATTAATCTGTGTTCTCTGTCAGTGTGTTAATATTACTCAGGACAGTGGGGGTGTTTTACACTTCACAGGGTGTATCTGACTGTGAGTCATGATATACACAGTGTGTCAATGAGTGTGTTAATATTAATCTGTGTTCTCTGTCAGTGTGTTAATATTACTGAGGACAGTGGGGATGTTTTACACTTCACAGGGTGTATCTGACTGTGGGTCATGATATACACAGTGTGTCAGTGAGTGTGTTAATATTAATCTGTGTTCTCTGTCAGTGTGTTAATATTACTGAGGACAGTGGGGATGTTTTACACTTCACAGGGTGTATCGGACTGTGGGTCATGATATACACAGTGTGTCAGTGAGTGTGTTAATATTAATCTGTGTTCTCTGTCAGTGTGCTAATATTGCTGAGGACAGTGGGGGTGTTTTACACTTCACAGGGTGCATCTGACTGTGGGTCATGATATACACAGTGTGTCAGTGAGTGTGTTAATATTAATCTGTGTTCTCTGTCAGTGTGTTAATATTACTGAGGACAGTGGGGGTGTTTTACACTTCACAGAGTGTATCTGACTGTGGGTCATGATATACACAGTGTGTCAGTGAGTGTGTTAATATTAATCTGTGTTCTCTGTCAGGTGTTAGTATTACCGAGGACAGTGGGGTGTTTTACACTTCACAGGGTGTATCTGGCTGTGGGTCATGATATACACAGTGTGTCAGTGAGTGTGTTAATATTAATCTGTGTTCTCTGTCAGTGTGTTAATATTCCTGAGGACAGTGGGGTGTTTTACACTTCACAGGGTGTATCTGACTGTGGGTCATGATGTACACAGTGTGTCAGTGAGTGTGTTAATATTAATCTGTGTTCTCTGTCAATGTGTTAATATTACTGAGGACAGTGGGATGTTTTACACTTCACAGGGTTTATCTGACTGTGGGTCATGATATACACAGTGTGTCAGTGAGTGTGTTAATATTAATCTGTGTTCTCTGTCAGTGTGTTAATATTCCTGAGGACAGTGGGGGTGTTTTACACTTCACAGGGTGTATCTGGCTGTGGGTCATGAATTACACAGTGTGTCAGTGAGAGTGTTAATATTAATCTGTGTTCTCTGTCATTGTGTTAATATTCCTGATGACAGTGGGGGTGTTTTACACTTCACAGGGTGTATCTGACTGTGGGTCATGATATACACAGTGTGTCAGTGAGTGTGTTAATATTAATCTGTGTTCTCTGTCAGTGTGTTAATATTACTGAGGACAGTGGGGGTGTTTTACACTTCACAGGGTTTATCTGACTGTGGGTCATGATATACACAGTGTGTCAGTGAGTGTGTTAATATTAATCTGTGTTCTCTGTCAGTGTGTTAATATTACTGAGGACAGTGGGGGTGTTTTACACTTCACAGGGTGTATCTGACTGTGGGTCATGATATACACAGTGTGTCAGTGAGTGTGTTAATATTAATCTGTGTTCTCTGTCAGTGTGTTAATATTACTGAGGACAGTGGGGGTGTTTTACACTTCACAGGGTGTATCTGACTGTGGGTCATGATGTACACAGTGTGTCAGTGAGTGTGTTAATATTAATCTGTGTTCTCTGTCAGTGTGTTAATATTACTGAGGACAGTGGGGGTGTTTTACACTTCACCGGGTGTATCTGACTCTGGGTCATGATGTACACAGTGTGTCAGTGAGTGTGTTAATATTAATCTGTGTTCTCTGTCAGTGTGTTAATATTACTGAGGACAGTGGGGGTGTTTTACACTTCACAGGGTGTATCTGACTGTGGGTCATGATATGCACAGTGTGTCAGTGAGTGTGTTAATATTAATCTGTGTTCTCTGTCAGTGTGTTAATATTCCTGAGGACAGTGGGGGTGTTTTACACTTCACAGGGTGTATCTGACTGTGGGTCATGATATACACAGTGTGTCAGTGAGTGTGTTAATATTAATCTGTGTACTCTGTCAGTGTGTTAATATTACTGAGGACAGTGGGGGTGTTTTACACTTCACAGGGTGTATCTGACTGTGGGTCATGATATACACAGTGTGTCAGTGAGTGTGTTAATATTAATCTGTGTTCTCTGTCAGTGTGTTAATATTCCTGAGGACAGTGGGGGTGTTTTACACTTCACAGGTTGTATCTGACTGTGGGTCATGATATACAGAGTGTATCAGTGAGTGTGTTAATATTAATCTGTGTTCTCTGTCAGTGTGTTAATATTCCTGAGGACAGTGGGGGTGTTTTACAATTCACAGGGTGTATCTGACTGTGGGTCATGATGTACACAGTGTGTCAGTGAGTGTGTTAATATTAATCTGTGTCCTCTGTCAGTGTGTTAATATTCCTGAGGACAGTGGGGGTGTTTTACACTTCACAGGGTTTATCTGACTGTACGTCATGATGTACACAGTGTGTCAGTGAGTGTTTTAATATTAATCTGTGTTCTCTGTCAGTGTGTTAATATTACTGAGGACAGTGGGGGTGTTTTACACTTCACCGGGTGTATCTGACTCTGGGTCATGATGTACACAGTGTGTCAGTGAGTGTGTTAATATTAATCTGTGTTCTCTGTCAGTGTGTTAATATTACTGAGGACAGTGGGGGTGTTTTACACTTCACAGGGTGTATCTGACTGTGGGTCATGATATACACAGTGTGTCAGTGAATGTGTTAATATTAATCTGTGTTCTCTGTCAGTGTGTTAATATTGCTGAGGACAGTGGGGGTGTTTTACACTTCACAGGGTGTATCTGACTGTGGGTCATGATATACACAGTGTGTCAGTGAGTGTGTTAATATTAATCTGTGTACTCTGTCAGTGTGTTAATATTACTGAGGACAGTGGGGATGTTTTACACTTCACAGGGTGTATCTGACTGTGGGTCATAATGTACACAGTGTGTCAGTGAGTGTGTTAATATTAATCTGTGTTCTCTGTCAGTGTGTTAATATTCCTGAGGGCAGTGGGGATGTTTTACACTTCACAGGGTGTATCTGACTGTGGGTCATAATGTACACAGTGTGTCAGTGAGTGTGTTAATATTAATCTGTGTTCTCTGTCAGTGTGTTAATATTCCTGAGGACAGTGGGGGTGTTTTACACTTCACAGGGTGTATCTGACTGTGGGTCATGATGTACACAGTGTGTCAGTGAGTGTGTTAATATTAATCTGTGTTCTCTGTCAGTGTGTTAATATTCCTGAGGACAGTGGGGGTGTTTTACACTTCACAGGGTTTATCTGACTGTGGGTCATGATGTGCACAGTGTGTCAGTGAGTGTGTTAATATTAATCTGTGTTCTCTGTCAGGGTGTTAATATTCCTGAGGACAGTGGGGGTGTTTTACACTTCACAGGGTTTATCTGACTGTGGGTCATGATATACACAGTGTGTCAGTGAGTGTGTTAATATTAATCTGTGTTCTCTGTCAGTGTGTTAATATTACCGAGGACAGTGGGGGTGTTTTACACTTCACAGGGTGTATCTGACTGTGGGTCATGATGTACACAGTGTGTCAGTGAGTGTGTTAATATTAATCTGTGTTCTCTGTCAGTGTGTTAATATTCCTGAGGACAGTGGGGGTGTTTTACACTTCACAGGGTGTATCTGACTGTGGGTCATGATATACACAGTGTGTCAGTGAGTGTGTTAATATTAATCTGTGTTCTCTGTCATTGTGCTAATATTACTGAGGACAGTGGGGGTGTTTTACACTTCACAGGGTGTATCAGACTGTGGGTCATGATATACACAGTGTGTCAGTGAGTGTGTTAATATTAATCTGTGTTCTCTGTCAGTGTGTTAATACTACTGAGGACAGTGGGGGTGTTTTACACTTCACAGGGTGTATCTGACTGTGGGTCATGATGTACACAGTGTGTCAGTGAGTGTGTTAATATTAATCTGTGTTCTCTGTCAGTGTGTTAATATTACTGAGGACAGTGGGGGTGTTTTACACTTCACAGGGTGTATCTGACTGTGGGTCATGATGTACACAGTGTGTCAGTGAGTGTGTTAATATTAATCTGTGTACTCTGTCAGTGTGTTAATATTACTGAGGACAGTGGGGGTGTTTTACACTTCACAGGGTGTATCTGACTGTGGGTCATGATGTACACAGTGTGTCAGTGAGTATGTTAATATTAATCTGTGTTCTCTGTCAGTGTGTTAATATTACTGAGGACAGTGGGGGTGTTTTACACTTCACCGGGTGTATCTGACTCTGGGTCATGATGTACACAGTGTGTCAGTGAGTGTGTTAATATTAATCTGTGTTCTCTGTCAGTGTGTTAATATTACTGAGGACAGTGGGGGTGTTTTACACTTCACAGGGTGTATCTGACTGTGGGTCATGATATACACAGTGTGTCAGTGAGTGTGTTAATATTAATCTGTGTTCTCTGTCAGTGTGTTAATATTGCTGAGGACAGTGGGGGTGTTTTACACTTCACAGGGTGTATCTGACTGTGGGTCATGATATACACAGTGTGTCAGTGAGTGTGTTAATATTAATCTGTGTACTCTGTCAGTGTGTTAATATTACTGAGGACAGTGGGGGTGTTTTACACTTCACAGGGTGTATCTGACTGTGGGTCATGATATACACAGTGTGTCAGTGAGTGTGTTAATATTAATCTGTGTCCTCTGTCAGTGTGTTAATATTACTGAGGACAGTGGGGGTGTTTTACACTTCACAGTGTTTATCTGACTGTGGGTCATGATGTACACAGTGTGTCAGTGAGTGTGTTAATATTAATCTGTGTACTCTGTCAGTGTGTTAATATTGCTGAGGACAGTGGGGGTGTTTTACACTTCACAGGGTGTATCTGACTGTGGGTCATGATGTACACAGTGTGTCAGTGAGTGTGTTAATATTAATCTGTGTTCTCTGTCAGTGTGTTAATATTCCTGAGGACAGTGGGGGTGTTTTACACTTCACAGGGTGTATCTGACTCTGGGTCATGATGTACACAGTGTGTCAGTGAGTGTTTTAATATTAATCTGTGTTCTCTGTCAGTGTGTTAATATTACTGAGGACAGTGGGGGTGTTTTACACTTCACCGGGTGTATCTGACTCTGGGTCATGATGTACACAGTGTGTCAGTGAGTGTGTTAATATTAATCTATGTTCTCTGTCAGTGTGTTAATATTACTGAGGACAGTGGGGGTGTTTTACACTTCACAGGGTGTATCTGACTGTGGGTCATGATATACACAGTGTGTCAGTGAGTGTGTTAATATTAATCTGTGTACTCTGTCAGTGTGTTAATATTACTGAGGACAGTGGGGGTGTTTTACACTTCACAGTGTTTATCTGACTGTGGGTCATGATATACACAGTGTATCAGTGAGTGTGTTAATATTAATCTGTGTTCTCTGTCAGTGTGTTAATATTGCTGAGGACAGTGGGGGTGTTTTACACTTCACAGGGTGTATCTGAATGTGGGTCATGATGTACACAGTGTGTCAGTGAGTGTGTTAATATTAATCTGTGTTCTCTGTCAGTGTGTTAATATTACTGAGGACAGTGGGGGTGTTTTACACTTCACAGGGTGTATCTGACTCTGGGTCATGATGTACACAGTGTGTCAGTGAGTGTTTTAATATTTATCTGTGTACTCTGTCAGTGTGTTAATATTACTGAGGACAGTGGGGGTGTTTTACACTTCACAGGGTGTATCTGACTGTGGGTCATGATATACACAGTGTGTCAGTGAGTGTGTTAATATTAATCTGTGTACTCTGTCAGTGTGTTAATATTACTGAGGACAGTGGGGGTGTTTTACACTTCACAGTGTTTATGTGACTGTGGGTCATGATATACACAGTGTATCAGTGAGTGTGTTAATATTAATCTGTGTTCTCTGTCAGTGTGTTAATATTGCTGAGGACAGTGGGGGTGTTTTACACTTCACAGGGTGTATCTGACTGTGGGTCATGATGTACACAGTGTGTCAGTGAGTGTGTTAATATTAATCTGTGTTCTCTGTCAGTGTGTTAATATTCCTGAGGACAGTGGGGGTGTTTTACACTTCACAGGGTGTATCTGACTCTGGGTCATGATGTACACAGTGTGTCAGTGAGTGTTTTAATATTAATCTGTGTTCTCTGTCAGTGTGTTAATATTACTGAGGTCAGTGGGGGTGTTTTACACTTCACAGGGTGTATCTGACTCTGGGTCATGATGTACACAGTGTGTCAGTGAGTGTTTTAATTTTAATCTGTGTTCTCTGTCAGTGTGTTAATATTACTGAGGACAGTGGGGGTGTTTTACACTTCACAGGGTGTATCTGACTGTGGGTCATGATATACACAGTGTGTCAGTGAGTGTGTTAATATTAATCTGTGTTCTCTGTCAGTGTGTTAATATTACTGAGGACAGTGGGGATGTTTTACACTTCACAGGGTGTATCTGACTGTGGGTCATGGTATACACAGTGTGTCAGTGAGTGTGTTAATATTAATCTGTGTTCTCTGTCAGTGTGTTAATATTCCTGAGGACAGTGGGATGTTTTACACTTCACAGGGTTTATCTGACTCTGGGTCATGATATACACAGTGTGTCAGTGAGTGTGTTAATATTAATCTGTGTTCTCTGTCAGTGTGTTAATATTACTGAGGACAGTGGGGATGTTTTACACTTCACAGGGTTTATCTGACTGTGGGTCATGATATACACAGTGTGTCAGTGAATGTGTTAATATTAATCTGTGTTCTCTGTCAGTGTGTTAATATTACTGAGGACAGTGGGGGTGTTTTTCACTTCACAGGGTGTATCTGACTGTGGGTCATGATATACACAGTGTGTCAGTGAGTGTGTTAATATTAATCTGTGTTCTCTGTCAGTGAGTTAATATTCCTGAGGACAGTGGGGATGTTTTACACTTCACAGGGTTTATCTGACTGTGGGTCATGATGTACACAGTGTGTCAGTGAGTGTGTTAATATTAATCTGTGTTCTCTGTCAGTGTGTTAATATTCCTGAGGACAGTGGGGGTGTTTTACACTTCACAGGGTGTATCTGACTCTGGGTCATGATGTACACAGTGTGTCAGTGAGTGTTTTAATTTTAATCTGTGTTCTCTGTCAGTGTGTTAATATTACTGAGGACAGTGGGGATGTTTTACACTTCACAGGGTTTATCTGACTGTGGGTCATGATATACACAGTGTGTCAGTGAGTGTGTTAATATTAATCTGTGTTCTCTGTCAGTGTGTTAATATTACTGAGGACAGTGGGGGTGTTTTACACTTCACAGGGTTTATCTGACTGTGGGTCATGATATACACAGTGTGTCAGTGAGTGTGTTAATATTAATCTGTGTTCTCTGTCAGTGTGTTAATATTACTGAGGACAGTGGGGGTGTTTTACACTTCACAGGGTGTATCTGATTGTGGGTCATGATATACACAGTGTGTCAGTGAGTGTGTTAATATTAATCTGTGTTCTCTGTCAATGTGTTAATATTACTGAGGACAGTGGGGGTGTTTTACACTTCACAGGGTTTATCTGACTGTGGGTCATGATATACACAGTGTGTCAGTGAGTGTGTTAATATTAATCTGTGTTCTCTGTCAATGTGTTAATATTACTGAGGACAGTGGAGGTGTTTTACACTTCACAGGGTTTATCTGACTGTGGGTCATGATATACACAGTGTGTCAGTGAGTGTGTTAATATTAATCTGTGTTCTCTGTCAGTGTGTTAATATTACTGAGGACAGTGGGGGTGTTTTACACTTCACAGGGTGTATCTAACTGTGGGTCATGATATACACAGTGTGTCAGTGAGTGTGTTAATATTAATCTGTGTTCTCTGTCAGTGTGCTAATATTACTGAGGACAGTGGGGGTGTTTTACACTTCACAGGGTGTATCTGACTGTGGGTCATGATATACACAGTGTGTCAGTGAGTGTGTTAATATTAATCTGTGTACTCTGTCAGTGTGTTAATATTACTGAGGACAGTGGGGATGTTTTACACTTCACAGGGTGTATCTAACTGTGGGTCATGATATACACAGTGTGTCAGTGAGTGTGTTAATATTAATCTGTGTTCTCTGTCAGTGTGTTAATATTCCTGAGGACAGTGGGGATGTTTTACACTTCACAGGGTGTATCTGACTGTGGGTCATGATATACACAGTGTGTCAGTGAGTGTGTTAATATTAATCTGTGTTCTCTGTCAGTGTGTTAATATTCCTGAGGACAGTGGGGGTGTTTTACACTTCACAGGGTGTATCTGACTGTGGGTCATGATGTACACAGTGTGTCAGTGAGTGTGTTAATATTAATCTGTGTTCTCTGTCAGTGTGTTAATATTCCACCCTAGCCAAATCGCCCCGTTCACATTTTGCTCTCTCTCTCCCCCCACAACTCCTCTTGCACCTTCTCCTCCTTTGAGCTCATCACTTTGTTCCCCAAATCCCATCCCCCACTCCCATACACCATTCCCCGATACCACTACCCCCTAACACCCCTCCCTCACTTCCATATCCCACATCCCACCCAGCCACCCCTCTCCCACTCCCCTTCCCCACTCCCCTCCCAACTTCCCTACTTCATTCCCCTCCCCCACTTCCCAACCCCACCCCCAACCACACTCCCCTATCCCACTGCTTCCCCCACTGCCCTCCCTCACTCTCCTACCCCACACCCCTCCCCCACTCCCCTCCCCCACTCCCCTCCCCAACTCCCCTCAACCGCTCCACTCCCCAACTCCATCACTATCGCCCCTCCCCCACTCCCCTCCCCCACTCCCCTCCGCCAATCCGCTCCCCCACTCCCCTCCACACTCCCCTCCCCAACTCCGCTCCCCTACACACCTCTTCCCTCCCCTCCCACACTACCCTCCCACACTCCCCAGCCCACTTCCCTCCCCCACTCCCCTACCCCATTCCTGCTGCCACTCCCCTACCCTACTCCCCTTCCCCACTCCACTCCCCTCTCAATGCCTCCACTCCCCTACCGCACTCCCCTCCCCAGTCCCCTTACCACTCCACTCCCACACTCCCCTACATCATTCCCCTACCCCACTCCCCTACACCACTCCCATCCCCCACTCCCCTCCCACACTCCCCTTCCCTACTCCCTTCCCACACTCCCCCTACCGAACTCCCCTCCCACACTCCCCGACCACACTCCCCTACCACGCTCCCCTCCCCCACTCCCCTCTCCCAGCCCTGACTCACCTACCGCACTCCACTACCCCACTTCCTTTCCCCCACTCCCCACTCCCACTCCCTTCACCCACTCCCCTACCCCACTCCCATACCCCACTCCCCTCTCCCACTCCCTGTCCCCCACTCCCCTCCCCCACTCCCCTAACCCACTCCCCTACCCCACTCCCCTTTATCACTCCCCTACCAGACCCCCTGTCCCCCAATCCCTGTTCCCCCACTCCCTGTCCCCCACTCCCCTCCCCCACTCCCCTCCTCACTCTCCTACCCCACACTCCTCTCCCACTCCCCGCCACACTCCCCTCCCCAACTCCCCTCAACCGCTCCACTCCCCAACTCCACCAGCAGCTCCTCTCGCCCACTTCCTTCCCCAACTCCCCTGCACCAATCCCCTCCACCAATCCCCTCCCCCAGACCCCTCCCCACTCCCCTCCCCAACTCTGCGCCCCTACTCCCCTCTCCGCTCCCCTCCCACTCTACCCTCCCTCACTCCCCAGCTCACTCCCTCCCGCACTCCCCTACCCCATTCCTGCCGCCACTCCCCTCCCCCACTCCCCTCCCCTACTCCACACCCGTCTCACTGCCCCACTCCCCTACCCCACTCCCCTCGCCAGTCCCCTTTCCACTCCACTCCCACACACCCCTACATCACTGCCCTACCCCACTCCCCTACACCACTCCCATCCCCCACTCCCTTACAACACACCCCTTCCCTACTCCCTTCCCACACTCCCCCTACCACACTCCCCTCCCCCACTACCCTCCCCCCACCCCAACTCACCTACCGCACTCCCCTACACCACTTCCTGTCCCCCACTCCCCTCCCCCACTCCCCTATATCACTCCCCTACCCCATTACCTATCCCCCACTCCCTGTCCCCCACTCCCCTCCCCCACTCCCCTACCCCACTCCCCTACCCCACTCCCCTACCCCACTCCCCTAACCCACCCCCCTATATCACTCCCCTACCCCACTCCCCCTGTCCCCCATTCCCTGTCCCCCACTCCCCTCCACAACTCACCTCCCCCACTCCCCTACTCCACTCCCGCACCCCACTCCTTACCCCCACTCCTCTACCCAACTCCCCTCCCCAACTCCCCTCCCCACTCCCCTCCCCCACTCCCCACCCAACTCATTACCCCACTCCCCTACCCCACACCCCTCACCAACTCCCTTACCACCAGCCCCTACTCCACTCCCCTCCCAAACTCACCTCCCCCACTCCCCTGGAAAACAACTCCCCTCCCTCACTTCCCTCCAGAACACCCCTCCCCAAATCCCCCCAACAGCCCTCCCCCACCTCCCTCCCCCACACCCCTCCCCCACTCCCCTCCCCAACTCCTCTCCCCACTCCCCTCCCCCTCTCCCCGCCCCAGCTCCCCTCGTCCACTCCCCTCCCACATTAACTTCCCCCACTCTCCTCCCCACTCCCCTCCCCAACTAGCCTCCCCAACTCCGCTACCACACTCCCCTACCCCATTCGCTGAACCCACTCCCTTACCACACCCCACCACCAATCCCCTCCCCTACTCCGATCCACCACTCCGCTTCCCTCCACCTCTTCACTGCCCTCACCTAAGACAATCCCATCCTCCACTCCCCTGCCCCACTCCCCGACCCCACACCCCGACCGCAGTGCCCTCCACAACTCCCCTACCCCACTCCCCTACCCCACTCCCCTACCACACTCCCCTATCCCACTCCCCTCTACAACTCCCCTACCCCACTCCCCTACCCCATTCCCCTCCTCCACACCCCTCCCCACTCCCCTACCTCACTCCCCTCCCCACACCCCTACCCACCTCTCCTACCCCACTCCCCTCCCCCACTCCCCTACTGCACTCCCTCTACAACTCCCCTACCCCACTCCCCTACCACACTGCCCTACCCCACACCCCTACCCCAATCCCCTACCACTCTCCCCTACCCCACTCCCCTCCACCACTCCAATACCTCACTACCCTCCCCTACTCCCGTACCCACATCTCCTACCACACCCCTTCCCCACTCCCCTTCCCTCCACCTCCTCACTGCCCTCCACTACCCAACACCTCGACCCTACACACATCCTCACTCCCCTCCCCACTCCCCTTCCCTCCACCTCCTCACTGCGCTCACCTATCCCACGCCCCTTTCCCACTCCCTACATAACTCCCCTCCCCCACTCCCCTCCCCCACTCCCCTCCCAAACTCCCTGACCACATCCCCTACCCAATTCTCCTACCTCACTCCCCTACCTCACACCCTTACCACACCCCCTCCTCCAATCACCTCACCCACTCCCCTCCACCACTCAGTTCCCTCCACCTCTTCACTGCCCTGCCCAACCACACTCCCATCCCCCAGTACACTCCCCCAATCCCCAACCCCACTCCCCTCCCCCATTCCCCTACTGCACTCCCTCTACAACTCCCCTACCCCAATCCCCTAACACACTCCCCTACCCCACTCCCCTCCACCACTCCCATACCTCACTATCCTCCCCTACTCCCGTACCCACATCTCCTACCACATCCCTTCCCCACTCCCCTTCCCGCCACCTCCTCACTGCCCTCCACTACCCAACACCTCGGCCCTACACACATCCTCACTCCCCTCACCACTCCCCTTCCCTCCACCTCCTCACTGCGCTTCCCTATCCCACGCCCCTTTCCCACTCCCTACATCACTCCCCTCCCCCCCTCCCCTCCCCCACTCCCCTCCCAAACTCCCTGACCACATCCCCTACCCAATTCTCCTACCTCACTTCCCTACCTCACACCCTTACCACACCCCCTCCTCCAATCACCTCACCCACTCCCCTCCACCACTCAGCTCCCTCCACCTCTTCACTGCCCTGCCCAACCACACACCCATCCCCCAGTACACTCCCCCAATCCCCAACCCCACTCCCCTCCCCCATTCCCCTACTGCACTCCCTCTACAACTCCCCTACCCCACTCCCCTACCACACTGCCCTACCCCACTCCCCTACCCCAATCCCCTACCACGCTCCCCTACCCCACTCCCCTCAACCACTCCCATACCTCACTACCCTCCCCTACTCCCGTACCCACATCTCCTACCACACCCCTTCCCCACTCCCTTTCCCTCCACATCCTCACTGCCCTCCACTACCCAACACCTCGACCCTCCCCACATCCTCACTCCCCTCCCCACTCCCCTTCCCTCCACCTCCTCACTGCGCTTCCCTATCCCACGCCCCTTTCCCACTCGCTACATCACTCCCCTCCCCCACTCCCCTCCCCCACTCCCCTCACGAACTCCCATACCTCACTACCCTCCCCTACTCCCGTACCCACCTCTCCTACCACACCCCTTCCCCACTCCCCTACCCCACTCCCTCTCCCCCACTCCCCTCCCTCCCCTCCCACACTCCATACCCCACTCCCCTACCCCACACCCCTACCCCACTCTATACCCCCACTCCCATCCCCAACTCCCCTCCCCACTCCCCTACCCCACTCTCACACCCCACTACACTCCCCCACTCCTCTCACACACTCCCCTCCCCCTCTCCTCTCCGCAACTCCCCGCAACCACCTCTCCCCATGCCCCTCCCCCACTCACTTCCCCCACTCCCCTACCGCGGTCCCCTATCCAACCCTCCCCAACTCCCCTTCCCAACTACCATCCCCAACTCTCCTCCCTCACTCCCCCACCAATTCCCATACCCAACTCCCCTGCACCACTTACCACCCCACTCCCTTCCCCCACACCCCTTCTCAACTCCCCTCCCTCACTCCCCTCCCCAACTCCATTCCCCAACTCCCCTCCCATACTACACTCCCCCACTGTCCTCCTCAACTCCCCGCACTAACTTCCATACCCGACTCCCCTACTCCACTCCCCTCCTTCACTCCCCTTCTCACATCCTCCCCATCTCCCCTCCCTCACTCCCCTCCCTCAATCCCCTCCCTCTTTCCCCTCCCCCACTCCCCTACCCCACTCCCCTACCCCATCCCGTACCCCACACCCCTACCCCACACCCCTACCCCACTCCCCACCCCCACTCCCATCCCCAATTCCCCACCCTCACTCCCCTCACTCACTCCCCTGCCCCACTCCGCTCACCCACTCCTCTCCCGAACTCTCCATCCCCACCCCCCTCACCAACTCCCATACCCAACTCCCATGCTCCACATCCCACCCTACTCCCCACCCCACTCCCCTCCCCACGCCCCTCCCCCATTCCACTCCCCTCTCCCCTCCCCCACGGACCTTTGCCACTCCCCTACCCCACTCCCAGTCCCCCACTCCCGTCCCTCATTCCCCTCCCCCAGTCCCCTTCCCCACTCCCCTACTGCACACCCATACCCCACTCCTCACACCCACTCCCATACCCAACAAGCCTCCCCCACTCCCCTACCGCACACCTGCACCCCACTACACTCCCCTCCCCCTCTCCTCTCCGCAACTCCCCGCAACCACTCCGCTCCCCAACCCCTGCCGCAACTCCCCTCCCCCACTGTACTACCCCACTCCTCTACCCCACTCCCCTCCCCAACTCCCCTCCCCCAACACTCCTCCCGCACTTCCCTCACAATCTCCCATACCCCACTCCCCTACTCCACTCCCCGTCAGCACTCCCCTACCCCAATCCCCTACACCACTCCACTCTCCTAACCCACTCCCTTCCCCCACTCCCTTCCCCCACTCCCTTCCCCCACTCGCTTCCCCCACTCGCTTCCCCCACTCCCCTACCCCCACTCCCCTACCCCCACTCCCCTACCCCACTCCGCTACCCCACTCCCTGACACCACATCCCTACCGCAGTCCGCTCCCCAACTTTCCTACCCCACTCCCCTCCCCTCCACCTCCTCACTGCCCTCCACTACCCAACTCTCCTAACCCACACACCTCCCCCACTCTACTCCCCAACTCCCCTTCCCTCCACTCCCCTCCCCTCTCCCTGCCCCCACTCACTTACGCCACTCCCCTACCCCATTCACTGTCCCCCATTCCCCTCCCACATTCCCCTACCGCACTCACAAACCCCAATCCCCTCTCTCACTCCTCCACCCGACTCCCCTCCCCCTCTCCTCTCCTCTCCGCATCTCCCCTTCCCCACTCCTCTCCCACACTCCCTGCCTCAACTCCCGTCTCTCACTCCCCTAAACAACTCCCCTTCCCCCTCCCCTCCCCCACTCCCCTCCCCCACTCCCATCCCCCACTCCCCTATCCCACTCCCCTATCCCACTCCCCTCCCCCACTCCCCTCCCTCACTTCCCTCGTCAACTCCCCTCCCTCACTCCCCTCCGCCAACTCCCCTCCGCCAACTCCCCTCCCCCAACTCCCCTCCCCCAACTCCCCTCCCCCACTCCCCTCTCCTCTACTCCCCAAATCTCCTCCCCCAATTCCTGTCCGCCACTCACCTTCACAAACCCCCTCCCCCGCTCCCCTCCCCCGCCCCCTCCCCACCCCCTCCCCCGCTCCCCTCCCCTCCCCCACTCCGTCCACCATTCCGCATCCCTGCACCTCCTCACTGCCCACCGTACCCCACTCCCCTCCCCCACTCCCCTACCCCATTCCACTCCCCTTCCCTCCAAATCCTCACTGCCCTCCCCTACACCACGCCCCTACCCCACTCTATACCCCCACTCCCCCACCGCACTCCCCTCCACAACTCCCCTACTCCACTCCCCTACCCCACTCCCCGTCAACACACCCTTACCCCACTCCGCTACCCCACTCCCTGACATCACATCCCTACCGCAGTCCGCTCCCCAACTTTCCTACCCCACTCCCTTCCCCTCCACCTCCTCACTGCCCTCCACTACCCAACTCTCCTAACCCACACACCTCCCCCACTCCACTCCCCAACTCCCCTTCCCTCCACTCCCCTCCCCTCTCCCTGCCCCCACTCACTTACGCCACTCCCCTACCCCATTCACTGTCCCCCACTCCCCTCCCACACTCCCCTACCGCACTCACAAACCCACTCCCCTCTCCCACTCCTCCACCCGACTCCCCTCCCCCTCTCCTCTCCTCTCCGCATCTCCCCTTCCCCACTCCTCTCCCACACTCCCTGCCTCAACTCCCGTCTCTCACTCCCCTAAACAACTCCCCTTCCCCCTCCCCTCCCCCAATCCCCTCCCCCACTCCCATCCCCCATTCCCTATCCAACTCCCCTATCCCACTCCCCTCCCCCACTCCCCTCCCTCACTTCCCTCGTCAACTCCCCTCCCTCACTCCCCTCCGCCAACTCCCCTCCGCCAACTCCCCTCCGCCAACTCCCCTCCCCCAACTCCCCTCCCCCACTCCCCTCCCCCACTCCCCTCTCCTCTACTCCCCAAATCT